>NC_085963.1:7071080-7779580 GCF_910591565.1 Cydia splendana
TAAGGATGACTCTCGTTAGACCGGGCCGTGTCCGGGCCGGGGCTTCCGGCGTATCGTTTTCTATGGAAAGCATCACGTGATCGCCTGTCATGCCATGGAAAAGTAAACACCAGAAGCTCCGGCCCGGGCTCGGCCCGGTCTAACGTGAGTCATTCTTTATAGCGCACTACGCTTGTACTTATCCGCACATACTTATATCTATTGTCGTGATATGGACGCTCGATAGTTAAATGACATTATTTAGATATAATTTGGATGTCAGTGTACTTTTGAATTGGCCTGTTAGTCGTTTAGCAAACAAGAGATATTAAAACTAGAATGTATGCCAAACTAACGGTGCATATTAGTAAGGAATTTTTAATATTGCGTCGTCACAAAGGTGTAACATAAAGGATGCAGTAAAATACACCTATTCGTTCAATTACTCTGCTCCCAAGCTTTATTTTTTGGTCGCTTTTTCGACAGAGTCAATCAATCAATGGAATGGAATGCATGTAGTTCGTTTTTAAGTATTATTCATTTTACAAACGAATGTGGTTTTATTGCTAAACAATAAAACATCCTGAAATTATTATTTTTTATTAGGGTTAGAAGGCAGTTAACAGTGCTGGAATGCAATAATCGAGGACATTTAGAACTAACTTCGACAATATTGCAGGAGGCGACAATAGAGTCTGAGCAAGTTCCGCGAAACTGCAGTACGCAATTTCAACTGGTTGCCTAAATGGGGGAAAGTTATCCAGTGTAATCTGACCTTTTAATCCGTGATAACTGAATGTAATCAGAGAACGTGATTATAGTGGCTCCCCTGAGTTTGTCTCGCCTTTTCTATATAAGCAAGTGAAATAAGCCATATTGCCGAATTCAGTCGTGCAAGAGAGCCACTTACAGGAAAATCGAGCCATTGTACTGACTTCGATTTGAATTAACAGCGAAAGCTTTATTGAAGTCACACTATGGATAGATGCAACTAAACGAATTTCTTCGCTTTGTTTTGTCAATCCAAGCATTGGTTACCACTTACTAATTATTTTGCTCATCTTCATCGATTTACAATTACACATTAACTTTATGGTGAAGTAAACAGTAAGTAAAGTAATTGTAATTTCAGAGTTTTCTGAGATTTTCATCTTCAATCAGACTAGCAGCACAATATTTAACATTTACCAATGCACAATTTTTTAGGCATAACCTGCCATAATTTTTTTGTAAGTACAATTCAATGAATCTAATGATATTATTTTCCGTATACATCCAGTTTTAACTTTACTGTCAATATAAAATGAAGATCTAATTTTGAAAAAAAAAGAAACTCATTAAATCTACTTTGGATCTACAGACTACATCAATCTCTCTACTTATCTATAGAGATTGAAGCTCAGTTTGCATCATCTAAGATTGAAGCTTAGTTTGAATCTATCTATAAGTACAGATTGAAAATTGTTGTACGCATCAACAGGAATAAATGCGATGATTCTGATTCTGAAATGCGATGATTCAACATTAATTTTAACAATAGCCTTTTCTTGAGATATCTACAAATGATTACGTCTGCGGGCTCAGCACGGTTCCATTTTTATCGACTATCACTATGCGCGTCCCTTTCGCACTTACATACTTGTTAGAACGTGACAGGCATGGTGGCAAGGGATAAAAACGCGACCGTGCTAAGCCGCCTGGATGATGCGATGAACGCGCCGTAGCAATTAAGCGTCTTCATAGAAATTCATTTCGCTTTAATTCATGTCTTTTCATTCATCTGTCTCAGACAGCCCGCGGGGCAATCTTGTGTCTCCCGGCGTCCGACCGCAGTTGCTCACAGCTGATTCTGAATACTCTTGCGATTTTATGTTTATACTTTAAAATCTTTAAGAGAGGGTTTAGTGTATTTTTAATTAACACCAATGTCAAACGGTCTTATATTGGGGTTTGACAGATGTTTGTAAGCATAAAGCTATAAAATTCCTAGAAACATTTTAAGTTATGTTTCCTAACAAAAGTAGGTGGAATAAATAAATTCCTGGGAGATAATACTTTATTATTGGTTCGCGTAAAATCAAAACTTTAAAAATTAAAACTCATACAGGTAATTTTATCAAGATATTTATAATAAAAATTGACATTTCCTACAACAATGTAGTCCGCCGCAGTACCGCTGTGTAGCATTACTGCTGCAACAATGCTGTCGACAGCAATCCTACACCGTAATACTGCCTAAGTAACGCTGGTAACAAGTACCCGGAAATTGACTAAAGTAAAAATACCCTTACCTATGTAAGCAAATTTTATCCGAACCGGTAATTATACTCCAAAATTTTCTATCCGACCTACACTAGCCATTATTTGCCAAACCCGCGATAAGAAACTTAAAAAAAAACTAGAACCGCCTACGTGAACCTAATTAAGTGGGAGAATAGGGGCATCACGAAAGCTAGTTCATTAGAGAAGTGATGGCTCGACAAAACGCATCGATGCAAGCGCATCCTGAACCTAGCGATTAATTAGGACGGAAGATCGCCGACGGCGCACAAACAACGTGAAAGATATTGATTCCTGTGGAATTCACAAGATTTACAACACGCTGTATAGGAAAAATCTAGAAAATGAAATTATGGAATACGGTGGATACGAAACAGCGTTAAAAATAAATGGATGTTAGATTCTAGGTAATGGCAAGAGAAAAGTGTACCTGTAACTACGATTACATAAAAACATTAAAAAAGTTGTTACTTTGATTTTGAGAAATACGTCCTACCTTTTAGTTACGCAAGCCAAGCCAAGCCAAGTTTGATTACAAATGAATAATTAATTATTTCTATGGTATTTTCATAATGTTGGAAAATCCATGACAACATGACCAACAAACACATACATACATAACAAAGGGAAAGAAAAAAATCACAACTATATATTTATACTCATATTTGCACGTAACTACATTTACATATAGTTTTGCATCTACGCCCCGAACGACAATATAATTTCAATTTTCTGTGGTAGGTATGAAAATAAAAAACGGATCATGATACTGTTATTTAATATTTGTTTTCTGTCACAAGCATATGTTTAAGTACGATAATGTCGTGTATGAGTATTATGAAAATACATACAAACCATAAACACTACACCCGAGTTTTTCGGCAACAGGACAGCAACTCGCGACTCAGACTTTTCGTAAGCCTCTCTGCGTAATGAAGTCATGACCCGGGTATTACGGCACAGCAGACCCGTACTCAGCAGGACCACTCTTAGAGGACTGGACAATACCTTTCTCTAAGCTTTATATCCTTTATAAAGCCTTTATACAAATATAAATTAACAATATTGTGTAGTTAATCGCTATAATTTAGGTAACTATGGGTGGGATGGTCCAGGTACATGCCCTTGTATTCTCAAATTTTATTTTATAGGATAATACATTTCATAGAATTGTCACATAAAAAACTAGGGGTCCTTTAAAATTACCCTTAGGTACAACTCCGTTGAGTAGGTATTATAACAATTATCTATAACGTTTCCAAATGCTTTATACAGTGTGTAAATACGGGCGAATCTTTAAACGGTGGTCAGCATAGGACCTATGTAGTATATTGAGATAAATTTTGCTTAGAAGTTCAATGCATTCTTTTTTTAGCACGTTCAGTGCTCGGTGAATTTTCAATAAAATATTACGGGTTGATAATTAAGTCTAACTTAAAAAACTTCTTAATTACTTAATGACTACACAGATAAATGCTGTCAGATTTAATTTATCGCCCGTATCGGACTTGGACTCACTGTGGAACAGTTTACAGTTACTTACCTGGAAGCAATGAAAGAATTTATTTGTCTGGCGTCAACCTGGTGTTAAAATTATACTGAGATATTCAATTATTTCTTATGCTTTATAAAACGAATAAAATTTAATCTATCCCAATATAGATAAATAAGTCAAACAAAATAAATTAGTCACAATATTAATAATAATAATTAAGTTAAAACATAAATCTAAAATAACCCACCCTGAATCATACCCAGCTCAAAGGTCCCCATTAAGCAATTGAATTGAATGAAAGCATTCATTATAAATGTAGAAACGGTTTTTATTTTTCAGCGCACTGGACGGCGGCGTCATATCATCTCGGTGCAGTTTCATTTTCTTTTCATCTGCGTCTTCGCCCCCCTCAGCCCCTGCGGGATTCGCGACTCTCTCGTCTCAATAACCAAGCGCTTCAAGTACCTACAGGTTGCATAATGAAGTGTTTAAAGTATCATCGTAACGTTACGGGTCCTATTGTTGCTTCAAGCACTGGAAGCAGTGAATATGAAATCGAGAATAGTCGAGATGGGACTGTTATCTTCCCACCCATTCCGTGCGGATATGATGGTCGTTTATGTCTACGTGTCAGCGTGATAAAACGGTGTCGGTCACTTTCAATCCCGTTGTGTTAAAAAGTGACGGTTATTTTATCACGTGGATAACGTCATCCATAATACGCCTGCTCTGATTAGGATTGGCGAAGAGACAGAAGCTTATGTACCTACGTGTAGTTTCCAGTAACATAAAAGTTTATAATTATTAAGAATTAAGTACTTTAATTCTCAGGATATTATTGCGAAATTATAAATTCCTATCTGTGATCAAATGCTTCATCCAGTTTCGCACGAACCGGTTTAGAACATGTATTTGTACTTTGTTGAAACAATCAAAGTAAAACCGGTTCAAACGCCCAAAATGAAACATTGTAAACTTTCCCGTTTTTTCCTGTCTTCTGTAAATCTACATCAAAAACACTCCCAGCTAAAATAATACAGCTTCACGGTAAGATATACCAGTAAATTAAATTTTAAGCGAAGAGTTTCAAAATGAAAATTTTGTCTCGCATCGTGTTTTGTTGTCAGGGAAAAAGCGAACGAGTAGGTAAGTGAATTGAAATTGAATGTGTTTACTGCTGCGGTAAACGGAACAGTAGATAAAGTTACGACCTCAGTTATTGCTTAGTTACGGCGTTGTTGCCAAAACTTTATGACAGTGAGTTGTCCACCTGGCTTTAACTTGTTAAAGGAACCAAATATTATCTATGATGTATGCATTGTCTAACAGACGCTGTCATCAAAACACGTTTTCAACCGACGATTTTAAGATTTCATCTTAAGATTACATTTATTTGCAATAAACATGGTACAGTGGTTCTTATGCTATTGTTATTAGGTAACACATGATTAACTACATAGTAGCATGCAAATTTACACCTTAAACTCTAGGACATACAACAAATTAAACAACATAGACAGGTATATATAATTCAAATGTCAATGCTAAAGCTAAGAACATTTTAATTAATTAGGAACAGTCAATCTAAAATGTCATTAATATTATACAAGGTTTAAACAAATAAACCTAAAAAAACTACCGTGGTTAGGCTTCGCAAGCAGTTTTGTAATCCATCCAATGGTGGTAACTGTAGCCGGTACCAATGAAAACAATGTAAGTAGACAATGATAAATATGTATGTAGTACTTACCTATTCAATGCTAATGGTAGTAATTTTTAAAATTAACCGATAAAAATATGATATTATTATGATGAAATCGTTATTCAAAGTAGGTAACTAAAATACTTATGCTAGTTAATTAGATTTTCTTACCTTCACAGTCGCGTTATTCATAAACGCGCTACAAGCCTCAGAAGCATACCTGGGATAACTCGGGGCATCTATACGAAAGTGATGTAGCAAAATATTTTATCGACAAAAAAATATATCGATGTTACTGTCAACATCTAAATGTTATTCGATATAAATAAATATTACTTATTTTCTCCTCATTTTTAAATAAAAAAATAAACAAATTAAAACGTGTATTTATATGTTTATTTTAAAATAGTTTTCATAATATACAATCAATATTTTTTCCATATTTGTCGGTATTAATGATTGCCGTCTAGATGAAAATATCCACTTTAAACTGCTAAACCTTTTTATAGTAATCAAGAAGCACAACACAATGTATTAATTTAATTATATCGACAACTTTTTTATCGATATCAAATCCCTAGAACTTGACGACCGGTCTGGCCTAGTGGATAGTGACCCTGTCTGCTAAGCCGATGGTCCTGGGTTCGAATCCCAGTAAGGGCATTTATTTGTGTGATGAACACTAATATTTGTTCCTGAGTCATGGTTGTTTTCTATGTATATAAGTATGTATTTATCTATACAAGTATGTATATCGTCGCCTAGTACCCATAGTACAAGCTTTGCTTAGTTTGGGGCTAGGTTTGATCTGTGTAAGATGTCCCCTAATATTTATTAAAAAAAAAAAAACTTGCCCCGAGTTATCCCAGGTATGCTCAGAAGGCTATTAATCGTTTGTCTTAATCTGTCATTTTGACTTATGTAACTATGTGTAAGAAAGGGATAAAACATTAACTAATTAAGGCTTATAAAGTTTTATGAATAAAGGGTAAGTATCTGAAATACAATAATTAATAAAATAATAATATAAAAGTAAGTGTACATATACGTTTGCACTCATATAGGTAGGTAGGTATAATTTATCACTGTTCGTGGCCGCTGCGAGTCGTCGACATGTCGGCGACAGCAGCCGCGTGTCATCTGTCGTCACGACTGTCGCGACGAGCTCGAGCACTTTAATTACCGCCTTGAGGTGAAATCGAGATTTACCTCTTGTTGATCCATTCCGTTCGTTGTTTGTCGCTTTTCGGAGATTATAACGATCTTTACGTATTCTAGGTATTCATTAACTAAATTAACGCGTATTTTGTTTCAATAGTCCCTTTTTGGCAATTGCGTAACAATCTGGTTACGAAGTAATCCTTTGATTATAATTGTGACAAATATCAGATATTTAAGTTTAAGCTTTATTATTAATTATAATGTATTCGTTTACGCATAGGTACAGTGTTTGGTAATATAAATATCTGCCTATAGGTGTACCTTAATGCATGACAAAATATGGGTGGAATGTGTGTTTACTTCCTTATATTTTGTTAATGTATGTGTGTTGTGTTGTGATGTGTGTGTGTTGTGTTCTGTTCTGTTGTTCTGTGTGTTGTGAGCATAGAATAGGTAAATACAATGAAAGTAGGTTACGGAAAAGTTCCGAATTGAAATTTTACTAATGTATTCGCTCACAAAGCTTCCCTTTCGGGTACCCAGTGGTGCCGCTGTCATGACCATTCCAACTTTTCGCAAACCGTTTGCAATTAGTTTCAACATTCCAAGTTTCAGCACAAATAAATGCCCCAATCTGAATTGTAATTTATATTTTACCTACGTTTCGGTACGTATATGAAAAAGTTATCAGATATATTTATAGAAGCGCGTAACTAAAGCTAACAGAATTAATTTATCATCATGAAATGAGTACCTAAAGTTGCTTTCTGCTCGTGGCTGCACTGCTTTCACAATTACAGATATTATTCCACTCTAAGAACTATTTGCCAACTCCTCTACTTCACTCATCGTAGGATAATTTCCCATCGGAATTGCAACATAGAAACAAATACCGATGGGAAAATACACTTCTAAACGTAGACGCCGATAATCTGCAATGTTCTGTCGATCCGCTGCGGAAAGATCAACAAAGAGATGCTATTCCAATCACACCGAAAGCAGGTAAACCATTATAAGTACGCTCTCCTTTTATGAGTAATTCTTACTGATCTAGAGGTCACAGTAAGATTGGTTATAGTTGCTTGAAGTGAACAATAGTAACCAATAGGAATACAAACGCACCAATCAGCAGAGACCCGGACACGGACAAAGGTTTTAATCAGAGACGAGTTTAGCACAAGAATCTTCGCAAGACTATAGATTAGATTAGATGCTCATTTGATGACTAGATGTGAAGTCACTATCTTGCATCGATTGATGATGGTCCATAAGACAGTTCATTTTTATAATTGGAGAAGCGCCAACGTAAAATGTTTCTAGACATTTTTTGAAAGTTAAGTAGGTACCTACATGAAATGAAACCGAAATCATATACGAAAAAAAGTGACCATATATGACCCTATATGGCATGGTTCGTATATGACATTTATTGTGGTTTATTTTATAGAGGTATTAGTGTTTTTACTTGAAATAAAACAAATTAAAATATTTATTCATAAATGTATCATATGGTATCATTTAAGCAAAAAAATATGCTAAAAACATATTTTACAATTATTTTATAAATTTAGCCCAACCAATATGGACAAACGTAAATAATTCTGACAAATATTTCTATATTTGAATCCAGCCTAATAAATGTGACAGCTGCTGGCTTAGTTGAAAAACTGTGGTGCATGTCTAGTAAAGCACAACCGAATGTCAATTATACCAAAGACTATTCTACTTACTACTGACAAGTGTATAAAGTTTTCTCAATTCACTTGAGAAAGTTTTCCCATTGGCGTTACTTTCACGTTTATGACATCGCGCAGTGTTCGAACAAAAGATTAGGGTTCTATCACTGTAGGAGATTCATAACGTCTAACTGCCGTATTCGAACTTCAAGATATTCACAAGAGACGACACGTACTAGATACTACCTGTTATAGTTTAGATATCAACTAGTTCTCTTTTGCAGCGCAATTCGGGCAACCAATGTCACTTTTACGTTAGATAGAGTACCTAAGATATCTATTAGATGTGAATTGGAAGTCTGTTAGTCATATCCTGTGGAAATCGTTCAATTCAGTATCTCCAGAATCGCGCAAATGTCAAATTTGACAGGTTAGATCTTAAACATATCGTTATCGTATCTTGGTGATGTCTAAAAGATATCTAATAGATGTCTATTTCAAAATCCGAATCGGGCCCATAACGTGTAAGGGTCCATGGTCTAATAAAACATGGTCTTCCATTCCCAGAGTGACACGCGATTACGTCACAATAACATTGCCACTTTATTTCAACATAACATGTTACATGGGTACATTATACCTATGGTTAATAAGTTAAAATATTTCTTTATAATTTTATAATTTTCATTTATATGTATTTTAGCTTAAATTTTACAATAACACGTCTTTTTTAATTACTCGTTAGCAATATCTTCCGATTCACGAAAGAAATTTCAGACTTTCGGGTAATTCTGTTTATACTACTGGCAACACAGGATAGCTCTGTGGACATTTGACAATTCGGATCTAGATAACTTCATGCCCTGACCGTCATCCTTGTCGAACGCGTGTTAATTGTTATTTCCTTCTCGCTCAGTGTCAGCAGTCGCAGTGTTTTCCAAACTTTTCACGTCGTAAGCTTGGTAATTAATGTGTAACTGTGAATTAGTTTTTTAAACGTTTGTCTTGTATAGATAAATAAAGTTTAATTTAATACATTAGATTTGTTTTATTTTACTATGTTTCTACATGAATAACTTAAAATTAATGCCGTTAAAATAATTTTCACCGTTGGTTAAAATTCTCCCACATTTCAAAGTTTGAGAACCTGTAAACAGCATGATGACGTAGGCGCGTGTCAGTTAGGTCATACGCGAATCTCGGAATGGAGTACCAGGCGGAGTATATTATTATACCATGTAAGGGTCCTTCTCGTTTGCACGGGAGTGGTGCCCGATCCGTCCCGCAGGTGTCATTCAGCGCTGGGCGGCGCGCGCGGCCGGTCACGCGCCTCACCACAAATTGTCGCGATGCGGCCCTCGGTGCGATCGTTCTTACTTCTTACGTAGTTGTGTGATGGTTGTGTTTTCGGACTTTGTATATGGGATTTTTATCGATTAATGTGAGTATTTTGAAATTAATGATTCTTTGAAACTCGTGTGATTTATGAGTTAAACACCACTTTCAACCAACTTCGTTACTTACGTACTTACAAAGTTTTCGTAATTTACTTTTGAACGATGTTTGATGAACGATATTAAAAGCATATTTAATTACACAAACGGGTCTACCGCGATATAATTTCATTGTCTTCATTTCATTCAAATTTCTTTTGTGTTTCATTGTGTGTAGTTTTTCCGTGACCAACTGGTGCAACTAAGCTCAAACATCGTAATTTAAGGTAAAAACAATTAAATTATATCGCGATAGACCCGTTTGTGTAATTAAATATGTGTACATACAAAACGCGAGAGTTTATTAAAGTGCGATATTAAAAATCCAAATTTAAGGATAAAATAACTATATGGCCATTAATTTTATTAAGGTAATCCTTACTTGCCCCCATTTTGTACCTATTTCATAATTTAAAAAAATGCTAACCCAAATTGCGTTATTAAATGTTGACGTAAATTATTGACGTTTTATATCTAAATAATGACCATATAAATGGTTAGTGACATATTAAATCATAATTTAAGAGAAATAGTGGGATTTTCTGAAGACTAAATTATTTTGACGAATAATATGATGGAAATTTATATAATTTTGACAAAATGCTCATTTCGTTTTTTTACCTTTTTAACTCATTAAAAAATGATGTTTTTATTTAAACCTATATTTTCGTCCGATTGTCTGATATGACACGATGCGTTGCTCCATTGTTACGTATGAAAATGAGAGTTTTGCTACAAGACAAATAGTCTGTTCGAGATCCTGAAAACGGTGAAAAATAGAGATACTACTCCTAAAAATATGTGTGATACGTCATTAGATTCGTCATGATGCCTAGAAAAATGTATTCGAAGCGTGTATTAGCACACAAAAAATATCAAAAGTTATAAGCAAAAAAAGGGGGAAAATAGTAGATATTTTTTATTTCCCCAATATCTCAAAAATTATTCATATTTAAGAATGAATATAATAAGTATTCAAATACCTTTAAAATTATATTTAATGTTACGACGTCGCTTTTTCACGCCGCGCGCATATCCCGAAAATGAGGCGCAGAGGGCTGTGTTCAGCGTTGAATAAAAAGTATAAATAATGGAGATACAGTTCTGTAAGTATGGAATGTTTAATTGGAAATATCCTCCTCTTTTATGATATTAATTTCCGTTTCTTAAATATGAATACTTTTTGAGATATTGGGGAAATAAAAAATATCTACTTTATTCCCCCGTTTTTGCTTATAAATTTTGATATTTTTTGTGTGTGTTATAATACACGCTTCGAATACATTTTTCTAGGCATCATGACGAATCTAATGAGGTATCACACGTATTTTTAGGAGTAGTATCTCTATTTTTCACCGTTTTTAGGATCTCGAACAGACTGAAATCTGAAATAATTTTTGAGCTAATCACACATATAATACATAATTTGGGAGAAATTAATTTACTTAGTTAGATTTCCAGATAGGGTTGTTTTGTATAACTTTTCGGATCAATTCAGATGGTTCCAGAGACCATCAGCGGTCTTAAAGCCCCCGGTTAAAAACCACTGTTTTAATATATTATCCTGATTGGATGTTGTTAACAAACGTAGACCCTTCGATCGCATTCTAAAATTAAGTATGCAGTTTTGCAGCTCACTGTTCAATATCGAAGAGGGCTCTGGCTATTTTATATGACGTTAATTACTTTACTAACGATAATTTATAAGATCGTTCCTGAGCTTCGAGCAGCAACACAGTTGGCTCCTTATTAACAACTTTCCAACTTTTCCTATCGGCTGCTTCGTTGCTAGAACAATAAACCTTTGATTATCTTCATGGGAAGTTGTTTCATGTTAATGTACTTTAAAACTGGATATTTATGAAACTAACGTTAAGCTAATTTTGCGGTTAAATTCGATTTTGAAACTATTACAAAATAAACCTTAAATAGCTTATTGTTATTACGATTCTAAGGTTCAATATGTTTTAGTGTAACGAATATCGTTATTTAATACAAAAATAGATGCTCATCGTAAATTGTTCATTAAACTCCATCAATGAGTTTAAATAACAGAAAAATACGCTAAAATGCCTGTCCGTCAATCCAGGCCATACGTCCTTAAATGATACAAAGTGACAGTTGAATATTGTATACACATTCCCCTTTCACCTTCACCTTCTTTGTGTGTTGTATCCAATTGTAAGATCACATGGGATTTTGGTATTTACCTACTCGTACATTATAATATATTATCTTTATTTCAGAATACTTAGAAACAAGATTTTTAGTATACCCATACAAATAGATTTGCTGAGAAACTCTTTCCACACTCGACAAAGTCATTACTATAAAGAATATTAAGGAGATATTTCAATACTACAAATACGAAAGTACAATATAGTGGATCTAATTTAACGAGAGTAAGGTACCCTCGTCGGCGTGAGCGTGACAGGCGGAAATTGTGCGGAACCGGGCGCGGGAGGAGACACCACTACAACTTTATAATTGTTCTCACACTGTTTGTTCTTAATAATCTTACTCAACTCGACAATCACTTAATCTACATTAATATTATCATATTATCACTTAAAGAATAAGAAATATTTATTAGCACAAAAAATAACATAAAACTTAAATTCATTTAAATATTATAGGACATTATAGGACATTTTTTTTTACACAAATTGACTAAGCCCCACGGTAAGCTCAAGAAGGCTTGTGTTGTGGGTACTCAGACAACGATATATATAATATATAAATACTTAAATACATAGAAAACAACCATGACTCAGGAGCACATATATTATCTGTATCATCATACAAATAAATGCCCTTACTAGGATTCGAACCCGGGACCATCGGCTTCATAGGCAGGGTCACTACCCACTAGGCCAGACCGGTCGTCATAATTTAGACCAACAGAACATAAATATTTGTGTTAAAAGGTCCTCACTCAGCTTCTTGTCACGTTGTTAGGACACACGACGTGACGCTGACTTTCAGTGAGGCTTGGTAAGAAACTGAAACTAACTATATACCGTAAAATGGGGTGAGTAGGGACAAAACTGTCATTTTAACCTCAATAACATTTTATTTTTATATTTTATGCAAACTTAATTTTATTAATAAATGTTCCGGACGTTTGTATTTTAGATTTTTTATGATTTTAGATATTACATTTCATAACTTTAACGGTAAACACAAAATCCCTCCTCACCCCGTAGTCCCTCGTAGTTGGGGTGAGATGGGATTTCATACAAAATGTGATTTTGAAACGTTGATGAATCGATTTTTTTTATTATGAATATTACTATAGCTCCATTTGTAATAGGAATACATTATTTAGGTAGCAGTAGCCTTTAAATACCATTTCACCCCCCTGTCATCCCTTCTCTCCCCATTCATAACCCGACTCTCCTCGCAATCCCTACTCACCCCATTTAACGGTATCCAAGAAAACATAACTACAAAATAATATGTGACATATCATATCCACATCAAATTCATAACCTGTTATAACAATCAATATAGGCCTGTAGAACTCTACTTAATAATTCGTTTATCGCTCGCACCTTCACATAATAAAAGCTTAAAGGGATATTCTACTATCATTTTGTAAACGATAACATTTTAGTTTGCGTCATCAATGCGAATTTCACCGATTCATTACACAGGATTTCAGAATATTTGAGATATATTTATTTACTACGAATAGAACAAAGGAATTCGGGGAAAGGGACCACACTAGCGCTACGAGTTGGTACGAAGCTCGTAGCTTTGTAGCGCTCAGAGTTCTAATGTTGCTATGTTGTTGGAATCGTAATTCTGTAAAACAGACGTATTGAGGTTTTGAAATATTCTACCACCGTGAAACCAACCTCACTACCCGATTCTCACTTTAAGATACGTCAATTAATAGATCTAGAAACGATATGGATTAGATGTGTCAGTGTCAAAAGTGACGTTTTTGTTTGAAGCAACGTCACATTTGACACTGACATATCTAATCCATATCGTTTCTAGATCTATTAACTGACGTATCTTAAAGTTCGAATCGGGCCGTCAGTCTGTTCATTGTCTTCGAATAAGAGAATTTTATTTACTTAAGTCATCAAGAACGTTAAACTAATTAACGTGCCTTCGTGTAGCTAGGATTAAAAACAAAATATCGGAGTGTATATTTGGAACAACATTTTCGTTATAATTAATTCGTTAAGAGCGTATTCCTATCTCAAAGGCCGGCAACGGATATCTAACCCCTCTGGTGTTGTGGGTGTCGATTATTGCTTACCATCAGGCGATTCGTTTGTTCGTTTGCCTCATAAAAGAAAGAAAAATTAAGATACAAATTTGATATAAACTGATACTAACTTCCCTTCACTTAAATTAAATTGATCAAGTAACTATAGTTAACTCCTGAGGCTGTAGTTAGCAAGTTTTGATGCAGTACGAATGTATGTACAGTTGCGTGCAACATTATAGCAGTTTAATAAGTAAATGAAAAAGGGGAAAACTATAACTTTAGATGAATTATATTTGATCTTTTTTTATATTTTTTTTGCAGTACTTGACATTGTTTCATAATTAACTGTAACCTTTTCTTAAATAATATTGGAAGTAAAAAAAAAATATCATGAAAACCGGCTTTTTACTCACTCGCAGAAATTCTTTTAAAAACGTAACACCCTACGAAAAAAATATAATTGTGTGCTATGATTGTAATTCAGTATCTTGCCTATTATTTTCAATCAAAATTTTACATCTAACAGGCGTATTCGGATTTCGAGATAATCACAAGATCTTGAGACGATTTAGAGATCAACTAGATCTACATTAGATATTGACTAGATGTGACTTGGATATCTAAGTCATAACTTGTCGAAATCGTTCAAGAGGACCTCCAGAATCGCAGAAACGTCAAATTTGACATATCTATCTTACAAATATCTTTAAATTATCCGTATCGTAACTTGTTGAAGTCTAGTAGAAATCTAATTCATTTTCCGAATCGAGCCGTAAATCAATGTTATCCAGAAAAAAACTTTTCTATAAGACGATCTTGGTGTCAAAGTGTACACGGATGTTTTTTTTTCTTAATTTTGGACCAAATATTTTTGGTTTAATTGTATGTTTGCTTAAAAGACTCTAAATGATAGGCAGCCGCCCATGTTACCGTAAGTAACTAGCGGCCCGATTCAAACTTTAAGATACGTCAATTAATAGATCTAGAAACGATATGGATTAGATATGTCAGTGTCAAATGTGAAGTTTCTTCAAACAAAAACGTCGCTTTTGACACTGACACATTAATCCATATCGTTTCTAGATCGATTAATTGACTTATCTTAAAGTTTGAATCGGACAGTAAGTCGATTTCTGCAACATTGCCTCAAAATATTTATTTATTTTTTATAACATAATGTATACAATTAATGCAGGTTGTTGCACCGTAAGTTTAGGCTAGTTTGAATTATTCATTCGTTTCATTCGCCTCGAATTGCGAGACGAAGGACCGTGACACGGCGCATACCATACGTCAAGGAGCTTAGTGTGAGAGAAATCTAATTTGGGTGTCGCCCGCGTCACCCACTAATGCGAGTCCTGTCTTTCACACCAACAATTATGTGATATATGATAGGCAATTATAGACTGGTGAGATGAGAGAATTTCCAACCGTATATGTTGAGTTTAATCCTTGCTTGTAACCTCATAATAATGTAGTATCCCAGCCTTGCTTGCTTGCAAGATAATTTCCATAACTGGCATTAGAAGTAACCCAGAGGGAAATTCAAACTTACATTTTCTTTTCTTTTACATTATTAAACTTACATTGTGACATCAAAATGATACCTGAGTGATGTCAGTCGCCCGTGCGTATCGAAAGGCTTTTTATTTTTTATTTCTCTTATTTTTAATACAAACCAACTTGCAGTTTTGTCTATACATTAAACGTGGACGCAAAATTTAAACCCATACACATTTATAAAAGTATGAAATTTTGAAAGTAGGCAATCTTAAGCACAAGTACCTTAATATAATATAGGATTTTTTTTATAACGACTACTCGATAAACTTTAAAACATAATCAGGAAACCCGGACTAATCCTAACAAGGCCTAGTTTCTTATTTGTGTGGTGTTTTCTTAAAAACATTGGATTTAATACTCATTGTCATTGAGAATGGTACTGGCAAAGCGCTGAGATAACTCTCTTCAATCTTCATCTAAAGTTGAAACCTACATGTGACGATGCGCACCACACCTCAAGAAGCTTAAATATACAGGGTGATTCATGAGACGTGAGCAGGACTAATCCTGCACACTCAGTAACTGATAATTGATCGATCACCGTCGTATTTAGGTGAAACAACCACACTTTTTCCTATTTTTTAACTTTTTGATGAGGGCAAATTTAATCCTCTACAATCATGGTCACCCTACAAGACCTAATTAATAAGCATAAAACCTCTTTAATTTTTGATTACGAAGAAAATAAACTGTCAAACTTGAGTGAGATACGAGTTTTCAAAAGTAACGAGACCGCGATGACAGTGGTGACATTCAATTTGACACAGAATATCGGTAGTTTAGCATTCTAATTTTAGGGTGACCACGCATGTCGTAAATAAATTAATAACATTTTTTTTTTCAACACGACTAGAAAATTAACGTTAACCTCACTAATACTGATACGAAAGTGTTGCTTATAATTTACGAAATGCGCAGTATTAGACCTGCTCACTTCTCCTGAATCACCCTGTATAGGTACATGTATGCAATGCACCATATTGCGATGCGAGTTCTATCGAGCTAGTTTTATGGGCCCGTACATGGAGATCAAGAAGATAATAATAAATAAATAAATAATAAATAAATATTATAGGGACATTCTTACACAAATTGACTAAGTCCCACGGTAAGCTCAAGAAGGCTTGTGTTGTGGGTACTCAGACAACGATATATATAATATATAAATACTTAAATATATAGAAAACAACCATAACTCAGGAACAAATCTGTATCATCATACAAATAAATGCCCTTACCAGGATTCGAATCCGGGACCATCGGCTTCATAGGCAGGGTCACTACCAATGACCTTTTATTTATGTAGACGTGTGACGTTCATAGTTGACAAAATTAAAATTTGATCCAACGATTTTGACAACTTGACAGGTTCGCGTCACCCATACGACTAACTAAATATAGGTTCCGTAACCTATATTTCATGGCTCACGATCGTGCGCCTGGTACCATATCTACCTCATTTTACTTACATCTATGGTCACTACCCACTAGGCCAGACCGGTCGTCACGTAATCTGCAATCATGTTGTATCACGTCATATGAAAGTTATTGAGTTGCACAGCGGGATTTCGTTAGCTGTGGATTTAGCACCGTAATAAACAATATTAGGTTCCCCGCGTGCCTCGTCACGTAGGCATCTGGTGAGCTTTCTGGGAAGGTTACAAAAAAAAGGTGACAATATTCTTCAATTAGGCTTTTATTGTTAACAAAGTAAAATTAGACTTTTCCAAATTTTAAATAGCTGTTAAGTAACCAGATTTCGCCAGCTTCAATAATGACAAATTGTCATGGCGTTATATGAAGGTTGTCATACCTTTCTATTTACTGGCCTTAATAATATGGCTCTTCAATATATCGATTATTTTTTTATAAATAATTTATGTACTTATGTTGTATAAATTATCCAAAATAATAATCGACGGAAAATTTTATGCTTAAATGTATTTTTATGTAGACGATCATGATTGTTCACCATTAGCAATCAATATCAACATCATTCAAACTAGTAAGATATTTTTAAAATTATAATCAAATAATGCATATGAACAAAGTTAATTGCAGAGAAACAGTAAATTGTTTGTAGCTATGTAATTTAGGAAACTAGTAAACTAGTGCAAAGCCGCAACGTTTGTGGCGGAAGATTCCTAGACAGCGGCACAGTCGTAAATTGCCCGGGTCCGGGTTCCCGGACACGTGAATACCCGGACCCGGGTACGCGAGCAAAATGTAGCAACGATCGCGAATAAGTTCGCCTAGACTGCCTGGCTTGTAGTATACGAGTAGTGTAACTAACACGTTTTATGTAACCTAAAAAACCGGATAAGTGCGAGTCGGACTCGCCCACCGAGGGTTCCGTACTTTTTAGTATTTGTTGTTATAGCGGCAACAGAAATACATCATTTGTGAAAATTTCAACTGTCTAGCTATCACGGTCCGTGAGATACAGCCTGGTGAGAGACGGACGGACGGACCGACAGCGGAGTCTTAGTATTAGGGTCCCGTTTTACTCTTTGGGTACGGAACCATAAAAATAACAAATATAAAATCATCATTCAAACGACAAGAACGAAACAGGACTCAAAAAAACATGAACATTCAATTTATACAATTAACAATACTGAAATTGGATTTCGCCGAAATGTATTATACAATTTTAGGAATTGAATACACAACCACAACACAAAACTGTAACGGAACGTCACTTTTGACACTGAGAGATCGGTATCGTACCGCTGTGACTTCTTATATAAGTAAGCTTTGTTCAAATCGAGCCGTTAGCCTTTAACGTACAGTCTCTTTATTTGAGATTCTGGTGAGTCAAGAAAAAACTAAATGACACCCGTAGGTAAAGGGTTAATAGGTATGTATGTTCTAACTATCTGCTAATTAATATGTCACGAGTTAATTACAATGGAAATGGTAAATGAACAGTGCTGAATAGATGATCAAAGAGATATTTGAATTATTCCGAGATGAGTGTGTGTTACCGCTTACAATCCATCTCTTTGGATTACGCTTGATTACAGAATCGCACTCAGTACGGTAGCCTCAAGGCGTAAACTCTCAACTCTCAACATAAGCAACGACAGAACCAATCAACGCTGGCATACATTGCTCCCTACATATGTAACTATATGCTAATGGCATCGAAGTTAGCCAGTAACAGATGTAACACGCGCTTTGGGGTCGGCTGATGATGACGGGATCGCTTAGAGGTTCTATCAAGTGTAATAACGCGCCCGGCCGGGGTTCTATGGCACAATTAAGACCCGACCTTTGTCCATTCCGCAATTAAAAACGCATCTAGAACTACAGAATTTCTCAATGGTCTTAATTAATGAAATTGCAAAGAAAATTTAAATGCGTAAAGAAACTACAGCAGTTTTTATGGGGCGCATCGTTACGGCGCGTTTTAATTAAACGCTTTGTGCCTGGCGAGTAACCGAGTTTAATATGAGCCAGCGAGCCGTATTAGCGGTGTAATACCGACTAGTCTATCCCGGTGGGTTGGTTCATGTGCTATTTGCTGTTGAACAATGGAAAAGTGCAGAATAACGCGTCGGCGACAGGAAACGTGCGCTGCACATCGAACTGCGCTTTGATCTATCAACTTTAGTTTTCCCATGTACAAAATTGTCCAATTTCAATTTATTGGACCCGTGAAGCCTAATAGCCAGAGCTATTAATATTTCGAGGAAAACGTCAACGGGAAGCTGAGTTGACGTGACGTTCGCGCCCATTACCCTCGTGACAAATCTAATTTGCGCTCGACACTCGGAGCAGGGATTACTCAGCAATTGTGTTAAATAAAGTATACAAAACAAATACAGTGTACTGTTTAGACGACAACAGTTTCACTCACTTGAATTTTTTGTCGCTATTGACATGTTTCGGGCCCGTGAGTGAAACCGTTGTCGTCTATACAGTTTAAAATATGTCTCACGAAAGTTTAATTTCGGAAATACAGTGTACTGTTATCTGGGAAAGTGCTTAGCCGGGGCTCAGTAGAGTACCTAGCGGAGTGCGGTGTCGTATGACGTGGAGTGCCGTTGTGAAACTTGTGTAAGACGAAGCCTAGAGCCACTCGACGTGCTCACTTACTGTTTGTGATGCGTGAGATGGCAAGAACACTAGCAGATATAAATCAAAGCTTTTAGAATATTCAAGCAATAAATTACATTGCTTATTTAATTTTGTACATCAGAAAAATTATATGTAAGCTTTTTTAGCCAGTTTGTTAAAACTTCAAAGTATACATTCTTTTTTATTTATTCAGACTTAAAAACTACCGTCGATTCCTAAGTTATCAGTTATCACTATCAGCCAATAAGTAATGAAGTTACAGTTTTCTCTTGACTCCAAAAGAGTTTACATAAACTACAATAATTTACATGCATTGCCTACGTTGTAGTACTTGTAGCAAAGACAATCGGCGTGATTCGGGAAATGAATTAGAGATTCACTAGATATGAAATAGTAAATATAGAACGCTATTAACGCCACTCCAATATTATTGCGGCGCTATGCGACGTAAGCGCGAACCGCCATAAGGTACCTTTTGCCGTGGAACGTCACATATCTTTACTATTTCATATCTAGTGAATCTCTAATTCATTTCCCGAATCGCGCCGAATATAGTATCATGAAAATAATTCTGAAATACGTAAAACGGCAAGACTTGAGGGTTTGAAACTGTTCTACACGCACTCAAATTACAATTAAGTCTAATTGTGAATGTCTCAAGTTGGTACCTAATTTAAAGTGATTAGTGGAACTCAGGGGCGTGTAAACAAGCCGTAAATTAAGTCAAATGAGGGTTCCGCAGCCGATAAAGGTGTTTGTGCGCACCTGGGCCATATTTCCCCGCTCCGTGACTTGGCGGATTGATTCATGACACTTGTTACTCGATTGTTTTATTGCATTTGGCGATCGTTACAGTATTTTTACAAGCTTTTATTATACACCGTGTTTTTATTGAATTCCGTTAACTTCGGGGTATGGTTGTAACAGACTGACATCTACATTCATTTATTTACACTGAGAGAAAAAACTAACAAAAACACACTTAGAATTACAAAAATAAAACTTAATCCGGGGACAAGGAGAGTCAACTAATAGGAACAAATTGACTTTTGCAATTTCCATTTAGTAGGAAATACAACTTCTATATTTGTAATTTGAAGTATGCTAGAGTAATTTCAGAAATTTGGTTTTGTTATTCCGAGAGGTGCTTTAGCAATATCGGAGGTGATGACGTCATGGGTGAAAACTAACCGTTTTGTAATTCTAAGCGTGCTTTAGCAATATCGGAGACGATGACGTCATAGGTTTTACTAAACTGTACTGCGATTCCAAGCTAGCTGTTGTTATTCTAGAGATAATGACGTCACAGGCAAAAACTAAACTGTTTGCAATTCCTCCGCCCCTAGCAAACGGGCGCCGCGAGAGCATGTCGCGCGCGTGGTAGCTACCCGTCTCTATTTCTGTCTGTATGAATAAAAAAGCATTTGGTAGTATATCTCTGTACTAAAGAGGCACTATAAAAGCCTGTCGAGATATTCTACCCATTCCTTTCTTATTCATACAGTCAGAAAGAGACTAGTAGTTATTACGCGCGCAACATGCTCTCGCGGCGCACCTGTGCTAGGGAGGTTGGAATTGCAAACAGTTTAGATTTACCTTTGATGTCATTATCACTAGAATAACAACAGCTAGCTCGAAGTTGCAGAACAATATATTCCTGTAGACCCCAACTACACAGTAGGTCGCGGGTTAATATGTCCATGGCCCACAATATATCCTAAATTTATTATTTAACTTAAGTATGTTTTAAACAAAGAAGACACGAGACACGCCCGCCCGACATCCGACACAATACTAACTCTAACCAAATGAACGTAGCAAGTAGTAAATTTTACTAAAATCACTAACATTCGTTTCGCTGTGTTGGTATTACAAAACTCGTTTAGTGATTGGTACAACAACTTTGTAATGTCGCTATAGTAACAACTGAATTGTTATTTTAAATGGGGTAATGTTATTCCCGCGAACTCGTTTTTTAGATATTACAAAACTATGTAAGTGAGACATTTACTAAAATCATAACTTGAAATCACAGATGCTTTTTTCCAAAAATCACAAACTTTACTAGTAAAAATCGGAGAATTTTAGTAGTAATAAAAATGGATTGTAACAAATACTGAACTTTGTTTAATGCTCCATTTACTAAAGTCTGTTTGCTGAAATTAGATTTAGTATTACTGAGCTGTTTGTAGAAATAAATAAATTTTACAGAAATAGTGAAACTTCCATGATTACTACTAAAACTTCATTTTTTCCCCCAGTACAGAACTGTTTATTCATTCCTGGTGGTGATTTTTCTCTCAGTGTACTCTCTCGGAAATTACTGAATCTGTTAGGATTGAATTTCCCGCGTTATATTGGCACTGTTAATGCGACGGTGGAGTCGGAGCGCCATCTGGCCTCCAATGGGTAAACTAGTAGGTAGCTTAGTTTTGGTTCACTATTTACTACCCTGCAAAATTATATAATTTAATATTTTAAATGAAAATTATTAAAGCAATATTTATTGTTTAATTAATCAAATACTACTACTACTTCATTGTGCTTTTTAATTTATTCATGTTATCCTTAGAGATGCCATCTGTTGTAAGGCAGATGAACCAAAATACGCGGGAATGAAGTAGACCAATCATATGCAAGGGTAGCAAATGTTAACCAATCAAAACTTTGGATTTTGGTTCAACCATTGAGGAACTTGCATTAACATGGCGGTTGAGGGGTTCTCATGGAACCCGCGAGCGAGGTTATTTAAGGGATCGAAAAGAGGATTCGAGGCTTTTTCCGTCAGCAGAGCGTCGAGTCAATAAGGAGTCCTGTGAGTGTTAGTTTGTAAGGAAAACCATGTGTTAAGCTTGTTTGCAGATATGAGGAGTAGCTGTTGTT
Source organism: Cydia splendana (assembly GCF_910591565.1). Lineage (NCBI taxonomy): Eukaryota > Metazoa > Arthropoda > Insecta > Lepidoptera > Tortricidae > Cydia > Cydia splendana. The sequence continues at coordinate 7,093,621 of NC_085963.1, forward strand.
TTCACGAGTTCAAGATTTGGACAAGAGCCAGCAACATCCAATGGGCGAGATGCCGCTGACAGCACCTGGTATCATGGTTGAACCATGGGTGTGAAGACCGGGCATGTGGTCACCGCGGTGCAGCTACCAAAAGCACTGCATCTCGCAATCATCGAGCGAAGCTTCACCTGGACTATGGGCGTGTATAATTACACGAATCCATCACGTGACCGCTGCCAATCAACTACTTATGATGGTACGTTAATTCATTTACACTTTATTATTTGCATGTCATTTTATATTTTGAGGAAACCTACATACATGTTGCGATCGTCCATAGGCTGCAGTGATTGCCTACTATCCGTAGGATTATAGACTTGTTGATGTCGGCGAGTTAAAAATAGAATCATTATTTTTATATGCCTGTCGTATGAATAGCAGGTAGTTGTATCGATCGCTTTAGATTATACCCTTCATTGACAAACAAAAGTACACTTTTATTCATGGTTACGTAAGTCCGATCTTCGTACGTTAGTGAATTTTAACACATATAACAGACTTGATCGCAGTGTAGTCTATTCAATTGTATTTGTGCAGTGAATACCTTAATCATATATGTGCTGGTGTGATTATATTAATTCAACTTGAAGTTCGTGTAGTGAACGAGCGTTCTTATAATTATGGATTAACCAATTACGAAGGGAATAGGAACGTTAATGCGTTCATCATCATCTATGAGTGTATGTAAGTGTATTTTATGTAAGATCGTACTCCCATCTTAGATGCTAGCAAGGTGCTTGCAATCCTTCAAGTGTTGAGGTTACTTCGTGTGCACATTTGCCATCTACATCATTAGCATACATAAATTGTGATCAATTTACAAAATATCACATTAAAATTAGATTGTTCAGTACTTACCCTTAATAGAATTATCTATTACTATCGACAGAGAATTAGATGTGTATGTATGTATTTTACCCGTTTTATTTAAATGGTAAGGTAGGACGCGTTTTTATTTAGATATAAATGAAATAGGTAGATGTGTTTAATTAGATTGAGTTAGTGTTGCATTCTTCGAGTATATCTTTATCGTTTACTATGGTTTGACAGTAAAATACTCATATTTTGTAGCAATAGATTATAGGTTATTTTCAGTATTAGAAATCCATAAATCTTTATTATTTTAATGATATAGAATATATCGGCAATTCTAATTAAACTTTACAATTTATAATTTTCATAATTGAAATGATGGTCCCTATAAATGCTTAGATGTCTTTGTCCATATAAATCATTAGCTCTGTAGGGCGTAAATGTTTGGTTAGATTAAAATTAGGTACCTATTTAAACCAATTACTTAATAGTTTATTAAACACTATTTTATTTCTCAATTCCCGGTTCACGAGTGGGTGCGGCAACGAGCCTTGTTCCATCAACGGCTTCGGAGTGTGTCTCGGAGCATCCTCGTCGGAACCTGGTCAATCCCGCTGCTACGGGCGCCCCTATCTTCTACAGGAAGAAGCGAGACTGGCAGCACTACGCCGCATCTGAACCTTCAAGATACTCACTGGATCCGGTGCGGTATTCACCTACGTGGGATGAGCAAGCTTTGTCTTCTCCACAACGTGAGAGCTTCGAAGCCCCGCCAAGCTGATCCTAATATCTACCTAAACGGTGACGTAGATCATTACCAATTATGTTAGGTGTCCTAAAACGGTTAAATAGGATTATTGATTTATTACGGTGTATTTATCTGTAGGTAGTATTATGTAGGACATTCGCCATATTTGTAGGTTTATATTATTGCGGTTTTAATATGAGAATAGGTAGATATATTTTATTACGGATTTTGGTTTAAAATGTAGGTACGGATTTTATTTCTTAACGTTCATTTGATTATTGATTTAAACATCTAGTCTATGGTTCTTATGACTATCTGCTGAATTATTTGAAAGCTAATGACTTGACGACTTCTAGAACATTCGGTAAAGCCATCTGTGTGATAATACTGATAATTGATACCTATTTAATGATCGTGATTTCGTATTCATATTTTAATGCAAGTATTTTCTAGTTCATCCAAACATGACTTAGCTAATCATATTACATATATATCTCTCTCTCCTACAATCTGGTTCAGCTTAAGCTGGTTGCGAATCACTGTATCATTTGTAAAGCATAGTAGTTACATTGCTAATGCGTATCATTTTATCTATTATTACTGATAATATTTGGTAAACAGATTGGTATATTTCTTATGGTCTTACATATTATTATACTTGAGCTACGAGTCCTTGTGATTCGCAAACAGCTATATGCTATATAGTTCAAGAGTCATGAAATGCTATTGTGGGTGTATATTTTGAATATTCGGTATATAGTTTGATCTATATTTAGCCAATATTTTACTTGCCCCAAATTCATTTGTCATATTGAATTAAGTCATTCGACTAGAGAGTGGTTAATACCTATCACTACCATTTTGGATTACATCCAATTAAAAGTATATTATATTTATTTATTTACTAACAAATTGTAGTTGTTGAAGCTAGTCACATATAAGTGGCTGTTTTAACAATGAGGTATTTAGGTGTTACCCAAGTTCATTTATTAAGATATCACTAAGCAATGGTTTTATGTATACCAGGTTGATGAAATACGTCCACGTGTTTTATTATAGGGCCTGTCCTTGTTTCTATGAAGGGTGTCCCGTCTTTGGCCTCCGGCACTGAAGGGATCTTTGAAAAGGGATCACTTCAGTGGTTGTAGCACGTTCAGTGGAGCTAAGCTAAGTATATTGATTGCATTAATCTTATGATTCATGCAATACGTTTACCAACCTCCCCTCACATAGAGGTTCGTGCACCCTGGAGCTGATATAGGCTGCTGGTCGGAATCTGATTGGATCTGAATAAATCCCTTTAGATCTTTACAAGACGCCTTTCACCTCCCTGGCGAGAAATCTGTATTCATCGTTTGCTGGTACAAGCCATTAAAGACTCCTTTATATACTTATTGGTAGGACTATATATATTTATAGGACGAGATGGTTCTGTATCGGAGTCAATGATGATACACAGGTTATTGGCGGGGCGCTAACCCCTTTGCCCGTTCATAGATAACTGAATCATTATTGAGTTTTACCACAAGCTCAGTAATGAGGACAACTTTATTATAAGTGTCTATTCAGTATGATTCAATCTGGATTCAAACCTGTATTATGAATGCTTAGCCTTTTGTTGTATATTGGGTAAAGGTAACAAACCTAATCCAACTGGCTTCTATTCTACTTTTAGTAGTTCTATTCTACTTTCGAGTAAACTCTAATATAAAATAATGAAATGACTGATCTCATGATATTTGGGGCGACTCTTATATCATTGCTGTGTATATTGTCTCTCTCTTGGGCACTATTTGTCTATTCATTACTTACTAGACTCTGTTTCAGATCTACTTGTTTGTCTCATCCATATGTGAATTACTCCAATACGCAAATCTATTGGGTGCTCTGCATGTACGTTAGGTTGATAGGGTTTTACCAGAAGGTAGTACAGTCAAATGCACGTCAGACGCCTAAGTCGAATAATATGACGAACCCAACATGGTTAGCATGATCGATTTTATATACCCAAGGGATTGCATACTATGCAAGTTACTATGTAACACCCCACTAGGGTTGGATAGGGACCACCTGAGGGTTGCGCATTTGAATGTACGTCTACATGACTTTTACTTCTCTGGTATTGCGTGGACTGGATCACAATGGGACTACAGTTCAGACATAGTTGTTTATGGTAGCGGCATATGCACAGTAATTTTATAGGGCACACAAAGTGGCCTTATGGTTGATTGCAATCAGTTATTTTATTTAACAACGCTGTTCTATTAAAGATAAAATTGTAAGAAGCCAGACTACTCTCCTTTTCACATTCCTAAACTTACCTATTATAATATATTCTGGAATAATGTTAATATGCCATTCACATCATAAGTTAATAATAAATCTTAATCTACTATATTTTATTAATAGAACTTGTTACAACCTATTTTCATATTTAAACATATGGACTCCAACAGATTTAAAACTTACTTGATTTCATATTTTTCAGGCACCTTTATTTAAATTAGAATATATTGACTGCTGATATCTCACAATAGCATTTTATATGAGGAACGTAGGGTTTATAATAGCCGTTTGTTAATAAATAATATTCAATTATTTTGATAGGATTATATGAATTCTTCTCTAGGAGCGTTACCTGATATTTCTAATTCTTTGAGGTTTTATTTATTAGGTAATACTTGAGGGTTTTATTTATTAGGCAATATTTAGGATCCTTTTGACATATTTTAATTTATTCTTATTTTAGGAGCGTTTTCTGTTAAATCTTGTATTTTAGGTTGTTATTTAGGTATTATGCAATATGTAGAAGATAAATTGTGCTTGTTGGAACATATTCCAGATTTTATGTTATGTAGTAACATGTCTCACACCTCGGAGAGCTTAGGTTATTACTTGTCATAATGTTGGTCTATATTTCCCAACTAGATGATCATGCCATACTTTGCGTATTTATTTACATTTTTATTTATTACTGTGACATATTTTATTATGGTTGTGTACAGGTTAAACTTGGGCAGTCAGGTTTTTGTCCCGTCTTGTTTTCCTGACTTAGGTATTTGGCCCTAGCAATCAAGGCTGTATATCCTAATGTGTCCTAACCAGACTTCATTGGATATAGAGCTTATAAGTTATTGAATTAATTCAGCTTACAAACTTAATATATTTGAATGCAATAAATCAATTCGTTAGCATTCAATACCTTGTTTATTTTATACTTCATCCCCTCTAGCCTAGACCCTTATATACTAAATTTCAGTATTATTTTCCAAAGGTTTCAATAATAGAGAACGCTGAGGAAAATTTCAGTATTTCAGGTTATAAAGCTTCTATAGTAGAGCTTAGGCTGGGTAAGATATTACATGGTTAAGTACGTTTAAGAAAACTATATGGCATAGTTAATTTAAAAAAAAAAATTTAGTTTTGTTTAAAAAAAAATAAGTTTAAAAAGTAATTAAATAATATAGCGTTGTTGTAACACGGGCATTTCATTAATAAATAATAAATAAATATGTTTTTTTAATAAATAATTATTATAGGACATTCTTACACAGATTGACTAAGTCCCACAGTAAGCTCAAGAAGGCTTGTGTTGTGGGTACTCAGACAACGATATATATAATATATAAATATGTACTTAAATACATAGAAAACAACCATGACTCAGGAACAAATATCTGTGTCATCACACAAATAAATGCCCTAACTGGGATTCGAACCCAGGACCATCGGCTTCACAGGCAGGGTCACTACCCACTAGGCCAGACTGGTCGTCAAACATTTAACTCAACCAAACAATTGAAATCTGTGACATATCAATGTCATTTCGAACAGCGATCGACCGAGATTGTACTTAAGTTTAGTAGCAAATGTATGAACTCATTCTAAACACTAATCAATATGCAAACCGGCCCTAAGGTAAGTGTACACGCTTGTAGAGGCCTTATAGGAAAAAAATAAATTATTGATTATCTCCGAAATGGAGTTAATTAGAATATCGGTGTCTTTAAGAAAGTTGCTTGATTTAAGCTCAGGAATGCACCCTAGAAATTAACGGAAATCAAAAAAAACACGGTGTACTTGCCCTGTTAGAATGTATGTTCAAATAAAATATAAAATAAAAAGCCATTTATTCACACTAAGTTTTGCTCTTGCTATTGCCATCCATTGCTTTCCCACAGCCTGGGTTAGGTCGTAAGCCCAACGTTGCTGCGGCCGGCCAGACCGCCGCCCCTCGTGGTCCTCTCCATTTGTTTTTCGTATAGTATGTATGTTAGTGTGTGGGTGAAATCTTGGAAGTTAAATTTGACCCACTTCCCTATTTTCGATTGAGCTGAAATTTTGCATACATATGTAAATCTGATGACAATGCAATATTATGATGACATGGAGCTGATATGATGATGAAGACAGGACGTACCCATGGGAAGTCTGTGATAAAACAAGGGAAACTAATTGTGTTTGTAGAAAGAAAAGTACAGTAAGCAATAAAAAAACTCTTAATAAAGAGTTTAATAAAATTAAAATACACTTCGCACGTATCGTATTATTACGTATTTGATTTGTCCTATAGCTATAAGTAATTTATTCCACCCATTTTGAATTCGGTTTCTTTTTTTCTTAAACGTTTATAATTTTTGCCGTATTCACATTAATAATGTCCAGCAGGAGTATTATAGATCGGTTTATCCACGTGATAAAATAACTGTTTCTTTTTAACTGCCTGGGATAGAAAGTGACGGACACCGTTTTATCGCGCTGTCACGTAGACAACTACCATCATATTATCCGTACTGCGGGCTCAGCATGGTTCCATTTTTATCGACTATCACTATGCCCGTCACTTTCGCACTTACATACTTGTTACAACGTGACAGGCATGGTGACAAATGATAAAAATGCAACCGTGCTAGGGCTGATCTCCTTTTTTTATCGATGTTAATGCAAACGGTATGGTTGTCTACAGATGACTCTCATGCGGCGCGATGTGGGCGCAACGTTGCACCTGGTGTACGTGGTCCTTTTGTTCACTTCATACCGTAAGTAAATAAATAAATAAATATTATAGGACATTATTACACAAATTGACTAAGTCCCACAGTAAGCTCAATAAGGCTTATATTGTGGGTACTTAGATAACGATATATATAATATATACATATTTATAAATATTTAAATACATAGAAAACACCCATGACTTTGGAACAAATATCAGTGTTCATCACACAAATAAATGCCGTTACCGGGATTCGAACCCAGGACCATCGGCTTCACAGGCAGGGTCACTACCCACTAGGCCAGACCGGTCGTCATAGTACCTATATTATTTTCGCAGTAAGTACGAGTACTACATCACTTCCTACCTAATTTCATTTATTTATTTATGAGAGAGGTATTGGATTGTATGATATCGTCGTGAACAAGTTGTGATTTCACAAAGTTATGATGACTTCGAGGTACCCTAAACCCTATATGCTTCACTCAATAGGCGACGTTTAGGTATTTATCAGTTTTTTTGTTAAATATTCCTTTACTGATGAAGATATATTTCAACACTTATAAATACTTAAGTTAGTATTATTTATTGGTATTTAGTATTAAAATGCGTAAATCCAAGTATGATAAAGTTTGACACGTGTACGGTGTCCACCTCGATGATTACATTTAGCTTTAGGAATGTAATATCACTCTGTAACATGTGATGTTAATGTGACAACAGAACAATACGTCCGCACGGCTGCCCACAGCCTCCCGACCTTTATTATTAAGATAACGCAAGATAAAGCCCATCTCCCTCCCCACACTGTTCTTTATTTCAATGACGACGTTTCCCCTCATTTCGTTACAAGTACGAAGATTGTTACCTTTATTTTTCATGTTCGTGTTTTTATTTGGAACCTCGTCCTGGCTTTGATTAAAGTAGGTTGGAGTGGAAAGGAAAAAACATATAAAATTGATTCGTTGCGTCTTGGAGAGCGGAGATAAATAACAGTGTCGTGGGCAGAGGGAGGTACCTACTTGATTATTTAATTTTGTGCAGAATGTATTTACTTTCTAAACGCCACGCTGAGAAATTAACTCACCAAGACGTAAGAAATATTTATTTATAAGTACCTACTAAAGTATTAAACCACGTGTAATTGTCCACATATATCGCATATCAAATGCAACGAAACGAAAACACTTCCCTGCTCAAACTAATGTACCTACTTAGACAAGAAACTGAAGATATGTAGCTAAACTAAAATAATATGTAGAATGAACAATTTTACTGTTTTAAATAAAACAGTAGATTCGAAATAATTTGTTACCTCCAAAACTCCAGGTCTCATATCCATTTTCCTTCTTGGATCTATTAAAAGAGAGTGGGTCTATTGGGAGAGCATTAGATAAAGCATTTGGGTATAAAACTCGAAACATAATACAATTTTCGGCCTTTTCAGACAGGGTTGATATATGGAGTAACCAAGATTTTGACCCTTTTTAACTTATATTTTACATCTACGTTAAATATAGGCTAACACTCGAAAATATCGATTCTTACTTAATCTTAATCAAAGAGTATTAGAAATCGCACCATAAGGGTTCCTTTTGTACCTTTTGTGGTACGGAACCCTAAAAATCGTGCCCCCAAGTTTGACAGTTCAAGATAACATGTGTTAATTAGCATAATTGCCGATAGTTTCTTAAACTTCTGTCTACAATAAATAAAATTACTCATTGATCTTAACCTTACATACTTATTCTCTTTGTCACACTTACTTTTTCTGAGCAGCCACTGGATGGCGTTGGCGTAGAACCAACTAGAAGCATGCTCACCCCAATGGACTCATTGTAAAGTGAAACAGAAACTAATTCCCAAACAACCGCCAACAAACTTAACCGGATTACACGACGGAGGACAATTCTCCGCCCGCCCCCGCACCACCGCATCAAACTTTTATCAACTTTTACTCGTGCGCGTCTTGCGAGCGGGCCAGTACTGGAACATATCTGGCATATATCCTTAGATATTAAGCCCTGTTTACACATTGAGTAGTATAAAACTATAAACACATTTTCCACTTGCACTTGCTATTATAGTTTTAATATAATGAGCGCTGTGAAGCGTGCAGCTTTTAAACCGGAGATCGTGTGCAAACGCCGTTCGTGAAATGTTTTTCTTGGAATACACGTAACCATTAGATATTTACCAGTTGCTCTTTAGAAAATGAAAATATTGTGAGATAATCGGACTAACAAGTTTCCCTTTAAGTTGGAAGATCGTTCAGAGAATACCATCGTAATTTCAATACTTTGTTTTATAAAACCAGTTCGCACATAACGACACGGTAAACACTTCAAAGTTATATATTAAATAGTACATGGATATATGTATTTCATTGTTTATTTAGGTATTTTATAATCGAGAATGTGAGGTGGCTAATATATTCTTTTGTGATATATATTATAGCAATATCACGGCCAAGGGTTACATTTTGCAATTCGCCTTTGTCGCCTTAATTTAATCGTCTTGTAACATGTTATTGTCCGGCCGTGTATGACATCGCCACTTATTGCGAAATATAGAAGATACATCAATGTCAGTTGCTTTCCAAGTTAAATAAGCTTGTAAAGATTCAATTAACTCAACAGACAGCAGGATGCAAATCCTCCGCCTAAACGAAGCTCGAAGTAGGCCATGTTTTTTTGTTTGCGAAACGAGTCCTAATTCCACTTGTGTTGTTTGAGACTTTAAGTGGCTTAAAGTTAGCGTTCTTTTGCAAGAATCCCTCGGCCTTCCGCCCCCAGTACTACACACAACGGCCATTGTCTGCAAACACTTAAGTTTTATTTATTTTAAAAGCACCCAGCAACAAAGCAAATAAAAATAACAATGAAACAGATAGAAAAAGACTCAACTCCGCTCCGGCAAGAGATACCTACTTTACTTCATTGTGCCCCCCCCCCCCCCCTCCCCCTTCAGCGTGATACAATCTCTCTGCTCGATTGTTTGTCTACATTACAGTATTAAACTTCTCCGTCTGGGATTTAGCGCATGTTATACTCAGGTTAAATAGTTCCAGTGCTTTTATTTCATTTTACTTGCATTTGTTTTTGTTTTTCAAACCGGGAGCGCTGTACTGAGGCCAGTTCAAATGTACACTGATATCAGATCAGCCTGATATCAGAATAATGTCATTTAGTTATTGTGTGAAATACGAGCGAATCGCACGAAAATCCGAATGACATCATTCAGATAATCATTCTAATCTGTCAGATTACTGAAGTAAATCAAATTATAGTTTTTTTTATGTTGATATCGTTTTACGACCTTGATATGTACTGACTTATAATGTAAACCTTAAGTGATCTGCGCAAAAAAAAACGCTGCATTGACTATAGTAAAGCGACGAAATGCTACTAGGCACTCCTACTCCTCCTTTATTTGTGAAGCGTTTTCCTCCTAAATTATACCTATAATATTTTTAACAGGTGGAGCAGCAGAGGAAAGCGAGGAGCAAACGGAAAGCTCAGAGCCGCGTCTAGCGCCGTGGTTCACGAGTGAGCCGCCGTCGCGCGCTGTGTTCGCATCGGGCGCGGGCGCGCGGCTGGTGTGCGCGGCGCGCGGCGACCCCCCGCCCGCCATCACGTGGACCACTGAGGATGGTCAAGAGCTGCTCTCCGATCAGCACAGGTACCCGTTTAAGGGTTCCCTACATATGTCGACGCGGAATCGGAAAAAGACGATAGAAAAAACCTTTATGTATGCGCAATAAGCCGATCCGTATGACGTATTTTACTCTCTTATCATCATCATCATCTCCTAGCCGTTTTAGGCTACAGCGACTGATGCTTTTCTACCGCTGAGAGTGCAGTCACCTGAGTGCGCAGCTTCACTGGTGCGCTCTCAGGTGACTGACGTAGCCAATCTTTGTAGCAAATGTGCGGCCACATTCGCTGCAGGTCAGCACCCCTCCGACGTCTTTATACGTGATGGCCACAGGTGGTCGCTGGCCTTTAGGTCACGCTTAACGTCAAGCTCTGTGCGTCGCCTGGCTTTTGCTGATTCCCTTAACGAATTAAACATTTCATTAATGATTGATTTCTTCCTAAAAACTGTCAGTTTTGTATTCCCCAAAGATCGCAACTTGCCTGCAATTCTGTTTTTTTGGTGTCTGTCATTTTAACTAACGGTAACAATACACTGTTATTGCCGTTACGTTAGAACTACTATTTACATTCATTGGCACGTATCATTTAGGTGCAATATAATACGTGCCCAGCAGGATTGATTTATGCACTGGCAGTCGATCCTACCCGCTATCATGAAATTCATGAATCACAACATTACGAGTACCTATCATGTTAACATCCTAACCTAATATCGCGAAAATATATTTCATCGGTTATATAATATACCTACTTATGAAACCGATAGCGCGCCGCATACCTACTCGTTTTTGTAAAAAAATCTAATACCTATGCAGATTTAAACTCTCGTGATTTTTAGTAATTTCTATTTACTAAAACGGGTCTTAATCGCGTATAAATATATTTGCAAATTACATTACTCGTACACGTGCGCAAAGTGCGGGTAGTTCGAAAAACTCTTGCAGGAAAAAAGGAAGCAGCTTCAGGCAGTATTTCTTCAGGAATACACGTGTAATATCACGCACAAAACTTCGGGGATGATTGGCAAGTCTATTTATACGCGAAGCCCTCTTATAACAAATCTTTTTTATTCTTAAACTTATAAGAATGAACATGAACTAATCCAGCATTACTGATCTTCCAATTACTACGAGAAGGTGTCATTTAATTGTGTAAATTCAAAATTTTCTAAATGACTAAGTAGCTTAGGATAAAATAATGGTAAGTACTTAGAATGTCGGGGTCGTCGGTTTTAAGGATGACTCACGCTAGACCGGGCCGGGCCCGGCCCGAGGCGTCCGACATGTCATTTTCTATGACGGCGGATCGGTGATCACGTGGTGCTTTCCATAGAAAACGAAACGAGGCTCCGGCCCGACCCCGGCCCGGTCTAGCGTGAGTCATCCTTTACACTTCACAAACTAAATGCAATATCTGATCACGTTAGCACTGCCAGTTTCGTCGAAAGTTATATTAATATTCAGTATCCGCTCTCTGTTGACACGGAATGTCGAAATCATACATTCCATCAAAGTTTACACACGACTCATACTCGTCCCCATTCAATGTGTGACCAGCCTTAGGGTATTGGTTCAAGTTTAATAATCCCGATTTGGAGGAGGCTGAGGTCAGCCTGCTGTGAAATCGTGCAAATGCCGATCCGCATTACCAGTAGGTACCCGCGCGGACGCGCGTCGAATCGCCGATCATCGCCTTTCAATCACCAGCAAATTAAATACCGACCGTCGTAAGGTAAAATAACTAAGGCCACAAAGCCACGTTAACCGAATGGAAATTTAGATTAAAAGAAAACTCACTTGCCACGCTCACCGCTGAATTAATCTTGTTTTAAATTGATTCATTATCTCCTTGGAGATGCCGTCGCTGGAATTATAACGGTATTAAATTTACCCTCGTCTCCGACACTTATCAATTAGGTTGAGGGCAGCGGGACAGTGTTATGCACAATGCCTCTAACAACCGCTAACGTGGTCGGACCAAACTCTGAAGGGGGACTTTCCCCCTCTCGCTGTCTTCTGCCACAGATTCCAGTTCGAGATAATGCTTAGTACGATGTCAAATATTAGATTCCTATATGTACTGAAATATGTTAATATTTGATTAAAACAACGAATAATTAAAATCTACATTATAAGTAACGAATACAGTTTCCATGCTTTACGAGTATGTTTGTTTACTGTTAGCAGCTGAAAACCTGACTATTTTATAAAGTGCGGAAATTAAGCTAACGTGTACTTACATTTTAAGTCCTAACTTTTAAGCTTGTTTGCCAACCACTAACTATGTAGTATGAGTTTTCGTGAAGCTTATTTTCATAGTAATTAAGGGTTATTCTTGTGAGAAGGAACTTTCTGTAGTTAAGTTTCTACACGAAGATGTCGAAGAGTAAGAAACTAACACATCAGATGCCCGATGCGTTTACCCTATAAACGCCGAGAGAAAGAGTATACTTGTAGTATGGGTAGTTGGTTGTCATTGTGATGCCCGTAACGCCCCCGTAGCGTCAAGAACGTGACAAAATAATTCAATTCTGTTTTGTTTTGTCAAGTTCAATAACCGGCCGGCCCTATTTATCACCTATCTAAATGTTAGATGGTATAAAAATAAAATAAAAAGATCTACTTACTGATTAACCTGCCACAATTTATTTTACCACTGGGCATATTAATTATTCTGAAAAGCCAATAAAACAGTAACCCTGAGCTCGTTACCCCCCATCTGTTTTCATAGATCCCTGAAGAAAATTGGATTCTTATGATAATTATTAACGGTGTATCGACATCGAACACAATAACAGATTTTTTCATCAAAGGAATCCAATTTATTGTCGAGCGTAATATTGAAATTACCTGCTGTATAATATATTTGTATTCTCTCCAAGGAGCGCTTTGAGGCGAGATCCACGTTTATCCGACTTCAAAATATTAAATGGAATTTTTCTTTTTGATGATGTTGACCTGTATACAATATACTTATTTTATGAAGCACCTATTCATCAATAGGTTTAACATCATGCCTTTTAGAATAAAATCAATCAGTACCTAGGTATTATATTTGGTCACCTACAACCATTTTTTGAGTTTATATTATACATATTAGATATTAGTAACAAAGACATTGTGTTATTACATATTTTCTATCTCTTATACATATTTCCCTCAATCACATTTAACTTAAAATCTTATCATTGTTTTTTTTCTGATAAGATTGATTTGAGTAATTGGCTGACAAAACCAGCTACGCAGCTTTCATACCTAACTTTATCATTCCAACCATTACAAAGTGCAATGGATTGAAACGCTCTCGAGAGCCAGTTTAAGAGATTTCTCAGCTTACACGTAGTTGATACAGGCCTCGAACTCACATTTACACTGGTTTATAAGCCGCTGTTTCGCATGTGTTTGTAGTTATACTTCGTTTTTTTACCATTAAATAGAAAAATGGTAATGGTAAACAATCTTGACATGTATTTTTATTGAAAAACGCTTCTAAAAATAGTAACCACTACTTTAAGTTTTAATCGTGTGTCGATAGATGGCAGTAAATGTACCGTGACTACAAAATTGACAATGACAGGACCCCTCTATATCTATTCTTTTTGCCACTACTTATGAAACCAAGGGAATGTAAATATAATTATATCCTTGCTATATGTATACTTGTTACATATTTGCAGCCACTTATTTTTCAAGAGTGAAAAACTTCAATAAAAACACACGGCAAGATTTTTTACCTTTTTTCCAATGCTAAGAAAACGAGGTATAGCGATTGAAATATGCGGCCATGAACATAGCCCGATCGTACCGTTCTGTACAGTGTCGGACGACAAACGGTGCTAATGAAGGCAATTTTTCGCAACCGGAGGAGTTATAATTAAACGTAATGAGGGAAATCATAATTTGTCCGTGTAATTACCCGCACTGACGAGCGTCTGTGCCCCCGGGGGTAGCCATTGCTGGGCGGTGGGCGGTACGCTCTTAAGGTCAATTTCTGAATGGGCATTTGCCGTTTTGGAAATATAATTAATAGCGTTAAATCGAATAAAAAGGCATATTTGATTCGAATAAAAAAACCGGTCAAGTGCGAGTTGGACTCGCGTTCCAAGGGTTCCGTACATTACCCAATTTTTATGTGGAATGTAAATGAAATCTTTAAAAAACCCGTAGGCTGACCCCTACGGCGCGCACTAAGCACTAAGTAATTAAGTCCGACTCACACTTGACTGCACATTTCTAATAGGTTTTCCTGTCATCTATAGGTACAGAATTATTTTAAATATTTTTTTTTCAAAATTTTAGACCCAGTAGTTTTGGAGATAAAGTGGGGAGAATGGTCGGACAGACAGATAGACAGACAGACGCACGAGTGATCCTATAAGGGTTCCGTTTTTTTCCTTTTGAGGTACGGAACCCTAAAAATGTGGATTTGTGATGTGCATCTCGCCGACACTGATATTTTGATTAGCTACGCACGGGCAAGATGCATAAACAAGTAAACATCAAAACATCATAATTCAGATTGAGATGCGATTTTTAAATGTTAAATTTAGAGATGCCTTGATAATCAAATTTAACTATTGGAATCAAACTAATATACCAGTCTAGCGGCCCATTTTAGGGTAACATTCCATTTCTGACCGCACAGCTGCACTACTAGTACGAACGCGTCGGTGTTATTGTCAATTTCCATAGTAAAATGAATAGTAGTGCTGCTGTCGTTGGAAACGGACTGTCACCTTAAAGTGTAGCAGTAGCAGAGCGTGGGAAAAGCTCTTTAATGTCCATCAATGAAATGAGATGAATCGTGTAAACCCATTTTTGTAAAACTAAATATATTGCCCCTGCCTTGTCTATATATTTTAGAGGTTTGCGTCTTTGTTAAAAAACATATGGATCTTTTTAAAACGGCTAAAGAAGTATACCCTCGAAACACTAGAAATCCTGAAAGGCTGGCACATGATTACATTCCAAGGACTGCATTTTTCTCAAAGCAGTGCTATATAATGTGTATAAAATTGTTTAACAAGTTGCCGCCGGAAATTCAACGACTACCTTTTAACAGCTTTCGAAAAAGTGTAGCAGACTTTATCAAACTGCACAACGGGACTTAATCGCGTATTTAAGTTAAGCGGAAACGAATATCGACAGTCGATAAATCGAATATCGTTAGTGTTGTGTGTCGACAGAGTGACATCCCTAGTGCGCAAAACGTTCAAACTGATAAACAAGACCAAGTGCGGGTAGTTCGAAAAACTCGCGCGGCTAGAAGATGTTGATGTCAACTTGAGCCAGTCTGCTCCGAGACCACGGGGACAACGCCGTCCTCGAAACGTCGGAGGTAAATCTTAAAACTTAAATACGCGATTAAGTCCCGTTGTGCAGTTTGATAATGTTTAATAATCGTGAAAGTTTAAATCAGTGTGTAGCAGACTTGTTGCGGAAAAAACAGTATTATAATATTTATAATATAGGGACGTTTCTTTTAGACAACATTTAAACTTATTGTTTCTGGTCATTAATGAATTAATTATTATTTATATTTTGACATTATATTTCGATTTTATTCTTTATTTTATTTTACTTATTGGTTCTGGTCGGAAGGTATTGTAAATAATTAATTAATTGATTATGTTGTTTTAGCTATAATTTGTATATAAAATTGTTATTTAATAAAATAATATAGATTTAGGCTAGCTTGTAAGGTTTGCATGCTGTGCATGGACGGCTAAGAGGACGGACTTTCTTATAAATATAATGTACCAACTATTGTAACTCCTTTTTTTGCAAATAAAATATTATGAATTATGAATTATGAAACACGAACATGTAGGCTTTCATTATTAGGGACGGATTTTTTCCGTTTGTGACTTCATTTTAGGACGATGTTTTGATCGCTAATTGGATTGTATGTAGAGAACGAATGAATATTAGATACCCCATATAATTTCGCTTGGGTCGTTATGTTTGCTTATGTTATTTAACGACCCAATTACAGAAATTTTGCTTTTTGGGTTTGATTACATTATTGGGAATAAGTTTGATATTATTCTATAACCATACTATGTAGGTATTAATTATTTGTGTGACTCAGAGCCTGAATTTATAAATTATAGTCCGATCCGAACTAAGATAGTGCAAATTAAATTCGTTTTGTAAATCTGTCTAGCTGAAACTAATAGAAGGGTAACCAAGTTGTATTTTATTACCTATATATGTACCTTATGTGGGTATGTGAAGTTTCATTTTAGTTGAGAAATCAGATGAAGTCCAGCTGGCTTAAAATGGTTACTCTTTTATTGTCTGTCAAAGTTAATTGCCGTTACACACATACACACGTCACATACGATAAAAGCGCAATGTGTCATATCAGTACAAATGTAGTGCATAATTATTTTCCATCGTATTTTCACGGAAACGTACGAACGTGTCTTGCTATTTCAGTCTGTCTCGGTACAAAAAGCACATAGGTTGACTGAAGTAGCAAGACAAATACGAACGTTTCCTATAAAATACGATGGAAAACTATTATGCTCTACATCAGTGGTTCCCAAAGTTCACTGAGACCCATGCGCCTAACAAAAACTGTCAAATTCTTTTAGCCGTCTTAAATAGCATAAAATAGCCCAATCGGTCGGCATATCGTCTTATATTTCAGGGCCTACTCAAAATTCGCTCGCGACCTACCAATGGGTCGTGTCCCAGAGTTTGGGAAATGCTGCTCTACATCTGTACTGCCTGTAATAACCACCGCACTTTTATCGTTTGTACAAGTCTGTACATAAGCGCGAGTGTTATAAAATTGCAACCATCATTATTAATACTGCCAATTGCAATTACCTATGTTTGTTTTTGTGTAAAACGAGCTACAGGTATATAGTACAACTTCTGAAAACTTTTATTTTTGTATGCTATTTTGCTGTTGATCACAGCTGTATAAATGATAGATAAAAATATAAAAATACACTGGTAGAAAAAATATATAAACATTTTATTTCTGTTTTCCATCAATAGGCGAGTGTACAGCAACGGCAGCCTTGAGATAGCCCCAACGCCGACGGGCACCAGCGTCGGCGGTAACGGCGTCAGTGTGGTTCGCTGTCGCGCCAGCAACGCGCACGGCGTGGCGCTTTCCGCGCCTGTCACACTTCTGCCCGGTTAGTCTCAACTTTTGAATACTACTCACTACTACATAGAGTATAAAAATCTGTAATATGACTAGCCGTTACCATACATTATTAGCGCTCGCATACTGAGTATAGTACGTGACCGCTACCGCTCACTTCAATTGCGTTTGCCATGCGTCGGTTAACGTGGACACACATAGACTATCGGACAATATAAGAACGCTTAAAAATATAAAATTTTACCTTGTTTTTTCACTGTTGGAAATAGAACTATGTTGTCAGCACTAGTGTGATTGCTTCGTTGGCATGCTAATACTTAGGTCAGATTGCTCTCTGCGTCTGTCAATCTCCCGTCCGACTAGCCTTTATCTCACACACTTACTTAATTACCTATGTTTACTTGCTTTTGGCGCAAGTAATAAAATAAAGCTTGGCAGTTTCCACGCCCGGTACGGTCTTTGCTATACGGCCAGTCAAAATAGTTGAGCGTGCTCAGAGCATAAAAAGGTCAACCACGGCGTTGCATGAACAAGAGATTTCCTTTGGCAGGATTGGTCCTTAGGACCCAAGGATGGATTTAAGAAGTGGAGCCACCCAGATTTTTGATGCAGGTGGGGGGTGGGGGGGTTTTAAGCGTCGGCGACGTCTGATGTTAATAATTGTTTAAGTTTAGGTTCTATGTCAAGTTTAGTATCATTTTCAAGTAAATCAAACATGTAGACATAGATTTCATCTAAATCGGTTCAGCCGTTATTGATTCCCCATACAATCTTACACCTACCTTTTCACTTTTAAGATATTTTTTTTAATAAAAACTATCCTATGTTCTTTCCCGGGACTCAAAATATCTCTATACTAAATTTTATCTAAATCGGTTCAGCGGTTATTGAATCCCCATACAAATTTCCACCTCCCATTTCACACCCTTAAAGGATGATTTTTGAAATTTAAAGTAGGCTATGTTATTCCCTGGAACTCAAACTATCTCTGGACCAAATTTAAGTAAATTGGTTTAGCGGTTTAAGCGTGAAGAGATTTAAAAAAATATTTTTTTTTTTATATTTTATGTATTTTTACTTCTGAATGGTGTCATTGTGATATCAGAAATGAATTCGGCATTCCCGATTTATACGAAAACGATACCAAACTTGGCCTAGTAGCTTAAATGATATACATAGCAAGATCAAGTTGAGAGCCACCCCTAAGAATTTACATCAAAAATCTCGGTGGCTCCACTTCTTAAATCCATCCTTGGGTCCTAAGGACCAATCCTGCCAAAGGAAATCTCTTGTTCACACAACGCCGTATTTTAGGCCCAGCACCATCCGCTAAAACAAATTGATATCATTATTTTAACGGCTCGATTCGGAAAATGAATTAGATTTCTACTAGACTTCAACAAGTTACGATACGGATAATTTAAAGATATTTGTAAGATAGATATGTCAAATTTGACGTTTCCACGATTCTGGAGGTCCTCTTGAACGATTTCGACAAGTTATGACTTAGATATCCAAGTCACATCTAGTCGATATCTAATGTAGATCTAGTTAATCTCTAAATCGTCTCAAGATCTTGTGATTATCTCGAAATCTGAATAGGTCTGTACGTTTCTGAATAGTAAAATAAAACATCTAATTGAATAAGATATAATTAAACAATGAAATAGTGATCAATATCGGAGCGAGTGACATTGATATCATAGTGATTATTTTCAAAGTAGCCAATGTCACCTTATTCTACTACGAAGTTCATTAAATCCTATCTCTAGCTTGCCCTTTTGTGTCTTAATTAGTAATTTGATCCCTCAGAGCTGTGATATATAATATGTTTCTATCGTTCAGTGGCCGACGACAGCTGGGAGGCGGTGGTGACGGCATGGCCGGCGGCCGTGGGCGGTGTAGCCATGTTAACTTGTGGCGTAGCCGGCCTAAGCAGTACGGGGGACGAAGACGAGGGCGATGAGCTGGAGGTGGCGCTCTGGTACCATGGAGAACGAGTCATTGACGTGCCGCCACCTACACCAGGTTTACATAATATAGTAGCTCTGTTCAAGTTGTCAAACTATTCTGCAAGCAAAGCGGTCTAGAGTTATTGGACAGTTCAGTGCAATTCAATACATAGATTAATGGAAACATAAATTGCACTTTAGGTAACGAAATTGGATAGGTATTTTACACCTCGTATAGTTAGGTACATGTGTTCCATATTATATTGACTGCAACCATAGTATGCGTAAAAAAGACAAATTTTTTTTTACATAAAATTAACTAGTATATGACTAAAACATAAGCACAAAAAATGTATTTTCTTCATTCATTATAAAGTACAAGCGTTGGGATTATAGACAGCGAAGCCTTGGCAGCTGTGTTACATTTAATTAGGCTGGCTTGTTAGAAGTATAACAACGGGTCCGCTGAACTAGCAAAGCCAAAAAACGTCTTAATTAAAAGCTCATGTTCGTGCTAACTAGTTAGGTAGTTCTTGTGGTTATCTGCGGACAAGTAGTATTAATTAAGGCGATATCTCACAGAGGCGTATATCTGAGAGGGTAGCAAGTTGTGTATTCATGTCCCTTACCGAGCTTTAGAACCAGTTTAACTGGTTAGTCGAGGTCCATATATAAGTGTAATCAACTAATCATAGATCACGTTATACTGACTTGGTTGAGGTAAATCCTCGCCACCGGTCGATGAGAAAGGAAATAGTAGGCCTGGGCAAGCGCGTATATCACGTCACGTGAATGATGGCGCTGTGCGTCTCTTGATTGATTAAAGCGCTTATTGGTACTGTCTTCTACCATTTGATAAGTTACTCTTATTGAATTATCGTCTTAGATGCTTTTATCTTAACAATGATTTCTATTTGATTTTTTTTTTGCTTTATATAGAATCAAATGAAGACATAATTATCAAGGGATATTAAAGCTTCACCTCTAACATGTATACTGGATAATTTGGATCTCGCGTAGTTCCATCTCAACTATTTTTAATCATAATTGATTTTATGTTATATGTATATACATATGTATACCCTGTCAAAGTAGCGAAGCTAATATTAGAATACTTACTATAATGTTATGAAGACTGTTGTTCATCAACCTCTAGCCAGTTTCTTTTTTTTGTTATGGGCCAACAATTACAAGGTGTAAATATATGTTGTGCAGAAACGCGATACCTGTCAGCGGGCAACACACTCCTAATACGTAGCGTAACAGAACGAGATGCTGGTACCTATGGCTGTCTAGCGCGCCACCGCGCCACGCGCCGCTCGCGCCGCGCGCGCCCTGCCGAGCTACGAGTGTCACGTTAGTACCCACAACTGAATATTAATCGCTATGTCAAGAAACGCTATTTGTGGCAGCGGGTTTTACGCTACTGATAGTGACGGAAGATACCGGCACCTATGGGCATCGGACGAAAGACATCATGATTTAAGTAAATAACCTAGTTTCATTTTGCCAGTGCTTGACCCTTAGTCGATGACGCTTAGATCTACTCGTAGTAGTCGAGCTGTGATACGTTGGTTCCATGGTCTAATAAAACATGGTCTTCCATTCCCAGAGTGACACGGGGCTACGTCACAACAACATGGCCGCTATATATAGCGCTATCGCATATTATCATATAGCGCTGTCGCATGATGACGTAAGCCCGTGTCAGTTAGGTGACCTAGAAAAGACGGGAATGGAGTACCAGGCGGAGTATATTATTATACCATGGTTGGTTCCAACTACCAGTGTTAGCTGTATGACTACAACACTGTATGCTGTTGACAGGAGGTGCAACAGGCGCTGTGCCTGCGCCAGCGGCGGCGGCTCGGACTATACGCGCGGCCGCTGGAGCAGCTGCCTGCCTCCCATGCGCCACTTCTCTTCATCCTGGTCCTCACTACACGTAATATTTCAATCTAACCATTAAATCTATTGTGATCGTAAGGTGCTCAATTGACATGACATATTTTTAACCTTGTTTAAATATCTAGGTGGTACCGGGAGCGAGAGGGTCGCCTTCAACCGATAGCAGGAGAAGGCGACACCTGGACTTGGGCTGGCGGTGCAGCGCTATGCGTACGCGCCGCTCGCACGGCGGCTGGCGCTTGGTTGTGCAAGGCTTATAGTGCACTTGGAGACGCCACGGCGCGGTTGCGTCTTCTCGTGGATGTCCCTTTGACAATCACATTACATCCCCAACTTGTGGTATGTTTTGAAGTAGCAATATCCCTAAGTTAAAAAGCTAGTGTAAATGTTTGTGTAATAACTTGTAAATAGGAGAACTTTACTGTAGACAGATTTTTTAACAAATAAGTCCATGGACAGGTGGCTGCCAGCGGAAGCACAGTTAGATTCAACTGCTCAGCGTCAGACGAAGAAGCTGCGCTGAGTTGGAGGCACGACGGCGCGCCGGTGGCGGGCGCGGGTGGCACGGGTACAGCGTCGCTTGTGTTGCGCGGTGTGACGCGCGCCGCGCGCGGCGTGTACCAGTGCGAAGCGCGTCGAGGTACTCGCGCGGCGCAGGCGAGCGCTGAACTCCGACTTGGAGGTTAGTATTCTAATCATACTTGTAATTTCAATTCATTCAACTACATAACAATGTTCTAGATTTAAACGCAGTTTATCAAACCAGTAGAAGGACGAACTCTTATGCCTTCAAAAGCACGGAAACGCAGTACCTATTAGTTAATAACCACATAAAGCGTTCATCCAGCCAAAAATTTACCATGGTCAGCTTTTGCTTATTCCCAATTTGGTAGTAAAGCTTCTAAGAGCTCTTCAGAGCACAGTACGATAAAAAATGAAGCCACTTATCAACTTGTTGCAGTGTAAAAAGCACTCGACAATCAAGCACCCGGACGGCTCATGAACGCGAACGCAATCTCCGTAATGATATCAGCTAGATGAGAGCCCACGGGAGGGAGAGGCAATCGGTTTCGCAATAAAACGGTTTTTTATTTGAAAAAAGAAACCTCATAACTTTTATAAAAGAAATAACGTATCGGGGATTTGTAACAAAATTCATATCACTTTATTAGATGGAAACCGACCGAAAAAAGTGATTTTGGTGATGTGGGAGGGGGCGGTCGGGTGTTGTCACTCGATCAATCTTAATGTAGGAGTTGAGGAATCAATCAGGGATCGGCAGGCGGCGAGCGACGGGCCGGGCCGTGGTGCGCGCCACAAATATTGAACCCGACGTGTCTTTTGTCAAGCTGACAATGCCTTCCTTTGTGCTATTTAAATTAAAGTAGATTCTAGAGATTCTTGCGGCTGCTTTGGTCAATGCCGGCTTACCAATTTCAAAAGTAATTTTCAATTCATCTATACACTGTACTGATTGAAAACAAATGCTGATATTTCAAAAGCCCTCCACGCACACAGTGTGTTTTTAGGGTTCCGTACCCAAAGGGTAAAACGGGACCCTATTACTAAGACTCCGCTGTCCGTCCGTCCGTCCGTCCGTCCGTCTGTCACCAGGCTGTATCTCGTGATCTGTGATAGCTAGACAGCTGAAATTTTCACAGATGATGTATTTCTGTTGCCGCTATAACAACAAATACAGAATAAAATAAAGATTTAAGTAAGTGGGGCTCCCATACAACAAACGTGATTTTTGACCGAAGTTAAGCAACGTCGGGCGGGGTCAGTACTTGGATGGGTGACCGTTTTTATAGATAATGGTACGGAACCCTTCGTGTGGAGTGCGACTCGCACTTGGCCGGTTTTTTTAAATATTTAATTCGAAAAACAAATTACAGCCAGCATATTCCTATATTTTATACTTTCCCAAAAAAATAAAAAAACCGGTCAACCGGGACATATTTCATGCTAAAAGGGGGGGTTGCGTCAGGGGGAGGGGATGGGACACTAATGTGCGTAAAGCACGATACCCAAACGTATTATACTACATTAATTGAATGCTGGCTATAAGTTTGTCTTCCTCATATATTAGAACATAACTTGACCGAATCATTATTCTGAAACCTTTGTCACACTGTATTTGAAGCCTTATGTTACGACTATGACCTTAGCGGCCTTAGTTCCGAGTAGGCATGAATAATGGATTACTCCTAATGCAATCGACGCTAAGAGAGTGATGATGGCCCAGGAGAGCTGAGATGTCACTAAGCGACGATCCATCCGTCATATACACACTGTTATAGGTATGCCTAACTAATTATATATATTCCAGGATACTCAAATGCTAGCTACTTAATTGCAATCATTTTGTATTTAGTTGTTAGTGTAGCAGATCCTTCAGTTCCTTCGGGAGCCTTACCATGATGTCCTTATTGCGATTCTGTTTAGGACCTAAACTGAATTGCTAAAGGAGATATATAAGTCGCATAACTCCGTCCCATAGCAATTCAGTTTAGGTTCTAAACAGAATCGCAATTAGAACATCATGGTAAGGCCCTTCATAATATTTTAAATGCCATACGTTTTGTGGTATCACTAGTACACTGGACAATCTATAACCGATTGAATCGTTAAACTTGGGTCAATTTTGAACTACTTTTCGCGTCTTTATTTACCTTTTTCTATGGTTATCAGTAATGTGCATTAATGTTGCATTACTTATGTAACATTCAGCAGTCCATTTGCAGTTACAAAACTAGCAAGCAAGTGACATAGTTAGGAAACTGCGATTTGAATTTAGTTGTAAAGTGTTCACTTGAGAATCCTTGTGTTAAAGTTAAAACTATCTCTGCCAAGTTGGCTAGTTTGAAGTCAAAAGTTAGAACTATGATAATAAAAGCATACACAAAGAGAATAGCTTTTCTGTTACAGTGAAAGTACGAGTAGGTTCGCCCTCACATAAATAAACGTATATTCATGACGAAGATTTATCACTGTGAGTGGCTCGAGCTAGCTTTAGCGTTAACGAGATAGGACGTGAATAAAGGAGACAAGAAATGCACACGGATTATGTAAATTTCAAAAATGTGTTTTTTTCTTGATTTTTGTTCTAGTTTTGTGATAAGTAATGTTATTGGGTATAAATATATTTTATGGTTAAGTATACAAGGGCACTTCAGAAAAAAACTTTGCTGTGAAGGTGATGAAGAGATTCTAAGCTATTGGTTATCAACAAAAAATATTTGAAGGTTACATTTGGAAAAAAAAAAATGTTAACTACCTAAGTACCTACATGCTAACAGGCAAGTAAAATAAAAGTTTGTAAAATAGGATCGTCTGCAAATTTTATTGTATGACGACTTTTCTTCGTTCACTGCTATGTGTCGTTGATCATGACAGTCCATTAATTGTGGTTGATAAAAAATTTCCATAGTCTATACTTAACAAGTCAATCCCTCTAACAGAATCAGCGCCAGAGCTCCAGTACACATTCATCGAGCAAGCGCTGCGCGCTGGTGGCGACGTGGCGTTGCGCTGTGCGGCCGCCGCTGCGCCGCCTCCGCGGATAGCCTGGTTGCTGGACGCTCAACCACTCGCGCACTACCGCGCTCCTCATAGGTATTGAACCATATTTAATTCGAAAAATTGCTAAGTTTTGAAAAATACCTGTTATATTTAACTTAGTCACAACAAAACCTACTTATATAAATTCAGATTATCGGCTACTCACTTTAAATTTTCAATTTAAAGGGCCTGTTTTTCGCAGATACACAGTCACTGAGGAGACAGGTGCGGGCGGTGAAATAGTTTCGGTGCTGAGACTACGCGCGTTGTCTGCCGCGGACGGCGGCCGCTACACTTGTCGTGCTCACAACTCCCGAGGTGCTGCAGAGCACTCGGCACGCCTCAATGTTTATGGTGAGAGCGGAGTTAGTCCTACAGAATCTCATATAAGTTAGCATCCAATAAGTAAAGTATGTCATATGTGCAACTCTAACAATAGGGAGAACATAATTCACCGTTCTATTTACTGGTAGGTAGGCGTCGAATCAATTTCACGCAGTTATCAAGGACACGAGATAATGGAGGCGTTTTGAAATTATGACTACATGCGCTATCTACTGCGATTGGCGGGTACTTTATATACTGTGGGTAATACTGTAAGACACTACATTGCAGAGCACTCATCACTCCTTAATAATGCGGAACCAATGCCAGCAACTACAGTTGCGTCAATTGCATTTACATACATATTTAACTAGAGAAGTGATGGAACGGTGAAGTTGGTGTAGCTGCCAATAATGTTTGTTAGTAATGTTAATATGTGTGTAAGTACTTAATATTATTCTGCGCGTATAATCCTTATTGCACTACAGAACACCATAAACATGTTACAAATATTCAACAGAGTATGCTAACTTACTTAATCAGTTTGTATATACTGATTCCAATTTACTCTGTTCTCATTTCCACATTATTTACAATTCTACAGGTTTCATTCGAATAACGTAGAATCTATTTTTGATAAGAGATTTGGCCTTCGACACAAGACAGTGCCACTTTTTTCGCCAACTGTCGAATCGAAATACGCGCAGCGAGGCCATGTCTCATTTTGGGTCGGCCAACGGAGTAGTAGTAGTAGTATTTTTGATAACATTCGCATTGCAGGCCCGCCGTCCATCCGAGCCGTGGGCCCCGTGCGAGTGGTAGCGGGCGCCAATGCCACCATCTACTGCCCCTACGCTGGATATCCGATCAGGTCCATAGAGGTGCATTCTATAGGATGATTCCTTTTACACGTCACTACACAAATACACAATCACTAGTTAATTTGACTAATTAAAGTTCACGCTTGAATAATAAATAATTCAACTCAAGGAATATCAAACTTGGCGATACTACTCGTACATACCTATAAGACAATATTACGCTATGTTTGATCACTGCTCACGTATGATAGTTGCTCCTGTACTATTGTAGTTTGGGAAGTTTTGGACGTGAAGCAACGTCGCTCGCTGCTTGACATAATTATGTATCTGATTTGCACCCTTCTAGTAGATATGTAATTCGCTGATGGTTTCTACATAATATTTGATTACCTACAGTCTATGTAACATAAAATTTATATAAGTATTGTATTGTCTAAGTATATTATTCGTATATTATCTTATCTGTCAATAACAAACTAGAAATAATTATTTGTAAAGGCTTTATGAGTGTGATTTTATGGTATATCGAAATGAGGTCAACCAATAACTGCCTTATTATACCTACAGGTCAGACCTATCGAAACCCAAAAACTTAATTTGAACTATACATGCTTCATATACATTACCTTTATTATTTTTTTACAAATAATTTAAACAAATTAAGAAAAATATTTAGCGGCATGTATATTTTTATGGCATCATTCCAAAGATAATATTTTATCGATAAGGTATTTGTTTTTAGGGTTCCGTACCCACAGGGTAAAATGGGACCCTATTACCAGAGATATATATAACTCCGTATAAGATAAATAAAGTCTAAGAAAAAAACGTGCCTCGGACGGCCAAGGAAAAGTCATTCTCGAATAGATGGCGCCATTACCTTTGGCCTATTCTCGGCTAGATGGCGTTAACGACACCGTTTGGTATTTAACAATTTTAACACATATCAGTGAAAGAACATGGGTCAGTATGGAACAATAAAAATGAAGAATCATTTATCCGTAAACATATTTTGATTATTTTATACATTTTCAATTTTATTTTAAGTTTTAATCGTGTGTCGATAGATGGCAGTAAATGTACCGTGACTACAAAATTGACAATGACAGGACCCCTCTATACTATCTATTCTTTTTGCTATTACTAAGACTCCGTTGTCCGTCCGTCCGTCCGTCCGTCCGTCCGTCCGTCCGTCCGTCCGTCCGCCCGTCTGTCACCAGGCTGTATCTCACGAACCGATGATGTATTTCTGTTGCCGCTATAACAACAAATACTAAAAAGTACGGAACCCTCGGTGGGCGAGTCCGACTCGCACTTGTCCGGTTTTTTCTTATGATATGCGTATAAATATTAGAATAGATAACCGTTTAAAAATTTAATAATACATGTAATTTTTAGTTAATTAATACAGGCTATAAATTTTCAAAGTTACCTTTTTCTCGCGCCTTTTCACAGCGCAAATTTTATTCATCCTTTTTGGAGTTTGAATTGGTTTTTCCGTGTACAGCGAGGTTTGGTGGTGGCGCGACGGCGAACGAATCGGTGGAGTTGGGCGCGTGTCAGCGCGCAGCGCGGCGTTGCGCCTGCGGCCTGCGCTACCCGCCGACCAGGCGGCGTACGCGTGCAGTGTGACCGCGCCCGATGGACAGGTCGCAAGGCGGGAAATCGAAATTCAAGTTCGAAGTAAGTATGCGGCGAAGTGGGTCCTATGGATCGCACTGTCCTATCGAGAAGTGGTGTGACAATAATATCAAATTTAATTAGGTGATTGATAAAATCAATATCTCTAGTCTAGAGCGTAAACTCTTGAATTGATTCCGTGGATCAAAAGGTTTTGTGTCATTGTAGAAGTTTTTCTGGATAAATATTAAGTAAATACGGCTATGCCATAGCCATATTTCAACCATAAGTATAGAGTTGTAGTAATAGTCATTTTCCTTTACAGATCCGCCGAAGATTTCACCATTTATATTTTCGGCCGAGTTGACAGAGGGCAGCAGCGCGCAAGCGCTCTGCGGCGTGTCGTCCGGCGACAAGCCACTATACTTTTCGTGGCTGAAGGATGGCGCCCCACTGCCGGCGGCTCTACAGGTTCAGGAGAAGAGTCTCGGCGAGTTTTCTCTACTTGTGTTCCCCGCATTGGCTGCGAGGCACTCCGGCGTTTACACCTGCCGTGTCGCCAACCATGCCGCGAGTGCCAACTACAGCGCTACTCTCAGCGTTAAAGGTGTTTAAAATTTAACTAAAATATTATACATAAAGTATAACGTTTTTTTCTTGGCGGTTCTTTTATCAAAAGTATTTTTTTATCACAGTGGCTCCTTCATGGACAACAGAACCATCCGATGCTGCAGTCTTGCTGGGTGCCCCTTTGCTACTAGAATGTGCCGCTAGAGGTCATCCAACACCAGTGATAACGTGGTTTAGAAAAGTTGGTAAGATGAATAGTACCAAATGCCGCTTTTAATGGACCTTAAAGCCCCTGGATATCAGTAAAAACGTCAGCTTTCTGTTTTAGGTGAGTCTCCAAATGGTCTAGAAAATGAGGAGCAATGGGAAGAGGTCAGCGGTGGTCAGTGGGGTGATCCTGGAGGAGCGGCGGCGCGAGGTGGTGCACTTTCAGCTGCAGCTGCGGCTAGACGCCACCAGGGCCGGTATCGGTGTAAAGCCGATAACGGAGTCGGCGCTCCTCTGCTCAAGCACGTCAATGTTACCGTCCACGGTCGGTATTCTTATTCTTTGTCCACTAATCCTTCCTCTTATCGAACAATCAACTAATAAATCCTATTATCTGTAGAACCTGCACACTTCGAAGCTACCGAGCCACGAAATGTATCAGCAGTGCGCGGCCGTGAGGCTGTTCTCTGGTGCCGCGCACGGGGTGATGCGCCACTTAGTCTAACATGGACGAGACTTGGCCGCCGTTTAGACCTTGACTCTTTTCGGTACGTTCGATTTTCGGGTCAGAACAACAAATTTTTCAGACATTAAAAAAGTCCGCACATTTAATACTCTTGTTTTTTAGACCCTGAATGTCACGTCTATTATCTGGGCTGAGCTTTGTAGTCGCTCTTTATGCTGCATATAGTAGTGAAAGCTAACATGCCAAACTGTTGTCGTTATACAGATGGTCAATATCAGAAAGCGGAGCGGGCGGCGCTGGAGAAGCGCTTCGCTCGGAGCTTCGATTACGAGCCGCCGAGGGTGCTGACGCAGGAGAATATCGTTGCCTTGCTGCGAACCATTACGGTCGCGCTGAAATGCTTGTATTCCTTCATGTCGAAGGTAACTAACTATTTATTAGTAGATTATTTGGTAGCTACATTTTTGGTCATTAAAATATTGATGATTTTCTTTTTGTCAAATAGAACCTCCCGAGGCACCAGCTGGACTGCGGCTAGGTGGTGTAGGCGCGCGCTGGATCAGATTAGTGTGGGACGCAAGCTCCACTGGCGCTCGCTATTCGGCTATATACACACCTTTGCACGCGCCTCCTGGTTCAGCAGCTTTGACAGTTAATCTCACTATTGAAACAGCACCGCTTGACGCAGAAATTCCTTCGGGCGCATTGTCTGCAACCCTGTCTGGGCTTCGTCCAGCAGCGGCTTATTCTCTGCGTGTTGTTGCTGCCAATCATGTAGGCGCTTCCCCACCGTCCGCACCTCTGCTTTTTACTACCCTCGAGGAAGGTGAGTTTCAGATACATAGTTACTATGTAGTGCTAATTTAAATCATAGAAGCGTTTTGCACTCTGTTTTAACGAAATTTTTTTTCGTAGCTCCTTCGAGCGCTCCCCAAGACGTAAGAGTGCGAGCGGTTGCACCGGGAGAACTGCTAGTATCCTGGACGGTGAGTTTAATATCTG
The DNA here is from genome assembly GCF_910591565.1 of Cydia splendana. NCBI lineage: Eukaryota > Metazoa > Arthropoda > Insecta > Lepidoptera > Tortricidae > Cydia > Cydia splendana. Next base: position 7,123,429 of record NC_085963.1, read on the forward strand.
TTTACTATCATGACGTATATTACTGATACGACTGCGTCTGGGTCAATTCGGAATTTTTGTTCTAAATGTTTATATAATCCCAACAGGCTCCATCGCGAGACTCCTGGAACGGCGAGTTGTTAGGGTACGTAGTGACGTGGCGAGCGCTATCAGGAGCAGATGATGACGAAGAAGGTGAGGGCGAGGAAGGAGCGGCGCGTGCAGGTGCGATACTATTTACATACAAAAAAGACAAAGACCTCTCTTTTTTATTATAAAAGTTACATAATGTAAAAAAAAATTGTTCGTGCTAATCTGCTAATTTAATACAAACAGGTAGTGCAGCGATAGCAGGATGGGCGCGCACCGAGTTAACATTGCGTGGGCTGCATAGATATGCGCGCTACGCAGTATCTTTACGAGCTTACAATCGCGCCGGGGCCGGTCCGCCTGCTCCACCAGTTTACGCCTCAACTGCAAATGGAGGTTAGTCAAATGTTTGCTACTCTATATGACTTACGTCTCTCAGTACTGCAATTTAGCTGCGACTTGTATGAAACCTGCAAGACGTATACGCAGTCGGTACACAAATGGGGGCTTGATATTGGCTGTGGAACATGAGGGGCAAGGGCGTTTTCTTTCAATACGGTCGATTTCGTATTATGGGACTTCTTGCATGGACTACAAATAGTAGTTAAAAAGTTAGTCTGTTTTAACTATATCCTAATATCAGCCACTCTTTCTTCTAACCGTAACCGTGACATGTTGTTTGATAGTGCCTCTCGAGGCTGTAGGCGGTGTACGATGCGCCGCCGAGGCGGGTGCGTTGCGCGTATGGTGGTCACCGCCGGCGCCGCCTGCTCCACCACCAGCACCAGCTCTCGCTGGCTACGATGTCCACTATGCTCCTCAATACGACTCGCCAGGTATGTGATAGACAGTGTCCACTATAGTACGACTCATGCAAGATCAATTTTTAAATTGGCTAAATAGAGGCTGACTGTCTGTCCAACGTTGTGTATTAATTACTTTTCCAGCTTTTTTTCCTAAACTTATTGGACCTACGAGCACGAGCGTTCCATTTTGTAATTCACAAATACTTTTTGTGTAGCATTTATCAAGTATTTCGTAAACAAAAATTGTCGGTGATGCAGCATGGACTGGTCCTGCTGGCGGCGGCGTGGCAGCAGCGGCGTCAGGCGCGTCGGGCGCCACTTTACGTCAGCTGCGACCTGCGACCAACTACTCCGTCTGGGTACGAGCCCGCACTGGATCTGGGCCCGGACCTCCTTCTACCACCGTCACGTGTACTACGCTTGATGACGGTAAGCGCCCAATATGCCTCGGCTCTTTTAGCCTTAAGCTTTTTCTGGTGTACAGTGTTGCGCGCTTTCTTAATATGGTTTACTAAGCACCATAGCACCAAACTAAGCAAGTCCCATCTACTAACAATACCTTATGTCATATTTATTATATTAGGTACGAAACTACGAATATCTAAGTCCATAGAATATTTTCAACAGTTCCGGGGGCAATACGCTCAGTGCGCGCGTTAACATCAAGCGCGAGCACTATTCGCGTGTCATGGCGCGCGCCACCGCGGACTCGCATCAGCCACTTTACACTATATACTAAGGAGCGCGACAAGTAAGTCTAATAAACCGTTCATTAGCTTTCTATAGCTATATCATGGTGAAAGAAGGCCCTATAAAGGATGACTCACGTTAGACCGGGCCGTGTCCGGTCCGGAGCTTCCGGCGCATCGTTTTCTATGGAAAGCATCACGTGATCGCCTGTCATGTCATAGAAAAGTAAGCGCCGGAAGCTCCGGTCCGGACACGGCCCGGTGTAATCTGAGTCATCCTTAATTCGTCGTTTTAGAATTTTACCTTCGTTCGTACAGTGTGTGTGCGGTTCGTAATTTTATTCGCATAATCTTTCATTCTAAAGCAAGGACGCTAAGCACGATTAATTTCGTGCAATAGCACCTGAATCCTGAATCTGAATCCTATCTCTATCGCACGCGTATAAATATATTACTGTCCCACTCGCACAGTGGCAATGACCGCGGGCATCATGGGCGGAAGTCCGTATTCTTAGCCCCGGTGGTGCTAAGCTAAGAGTCTGAACTACACGAACCCGTCAAAGTTCGGCTCCGGATACCTAGTTGTTGTTGCTGTTTTTTTTTTTTCGTTTTGCTTGTTATTGATAATGTGTTATTGTTCGTTATAAACTTTTCATTCCTCGCTCTTATAAAGAACGCGTCCGATCGTCACTATACGTCGAGAACGGGACGGACCCTTGTGTAATTAATATCCGTGGATCCGGACACACGGGTAGCACGGGTACACGGTCCTTAATTACACGGACCCTAATCACCCGTTCCGAACAAATCCGGTTTCGTGTAACACGAGAACGGGGCCACGGAGACGGGTACACGAAACCCGGACGCGACCGCGAGCCCTAGGCGGGACGATACCAATAGGTATAATTACGCGCGTCTGAGGAAGAAGAAAATTCTTCGTGCGTCTTTTCTAAAGCTAGAACTAAAATATTTTCTATACATTAATTGACAGTAAAAAAAATGTATCTTTATCAATAATTCGTGTTTATACCGGGTGTGGCCTGTAACACGAGCAAATAATTAAAACATAGATTGTACTCCTCAAACGATGACACTTTTGTTCAACAACTTTTAAAAATTATGAAGTATTTAGACTCCCTATTTTTCATACAAAATAAATATTATCTTCAATGGACGCCATCGCCATGCCATATTATTGTGATTGACGTTGCTTGTCACGTCTTAAACATAACAAAATTCGCAATACATTGCGTCTTAGAATAAACTTTAAAGTGTATTAAAAATCAAACCACAAGTTATTTTTAAAAGTCGCTGATCAAATGTTGGTCAGTATGAGGAGAACAGCCTAGAGTTTAATTTTTTGATCATAATATTACAGGCCACACCCGGTATAAAGAACCGGCAAACAATAATTTTATCACAATCAATTTAAAAAATCCTAATTTTTATAACTTTATTGTATTGTTTCTGACGCAAGAGTGGGTGGGGAATGGTCTCAGCGAGTGGAGCCGGACGAGGATCTCGAGGAAGAGGGCGAGGCGTGGCACGAAGTGCGCGGGCTGCTCGAGCGCGTGCTGTACGAGTTCTGGGTGCGTGCGCACAACGCCGCCGGCTCGGGTGAGCCGGGGCGGGTCGCCACTGCGGCGCCGGCCAGTAACGGTAATCAGATTTCTAATTCCAAAGGTCGTTATAGAGCATTTTGGGTTACGTACTTTCCAGATAAAACGATAAATTTTGAAAATGGAAATTATATATAACTCTATTTTAAAGATAATAAAAGCGCGTATTTAGCATTAGCGTGAGCTACGCGCAACGATCATAGCCAAGAACAAGTATTTTAAATGCGCTTTGTATCGAAAAGGGCCTACGAAAAGAGAACCTGTCTAGCAGGTCGCTGGCAGTGAATATGTTAAGTGCTAACTACTGCAGAATATACAAATGCAACGAATATCCAACAAAGTGACTAATAAGCGATGTTTGTACCATAGCCCCAGTGCGCGTGCTGTCATGGCCGCGAACAATACGCGCGATACGCGGGACCCGCGTGCGATTACGCTGCGTGGTGGCGGGCGGAGGTCCCGGAGCCATCCGTCGGCGCTGGGCGCCTCTGCCACGGCGGCACACTGTCACTGCTGCAGGGGATCTGCTTATACATGGTAAGCCACCACAAACAAAACTAAAAAAATGTCGCCTGGTTAGGTGACCAAATACCAAAATGTTGCTTATCCCGTTAGCTCGATAGTTCGAAATTCAATCTAAAACATTTTTTCTCCGTCATTTCCCAGCGACTAGTCCTTAGTTTTTGATAGTGTGTCCAACAAGACGTCTATTATTGCCGGCAACTAGCGGTGGTGTTATTTTATACTTACGTACCAGTATTTCACTATCCATGGTAACAAGCAATGGGATATGAATCATAATTAAACTATAGAACTCATTTTTAATGTTGAATATAATACTGGAAACAACAATAATATTGTAATAAATAAAAATCAATCAATCATTAATTTGTCGTGGTTCCCGAAATAAGTAAAATAAATACTTAATAATGAAATTCGCCTTTGCTTGTACTTCAAGTTCCCGATTTAAGTCAGTTTTATTCCTGTAGAGTTAGAAGCGGAATCATCAGGCAACTACACTTGCCTCGTATCCGGAGCGGACGGATCCAGCGACATAGCCACGTGGAGAGTAGATCTTCGAACGCCGCCGGCCGCCCCGCTCTCGCCGCGTCTGCTGCGCGCCGATCACCATGACATGCTCGTCGCCTGGGACGCCGCGCCGGGGCATATAGAAATGGAGCCTATATTAGGTATTAAATTTGTAAAATTTGCTGTAGCTAATCATAACTCTAAAGCCAGAGTGGACGCTCGAGTTGGGCGTGCAGCGGGGCGGGGCGTGCGGCGTGCATGTTAAACATACGCAACCGTATAGGAGCGGCCCCGCTGCTCAAATCACTTGTGAGCCCGACGCCACGCTGCACGCCACGCCGAACGTTCCGCTCCGAGCGTCCACTCAGGCCTTACACTAGACTTTTGAGATAATTAATTATTTAATGATAAAAATGCTTCAATACGTGCAGTTGATACAACCAACACTTTGTTTTGTCTTAAGAATCCTGCTATAAAATATCTGACATTTTTTTTAATTCAGGTTACACGATATGGTGGACGCGTGAAGGTGCCACAGGTGGCACGGCGCGTTCAGCCCGAGTCCCAGCGGGCGCCAGCGTGGGGGGTTATTCCCGCGCGCTAAGAGGGCTTGCATGCGGGGCGCGGCACAAAGTGTGGCTGCGCGCTCACTCGCTAGCGGGTGTGAGCATACCTTCAACACCATTACTAGCCGCTACTACTGGTCGCCGTAAGTACACCTAGGTTACCTACTAATGTCATGCATTTATTACCTGTTGTTTGTGGTGAGCGTTCCGAATGAACATCTAGCGACCTTCACCAAGGAGGAGTTTTGGCCGAAGGGTGTCAAGTTTCGGCGGTTCCGCGGCCGGCTCCCTGACACTGCGGGGTTGCGTAATGCATCGCAGCCATAATGTGATTTGTAGTGTTTAGTTTTAAAATATATTTTTATACGCTTTTAAATGTTAAAAAATGCGGATTTGTGCGTAGAAGCCGGAGCACCGCCGGGTGCGGCATTCATCTGGGCCAACAGCACATCGCTGCGGCTTAACCTACTCGTCTGGCGGGCGGGGGGCGCGGGCGGCGAACTGCCATGCCCTGTCGCACGCTGGAGCGTGGCGCTAAGGCCTGCTGCTGGCGGCGGCTGGTCCGCGCTGCCGGAAGACGGCGAGACTGCGGAGGTAACTATCATTCATACTCGTACTGTTTCATTTTCTTGTATAGGACATATGGCGAGTATGAACTAGGTAGGTACTGGTTGACATTGACTCTTCGTACTGCTAACGGCTACTAAGTTTGAGTCCCGGTGGAGAAGATAAGCTGGCCTTGGTGTAGCGCCTGATAGTTTCGATTATTTTTATCCAAAATAGCCGCAATGATATATTTTCACCTACCTTATACAAAAACTTACTTTCTTGGTGGCCAAGCCTATTCACAATTAACTTCTTAGTAGCACAATCTAATCTGAGCTTCTTTTTGACTGCCTCTGTGCCATCAAAGAATATGGAATTTGATTATTGATGGTTTATCATAAGTCTATTCTGCATACTGTTTACGTTTGTTGTTAAATCTCAACTAAATTATCCATCTTTCCCAGGCGGGTGGTTTAGCACCAGGCGCGTGGTATGAGGTGCGCGTGGCAGCGCACGGTGCAGCGGCAGTTACGCGCGCACGGTACCGTGCGGCCACCCGAGCGCGGTCTGGTGGTAAGAAAATTTGTCATTAAACCAATTCTAAGTTTTAGCTAAATCATCTTATTTGTCCTGGTACCTAAACTTGTTCTCCCCAGTACAAAAGTAAACTTCGGTTAGCGAATCTTAAACTGATTAAAAAAAACAAAGGTAACAGAGCTTAACGCATTTATTCATTAGAAAGAATCGGTGACCCTGTCGAACTGGCAGTAGAAGAAGGCGCCTCACCAGCGGGCGTCGAAGGCGTCCCGGGCGGCGACACAGAAGGGCGCACATGGCGTGGTGGCCTTGCGCCAGCACTAGCGGCAGGGGCGCTAGCGGCACTGTTGGGTGCTGGCGCAGCGGCATTGCTACGTGCTCGCCGGGCCTCGACCCCGCCGCCCGCGCGACCCGCACATCCTCATCCACAGCTCTACACTACAGAGCCGGGGAAGAGGAACGGGAAGACTCTCACGCCACCGAATGGTAAGTAAACGATTAGAAAAAGACGTGACGACTGCTGATTTAATACGTTCTTGCAACTGCACGATACTGTTAAGTCATACCACTGTCAAGGGCTGCAACTAAATGGATACCTAACCTATGTGCTCACTTTGTAGGAGTAGGTATGCTAAAGTACTATATAATGTACTTTGTTTTAAAGTTAAATTCCAAAATGTAAAAGAAAGTAATTCCACACTTTATCCAATACAGGTGCCAAGTATTTTTGTAAGGCATGTTGTACGATCTAGCTATCGTACAGCGTAGGTATAGCATACACTGTAGCAATGCCTTTAGGCAAATATGCGCACCACGCGCGACCTAGATTACTTATTCAATTTACTGTATTTGTATTAAATACCAAAATCAGTGCATTAAAGACTATGATTAACAACAAACGTGTGTGGGTTATTTGTGCATTCCTGGCATTCTGACAGTACCGTCATCTGGCGCGTACATGTTGGTCCTTCGAACTTAGTGATGGTGTTCAGGGAAAGTTAGTGCGGTTACCGTTTCAACTCGGTTGGCCTCCCACAAGCGGGTCTCACCAACTTAGTTGAGAAGACGTGGCGTCGCACAATGAATTTCAAGGATACCTACTAAGAAACTGTGACAAGCTATTGGATTTGACATTCTGCTAATATCGATTATGTCATTTTTGCATTTAACATTTTATTGCTGTTGACATTTTATGACATTTTGACATTTGACATAGTCATACCTACTTGAAGAGCCATGGTTGATTACGATCGTATATTGCAACGTCAGAGGGAGATCATCGATTCCATTCAGCGGGTGGAAACGAACTTCAAGAAAGATTCTGATTCCAGGAAAAACGAGGAATATTTACGGACGAGAATTAGCGGCTTAGACACGTTACGGGAAGAATTTGAGAAGAATGACGTGAAGCTTCATGACGCACCTGACCAAACTGGGGAGTATTTTGTGGATAATGTGTACCAGCAAATGCAGGTTCGTACTGATAAGATTCGTACGATGCTTTCAAATTACCGTTTTGGGGAGCCATCGACACCTAAGGCCACAGATTCTCAACAGCAGCAGAAAACTATCAAAATTAATGAGCTTTTTAGTGAGCAAAAAACTAACTTCAGAGCTTTTCAAAGGGTTTTGAACTATATTGACATTGACAAGATATCTGAGAAATGGGAAATGGAGGATGAACTTCGTAATCTTCAAAAGCAGTTAAAAAGTGATCCTTTTAACGAAATACTAAAAATAACATATAAAAGATATAGAAATAATTGTAATAAATTAATAAAAAAACTTAAACGTAATTATGAAAGAGAGCTATTAAGTAAATCTTCTAAAAACAATAAATTGATGTGGAAAAATATAAAAAATATTACATACACTAATAAAAATAATAGCACAAATTCTGAACTCCTTCATATAAAATCAACTCCTACTGCCTCTGCAAATTACATCAATCGCTACTTCTCCAATATAGGAAAGCAGCTTGCGACAAATATTAATCCGGATAAAACTGTACAACAAACATACCTTCTAAACCTTCAGTCTCAACCCAACTCCTTTATACTGTCCCATACTGACCACGATGAAGTACAATCCGTAATATCGAGCCTTAAGAACAATAGTGCACCAGGCTGGGATAATATCTCAAATAAATTTCTTAAGCTTGCAAAGTCAGTGGTGATCCCAATAATTACCCATTTAGTAAATATTTGTTTTGACAAAGGAATTTTTCCAGCTCCACTTAAACAATCAATCATTACACCAGTTTATAAAAATGGTGACAGAGACGATGTCAATAACTACAGACCCATATCTGTTTTACCAGCAATTTCCAAAATATTGGAGAAGTTATTGAATACCAGATTACTGAAGTACTTAAATAAATTCAACTTATTTTCCCCATCTCAATACGGCTTAAGACCTGGAAAATCTACTGAAGATGCTGTATCTGCTCTAACTTCACTAATAGTTGACCATCTTGACAATGGATCGAAATGTATGTCTGTGTATTTAGATATCAAAAAGGCCTTTGACACCGTCTCTGTCCCCATATTTTTACACAAGTTGGAAAGAATGGGGATAAGAGATATTCCGTTTCGTCTTCTCCAGGACTATTTAACAAATAGGAAACAGAGGGTGAAATTGGGTGACTCCAGTTGTACCAGTGAAGATGAAGACGTGACGTACGGTGTACCACAAGGATCTGTGCTTGGTCCAACGCTATTCCTAATCTATATCAATGACTTGTGTGACTTAAAGATCCCCCACGCAGATATATTTTCGTACGCAGACGACACCGCCATCGTCTTCACTGGGTCTTCATGGGAAGATGTTCAGAAATTTACGGAGACTGGACTTGAAACTATTAATGAATGGCTTAAGAACAATATCCTTACGTTAAATACTGCCAAAACAAATTATATATGTCATAGTATATACAGCAATACACAACCTGTTAATAGTTTTGACATTAAAATACATAGCTGTTGTAAGAATGTACTGAACTGCTCCCAGCAAACCTGTCCCACTATAATAAAAGTTGATAGCACCAAATATCTGGGTGTTTTTGTGGATCGGGGACTGTCCTGGTACCAACATCTCGAATATGTTATATTACGTTTACGAAAGCTTAATTGGATTTTTAAAAATTTAAGGCATGTGGTGCCAAGAAGCGTTCCGGGTCTAAATGGCCACAGTAGAGACCTTTTAAAAGAAATCTACACATCGTTGGTTCAGTCTGTGTTAACCTATTGTTTGCCTGTTTGGGGTGGCGCTGCTAAGACTCGCTTTATAGACGTAGAGAGAGCCCAGCGTAGTCTTCTCAAAATTATGTACTTTAAGAGGATGTGGTTCTCAACTGATAAACTATATCAAATGTGTAAGTTGCTTACTGTTAGAAAACTATATATACTAACCTCTGTTCTAAGAAAGCATAAAACCACAACTTTTGATCGCAATCTCTTGACAAGACGGAGGAAAGATATTGCCATGCACCTACCTAAAACCAACACCACTTTTGCTAATAGGCAATATAATAAACGTTCTTCGCACCTATACAATATTTTAAACAAAGCACTAGATATATACCCAAAGCTACAATACGATGTAAAAAATAAGGTAGTAAATTGGTTAGTAGATAAAAATTACGATCAGGTGGAAGACTTGCTAGGTTATGTAGCCTAGCCAAGCCGCACAAGTACACACACTCACACACATACACACACACACACACATACACACACACACACACATAATAATTAAGTATATGATAGTATAATACTAAATAAATTGTAAATTAGATATGGAAGAGCGGTGCCTCCCAGCACAGGTTATTTTGTAAATAACTTACAGGGAGACACCAGCCATTGGTAAAAATATGTAATGGTTTTTAATGAAATAAAGAATTTTGTATTTTGTTTGTATTTTTTGTTGTATTTTTGTTTCAAACTCGATGGGACACTATTGACACTTTGCATCTGAAACTTGACAACTTGCTCCAGGGTTCGGATAAGGATTACGAAGAAAGATACTCAGTGTATGAAAAAAAATATCGATTGACAAAGAGGGCGCTAAACCAGAAAATTTCTGCTGCAACTCATCTACACAAATCAACTCCGCAAATGGAGATACCTAACTTCTATGGTGACTACTCTCAATGGCCTACATTCATAGATTTGTATAGGACTGCAATCCATGACAACCCTGTGCTATCAAAAGCACAAAAAATGCAACATTTAAAGGGGAAGCTGAAAGGCGAGGCACTGCGACTCATTCAGCATCTCAGTGTGACTGCTGACAACTATCTCACTGCATGGGACTTGCTGTATCATCGCTACAACAATAATCAGTTACTCTTACTAAAAAGTTGGACCCATTGACATTAGCTGACTACAAGGAGTCTCGTAAAGCGCCACGAGAGCTGCCGACTTTAGATGAATTCACCGCATTCTTGGAAACGAAGTTCCTCGCACTGGAACCTATGAACAGGAAAGATCGAGAACCTGCAGGATCATCATCATCTAAACAATTGACATTCAAGCCCAAGGATACATTTTCCCCGGCATACAAACGAACATCGCCCGGCAAGCCAAGTTCATTCAACTTCAATATTAACGCCGTTTGCGTAGTGTGCAATATCAACCACCCATTATACCAATGCAAGAAGTTTGAATTGATGTCACCGGACGAAAAATTAAAAACAGTTGCGAAACACGGAATGTGTAAAAACTGTCTCTATGTGCATGAACGCAATGTATGCAATTCTACAAAAACATGCAAAATTTGCCATGAAAAGCATAATGCTTTATTACATGACGCAGTAAATGAACTCGCCGGACAAACATCGAGGTCGCCGCCCGCCACTAAGCAACAACCGCGTCAGCAATATAAGCGGGAATCGTCAAGTAATCACGTTGCCGATGACGATGGCGAATCTTTGTTGACAACTGTTCAAATACGTGTACGAACGAATGACAACGCGTATGTGACACTTCGTTGCCTTTTAGACCAAGGCTCACAGATTTCACTGATCAGTCAAGATGCTATGCATCGGCTAGGACTACCCCGCCAACAATTAAATGCATCAGTTACAGGAATCGGCAAAAGTACAAGGAAGGTCAAAGGGAAGGTCAGACTTGACTGCAAATCAATTCATGATGACTTCGCCTTCGATACCAATGCGCTAATTTTGCCGAAACTTATCAATAACCTGCCTAGCAACTCATTCGAGAAGCAAAACGATGAACATATTCAACAATTACAACTGGCCGACCCAGATTACAATATCTCGAAACCGATTGACATTTTGCTCGATGTAAGGGTCTATTCTAGAATTATAATGGGAGGTCTCATCAGAGGAACAGACCAGCAGCCCATTGCCCAACAGACCCTTCTAGGCTGGATCATTTCCGGCGGTGTAAACGCTACCTCTCTACAATTACGTCACTGCAACGTCATAATTAACGACCTGCGAGCAATCGCCAACTACTGGGAGCTGGAAGAAATCAGCGGCCAGGACAGCACTGCAACCGAACAAGAACAATATTGCGAACAACTATACTCAAATACTACGAGACGGTTGCCTGACGGAAGATATGAAGTTAGGTTGCCTATGAAAGATAACTTTGAAGCTAAATTGGGTCAATCAAAATCAAAGGCTCTCGCCCAATTTCATCATCTAGAACAACGTTTGACAAGAAATCCCAAAGTACGTGAAAGTTACAAGAAATTCATGGAAGAATACCTAGAATTGGGTCACATGGAAGAGTGCAAGACTCGGCAGGAGTCCTCGTGCTATCTCGCTCATCATGGGGTGCATAAAATGGATTCTTCGACTACCAAATTGCGTGTCGTATTTAATGCGTCATCCCCCACATCCTCAGGATACAGCCTAAATGACTTGATGGAATGCGGGCCCAAACTGCAACAAGATATCCAAGATCTCCTACTGAGATGGAGAACCCACAAAATCGTTTACACTGCAGACTGTGAAAAGATGTACCGGTGCATACTTATTCAGGAAGATCAACAACACCTGCAAAAGATACTGTGGAGAGATCATCCACAAGACCTTCTGAAGGAATACAAACTTTGCACCCTGACCTACGGCATGAAAGCCGCCCCTTTCCTCGCTCTAAGAACTATGGCTCAACTAGCCATCGATGACGCTGACAAATATCCCTTAGCCTCCAAGGTCATGCAGAAGGATTTCTACGTTGATGACCTACTAAGTGGATGCAATAATATTGACGAAGCGCGAGAAACGCAACAACAGCTGATTGACATGCTCCGTGGTGCTGGCATGAACCTAAGAAAATGGGCCAGCAACACACCTCAACTATTATCTAACCTATCACCTGACAAAATAAATCAATCTACAATCGACATTACAAACATGACATCAACAAAGGCGCTCGGATTACAATGGAGTCCACTTACCGACACCTTTACGTTTCATTACGCCGATAAACAATGGAACTCGGATAAATGCACAAAACGGGTATTGCTATCCGAAATATCCCGAATATTTGACCCTCTCGGATGGCTTTCACCTGTAACCATCAGAGCTAAGCTATTATTCCAAAAGGTTTGGATCACCGGGACTGACTGGGATCAAGAAGTGCCACAAGACAATCAGCAAGAATGGTCCAGAATTCATGACGACTTACTCAACATTGACAAATTGACTATACCCCGATGGATCGGAGACACCACACAGGCGCTTGCAGTTCATGGCTTTTGCGACGCTTCTGAAAAGGTCTACGCATGCGTCATCTATCTCAAATCCATCAATGACAAAGGAGAAGTTACGGCACGAATCATTGCTTCGAAAACGAAACTTGCACCGAAAAAGAAACCACTGTCATTGCCTAGACTGGAACTTTCGGGAGCTGTCCTACTATCTAAACTAATGGCAAAAATTCTTAAAACATTGCCAAATACATCCATACCTATTTATGGATGGTGTGACTCACTTGTCACATTGGGATGGTTAAAAGGAAACCCATCACGCTGGAAAACCTTCGTAGCCAATCGGGTAACCGAAATCCTTGACATTATGCCCTACAAATGCTGGAGACACGTAAGTTCGCAGAATAACGCCGCAGACTGCGCGACGCGAGGCATCTCTACTGCTCAACTGACATCTCACGCGTTATGGTGGGAAGGGCCTGACTTCATTAAAGGTGACATTCCTGACAACATTGACAAAATTACACTCCCCCAATGTGAGGCCAAGCAAGAAAAGACAACCTGCATCGTCCTGACAACATCTTCAGTTATCGAAGATTTACTGGAAAAACAAAGCTCACTGTCTCGCATAGTACGAGTCATATGTTACGTATCACGTTTCATAACAAACCTACGACATCGCGTGACGTGTGCGCAGACCGCTACGGGCGAACATGACTCCTTAGGCATTCTGCAAAACAGGCCTATATGCACTAACTATTTGACAACAAATGAAATTGAAAATGCCTACAACATTATTGCAAAAACAGTTCAACGGCAAGAATTTGACAAGGATATAAATGACATTTTGGAAAAAGGGAGCGTTGGCACTAAGAGTAATTTGCTTGATCTACGCCCTTATCTTGACAAACAAGGAGTATTAAGAGTCGGCGGAAGACTTCAACATTCAAATTTGACAGAAAACGCCAAACACCCCATAATTTTGCCAAAACGCTCAAGGCTGACAGAACTATGTATCAGCCAAGCTCACCTGCAAACGCTGCATGGAACCGCACCCCTTACCTTGGTTGCTCTTCGACAGAGGTTTTGGGTACTGGGCGGAATACGCATGGTAAAGAAACACGTGAGCCGTTGCGTAATATGTTACCGATTTAACACCACTACCAGAAAGCAATTATGGGGGATTTGCCACAACCACGAGTGAATCCTTCTAGACCCTTTACCCACACGGGGGTTGACTTTACCGGGCACGTAGAACTGAAAGCCAACAAGGGAAGGGGGATAAAAACAACCCGTGGATACATTGCAGTATTTGTTTGCTTCGCCACGAAGGCAATTCATCTTGAACTTGCATCTGACCTGAGCACACCCACATTCCTAGCCGCTTTCAAGAGGATGTGCGCCAGGAGGGGAACACCCTTGCATGTTTATAGCGACCAGGGTACAAATTTCATCGGAGCTTCCCGAGTATTGAACCAAGAAAAGAAAGAGATTCTGCAAGTTACAAACAAAGAATTTTTGAACGACATCGCTGACATGGGCGTGACATGGCATTTCAACGCCCCTTCCTGGCCCAGTGGAGGAGGAATCTGGGAAGCTGCAGTAAAGTCGACTAAGCACCATCTCAAACGTGTCTTGGGAGACCAAAAATTGACATATGAAGAATTTTTGACCTTATTGAACCAAATTGAATCGTGCCTAAATTCACGGCCACTTTATGCTCTGACAGATAACGCTGATACAGATTACCTGACCCCCGGACATTTTTTGGTTGGAGGGCCAGTATTATCTCTACCTACACTCGGCAATGACAACACATGTGGCAAAACAAGGTGGCAAATGACAGAAAGAATGTTACAAAGTTTTTGGAAGACTTGGTCAACAGAATATTTACACCACTTGCAACAACGGCACAAATGGCAACAACCTGCAAAAAACATAGAAAAAGATGACATCGTGCTCATCAAGGAAGACTATTTACCACCCGCGAAGTGGGCCATGGGACGCGTGACAGACGTACATCACGGCAAGGATGGATATGTCCGTGTTGTTACGCTAAAAACAAAAGGAAGAGAGATCCAACGACCCGTGGTAAAAATAGCTCCGTTGCCTATTCAAAAGTCGGAACAAACCAGTCCCACAGGGTCTGACATGAAATCTGACTCCGACCCACAAAGAACGCATAAACGAGCACGAAGGAATAAACAATGTTTTATAACATCAATGTTATTGCTACTCATGACATGTGTGGTACCGGCTACTGCCCAGACACTCCATATTGACAAGCTTCAAACCAACAACTCGCTTTATTTTGACAAAATTGCAGACATAAGGATCATACAGGATGAGTGGAAGATGGTCGCATTTTACAACATGACGACATATTGGGATAGCATATGTTCAATCGAAAAGTACGTTCAACTTATAAAAACAAAATGCAGCAATGATTATACATGCGCTCCAATTATTGCACAATTCGAACACGAGTTAAATGAACTTCGTCACTACAACGATTTGCTGACAAGTCACCCTAACACAAATCGCCAACGAAGAGGTCTGGTTAATGGAGTCGGCTATTTAGCTAATACCTTATTTGGCGTACTAGATGATCGATTTGCAGAAAAATATGAAAAGGATATTGACACAATTACGAAGCGAGAAGATCACATCTTCAACTTGTACAAGAACCAGACATCCATATTAGAAGCCCACAACAACATTCTCAAACGCAACGAGATTATTATGAAAAATCAATTTGACGCAATTGCAAAGACCGTCCATAATCTAACCGAAGATGTGAGTCAAGCACACTCGACGAGCTTACGTTTATTGAATTCATTCTCGCTACTTTCATCTATGGTAGCGGCGGATGTCATCATCTCAAATTTACGAAGAATTCAAGATACCCTAGTTGACACCGTCACTGACATATACCATGGCCGATTAAACGTGCATTTATTACCCCCTGTGCAAATCCAACAACAGCTAGAGCTGATATCGGGGCACATACAGGATGACCTCACCATTCCAGTTGACAGCGCTGAAGACCTATACGGGTTGCTCCATATTCACGTAAAAGTGACTCGAAAGACCTTAATAATGGAGATACGACTACCATTATTAAACCGCGAACAGTTCGAGCTAGACTCTATTATTGACATTCCACGCAGAAACGGAGACAACGCCATCTACATCTCCACTGCAACGACATACATTGCAATCAACGTCAAGAAAGACACCGTAATTCCAATGACAGAAACTGACATTCACGCATGCAGCGCTCACAAAAACGATAAAATGTTTTGTCCTTTAAATCACCCTGTATACACAATGAAAGTCGGTGAATCTATTTGTGACATGCAATTACTATTAAACAACAATAACAAGCCTTATTGCCAAGCGACCGCCAAGGAATGCGCCGACAGGTGGATCAAGTTACATGCACAGGACACCTGGCTGTATTCCTATTGTCAAGAGCACCCGATACGCGTGATATGTGATAACGGCGTATCCACTGAGAAATTGATCGACTCGGGTTTGGTCACGATTCCTTCAGGATGCGTTATAAGAGGAAAGTCCTTCGTCATACACTCACAACATGACTACAAGAGCCAAATGTTTGTACAAACCTCGTACATGGAAATCCCGAAAATATCACCGATCAATGACGTAATAAAAACATCCTTACCGAAAGATATTCCTATTTTAACAGAAGATCACAACGAAGAATTTCTTGACATAAGCCAAAAATTAAAGGCCATTAAAGAAGCAAATTTGGACACCTTTGACAGAAATGACACCACCCATTACGTCATAATCTACATTGCATTGGGTATTACTTCAATCATCACTATTACGCTTGCTATCTGCAAATTGAAACGCAAGTCGAAGCCTGCTCAACCTGACACCCCACTGCAAGCAGTAATATCACTGACTCCTGCGGCCGCTCCTGCGACGACGAGCACACCTGTACCACAGCGAGTTACGTCCTTCTCAGACATCCCAATGACGCCGCAGCAGAGAAGAAAAGTTAGCTTTAGGGACTTAAATGAAGAAACATAAGCATTTACCTTTTTTTTACAGTACTCATTACTATTTTTATAGCACTTCCTTGTTAAATTGACATTATGGTGTTTACTAATTTACTTAACTTTTATTATTTTGCATACTCTTAAGTTGCTTCCCGGTGTATTGCTTTATAAGTGGCAGTATGTACGATCTAGCTATCGTACAGCGTAGGTATAGCATACACTGTAGCAATGCCTTTAGGCAAATATGCGCACCACGCGCGACCTAGATTACTTATTCAATTTACTGTATTTGTATTAAATACCAAAATCAGTGCATTAAAGACTATGATTAACAACAAACGTGTGTGGGTTATTTGTGCATTCCTGGCATTCTGACAGTACCGTCATCTGGCGCGTACACATGTACCACATTTAAAGAAATAAATAAATGATTGATTGAACTATCCTTAAACCAGCTTCATGTCTAAAGGTGAATTGGAAGAAATCAGCCCGTACGCGACGTTCAGCATGGGTGGCGGTGCAACAAACACGGGCACGACAGGCACGACGGGCGCGCGTAGCGGCTGCGCGCTGCACTTACACACGTTTGGGCGCGCGTCGCCATTGGCGATGGCGGCGCCGCCATCACGTCCTAACTTACTACATCACGCGCCAGGTAAGTCTATGCCCGCGTGTGATGTTAGGCATGGGCGGTTGCACGATAAATACGGGCACGACCAACACTTGCACTAAAGGCAAGTGTCACGCATGGCAGTTGCGCTTTGCTCATACTCTTAAACTTGCGCGCTTTCTGCTACCCGCGTCATCATATCGTCCTAATGCGTAAAGGTACTTCTCTTACTGTGTGATATTACGCACGGAAAGTGGGACGATGACAATCATTTTTGACGCGATCGCCATCCGTATTAGCAAATTACAACGTAACCAAGTGTGTAATATTGCGGTACTTTATTGTCAATAATTTTGAATCACTTGGAACCATGTACGGTATGTACATACTAGTGGCCTGAATTTAAAAAATGACAGATAACTAACAATAGATTTTGTTTAGGTCACGTTTTCGATTCAACGGTTGTTCAAGGAAAAGTAATATAAATCTGCACGTGGTGCTCAGTTAATAAGAAATTTCCATAAAGATGAGAGTCTGAAAGACCTGTTTCACGCTTAATGTTCCCGTGATTTTTATCTAAATACCAGGCGAGCTCTTTTCTTTTTAATGAAAATGTAAGCTGCAGTTACCGATTTCTAAAATCTTTATATGTGGTCTCTCGTCTTCCAAGCTTATAGCTTAGTACATTCGCACTAGAGGTAGATAGACGGTAGATAAGTATAATATGTGAGCTCAACGCGGCTGTTGAAATCAATTTACTATTGAAATAAAGCTATTAAATCAAATCTCTTAGTTCAAACCTAGGATAAACGGTGTTTTATTCTTTATTCTTTTCAAATCACGTTAAAAGCTAAATGCAAACCTTACCCAGTATTGCATGCTTGTTTATTCAGATTCTGCAGGCATCTACCGTAAACAGAGACGCGCAGGCGGTCGCCGATTTCAATCTCGAGTACTCAAATAAAATTTCGATTCCCGGCCATTACTTTCGTGAGGAAATAAAAACCGCGAGCCATAATATTTCTTCAGGGGCCTTTAAAGCATTATCTTCCGCGCCTTTTATGCAAAACCCAGCGTTGATTGCCTCCAATAAAATACGTCCTGCAGATTTTCGCAATAAAGCCCCACGAGTCACCGTCGTGGGAGGGGGAGGCAATATCCGCTCGATCCTTGACTTTATAATTGTGTGCTGCGGGCGCAGCACGGTTCCATTTTTATCGTCTATCACTATGCGCGTCCCTTTCGCACTTACATACTTGTTAGAACGTGACAGGCATGGTGACAAGGGATAAAAACGCGACCGTGCTACGCCGCCTGGTCTTACAACAGGCAGAGCTGTCAGGCGCAGCGCTAGGGCTATCTCAACTCATCGCTCGCTCGGGGTTTTTAAAATTTTCGACCTAAATACTTCCGTTATCTTTCATACAGCTTTTGATTTTTCAATCTTTTGAATAAAATATTCTCTATTGCATATTTTTAGCTTTCATCTTTTCTTTTATACACGACAAAAGGAGTCCGGTAACTGGCAACTGAAATATGCTTTTATTTTATAATGGGGAAAATTGTCCTTAATTAAAATAAGAAGGAAATAAGTTTGTTATGTATGTAGGCACCAAGTGGAATTCAATAGAAATTGCAAATAATGTATACTAACTAATCAGCCTGCTTCAACCGCCTTCAAACCTATGTATTTTCACCTTTCACCGCTGGTTTTCACAGATTGGGGGTTGAATTTCATAATTATTTTCTTATTGATGTTTTGTAACATTTGTTTCAAATTTCACACCCTTCGGAATGCGTTGTCTGACAAAGTCCAAGTAACGAATTTTTTTTTAACTCTAGGACATGCGACAAGTAAGATTTAGGTGCCGGGATTTTGAAAACAAATTAGGGATAGATCCGTTAAAAAAGTTTATAATCCTGCTCGCCTGCAGCCGACGGTTCCCGCGCGACTTAAATATTTTAAGCGAAAACATAAAACAAGAAAATAACAAACGCTTAACTATTAAAACTCATTACCGGAGCCGCGGCCACGAGCGCGACAGGATATTAAAAAATGCCGTAAAATAATAATAGTTCATTCCCGAGGCATTATCTCTGGTTCCATTGAGCGAGTTTGCAATTTCCGCGAGGAGGCTGCCCGGCCTTCCACTTTGCAGGCTACAGGCGCAGATGCCCAGACATATATCTAAATAGATGTCCTATGTGCTGTCAGTTCTATGAACATTATTACAGTAACATCACTGAAGTTAGGTAACGTTACTAAAATGAAAGTATGAAATTAATAACATTGGAACCCGATTCTGAATTCTTGTTCTGAAACTATTAGGTCATTACCTATGAAATTGGCGTTTTGTTCGGAGAATTTCAACGAAACACGAATTTCCATACAATTAATTTTGCGGATATTTTTTTGATGGCTAATTCAAACCAAACAAAATTTTTCCAGTAATTTTTGACACCTTTAAGGTATGTTTTCAATATCTCCATTTCTTGAAAATTGGTACCATTAGAAAAATATAAGTAATTTTAATACTCGAACCGACAGCACATGAAAAGACCTATTTTCAAGGCTTAATTCTGAACACTTAACAATAAAAAATAACAATTAATTGTATGTAAAATCGTTGTTTATTGAGTGCACTGTAGTTTTATTGTAATTGTGTATGTACTTTTGTAAAAAAAAAAAAAACTAGGATCAGACTTATATCTATGAACAAAAACGCCAATTTCATAGGTAAGGACCTAATATTATGGATAATGATCTGTCCAGAATTGTCACTGTTAACAGCTGACAGATTATGCCGGAGGCGTATTCTGATTGTAATAACAGGTTATGAGTTTGATCGGGATTTGTTATGGATATTATTTATTTTGTAAATGTCAAAAGTGTCGTTTCCCGTTAAAGAATAGAATATCCCTTCTGTGCTCTGCAGAGTGCAGACCATAAATAATCATTTACACACAATTTATTTACGTGACCGTAAAGTGATAGAAAATCTGTGTTCTGTATGACCCAGAAAAAACAATTTTGTAAGTCTATAAATATTCGGGAGTTTGATCACTGTCCTTAACAGTTTACAAACAAATAATAAATGGATCGTAAGCATATTTTCGTTTAACATACTTGGCAACATTCACTACGAGAGTGACCCAGATACTTATTTATTTTATAGTCAATTATTTTTGCAAACAAAATGAATCCTAGAGCACAATTATTTATTAACATAATAAATTGTTTAAAACCACCAAGATATTACGTTTTCCTACGTGTAAAATAGAAACCCAAGAGGCGTTTTTATTGGCCACTTCCACCCAGCTTGCGCGCCCTTCAGCGCCGTAATTAAACTACTTCATTTCAGTGAGAATATTTCATTAAGTCTGTGCGAAGAGTTTCAAGCAATGCTTGTAAAATTTCAACATTTGAAAATACTATAGTGCATTGCCAATAAATGCGAGAGGAAGCTGCAATAAAACATACATTATTCTAGATATTTATTGGTTTCTCCGAATGCGGGAATATTTGCCAAGAATCGGTTTTGCGCTAGATCACTAACCCCGCAGTCGATGCAATTCACGACTCAATTCCCGGTCTCGTAACATATATATCGCTGTGCGAATATTGAACTTACATGAGTTCACGACTTTATTAGATCACAGATATTTTGTGACTAAATCGCGAGTTATTTGGCGCATTATTCGTATTACGAAGAAGAGAAGGTTACTTAATGAATTTGCCTAGCTTTTGTTTGTTAAACTAATAAAACTAATTACACATAGAATATTTTTTGTGACTATATCGCGAATTATTTGGCGCATTATTCGTATATACGAAGAAGGGAAGAGAAGGTTTCTTACTGAATTTGCCTAGCTTTTGTTTGTTTGACTAATATAATTAAACACAGAATAATTTCGTAATAAGATAGTACCTAATAGCAAGTAATAGTATTAGTATAGTATTTTTGCCACGGCACAATGATAATTGATATTTCCAATCTGTTTTGCTTTGATTGCAATACAACTGTATATGCAGAATTCGGCGGATGTTCGAGCGACTCCGAATCAAGCGGATCGCCGTGCGCTGCGTGTGCGGAGACGTACCGCTTGCCCGCCGGCGCGCGGCACACGCCGCACGCTCATACGCGGTCACATTCAGGTACTTGTCAAATGTAACTACAATAAGTTCATTTTGATGATATATTTTACAAAAGTCCTGAGTACTCTTTCTCGAGACGCTAGACCAAGTGAAAGATCCAGGACAAGTAAATTGACACATCTGCGTATGTTAAAATGCGTGCAATATTTTTTGCTAATGCCAATTAAACGAAAGTTGGTCATATAAGACTAGGGCTAGGGTTTTTCGATCAACTCTTAAAGTTATTACTGTTATTAGAACACATAAAAAAGCCACAACTCATTTTATGTCACGAACATGCACTAAATAATTTAATTTAAGTTAAGGTGAACATGCTTCACATTTAACTCTTACAATGTGTAACAAAAATAGTGGGGATCCGTTTAAAGGCATATTCGGGATCCGGGTAAATAGACGAAAAAAAATTGTTGACGCGCAAAAAAAAAATTCTTTTTTATAGGGCAGGTGGTCCAAGTCGGCCAACCCTCGATACATAAGCTAAACATTATTCGCATAATATAAGCTCATGTGGAGTAAGACAAATACAGAAATAGTTTATTTTTACTCGGGCAAGAGAAAGTTGTTTCTCTTACCCACAGTTTATATTATCCCATCTAACCTTAACAAAATTATGACAGAGTCAGTCTGCGGCGTGGAATCAAGCGCAGATGACACGTCGTACAGCGCGAGTGGGCGCGGGGAGCGTGCGGTACGAGGCGCGCGCGGGGAGCGGGGCGAGCGTGGAGCACGCGGGCGCCGGCGCCGAGATCACGCGCCTGCAGTGAGGTAATAATTATTAAATATGGGTGGAGTAAATCTTCAAATTGGTTGCTCGTTGGCGATAGTTTTAATAATAAAATCGACATATTTCACAGACAGAGATGTAAAATTGCATGGACGCATTAGGAATGAATTTATTCATAAAGTGGCCATACAATTTTATCGCTGGATGTAGTATGGAATATTAAAGTTTTACATATTAAAGTTTCTTTTTAGAATAAGTACCTATAATGTTTACTAAATTATAAATTATTATCGTGACTTTGTTACATACTGAATCATTGTATTGTAGATAATATGATAATACAGGGTGATTTCGGGGTGGTGAGCCAGAACCACTTTTTCTGACTCTGTAAATGATCCACATTATCATATGGTAGTATTTGATTAAAATAGAATTAGTTAAATTTTTCTTATTCTTCAAGTAAAATTAATGTTATACAAAGTAATATGGTCACCCTATGACTTTTGACATACGCTGTATGGAAAGCGACAAGACGTCACATTGAGTAGGGTGACCAAATTGTATGCAAAAAAAGTTTTTTCCTATTTGTCATCTGGAAAATAATCATCATTATTGGTGAACAATAATTAACAACATCATTAGGCTCAATTTTGAATTCTGTATGATGTCTGGCTCGCTTGCTCCACGACCTTGAAATCACCCTGTATATGCCTGTTACTTTTCATTAGGTAATTATTTGATTTGATTATTTGAATTAGAAGATTATTGTTATAGATACGAGTTGTAGGTACCTAATCAATTTTAATATTTAAGTAAGTATTACATAGCGAGCTGAAAGTAATACTTCAGACACAATATTGGAGGGATTTACAAGACAAATTATTGACAAAACTATCAACATAATTATATTAAATTTTTGTAAATTTTAATAAAGTTTTAATATAACGTTTCTTCCAAATAAAGACGTTTTTATATGAAAAAGGTACTTATACAAATTAAATCTTAATTTCCTCCGGTCTGATTAGGTCTCTTTTGTCACTCAAATGTAAACAATCTTCTGTAATATCTTCTGACTTTGATGATTGTCATGGTACACTCTAATAGTGCTACAAATAAATTTGTTTTCTTTCCATAAAAGCCACCGTTTCTAAAGGAGCGGTAGCGGATATAGGACACGGATCACGGTTCGGTAATAAGTAGCTCGACTCGGAACTAGACCCCTCTTCCAGCATGGCTTCACGCTTTTCGTCAGGCGCGAGGCACGCGCGCTGCAGATTGGACCCGATTGATTTTGACTCTAAATTCGACGAATTCCTATTGTTCCACATAGGATATGCATTGGCTCAGTCGACATTGTAGGAATGCCTGCTCGCTCCGCATGCCACCGATGATAGTTGCCTGGCGTATGTCTGTTCGGATTGGTGGATTCATGGACTCGTCTGTGTGCAGGTATGGCGAGGGCGTGCGCGGGCGGAGTGGCGACGGCAGTGCATACGCGCGACGCGACGCGCTTTAAGCGCGCCGAAATTGCGCTGGAGGAGAGCTGTGAGCGTTACGAGTGAGCTGTAAGCGCGTTGCGAGCGCGTGGTGATTTCTAGTCTTAAGGATGACTCACGTTAGACCGGGCCGTGTCCGGGCCGTAGCTTCCGGCGCATCGTTTTCTATGGAAAGCATCACGTGATCACCTGTCATGTCATAAAGTAAGCCCGGACGGCGGACACGGCCCGGTCTAACGTGAGTCATCCTTTATTTGTAAATAAAATTGTGTTATAACTTTGTAAACAGTCCCAATGTTGTGCGGCAAGGTGGCCACCGTTTTATTAAATAACTCAGTTTTCTACAGATGTTTTATTTATTCCCCTGATTTAGGTGGCTCGGTTAATTCAATCAATAATTTTTTAGGGTTCCGTACCCAAAGGGTAAAACGGGACCCTATTACTAAGACTTCGCTGTCCGTCCGTCCGTCCGTCTGTCCGTCCGTCCGTCCTTCCGTCCGTCCGTCTGTCTGTCACCAGGCTGTATCTCACGAACCGTGATAGCTAGACAGTTGAAATTTTCACAGATGATGTATTTCTGTTGCCGCTATAACAACAAATACTAAAAACAGAATAACATAAAGATTTAAATGGGGTTCCCATACAGTGGTCAGTACTTGGATGGGTGACAGTTTTTTTTTGCTTTTTTTTTTCGTTTTTTTTTGCATTATGGTACGGAACCCTTTGTGCGCGAGTACGACTCGCACTTGCCCGGTTTTTTCAAAAAATATTTTTAGTCTAGACAGCAGCTATAAAAACGAAGACATTACCTAGGAGATACCAAAGAAGATAAAACAATTGCTATAATAAAGTAGTTTTCAGCAGTTCAGGCAGTAAATGCAATTGCGTTCAAGAAAGTATTTATTTAGGAACCTAAATATTTTGAGCCCGGGAGTTTGTTGCAAAAGTATGCGTCATGGTGTGTAATTGAACCAAAATCTCATTAAGTATTGAACTTTTTGCAAATAGATTAGCGGTGTAGAACTATATTGGCGAAAGAAGTCCGAGCACAGAGTACTTTGAGACTCTCTTACCAAAAGAGTGGGAGGTAAATTAACTACTGTAACAATAGCAGCGAAAAATTGTACAGTCGCACCATGTAAAATACATTACTAAAGAACCTTGCTAATTTTATTGAAAACTTTGCTTTGAAGAGTATTTACAGCTTGCTATGACAAAATATTTTCATTTGTTTACTGTACCATTATTGACAGACAGTTCAGAGATAAGGGCCCTAATGGTCAGGTAATAAGCTGAGTGAGATAAATATATCCGTTGGGCCCGATAAATAAATAAGTGTATCGAAGAGTTTTGCGTGTATTTTTAAGTGACTGGAGCTGTTCAATGGACGAAAGGGTGACGACGGGTCGCGTACATTTTTAAACAGAGACGCATTTTACCGCGGGCGTCTATTCTGATGATCTGCCATCAAATATTCACACAGCCTGACAAATTCCCGTGGTCTGGGTATATGAGTTATTTTCATGGGGTTGAGGGACCTACATTTAATAGCTATATTTATTTTGTACTAGAGTTATGGGACTGGGTCCCACGGGTCACTTGGTTAGCCATTATTGGTCGCCATCTCCGCCTAGGCCTACCCCGCGGTAGGCCTTGTAGATAACGCTACTAGAGTCAAACCAAAACAAGTCTGCAACGATTTTGATAGCACACGCTGTGTGTGTGTTATTTTAAACGGCGTATAAATAACACTTGCACTACGTATGCTATCAAAATCGTACGTTGCAGACTTTTCTTGGTCTAACTCTAGAATTCAGTAAAATAGATAACGCCACTTTTAGTTATAAAGGTCGGTGTATACGATTGCCCCATCACCCCCCTCCAACGCCTTGGATTCCAAAATAAGTGAAATTAAATATCGATTGTAATGAACTACATTTCTCCGAAAGCAATAAAACAAACGTGAATCAACGGTTTTTTAATATCACTTCAACCTACTTCCAATAAAAAAAATCAACATCGCTCTTTCAGTAACCAGATATCCCACCAAAAACATTCTGTAAAAAACTAGCCAAGTCTCGATGGAGCTGCTTGTTTATCTCTAAAAAGTAATGAAATCTAGACAAAGTCGTGCCAAGTCTAAGGTTCCTTACTGCGATTTCTTTATTATTATAGTTAATGTTGTGTGACTTGGCCGTTGAAGGGTACACAAGGGTACAAAACCAGGTGCTCCATGACACCATTGCACCAATCTGTCGCCAGAACCGCTACCCATTGACGATGGAAAATTGCCACTTGGAAAACGTTGATTCAATAACCAGTCAATTGTAGGCTTGATAAAGCTGCGTATTTCAATAATACTTATGTATAGGCGAGCCTGAAACAAACACTACTTTTTGAAGCGTCAAATCGACCATCGATCTAACATAAAATAGACGTACAGACGGACTTCTATCAATGATTAGAAGTCCGTCTGTACTGGAAATAATTTTTTATGGTACTGTATGCTACTTTTTGAAGCGTCAAATCGACCATCGATCTAACATAAAATAGACGTACAGACGGACTTCTATCAATGATTAGAAGTCCGTCTGTACTGGAAATAATTTTTATGGTACTGTATGTTTGGTGTCATGGAGCACCTGGTTTTGTACCCTTGTGTACCCTTCAACGGCCAAGTCACACAACATTAACTATAATAATAAAGAAATCGCAGTAAGGAACCTTAGACTTGGCACGACTTTGTCTAGATTTCATTACTTTTTAGAGATAAACAAGCAGCTCCATCGAGACTTGGCTAGTTTTTTACAGAATGTTTTTGGTGGGATTTCACTTCTTTTTGTAGAAACGTGGGCATATTGATTTATTTTATTAGATTTTCTTATTTGACACATTTTTTTTCTTTTTAGGAGAAGTTTTTTTATTACCATATCTCTAAAGGCTCCGTCACACATGAGCGTTTTCAAAGCGCGGCGTGAGCGGGGCACGATGCGTGGCGCTCGCGATCTAGCTGCGCCTGGACGCAGCGGCCCGCCGGCGCGCTGCGCGCGCGACCCGCTTTGATCACGCCCGCGCAGTCACACAGAACACAGCGCGTGTTGCGAGCGGTCACTCGATTACTGAACGTTGGACGTTGGAAAGCATGATCATGGACGTTGAATATCACGAGCGTTTTGTAGCCTGCAGCAGTATATTGCGACAATACTGCCGACTGCATTACTGCAGCAAATGTCAAATACGATGATGCTGACCGAATTTTTGATATTTACCTCAGTAATTCAGTCGGCAGTAGTGCATGCTGCAATCCTGCTGCAGTATAGCTGCCGACTGCATTACTGCCAAAAATGTCAAAGTTGATGTATTTTTAACCGCCTTAAAATAAAGGTTCTCAGTTTGACCCGTATGTATGTTTGTTCGCGATTATCTCGCGTTTGGCTGAACCGATTTTGATGCGGTTTTCAGAAAAGTGTTGGTTACATTCTGGTAAAGGTTTTAGTATACATAGATCTGAGCTGATGCTGAACCCTGGTTGTACCTAGTGGAACTCAGGTTTGGTGCAACATAAGCCCACGCTATTTTGGTCATCCGTCACATCTTGATGAGCACTTGGGAGAGCAGTACCTTAGACAGAGCTGATGCTGAACCCTGGCAGTACCTAGTGGAACTCAGGTTTGGTACAACATAAGCCCACGCTATTCTGGTCATCCGTCACATCTTGATGAGCACTTGGGAAGAGCAGTACCCAAGATAGAGCTGATGCTGAACCCTGGCTGTACCTAATGGAACTCAGGCTTGGTGCAACATATGCACACACTGTTTTGGTCATCCGACACGCCTTGATGAGCCTTTGGGAGAGTAGTACCCAAGATGGAGCTGATGCTGAACCCTGGCAGTACCTAGTGGAACTCAGGTTTGGTACAACATAAGCCCACGCTATTTTGGTCATCCGTCACATCTTGATGAGCACTTGGGAGAGCAGTACCCAAGATAGAGCTGATGCTGAACCCTGGCTGTACCTAGTGGAACTCAGGTTTGGTGCAACATAGGCACACTTTGTTTTGGTTAACCGACTTGTCGTCGTGTGCCTGTTGCAGAGTTCCACTAGGCGGTCATCAAGATGTAACGGATGACCAAAATAGCGTGGAGCTATGTTGCACCAAACCTAAGTTCCACTAGGTACAGCTAGCGTTCAGCATCAGCTCTATTTCAGGTACTGCTCTCCCAAGTGCTCATCAAGATGTGACGGATGACCAAAATAGCGTGGGCCTATGTTGCACCAAACCTGAGTTCCAGTAGGTACAGCCAGGGTTCAGCATCAGCTCTATCTTGGGTACTGCGTTCCCAAGTGCTCATCAAGATGTAACGGATGACCAAAATAGCGTGGGCCTATGTTGCACCAAACCTGAGTTTCACTAGGTACAGCCAGGGTTCAGCATCAGCTCTATCTTGGGTACTGCTCTCCCAAGTGCTCATCAAGATGTGACGGATGACCAAAATAGCGTGGGCGTATGTTGCACCAAACCTGAGTTCCACTAGGTACAGCCGGGGTTCAGCATCAGCTCCATCTTGGGTACTACTTTCCCAAAGGCTCATCAAGGCGTGTCGGATGACCAAAACAGTGTGTGCATATGTTGCACCAAGCCTGAGTTCCATTAGGTACAGCCAGGGTTCAGCATCAGCTCCATCTTGGGTACTACTTTCCCAAAGGCTCTTCAAGGCGTGTCGGATGACCAAAACAGTGTGTACATATGTTGCACCAAGCAAAACGCCTATGTCTGACGGAGCCTTAATACAGCTGAGACCAGCTGAGGGTTCTTCATCAGATACTTTAGACCTTCGATTTTTGACATCAAATGAAGCGGCCCACCAATTTGAATATTTTTTGTAAAGGCGGTATGTCGATCTCCAATAGTTTGGTTGGGCTCTTGTGTTTTCTAATCAGGGTCACCAGGTACTCCAGATCTTCGATTATCCTAGTTTTTATAGTTTTCCCTTTATGTGGCCATTAAACCCTAACTCTGTACCAAATTTCAGCTCTCTAAGTTTATGGGAAGTACTAGTTCTATTCTGATGATCATAAGTGAGTGAGTGTGTGTCATAAATGCGAAACTTTGCTTTCGCTTAACTTCGGAACTAAATGACCTACAGACTTGAAATTTTGGATTTTAAGCATGTGATTATAGCTTACTGGATGACGAAAATTTCTGCGTTCTGGTCTTATCCAGAGGTTCTCAAATAGGGACCTGAAAATGCGGCGAAATGGTTCCAGTAAAGGATGGTACGGCCGTGTTTGCTTCGCGCTCGACTTGGCGGGGGCACTGCCGTGCCCCCCGATTCCCAACGCCTATTGGGACAAGAACTAGAATGCAGAACTTTCGACTCAGCAGTTTATCCAATCTAGCGTATGCCTTTACCATCCGTAACAATTATCTTGAATTCAGATTCAACTTACATTGGCTCATTTTAACACGACGGTAAAACAACTTTGTATTATGCTTCCGTAAAACTATTTCAATAAACACTGACGGTGCATCCTCATACTGGAAAATCGAGGGCAACCGGGCTACGAAACAATGCAGTCGTTTTAATGAAAAACGTTTAATCCATCGCAGTCAAGCACAGCTATTAGTAGACTTATTCGTTTACGAAGTATACCAATAAATCCAATAATGTTTTCAATTCACCTGGAAATTAGTGATATACATTTAGTGAGAACTAATTTAATATTGAATATAGGCTTTAAAATACCTACATAGATTTAATTTATTGGGAAAGGTTGTTAGATTGAATAAAAGGGGTTTTGTTTAGTGAATTTGAAATGGCTCGTCAACAACTCTTCTCTTTCCGCACAGAATCTAACATTTTATGACAAATAAAAATAATATTGCGAATAGTTAACACCCATATATTAATTTGAATAATACCCGAATAAACAAATAAATATATGTATAATGAAAATGTAGATTTTTTACTACTTTTCAAATAGGATTCCAGCTCGCCGCTTTTGAACACTGGCATAATTGTCGGATCATAATAATTTTTCATGCCAAGCATTTAGTACGTCAAGTATGGAGTTTACAGGGAAATGTAAGCATTCTTACTGCCAGGTTACTGCAAAGTTAGCATGGTCAGAGTCTACCGCTTTACTAAAGATTGATTGCTGACAAACATTTTCTGTAGACACTTGAAATATCAAATTATTTAGAATAGTATTTGATACTTGGCAAAAAAATACGTACATATGAGTACCGTCTTACAGTAAAAATCTGTACTGTTGCTTTTAAAAGCCCGCCTATAATAAAATTAATGGAAGATATAACCCCCATTATGTTAGCTTCAGGTGACCGCTGTCACTCCTCGTCACCCTGCCACCCGAGTCCTGTCACTGTGCCGCCGCGGCTGTGACTAATGGCGCCTGGGGCGGCAGATAACAAGAAACAAGAGTCGAGTTTAATGTTATTTTTTAATTTTACTTAGTTTTTTCACGTGATTTTTTATGTTAATCGTTTTCTCATTTAAACTTTCATCATAAAAAGTGCAATAATTTCCTGTTTTATCATGGACTATCTGCTTAACGAATTTATAAAAGGTAAAGCCTTAACAGAATCATCATCAGTTTTATAGCGTTGATTGCGTTAAAAATAAACTGTTTTGGCAACGTAGATAAATAGTAAAGTCTATTTTTTTATTCGGTAGACTAAAATGACATTTCATACTATGAAATGTTATTTTATGTTCATACTAGGAAATGTCATTTTAGTCTACAGAATAAAAAAATTGACTGTAGGTTTGGCGATATATCTTACTTAATTGAATAGATACCTATTGCTTGATTTACATAGAGGAAAATATACTAATATTGTTAGACATTTTATCAACTAGAGAATTTTGAAGATTCTCTTTTCTAAGATGGACCAGGCAGGATGAAAGATTAGATATCGCGTGCGCCAGAGGTCAGAGTTACTAGCTCGGCGGGAGAGTTGCGGGGAGAGAGGCCCGGCGTCGCTTAATTAAGCGGATGTCGAGATGTCGCGTTCAAAAGCGTTTGATTACAAAGCCGGTCTTCATAAATTCCTTTTATTTCGATTCGACTTCCCGCTACAGGTAAAACGACCCCCCCTCGTTCACTTTTATCGTATTTCTAATATCTGTTCAACGACCGTATTGTTAAGTGCCTAAAAGAGATTCGAGGAAATGATTATTAAATACAAACAGATGTTTCTAATGAGACATTTATAATGTTTATTCTAAATACCTATCTTCTCTATTAAGCTGACTAAAAAAATGATACTTGGTCGCAGCTTTTCCATAAACAGTGACATCAACGCTGGGTCTGTCGCAGCATCGCGTAGAATGTGTACGACGACTTGATAATCTGCACATAAAACATACAACTACATATATATGTCTGATTATATTTCAGTCGAAATCAATTATCTAGTTATCTCAATAAGCAGCAGCTAATTTCCCAGTGATTAGTAAGAATCATCTATCTCTAGAGCCATTGACATTTACACACTGACAAAAATAATTTTGTTGTAGCGACGTGCTTGCAAAAAGAATCGTATAGAACTTCGCCATCGAGTGGTTTGTAAATTTTGACAAAAGTTTTAAAATGTACCGTGACGAAGGTCTCAAGCGAAAGCGGGATGAAGACCGCAGCGGGACGCAGAGGTCGACGAGCGGCGCCGGCGCTGCAACAGATGACAAAGGGCAAGGCGCGCCGTACTTCTTTTCCGACCCCATCTGGCCCTATCCATTCCATCCCGTATACCGCATCGCTCACTTGTGCACTCTGTAACAGTCGCCTACTCAATGAACCCTTTACCAGGCTAAGGGATATATGAGTCGCTTAACTTCAAACTCGTGTAAATCCATCTGTCAGATTCTGTGATTTTGGTATTAAGAAAAGGTAATACGGTAGATATTTGCTGAAAGAGTCTGGGTGATGAATGGGCGATGAGTGGGAAATGAATGGGTTTACCCGAGTTTCAAGTTAAGCGATACATAATATATATTTCCCACAGATGGCACTTCAAACATGTGTTTTATTTTCAAACAGTAATTCGATTATAATTTTTGAACTAAGGGTTATAATTACTTTGAATGAGGTTTGAGTGGATAATAACAATAAATTATTTGAATTCCGGACAGTCGGGTTGTGCAGCAGCGGTAATACAAAATGTGAACAGAGTAGGTACCTAAAATGAATCATTGAGACTCTAGTGGTAAGTTTAAATGACGAATGTTTTACAGAATGGGCTTACCTCAACAGCAACCTCGTTGCCATAATAGCAGTAAAGAAAGAGCTCGGTAAGAATGCACATTAGGAACATCACCATTGACACAAACTCCAGAGAGGCCACACTAAGCTGTAAAAGAAAACAGTAGTGTTTCAGTGGACCGGAGATACAATATCCACATAATTTTAATCATTAAAACGTAAAAGTGTTGTATCTGCTGAGAAGAACTTACGCCTACAATTTTATAAGCTGCCATACAGAGAATCCAACCGCCAATACCAAACTGTAGCAACACTGCTCCGCCAAATATCGCTTGCACCTCGCGTGACGTGCTGTAAACATTAAACAAAATATTCAAATTCTGAATAGCACTTTGGACCGATTATTGATACACATAAGTCATAATATAAGATAGGAAGGTGCCCACTCGCAAATCTTATGGTGGTGTTTAATACAGCGAACGAGGAGTGCTGCCGCCGCAGCGCTTACTTGCTCTCCAGTTTCACGTGCCCGTTCATTTGCCCTCTCTGCCAACGACTCAAAGTCCATTCTGAAAACGATTTCACTTCAACATGCGTTGTAAAACATAAATAATATGTAACACAATATTATCAGAATGTAGAACTCACTTTAGTATCGTAAGCTGCGTCTTGCACTGTCCGAGTATGGTGGCTATGAAGGCGTCCATAGTGGTATTGGCAATTCCAACCAACGAGGTGACGTAATGCGTGTACAGGAGAACAATAAAGAACTCAGGCCAGGAGTAATAGGTAAAGGGTATCCATAGAGCGAAATTAACGCGCGTGCCGCCCAAGCGCGCTAGGAATGGAAAAATAGTCCATAAGGCACAGGTTAGCGCTGCAGTTCCTGCGTAAGCCGTTCCAAGCCGCGACGCTCCTTGCGCCCTTTTTATCAGCAGATTTTTTCTTGTCGTCTCCTTCGGATTATATGCCATATCTGCAACACACACATCAGCCAGGTAGAATTATTTCACGGCCAATAAATAGTAGGTCTTCGTTGAATGGTCTTACCATCAAAGTCTTGTACGAGCTTGGCGATGCGAGAAGCACGCACCATGAAGATAATCTGCTTGGCAATAGATGTCACATGACAGAGTAGGAGGAACATCACTCGCGCCAGTGTATCCATATCGCCGCGCTCCTACAAAATAATTCCTGTCAACACGCTTTGGACCCTTTAATTATCTACAAGTATCTACTGATATGCAAGTTGCTAAATATTTCATAAAAGTTAGAAACAGTTTTCAGATATTTCTGGAAAATATCATGAATTTTAAAAACAGAAAGTTTCAATCTTCATACAATAGTAATTGATAAATTTTCAGAAATTTTCACGAGTAGCAATTTCTCAATTTTGGAAACTTTCCAGTAGAACATCAATACCTACAAGCATGCGCGTTTAATAGTAGCTATTAGATTCTTCGTGGAAAGCATAATCCTACAGGATGTAATAACTTAGTACACTAAATACCAGATAAGCATAGATGAGCTCTTGGACCAGATACGTCGAGGTTACCGCAAGTGCGAAGCCACAGTAGACGTCGTGCGTTGCGCGTGCGATGCGGGTGAAGAGGGAGGGCGGGGGTCCGTTCCCTGCCATGGGGGGCAGCCGGCAGAACCCGCAGCATCGCAGTGTGCGCAGGAGTGAAACCACACAGGCGCCGGCAAGCGTCGCCCTTTTATGGCGTGCCCACGTTCTGTTTCGCCACAGACCGAAAGCTAACAGTTTTGCTGAGCTGAAAAAGCTACTTTCACGTCATATACATATTTGAGAAAGATGGCGCCTCTTCGCGCCAAATAAGGGGCTTGTATACTGCCCCCTTCAATTCATACTGAAAACCATTACAGTGATCATTGTGTCATTTTATGCTAGGTACCTGTTTATGTGGCACATTTTATGAGCAGAAGTCAATAAGTAAGTACATAATGACGTCCAAATATACAGGAGCCATCAATCAGTCGTGTATAAACAGATTCTATAGAAATGAGGCAACGTTAATGATTTATGAATAAAAGTAGTTTTAGTGATGGAACGTAAGGCACAAAGTTGTTTAGCTTCAGAAATACTATTAATCTGAACTGAAACCACCTCTTAATATAAACTAAATTTATGTAGAATAGATTGTAAGAATAATAAGATTTCTGACAATGAAAATTCTGTCGATATTTTTAGGGTTCCGTACCCAAAGGGTAAAACGGGGCCCTATTACTAAGACTTCGCTGTCCGTCCGTCCGTCCGTCCGTCCGTCTGTCTGTCACCAGGCTGCATCTCACGAACCGTGATAGCTAGACAGTTAAAATTTTCACAGATGATGTATTTCTGTTGCCGCTATAACAACAAATACTAAAAACAGAATAAAATAAAGATTTAAATAGGGCTCCCATACAACAAACGTGATTTTTGACCAAAGTTAAGCAACGTCGGGAGTGGTCAGTACTTGGATGGGTGACCGTTTTTTTTTTTTGCTTTTTTTTTCGTTTTTTTTTGCATTATGGTACGGAACCCTTCGTGCGCGAGTCCGACTCGCACTTGCACGGTTTTTTTTTATGATAATCTTAAGACTGTAGTACTTGTTTGTTGAATGACATAAGTACAAAAGATACTAACATTGGTATTAAACCCATTAATCTATCAAACGCGACCTGCTCGGAATGTTGAAGAAAACACAAGAGGAAAACCACCTGGACAAAGGCAATAATCATAAAAATGTAGAGCAGTAATACAGGTATCAGTACTAAGAGGCTATAAATTCTGACAACTACAGTCTAGTATATAAGCGCAGTATAGTAAAAAAATTATGTTGGAAATAAATACTTTTATTGCTAACTTAGTAGGGTCTCGTACCGTTGTTTTTTATACAATGATCAATTCATATTTTTTACGGATTTTCCATGTTTACCTTTTTATATAATATGTATTATCAAAATATTTTCTTTTTCCTAAGGTCGTTTTAAGTTTAGATGAAAGTCGGTAACAAATTATTCAGTGAAATCAAAAAATAGACCTGCTATTTAAAATTCAGAGAATAATAAGAGAATATTATTCAGATAATATTATGTATTTATTAGGTCCCTACCTATGAAATTGGCGTTTTTGTTCATAGATATAAGTCTAAGTCTAATAAGTTTTTCTTTTTTTTACAAAAGTACATACACAAATATGATTTCGCCAAACTGCTTGACAGTTTGTTGGCGAAATACAGCACTCTTTACTTATAAAACTATAACTTATATCTATGTATTAATGTCTAATTTGGGTATTCGCAATGTTTTTTTTTTACACTTTGTATTTTAACTTAACCTATTTTCTTTGAGAAAGGAATTCATTAACATTTCAATAGTAACTTCGAAATATTTTTTTTTATTTGAACAGTGCACTCAATAAACAACGATATTACATACAATTAATTGTTATTTTTTATTGTTAAGTGTTCAGAATTAAGCCTTGAAAATAGGTCTTTTCATGTGCTGTCGGTTCGAGTATTAAAATTACTTATATTTTTCTAATGGTACCAATTTTCAAGAAATGGAGATATTGAAAACATACCTTAAAGGTGTCAAAAATTACTGGAAAAATTTTGTTTGGTTTGAATTAGCCATCAAAAAAATATCCGCAAAATTAATTGTATGGAAATTCGTGTTTCGTTGAAATTCTCCGGACAAAACGCCAATGACCTAATATATAACAATTCATTTGTTTGGTAGGATAAAGAAATGGTTCAAATTATTATTCAAGGGTTTTAACTTCTAAAATTATTATAATGTTAATTACCTCATTACGGGCGGACAAAGAGCAAGGCGGCTATTAAATGAAGTAAGACATCGGGCAGTGATTCTGAATACGAAATAGCTGTATTATTTACTAATGAGGTAATTACGGGCCGCGATATAATTACTCGTCCCGCCGAGAGACAGGTAACGCCCATCTGCCCCAGTTCATTATTAAAGAACTTATTAGGTAGGTGTTCTATGCCGTTTGACTGCCGAAGACGTCAATTGACTCGTGTTACTACAACCAGCGCGGCGCGCTCATTCTTTCTTCCGTGCTACAACTACAACCCAATATCAGCCTTCGTTTTTCCGACAAGGTTCACGACGAGGCGGCATGATAGGCGTAGCGTTCAAGGGGTTAATATGGCGTTAACATGTCGATGCCGATTTCTATTAAACATTTGGTTTAGTCTTCAGCAAGTCTTCCGACGACCAACACCTTAACACGTTCGCGGACGCGGATTGCATAGCATCCGTTTCTGTACTCCTCCTGATGACGCGCATGCTATTGCATCCGTTATTCGTTTTAAATTTCTTCGTTGAAATGCTTATCAATTCGCTTAACCACAGTATAATATTATTCACCAACTTTTCCTCTACCAGTCCCGAGAGTCAAATAATGCGTACTGCCATATTACATAGTTTTATCGAAGTTAAAAATTATCCTGTGACGCCGCCAAATGGGCCCCCCTTTCTGTGACGAACATGCTATAGCATTCGTCTTTGTATGACAGTTCCCTTAGTAGCCCGGCGGGTGCGTCTGGGAGTAGACACGTGCAATTTGGGTGAATTTCGTGCCAGATTGCCATTTTTACGGATTGTTTATAACATCGTAATTAATGTTTTCCTTACAATTTCTTTAAGTTTTTCTTTGTGTTTTGATAAACAAATATGTTCAATCAAATTTTGATTAAGGTTAATGTGAAAAAGTGAGGCATGAATGTGTATACCTATTATTCAAGTAATTACGTTACTAGTCATAGTTTTGGTGATATAATTGTGAATTATAAGCCTGCTGGCACTCGATGATCACCTTTCACAAGGTAAGCACCTTATGACAAGCATTGTGGCATAAATCTGTGTATATTTCACGCCTTGTATTTGGAGGAGATGCATCCGAAAAATAATATTTGATAATATAAAGTTGGGTGAATCATCGCTTGGCAGGAAAGTGGTGGACGCTTTACGTCCAGAACTTAACGCAGCGGTGCCTTACAGGGAACTCAAAAAGTGTAATGCGGTAGAGATTGATGCTTTTGAAAGTGTTGTTGGCGTAAAATGCTGCGTATACTTTGGACAGCTGGAAGAACAAACCTCTCTCTTTTATGAGAACTCAACCGGCTCCACTCGGCTCTCTGCTACATGCCATGACCCACTCATGGCATGGCATTTTTTAGGTCCAATGAATGACGAACGTGCTTGGGATGGGGCATGTATGAGATTGAGAAGGACATAATATTACAATTATAAGCAATGAGGGAACAAAACAGAAGTAGAAAAATGTTTGAAGAGGTCAGCAAAGAGTCTTTAGAGCAAAAATCTCGCCTCTAGGAAGTCAGAAGTCTCAGCCATTAAGTCCATCGAGTACGATGAATGAATGCTATAACATGCGATGTCATTTAAGATCACATCTTGACTACGTCATGTGACAGAGATGCTTACCTATGCATCCGAATTGTAGAGCATTTGTTGTCACATAGCGTATAAAAAATATACTTCATATTGACGCGGATTGCATAGGATCCGCCTTGCATAGTATTACATGTCATATACAAACCTAACAGATAGGTATATTTTGTAGTGACAGATGTGCTCTAACAGTCCCAAGATAAGATAAGATAAAGATAAAAAATAGTTTATTCAAGTAGGCATATTACAATGCGCTTATGAACGTCAAATAAAGCTATTGAAAATTTCCATACAAAATGTATGTGTCCAAATGGTGTGACTGAGCGCCCGCGAACGTGTTAAGATGAAAGTGGAGGACTTGCGCGAAATCGCGTTTTCATACAAACGTAGTCCTCATTTTCCTATCTGGATATTAACATTATTGAGTATATTTTGACACAATTTGTGTATATCAACATTATCAACCACAGCTATGCCCTAAGTTTTAATTTTTCGAATTTTTATTTAAGGTATTATAAAACTTAGGAGCATTTAAAAATGTGTATGAAATCTGTTTAAACCGCCCCTAATTTTTAAAAATCGAAAAATTTCAAACATATATTCGTCAAATTATGCAAAAAAAATTACAAAATGTCAATACCCAGAGAGGAAAATAGGGACTACGTTTGTATGGAGAAGCGGTCGTCCCCTTTCCTCTTAAGACGTTGAAAGATCGAAGGCACATTTGAATAAACATAAGTTGACGCTATTGAGTGTTTCATTTAGTTTAAATGGAGTAAAATTACTTTAATCATTTCACGGTGCTGAATTGAAATCCTCCCGGAATAACCAACGAGGTTCAAGTTCTAAACTTTGTGAAAGCAAATAGTTGTTCGCGATGTTGACAGCAAATACCATCATGCGATGGTCGCGTGCCGACAAGTGTAGTCTATCCGATATGTTGCTGGGTCAACTATATTAATAGTTAGTGTCTGAGTTAAATCCGACTTAAGCCTTTTGCAGTGACTACAGATGTGCCAATTGCGGAAAGTTTCAATTTTTGGAAAAGTTCTCAGATATTTCTGGATATTTTCACAGTACACAAAGAAAAGTTTCCTTTTGAAAATAGAACATTTAGATTCCTATACAAAAATATGAGAATTTTCCGAAATTTATTCAAGTGGAATTTTCGCTATTTAAGATGCATTCCGATGGCACATCAGTAACAGTGGCTATGTAAAATGTCTCGATTAACCCCCTTATTCATAAAACTTTACGTGCCTGATTTAATTAAGTTATGTTTTATCCCTTCCTTGCAAATACATTAGTTAAAGTGACAGATAAAGACAAACGATTATTATCTAATCGAGGTTTGAAATGCGTTTATGATGAATAAGGGGGTAAATTGTTAAGTCTTGTAGTACATAACTAGTCCTGAATATTCCATCACTATGCAATCTCTGAACTGCACCTTATAGCGCAGTGCTGGACTTAGGCAATCCCAAAGTATGCCTATATAAACATAAATATATGTATATATTTTCAAGAAAAGGCCTTTACGCTACGCCGCGTGTCTCATGACATGACATGAAATAGGGCCAACCATTACTTTGTGCGTATGAAAACTGCCTCCTTATTGATATTTGTAACTTTAAAACGTGAAGATGCACTTGCCTGACTACTATTACAAGCACCAATGCACAATGGAAGCAAGGCGGTGTAGCATTTCAACCATCTATATGGAAGCCAGCGTATGTATAATGTAAACACCTATATTTTCTACGCAAAAAGTGATGGGAGTTTTGTCCATAGATTAGTATATTTTATGTTATTACTGTAAGCTGTAAGTTTTGTCCACGTTTTGTCAGTATTGTAACACCATCTATACAAAAACTTTGTACTAAAGTAACTTAGGCGATTCGGCAATAGATGGCAGTAAAAAGAATAATGCAACTACTCAACAACAGATGGCGTTTAAATCACAAAGTAAGTTGTAATTAACATGTTATTACCCAATTATAAAAATAGCACTTCGTTCATTCCTGAAATGTATGTATTATCCATATTTTTCTAATACTTGCGTTGGATTAAATATAGATCAAGTGCCTATTACGAGTAAGAGAAACATTAAAAAATATAGTTGGAACACTTGGAACCTATTTCCTGGGATTGCCTTCCGCTTGAGAATGCCTTGGGAAAGCTAAAGGAAGATGTGATAGATTTCAACCTTCAGATAGTTTGGTGATCTAAGTGTCGTCTGCGTGAGGCCCTTATATAATATGATATTTATAGCCAATATCTACGCAGCATCCTAACAACGAATTGGGTATGTCCCTACCAGCGACTTTTTTTTACCAATTAAGTACAGTCACCTGCAATAAAATATTACACAACGAAGGCCGCAAAAATATCTGACACGATCTTACTTGTAGAGCCATAAGAGCGTGTCACATATTATTGCGGCCTTCGTTGTGTAATATTTTATTGCAGGTGACTTGGTGGAAAAGGTTACTAATAATTAATTAATATTTTGTCGAAGAAAAAGAAAGATCTTTAAGTAATATTTGTAGAATAGCCTGCACCTACATTTATTAATTGTCCTTACTTAAATACTTATATTTCCTTTGGATACAATAATTAGGTAAGTACCTTATTAATAACAAAAATAGTAAAGTTTTCAGAGCGATGGCTGTAATAGAGGCAAAAACGAACCCGTAGATTTTATGATGAGAACTGAAAAAATATTTTTATTACAATGAAAGCGATAGATATCAAAAACTAATTACATAGTAAGTACTTACTTTAAAGAAATGTTTCATCTAAAAGTAAGAAAATTTGAAAACAATATGTTCATTATGATAACTTGTTCGAACTCAAATTCTGTCCGGTGATAATTAAATAAGTACGCTGTGTTCGGTTGTCCGGTGTCTAGTAGAGCAGCATGCACGACTCAGCAGGTCGCGAGCATAAGCGGATGCCCACAGAGTCACGTATAAAAAGATTGTTATTATTGCAGTCCCAATTGTCATCATGAACGAGCTCCGCGGCTCGCTCCAGTCCAGAAACTTGTAGATATAGGGCTGACCATATCTGTAAAGAATTTATGTTTTTTAAAGGCAAATCGAAAACAAATCGGTAAAACTTGAGTCTTATTGTAACTTGAGACTATTTATCCCACAGACAAACACAGATGGGTTTTGTCGGGCTGTGCTTACATTATCATCATCATCGTCATCATCATATCAGCCCTTTATCGCCACTACTGAGCATAGGCGTCTCTTCTAGTACGCGTCTTGTCCCGGACCTGAGCTAATCTCATCCAGAAGTGACCCATAATTTTCCGTGTCGTTCACCCAACGAGCCAACGGACGCTTACATTGTATAAATGACCATTTATTTATTTTATTAAATATTTATTAAATCATTAATAAGTTTCTGCGCATAACAACAGATAGATCTTGATTATTATTAGCAAGAGTGCTCACTCTACATCAGTTTTGTCACCAAAAATATTATAATATGGTAGCACCGACCGGAAACTCTAATCTCAACAACATAAGACTTTCCGGTCGGTGCTACCATCTATTGTCACTTGACAGTACTACTACCACTACTTAAAGTACTGATAATTCCGCTACTCGATGCTAGATGTCGACTATGAAAATACTAATATTTGGTATAATGTAGTATTTAAATATCGTGACTGTATTATTTTTGCATGCTGCATGGTAGATCATAAGAATCTAGTCATAGTTTTAGGTAATATTCAATATTTCTATGCCTATTCAGGCAGGATGTGCTGTTCAGAAATTGTATTTTACATCTTTATTGTATCGCATTCAAGAAATAAATAAATGATTATGATTATGATTATGATTAACACATAGATATCAGTGAAGGAACATGGGTCAAAATGATATAAAAATAATAAAATTATTTATCCATATATATAATTTTTTTTGATAATTTTATATGTTTTCATTTTGAGTTTTAGTCGTGTGTCGATAGATGGCAGTAAATTTACTGTGACTACAAAATTTACTATGACAGGACCCCTCTATACTATCTATTCTCTTTGATTATACTATAAAATATGCGGCAATGTGTTAAAATTGTTAAATATGAAACGGTGTCGTCACGCCATCTAGCCGAGTATAGGCTAAAGGTGTGTGCGCCATCTATCCGAGAATGACTTTTTCTTGATTTCCGAGGCACGTTTTTTCCTTAGACTTTATTCATCTTATACGAAGTTACATATGTCTTTGCTAATATTTTTGGTGCCAAAACTGATGTACGGAGTGAGCACTCTTGTCTTACTTATATTTCTCTATGCTTATATACATAAGAGTAAACAGTTTGCGCTCAATTCAACTTGCCCCCTAACTATGTCATGCATCTGTGCACACCCTTTTACTATATCAGCTAGAAATCCTAAAAATTCGCGTGTACTGTACTAAAAATAAAACAAAAATAACTTACGCGCCAGTGCCCCCAGCTTCCTGATATATTTTGGAAAATACAGTGTACACGACACCGAAAAGAAGTGGCTGGTAGATGTGTGCTAAACGCACTGGTGTCCGAGATGCAAAAAACTCGATCAGAACTATCACTGCATTAAAGCCGTGCAATGAAGTTTCCAACCAGAAATACCGGTCATGAATACTGTATTTACCTAAAACATCAAATATATCTAGAAATAGAAATAGAAATAGAAATAATTTTATTCGTGAGCACAAACACAAAATAAAAACTTAAAACTGAACAGAGAAAACATAAAAAAAGAGAGAGTGCCACGAAACTAGAATCTCTATCTCTAGAATACAAAATATTTTTTTACTACCCTACTTTATTGTCCCAGTGCTGGGCAAAGTCAGCCCCTCGTTTTGTCCATTCGACCCTGTCATTGGCATTTTCCCACCATTTTGGGTAGAATGCGTCCAAGTCGTCCTGCCATCTCCTTTTCGGTCCTGCACCCCGGCCTGCACCATCTATGGTGTTCCGTGGGTCCCAATAAGTAGGTAAATTGCAAAAGATATCTCATTTTTTTTTTTATTAAGTGTCGGCTTGTGGACAACACGTGGACCTCTACACCAAACCATCGGAGGACGTTGTTAGAATTTGATAATTAACCTCAAATAATTAACAACTAAAGAGTCATAAGTAGGTATCCGTGTAATCTCTTAATACAATACATAGTTACCTATTTAATTTGCAACTTACTAGCATTTTCGGATAGCAACCTCCAATAAAGCATGGTTACAAGGATAGCCAAAGGGACGGATATGTTATAAAGCACCCAGTACAATATCACGTACCACGGTGGCTTGCCTACTTCTGAAATCAAATAAAACGATGTTCATAATTACGAGATGCTATGCAACACAAATCCTTTTCTTTGTAACTAGAAGCCTTATGTAAAACATACAATACAACAACTAACAAGAAGCATACCTTGAAACTGGTTAATAGAAACAGAAGAAGGTTTAAATTCTAGACAATTTTTTGTGTCATTAAATTATTTACAAAGTCTCTCGATGGAGTGAAAAATGCCAATATAATATTGCATAAAATATTGCATAATGGAGAAATTAGCTTGAATGAGCCAGATATATATGAATGAGTGAAATGTTTGTAGGTGATGGGAATTTAGTACTCAATGGAAAAATAAAAGCCCGTCCAAAATTATTTCCGAAACTCCCAAAATAATGCAAGTAGGTCTATTTCAAAACGTAACAGTTGCAGCGCCATCTGCGTTGAGCTTCGCACGTTTATATTTATTAGTTTATTACCCTCTTTTATTTGCAGTAGGTGAAATTCTTGTACAGTCAAGTGTAAAAATATGGGTGGACTCATCATACTCAAAAACATGTCCCATAGCTCTTATGTCAGCGAATTAAG
Source organism: Cydia splendana (assembly GCF_910591565.1). Lineage (NCBI taxonomy): Eukaryota > Metazoa > Arthropoda > Insecta > Lepidoptera > Tortricidae > Cydia > Cydia splendana. The sequence continues at coordinate 7,166,531 of NC_085963.1, forward strand.
AACTAGGTATGGGACATATTTTGCATTCAAATGCACCCATAATTTTACAGTTGACTGATGTATAGCAGTTTCATATGTAACTAGAGGCAACAGGCAACTACTTTGATCAGTTGAACAACCTATCCGTTATTAATGTTATTATAGACAACGAACAATTGTTTATAATCATACAAGTCGGAGTAATAATAATAAACACACGCGAGAAACAAAACAAAAATGTTATGATGTACCTAATAAATAAGATAATAATATTTCTTAGTTCTTGAATACTTTTCAAATATGTACAGTCATCTGCAATAATATGTTACACAACAAAGGCCGCAAAAATATCTGACACGATCTTATTTGTAGAGCCATAAGAGCGTGTCACATATTTTTTCAGCCTTCGAAGAGTAACATATTATAGCAGGTGACTGTACATCTAAGTGAGTTGTACATGTAAATGAGTTCAAAAGTGTAAAAGACAGACGCGTGTAAAGCACGTGTAGTTTCGATCCAGCTAATTACAAACACTGTAATTCTGTGGTTCGCACAAATCTATTTAATCAAGACCGTAGATCCAAAATCCATTAGTAACTAATTAACTTTGGATTGAACATGATTAATGTTTAAGACGAACCCTTAATAGGATTGCATTGATACAGCCGGGTGAATAAACTTTTTAATATTGTAGATCTAATATTTAAAATGTCGACAAGGTTGAAAGGTGGTATAAAAACATACGGCCCGCCTAATGGTAAGCGGTGGTAAAGCCTACGCTCGCCTGCAGTCCTTTAGAAATCTGTATCTTTGGGAAATACCAGCAACAGTAGACATTTACCATCCGATAAACAATAATGACAAATCTTCATGTTTAATAATTTCAAACTACATACAGAAATGATTACAACCGTATGATGCAGATTTAAAAGACCATCAATAAACACTAAAAGTCATATTTATAACTCACCCGGTAGCTTCTTTTTCAGTGCACATATTGATACGATGAGGCCGCTGGCCGCCATGGCAAAAACCAGTATTATACCCCAAGTAGTGAGATATACGATCCATTGAGGCACCGGAGCTTCAATCAAAGACCACAGTAATATCCCCAGTGCCAAAGCAGACTCCAAGGCCCGCAACACCAGCATTACTAACGGCGAATCACTTTGTTGCCAAGACGATGTGTAAAATCTTCTCAGATGCTCATCTTCGCAAGACGTTTTAGTAAAATGTACCATTTTTCACTGAACACCATTTATTTTTTTATTTTATCAATCATACATGGGGCCTTGAAACCGAAACTTAATAAAAATAATAAAATTTGCAAAAATAATAAGTAAATCCAATGGACAGTTTAAGAGCGTTTAGTTTAGGTATGTACGTTCAGAATCGTACCTAGGAAGGAGCTAGCAATCTCAGTGCGCTGGTGCAAACGCAGACTGCAGTTTGCGTCGTCTGGCAAATTAACGTGAATGCAGTGGACTTAGACTGAGCACTTTCATCAGATTAATCTTAACCCTATAAAAGCCTGACGTCGATAATTATCATTCTTACAGAATGTATTACATATAGGTACCGCGATACACATCACACAGGTTTTCGTTTGTAAGACACTATACATATACTAAAAGCTTCCGAATAAAGTTAATTAGTTATTATTACTTTACATGCTTTTGTTTATCACGAATATTTAATTATAAAAGTGACTAAATTTGTAAAGTACAGAAACTTTAAATTGTATAGGTACTCTTAATATTTGTATTTATTTGCGCTCCCTTACTTAGTATAGAAAAATAATCACGTTAAAATATATTATACATCACCATATTTTGTGCAAGTACAGTCAGCAGCAGAAGTTGCTAAGCGGGCGAGGTGTTCAATATTACCTTGACGCGCTCTTATTCTCTTAACAATAAAGTCGCGTCAAGATCATTTTGAACACCTCGCCCGCGTAGCTACTATTGCTGCTGGTACCGCGGCAATAATTGCTGCTGACTGTAACGCGGCAATAAGTTGGAGGTCTTTAGAGGTTCCTAAATAAGAGTATGTAATAGATAAACACTTGATTATGTTTATCTATTTAGGTACTACATTAATTATTTAATGCATAAAAGGCAAGCGAAACAAACATTTACAACTTTGAATAAAAATATATTTACTAGTTGTATATTTACAGTAACCTAGTAATAAACTTAAATAAAATATTTACAAACAATATATTAAGTACAGTACATATTATAAACATTACAGTATAATTTAAATATACGAAATGTTTATTGATTTGTAAAGTAAATCTAATCCAAACCCAACAAGCAATGCAATAAATTTGTTTTAAATATTTTGCGACTATACTCGTAGAAGAAAAAAAAGCATTTAAAATGGTCGTCGTAATAAATTATCTGGAATTCACGTGTATATAGGTAAAGTCAGACCAAGATAAGTGTGCAACGTATTTAGTAGCACACGTAGGTAGTGCAAGTGTTATTTTAAACGTCAAACTTCTGTGAAATTATGACGTGTAAAAAACACTTCCACTGCGTGTGATCGCAAAATCGTTGTAGACTTATCTTGGTCAAACTCTACTCATATGCAGTTTTGGGGGTAATTACAGGAAGAAACTGATGATGATTACCACCTAATAATGGAACAATAATACAGATGATACTACCAACGTCACGAAAATGTAGTACTTAAGAAGACAATTTTAAAGCTTTCTTCGTCTTGGATTAGTTTTGAAAATCTCTTTGCAGGTTCTAAATATTTCGCAGAACCCGACATGAGATAGAGTATATAATTAAATACTTGCAAGGCAAACCTGATCTTAACACCCTGCCTGCAGTAGTCAGTAGAACGTACCTTTAATTCGGAAATATCATTAGTATCATTACCCATAATACAAATTTTATAATAACATATTATGTTATGTAGCGTTAGGAATATGTTACACACATAAAATTTTAATGTAGTTACGTTTCGTAATGACAATGCAGTGACCATCCTCGGCATCGAAATATGTTGCTGGTTTCACCATCACCGTGCCGCCGTGAAATGTCGGTATCATATGTCACTTATACTCATTTTGTCATTACCAGAGCCCGGAATTTTTGCGGCAAACCGTGGACAGATTTTTTTCTTCCACTCCCCAACTATCGGTATCGATAAAAAATGTTTCTAACTCTAGGAAGATTGCCACAGTCTTTTGTTTTGCCGCAAAATTCCGGGCTCTGGTCATCATTACATATTGCGACATAAAGGATACAACATGTATAAGCTCACATGGAATAAAAGTGATAAATATATACTGCTTTTTCCACTGTCTCTCAACGCGAGCAGTAGTTATTTGGTTTAAATGAATGGTTCAAATATTTTGGAGTCGCAGGTTAGGCAAATCCGCCGATGTCGGGTGGTGTAAATGGCAGGGTATGGCTGGTAGTCCGTATGAGCGCTCCAGTCAGCTTGTCTCGAGCTACGGTGACGCCCCACAGCGCTGAGTACACCATGATAAGGCCACCTGAAGTAGCCACTACCAGTACAGTTGTGGGGCCCGGCCGGCTCCAGTCCAGAATCTCGTAAATAAACGGGTTCCCTAGGCTGAAAAAGAGTTAAAAACGAAATGAGCATACAAAATAGAATGAAATGAAATGGAAATTAAAATAAAATGTATAATAATATTCTTATTTTATTTAATAGTCACTGTATGTGGATGTGTATGTGTAAACATCTACTAAACATCGTCAATTCAAAGTGTGAAGAACCAACATCAATATGGGCGGGCCGAAAATTAACTTACCAGAGTTAGACCAATATAAGTTTGCAACAATTTTGATAGCACACGCAGTGCAAGTGTTATTTCAAACGTCAAACTTTTATGAAATTATGATGTATAAAATAACACTTGCACTGCGGATGCTATCAAAATCGTTGCCGATAATGATCGAGATTCGTTTTACGTCCTACATAATGATTTTGATTAACATGGAATACGGCGACGGAGATATTTGCGAAACAATACCTACCTAAGTATACTGTAATTTGTGCGTGTACGCAATGGATAATATGCGTCTTGAGCAAGACTGATGCTTAAATGCCTCCGACGATCTACACGACGACAACGTGCAGTGACGTTACAATATGCGCCACTGACCAAATGGGTGCATAATCTTGGATAAACGTGATTGGACTAAACTTGATTTTGTATTTTAACTTACATAATAGAGTAATATAAGTAAAGATAGAGTGGTAGCTCGATACATCAGTTTTCTTACCAAAACGCGCGTTATTTCGTAGTCGACATCTAGCGTCAAGTAGTCGAATATATCAGTACTGCTAGTCGACAATAGATGTCGCGGCAACAAAAACTCTAATGCTCAACAATTTTCAGCTAATATTATAACCGGATTACTCGAAACTCTATTTTCAACTCCTTCTGCTTCTAATATTAGTTGTAAATTGTTTTAGAAGTATATTTTTTTTCAGTAGCGCCACTTGTGCCATCTGGTGTCAAGTAGCGGTACTGATAGTTCCACTACTTGACGTTACATGTCGACTACGCGCGTTTTGGTAAGCAAACTGATGTATGGAGTTACTACTCTTTCTTTACTTATATTACTCTATGTAACTACTTATACAAATAAACAATAACTTACCCATCAGTGCCTCCGGCGACATAGTATATCACAGAAAACACGGCGTACCACACACCCACGCCGAGGGGCTGGTAGATGTGGGCGAAACGAAGCGGCGTGCGAGAGGCGAACAACTCTATCAGGACCAGGATAGTGTTGAACCCGTGCGTTACCGTCTCCAACCAGAACAAGCGGTCTTGAACCACATAGAGGCCTGTAATTTTAAAAACTTCATTTACATTTTTTCGGGTACAGTTTTTAGTGAGCCCGTTCATTTACGTATACCAAAGATAGCTGTAACTTCCGTATAAGATAAGTAAGGTCTAAGGAAAAACGTGCCTCGGAAAATCAAGAAAAATGTATGCTCGAATAGGTGGCGCGATACCTTTGACCTATACTAGTGTAGATGGCGTCACCGTTTGAAACCTATTTAATAATTTTAACACATATCAGTGAAAGAAATTGCGTCAAAGTCGCCACATGACTTTCTAAAAATAGGTAACAATAAATAAGAACAAAAAAAACATTTATCCATGTTAGATTTACTGTGACTACAAAATTTACTAAGACAATAACCCTATATACACTCTATTCTCTTTGCGAATACCATATTGAGAAATAAAATATCAGTTGATACGGTTTCATCACAATTGCTCGTGAAAACCTAAAGGAGTTTTCTTCTTTATCACCTTAGATCGGTGTCGATCAGCGGGTAGCAGTTCACTTTATCGCTTTATCGCCCCTGCAATATTTGCACCTGCCACCTGCCTAAACCCCAATACTTACCTACTTACCGGAAATTTTAAAAACGTAAAGACGTTTTTAAAATTTCCGGTAAGTAACACCGGTCAGTAAAACAGCTGCAAAGGCAACTGTTTTCAAGAGCTCATTCTCAAATATTTATAAGTAGGTATTAGGGAGGAGGGGGGGTGACCCACCCTGGCTTCGCAAGCCCTTAAAAAATATACACCTGAACCGTCCTCAAGAATCACCAATCAGGTAAAAATCGCATGAAAATCCGTTCAGTACCTTAAGGGTTTATTGCGAACATACAGACAGACGCGGCGCGGGATTTTATTTTATAAGATGTGTAGATATATTTGAGAATGAGTGCATTAATACAATTGCAATGACTTCTCGCATAATTCACGTGCTGCAGTTTTTCTTGAAAGCTATAAAGGAGATTGTTACTCACTTGAATCAAACAGTAGTAGCCAATACAGCAGAGTGATAACTATAGCAATAGTGCCAGATATGTTGTAGAACAACCAGTACATCGACACGTACCACGGTAGTATGCCTTCATCTGGAATGAGAGCAAATGCAAACTTAATTATTTTCAGTCATATAAGGTGAAGTTAGGACCAGATACTACCACTAAGATACATAAATAACTAGCGATCCGCCCGGCTTCACACGGGATAACAAATTATACACCTAGACCTTCCTCAAGGATCACTCTATTGATAGGTAAAATCCGCATGAAAATGCGTTCAGTAGTTTTTGAGTTTATCGCGAACAAACACACAAACAGACAGACGAGGCGGGGGACTTTGTTTTACCTACCTATAGTTCGTTTTTTTTTAGCATTAGAAAGAACTTGAAAGAAGGTAAGCGATTTTGGCATGTCTTTTAATTTAAAAACGCTTTTTAAAAATCAGTAACTATTACTTATGAAAGCAGAAGAATATAAATGATCGTATTAGATTCATAATTGTTACATATTTGCCGTAACTTATTTTTAAAATGTGTTTTTCAATTAAAAGACACATCAAGATTGTTTATCTTATTTCTAATGCTAAAAAAAACGAACTATATAAGGTGTAGTGATAATGTAATTTCATCGTTTTCACTACATCACTACACTGTCCATAGTTAAGTGAATGAAATATAATAATAATTATATTATTGAATGAAATATTTTTTAAATTGAAAAACATTTTACACCACCACAAATGGAAAAAGTAAACAGATTTACAATGTAAATGGATATAGTAATTGGTGGTATTATTGCTACGAGTATAAGCCCTACAAGGCAACTTTAGGGTACCTATTAATTAATAGTTCGTTTATTTTAGCATTAGAAATAAGGTAAACAATCTTGATGTGTCTTGAGTGAGATGAGTCACGGCAAATATGTAACAATTATGAATCTAATGCGATCATTTATATTCTCCTGCTTTCATAAGTAATAGTTACTGATTTTTAAAAAGCGTTTTTCAATTAAAAGACATGTCAAGATCGCTTATCTTCTTTCTAATGCTAAAAAACGAACTACTTAAAAATAAAGAACAAAAGTTTTCATCAGGAAATCAAAGCTTCAAATTAGGATTATAGGAGACAGTGAAAAGTCAACGACAGAAAAGTTTCCATTTAAATTACCTGACCATATTCATTTAAGACGCCGACAATCGTCATGAATCGCGGATACGCATGCTAGTATTCTATACTCGCGCAATCTATCACCACGTTGCATAAACATGGTGAACGTGTTGCACATCGTCGACATAACTACTTAAATGTCCATTTGTTAACATTTTACTTCAACGAGATAAGGTCTATAATGGGAGTTGCAAGTAGTTAAGTCTTGCAAGTAATGCTGAACAAGAAAGGTGAGTTTTTTCTTGGATATAGAATACTAGCTTTTGCCTGCGACTTCGTCTGCGTGGAATTAGTGACAGCAGCTAAAGTAGGTATAGCGCCTGGATAATGCTAATAGCAATCATACAATTCGCGCATTGCTTACTTCAATTTATTTATTTAATCGTATGGCATGCATGATTAGGCAATCAGAGAACAGCTTTGAGGTTGTTAAGCCAGGCAACTACGTCGGGTGTCAGGGCATCCAGATCCTCAGCTGGGCCAGGATAGGAGTGAAGAGGGCAGCGCCGCAATATGTGCTCAGTGGTTTGTTCTTCTTCGCCGCACTCGCAGAGGGGAGACTCCTTCCAACCCCACTTATGTTGGAAATAATTACAACGGCCGTGACCTGTTCTCATCCTATTTAGACGGCACCAGATCTTACGAGGTAGGTGAAACCCTTTTGGTTTTCTCGTCGGGTCTGAAAGATAGGGTGTGTCTTTTCCAGCCGTAGCAGTAGACCAGTCAGCTTTCCACCTATCCGAGATGTTGAAGTCGCTTAGGCCTGGCGCTATAGCACAGGGTGGGTTTCGAGAAACCAGACGTTGTGGAGGAGGGTGGCAGAACTCTTGATGTACTGGTAGCGTTGGGTTTTTCATAATCTTCTCCACTTCTCTCTTCAAAGCCTGAGCGCGTCGGAGATGAGGCGGGGCTACATGGCTTAGTACTGGCAGCCAGTGGGCCGGAGTAGATTTAATAGTACCAGAGATGCATCGCATGGTCTCGTTCAGCTTGACGTCCACTTTGTTGGTATGTGCACTGCCTAGCCATACTGGTGCGCAGTACTCGGCAGCAGAGTACACAAGCGCGATACCCGAAGTGCGTAAGCAATCCGCCGAAGCTCCCCAGCTGGTGCCACAGAGTTTATGGAGGAGATTATTTCTCGTTGCTACCTTTTGCGAGAGCTTGGTTAGATGTTCCTTATAGGTCAGGGACCTATCTAGCGTAACACCGAGATATGTTGGGCAGGGATTGTACTTGAGTGCTTCTTTATTCAGGTATACAGTTGGATGATAGCTGGCCATCTGGTTGTATAGATGAAAACAGGAGACTTCAGTCTTACTTTGGCTGGGTATAAGTCGCCACGCGCTAAAGTATGCGCTGACAGAGCTTTTAAGTCCGATGATAGTGTTTGGGCACCAGATTCAAAATCTTTGCTCTGTGAGATAAGTGCAATGTCATCGGCATATATAAACTTTGTAGCTTCTGTATGCGGAAGATCTGAGATGTACAAGTTGAACAACATTGGCGCTAACACCGAACCTTGAGGAAGGCCATTGTTCAACTTGCTTACTTACTTCAATTAATAGGCAATTCATTATCTGTTTCAATTCCACTCCCCTTTTCACTCTCTTTAGGGATGATTCCCGACATAAAAACTATCCTATGTCCTTCCCCGTGACTCAAAATATCTCTATGCCAAATTTCAACTAAATCGGTTCAGCGGTTTAAGCGTGAAGAGGTAACAGACAGACAGACAGACACACTTTCGCATTTATAATATTAGAATGGATATGGATATAAGTATGGTTGACGCGAGCAACCAAGATTGTATTTTCTACGTGTAAAATTGTAAATGTGTATGACATGTTGACATTAATGAATATACATAATATTAAGTATGAATGATAATGATAAAAACTAGTGGCTCTGTGAGCTGTAGACCTCGCGAGCTTAACCTAAAACTGAAAAAATGTATGGCACCCCTATTTTGTAAAAAAATCGAAAAACTGAATCGACAAAAAGAAACTATTTAGTCATCGAACCTGCTCACACAACCTGTAGAGGAGAATATCCGGACTTACGAAAGCATTTTTGGCCAAGCTGTAACGGAGACCTTTGAGACGGACTGTAGTACAAAAAATAGTTCGTACGCATTTTAATGTTTCTTATGTGTGTACACCTTGTATGTAACAGTGTTGGCCGTAATGGTTAATTCTAATTAACAATTAATCAATTGCATTAACCATTAATTCCGCAATTAATCAATTGCATTACGCATCAATATAATTAAAATTAGTTAGAATTGAAGTTTGAGACGTTTAATTACATTGATTGTCAATCTGCATTAACGTTTAATGGAATTAAATAATTTATTTCATAAACTAATAATTAATGTTACTTTTGCTTGGAACTATTAAAATTATAAATAAAAATAACCATTAATGAAAATGAAAATGAAAATGAAAATATTTATTTCAGACACCAAGTATCCATATTTTTGTCTACAAAACGAAGTATTAGTAGTATTAGTAGGTAACAAAGAAATATAAAAACTATACAGATAAACTCTAATGTTAGTGTTAGTAAAACATATAATGCTCATTGGACCGAACATGCATTGTCATCCAGTGAGTTATAAGAGGGCTGTCGACCCTTTCCGCAATCACCTTCAGGAGTGTGTTGGTACTGCCCCGCACGCGTTGCCACAGGGACGCCACCCTTTTGCGCAGCACTGCGTGGAAGCCGTCTGTGCTCCACTCGGCGAACATCCCCGACGCGCTGCATCGCCAGGGCAGCCCCAACAAACCCCTGAAGGCGTTGTTGTACTGGACACGCAGAGCACTAAACGTTTTTTTGGTGTAGTTGCTCCACAGGTTGCACGTGTACAGGTTTTGGCAGTATGTTTTGAATAGTGTAATTTTGACCTCACGGGAACAACGTGCAAACCTGCGTGACAACATGTTACCCCTAACCGATAGTGCTCTGCGTTCCCTTTCAACGTCTTCATCATCTTTGAGAGTGTCTGTGACCCAATGGCCCAAATATTTAAATTTTGTAACAGTCTGAAGAGGAGAACCGTCTAGACTAATAGGTGGTATGGAATATGTTTTAGTACCAGATTTAAAGACTAAGATCTCACTCTTCTTGACATTATATTTGATATTGATTAATACAAGCTTCAGTGAATTATCAGATCGTGATACATATTTTAACATGAGACTCTACACTATATGTTTCTATACACTCATTATAGGTGTATTCCTATTTGTCGCTGCCATATGTGAGTTGGAGACAAATGGGAAACGGGGACAAATGGGATTTATATGCAGAACCTATTCCATCTGTTCCAGGTGGGAACAAATGGGAAAACATCAGAAAATGATGTGTTCCCATTTGTCCCCACCTTATTGGTGTGGAGACAAATGGGAAACGGGGACAAATGGGATTTATATGCAGCGTCTATTCCATCTGTTCCAGGTGGGAAAAAATGGGAAAACATGGGAAAATGATGTGTTCACATTTGTCTCCACACCAATAAGGTGGGGACAAATGGGAATGTTTTATACGAATGAATATGAACGGCGGGAAACAAAAGGGATACGCCCGATATTAGTGTTCCCATTTGTCTCCGCTCCAATGAGATGGGGAAAAATGAAAATATTTCTATGCAGCGTCTTTTCCCATGTTTCTATACACTCATTATAGGTGTATTCCTATTTGTCCCTGCCATATGTGAGTTGGAGACAAATGGGAAACGGGGACAAATGGGATTTATATGCAGAGCCTATTCCATCTGTTCCAGGTGGGAACAAATGGACATACGTCAGAAAATTATGTGTTCCCATTTGTCCCCCCCTTATTGGTGTGGAGACAAATCCTAAACGGGAACAAATGGGATTAATATGAGGCGTCTATTCCATCTGTTCTAGGTGGGAACAAATGGGAAAACATCGGAAAATGATGTGTTCCCATTTGTCTCCACACCAATAAGGTGGGGACAAATGGGAAATATTTATATGCAGTCTTTTCTTACATGTTCCCCGCGGGGACAAATGGGAATACACCCATTATTGGTTATAATGGGTGCATTATTGGTGTATTCCCACTTGTCCCCTATGCATGTGTCCTACGCCATACATGAGAAGGGACAAATGGGAATACATCATTTTCCGATGTTTTCCCATTTGTTCCCGATTCGCGTGACCTACGCCATGCATGAAGCTGGGACAAATGGGAATGTTTTATATGAATGAATATGAACGGCGGGGAAAAAAAGGGATACACCCGATATTAGTGTTCCCATTTGTCTCCGCTCCAATGAGATGGGGAAAAATGGAAATATTTATGTGCAGCTTCTTTTCCCATATGTTTCTATACACTCATTATAGGTGTATTCCTATTTGTCCCTGCCATATGTGAGTTGGAGATAAATGGGAAACGGGGACAAATGGGATTTATATGCAGAGCCTATTCCATCTGTTCCAGGTGGGAACAAATGAGAAAACATCGCAAAATGAAGTGTTCCCATTTGTCCCTACCTTATTAGTGTGGAGACAAATGGGAAACGGGGACAAATGGGATTTATATGCAGCGTCTATTCCATCTGTTCCAGGTGGGAAAAAATGGGAAAATGATGTGTTCCCATTTGTCCCTTCTCTCATGTATCGCGTAGGACACGTGGATAGGGGATAAGTGGGAATACGCCAACAATGCACCCATTATAACCAATAATGAGTGTATTCCCATTTGTCCCCTCGGGGAACATATAGGAAAAGACTGCATATAAATATTTCCCGTGTGTCCCCACCTTATTGGTGTGGAGACAAATGGGAACACATCATTTTCCGATGTTTTCCCATTTGTTCCCACCTGGAACAGATGGAATAGACGCTGCATATAAATCCCATTTGTCCCCGTTTCCCATTTGTCTCTACACCAATAAGGTGGGGACAAATGGGAACACATCATTTTCTGATGTTTTCCCATTTGTTCCCAACTGGAACAGATGGAATAGGCTCTGCATAAGAAATCCCATTTGTCCCCGTTTCCCATTTGTCTCCAACTCACATATGGCAGGGTCAAATAGGAATACACCTATAATGAGTGTATATAAACATATGGGAAAAGACGCTGCATAGAAATATTTTCATTTTTCCCCATCTCATTGGAGCGGAGCCAAACGGGAACACTAATATCGGGTGTATCCCTTTTGTTCCCCGCCGTTCATATTCATTCATATAAAACATTCCCATTTATCCCCACCTTATTGGTGTGGAGACAAATGTGAACACATCATTTTCCCATGTTTTCCCATTTTTTCCCACCTGGAACAGATGGAATAGACGCTGCAAATAAATCCCATTTACCCCGTTTCCCATTTGTCTCCACACCAATACGTTGGGGACAAATGGGAACACTTCATTTTCCGATGTTTTCTCATTTGTTCCCACCTGGAACAGATGGAATAGGCTCTGCATATAAATCCCATTTGTCCCCGTTTCCCATTTGTCTCCAACTCACATATGGCAGGGACAAATAGGAATACACCTATAATGAGTGTATAGAAACATATGGGAAAAGAAGCTGCACAGAAATATTTCCATTTTTCCCCATCTCATTGGAGCGGAGACAAATGGGAACACTAATATCGGGTGTATCCCTTTTGTTCCCCGCCGTTCATATTCATTCACATAAAACATTCCCATTTATCCCCACCTTATTGGTGTGGAGACAAATGTGAACACATCATTTTCCCATGTTTTCCCATTTTTTCCCACCTGGAACAGATGGAATAGACGCTGCAAATAAATCCCATTTACCCCGTTTCCCATTTGTCTCCACACCAATAAGGTGGGAACAAATAGGAACACATCATTTTCTGATGTTTTCCCATTTGTTCCCACCTGGAACAGATGGAATAGGCTCTGTATATAAATCCCATTTGTCCCCGTTTCCCATTTGTCTCCACACCAATAAGGTGGGGACAAATGGGAACACTTCATTTTCCGATGTTTTCTCATTTGTTCCCACCTGGAACAGATGGAATAGGCTCTGCATATAAATCCCATTTGTCCCCGTTTCCCATTTGTCTCCAACTCACATATGGCAGGGACAAATAGGAACACACCTATAATGAGTGTATAGAAACATATGGGAAAAGAAGCTGCACAGAAATATTTCCATTTTTCCCCATCTCATTGGAGCGGAGACAAATGGGAACACTAATATCGGGTGTATCCCTTTTGTTCCCCGCCGTTCATATTCATTCACATAAAACATTCCCATTTGTCCCAGCTTCATGCATGGCGTAGGTCACGCGAATCGGGGACAAATGGGAATACACCAATAAGCACCCATTATTACCAATAATTACCAATAATGGGTGAATTCCCATTTGTCTTCGCGGGGAACATATGGGAAAACCCTGCATAAAAATACAGAGACAAAAATTACGATGTTTATTCTTGTTAATTGTTAATTATCAATCACATTTTTAATTTTCATTCAAAATTGATTTAATTTTTAATGGTTTGTAAAGCAATAACCATTAATTCTTTTTAATTGTTAGTGGTTCGAAATAAATTAATATTAATGCAAATTGATGATCAATGCAATTGATAATTAATTTCCCTTCAATGGTTAATGGTTAATGGCAATTAACCTTTTCAATGGTTAATTTTTAATGGTCAATTGCATTAACGTTCGGCCAACACTGGTATGTAATAACCAGACATCGTAAATTTTATAGCATTTTCGGTGCAGCGGAGTGGTGTAATTGGAATTGGTATAAACAATTTCAACCGAATAATGATTAATTACACACACACACAACAAGACACATACAAGGCGTACACACATAAGAAACATAGTGTCTTTACGTACGTTGCCATTCATCATGCATTTAACGGTGTTTAGTAGTAATCTTATGATTTATGAATGTGGGCCAGAAAAAAGAGAGTGAAGCCAGCGACTCGGCCAAGGTCGGCGGCGAAGCCTGTCGGGCGACCGACGACTTTCGTAACAAGTTAGATAACTTCGCATTGCGATCGTGAGTAAACACTGCACGTCACTGCATACTAATTAAATCATACTCGACCTATCTCTTAGAAAGAGATAGATAGTTTTATGGAATTTATTACTATACCTATGCATGAGGGATTTTTTTTACTGCGGCACTGAGGGCAGATGTATCTCATGCTGCTTCGCCAAAGTGGTCTAAGGAGACCATCCCCGATTTTTTAATTAACAGTGATGATATTTACAGATTATGCAAACAGTATAAAGTATGTTTTGTTTGATCTTAAATTTTGTATTTTTTGTTGTCTTTTGATTCTGCTTTTGTTCAGGATTTATACTCTGTCAAGCCATTTCCGTCAATAGAAAATAGCGGCAAATTTAAAAAATGTAGGCGCAAAGCGTTATCGCCCCATAAAAATGTTAAATTTCGCTCTTTTTCTACTGACAAACATGCTTGAAACGCTTCTTAGAACATGTATTTACCAAGTATTTACTCATTTTTATAGGGTTTCGTGCCCAAAGAGTAAAAACGGGACCCTATTACTAAGACTCCGCTGTCCGTCTGTCTGTCACCAGAATCGTAATAGCTAGACGGTTGAAATTTTCAGAGATGATGTATTTATGTTGCTGCTATAAGAACAAATACTAAAAAGTACGGAACCCTCGGTGGGCGAGTCCCACTCGCACTTGGCCGGTTTTTATTTTTCATCCAATCTCGATTTACATCAAAACCTCGTTGATAGAGCTTAGCAATAATATGACTCTTGTTTAATTTAAAATTTCTTGTGGTAATCCAGAATGCAGAAACTTCCTATTAAACACTGACACTAAATCTTGTAGAATTTTGTTAAATTAAGTAAATATATAACATGAATACGGTCTAGAGTTAGACCAAGATAAGTCTGCAATGATTTTGATAACACACGCAGTGCAAGTGTTATTTATACGTCATAATGTCATAGAAGTATGACGCAAAAATAATACTTGCACTGCGTGTGCCATCAAAATCGTTGCAGACTTGTGTTGTTCTGACTCTAGCTCGGTTATAATTTCAAAAGGGAAAATACGTAGCTACGTAAGTAAAGGTAATAATGACAATAATGAGCGCCGATTTCCTTGAATCAATGACGTATACAATAATAGGTTGATAATAGGTGTTTAGATTAATTGCTAGACGATTATCAATAGCCAGCAACGGTAACCTTCGGACTGTAAAAACATGAGATTTGAGTTATGAGGAAGTTGATAATTTGAAAACTGTAGCGTTGTGAGTATGACAAACAATTCTAGTGATGTCCGCCTTTGTTAGTGTATAATTTGATCTGCTGGTTACCTCCTGCATGAAAACGTTACGTCGCTGTAAATAACTTGTGTCATTGTGATACTGGTTCTGTCTTTTTATAAACTACTATACCTATACCATAGAGAAAAAATTACGAGTTCTCACTCCATACATCAGTTTTAGTACCAAAACGACTATTATTTCCATAGTCGATATGGAGCATCGAGTAGCGTAATTACCAGTACTGCTACCATTTCATTATTTGTATTCAGCTATAGCCAGATTTTATTTACATAATGACAATTTTTTTTAAGTATTAAGTATGTAATTATTATCA
The DNA here is from genome assembly GCF_910591565.1 of Cydia splendana. Classification (NCBI taxonomy): domain Eukaryota; kingdom Metazoa; phylum Arthropoda; class Insecta; order Lepidoptera; family Tortricidae; genus Cydia; species Cydia splendana. Next base: position 7,182,138 of record NC_085963.1, read on the forward strand.
AACTGCACAACGGGACTTAATCGCGTATTTAAGTTTTAAGATTTACCTCCGACGTTTCGAGGACGGCGTTGTCCCCGTGGTCTCCGAGACCACCTTAAATACGCGATTAAGTCCCGTTGTGTAGTTTGATAATGTTTAATAATCGTGAAAGTTTAAATCAGAATTATGTAATTATGTTTATTTCCAATCCGACGTCGTGAATTTCTATGCTGTTAAAACAATTTGTGCATTATAAATCCAACTTCAGTGCTGAATGTGTTTTGCGTAAAATCGAAAGTGACTGATTTGTAATACGCTTTTGGGAAATTCCTACTGACCGTTTTATCAGTTAGGGCAACAAGTTGAACCAGTCGATTTCATCGCGAGATTAATCAGTGGACGTTAAGGCTTCGATTTCACAGCTATTGCTGAAATACTAGTAGGTATCCTTACACACAAAGCAAATAGGACTTTGTCCATATCATATAATGTTGAATGAGAATAAGGAATTTCCTATAGTTCTATTTATAATGTCGTTTCATTTTAGAGGCAATTTCATTTGGCAGAATATTATCACTAACCTGGTAGAATCTTCTTCACGGCACTGAAAGACACAAGTAGGCCACTGACAGCCATCGCTGAAACCAGCACTAAACCCCAATTGGTCAGGTAGATCAGCCAGTGTGGCACCGGGGCTTCGTACACGGACCACGCGAGGATCGCCAGCGCCACAAACGCCACTGCCAGCCGTATCACCAACAGCGGCACCGGTGAATCTCCGCGTTGCCATGACGACGCGTAGAAATCACTCAGACGCTCGTGAGACGACACCCAGAAGTCCGACAGGGATATATTCTTCCTAAAATATTTAACCATTTTCACTTTGTCACAGCACCATGTTTTTAATCAATATTTTGCTGCTCTGTCAGTCAATCATTGCCCGAGGAGAGACAGAGTCTCAGATAAGTTATCCGAGATAACACAATTTCGCAACTGAAATAAATTCACCGGTGAAGCTATACGGTGCCCTTATCGGGATGATATCATCATCTATCGTGAGCATGGGAATATGTTTGATTCTAACGTATGGGGAAATGCTCGAGTTGAGTTATAGCATTGACTTTTATTATAGGTTTTGAAGCTAAGTGTACGAGTATGTTATAGTTTGAGATCTCCGCACAAAGAGCCGGAGCGCTCGCGGCGCGGCGGCAGTGCGCGGGCGCGTTCGCGGACTGACACGACGCGGCTGCCGCGAACCTTGCACAAGAACCCGCAAACCTGACTTTTATGTAATAATTTCTGCACTGAACCTAACTGGGTTTATAAAACGACATTTATGGTGACCTTAAACGTCTTAGCTTTCCAGCTGTTATATTTTTGATAATATTTGTATTTCTTTATAATTTAATTAATACAATGCTTAAGCTTATGTAAGAAACAAAACTATAATCGTATACGCTGTCGATAAAATGCTGTAAATATTTCACTCTGTTCTCATTTCTTGAACAAATGGAATTCTCATTTCCTGAACTAACGGAATTTTTGCAAATATTATTCTGATTAATATTTATTATTCATTAAGTACAAAACCTTGATAACTATATTCAGTGCATCGGTTTAATTGTTTGATATTTTATTCTTGGTAAAACACGCCAACCACTTAAGCATTTTATCGTGATGCATATGCATAGGTGCACGCGAGCTCTCATTTCAAGTTTATTGTAATTAGGTATATTGATACAGTCAAGGTATTGAATGTCGACCAGAAAAAGTGCCAAAATGTGTACACGACCTTATTGCCCATACATTGGTGGTGCGTACCTAAGTATATATTTTTGGCACTTTATTCGTGTCAATATTTTAATACCTTGACTGTACTATTACTCATTATATTTTAAAATCTCTGTATAAATAATAAATCAACAAATATTTGAGGAAAATCGACACATAAAATTAACTTAGTGCCAAACCAAGCAATGCTTGTAAAATGGGTAATAGGCGACGATATTACTGATTAATATAACAGATAAAGGAACAGAAAGCAAAATCCACGAATATATTCATGCTTATCACAAAAAAAAATGAGGGCATACTCGTACATATCTGGGAAAGAGTTCTTGGAGAAAGTTGGTTATGTTTAATGTTCTTACGACGAGTGTATATTAATATGTTAGTTGAATAATTTAACTAAACTGGGTTCGCATTTGAATATAATTGGTTTCATACGTTTTTTATTTGGCCCTGAGTTCGTTTGTTACACACGTGTTGTATTTTGCATTTGCATTTAAGATGCTTCCTGGGTTTATCTGGGGCGCTTATACCTAATACAAATACCTTATACTTAACGGTCATCCAAGACATCGGTCATCAATATAACAAACATACAAGAAACTGTATAGTTTATTCTTCTCGAGTATATTAGGCATAAATTCCACCCGACAATCGCGATGTAGCCTGAACTAGTGGAGTACTCCACTTGGTGTGTCGTTGATGAATTACCCTTTCAGAATGCTAGCATCCGCGTTTTGTTTTGATATTGTCATATTTAATAATATTTATTAGTCATGATCATTAGGTAGCCCAAAATATTTGAAAAAAAAAAGTATACTTAGTTCGTAAGTGACACTGACGGAGTGCTTTTAAACGATGACCAAACGGGAAACGCGCTGATATTGTACCTACCACCAGCCGTAAAAGTGCATGGCGAATTTATCAATGAATTCATTCTTAATTTCTCCATGCAATTTCGCGGCTCACTGTACTGTCACAGTCTAAGATATCGGCGCGCCCAATTTGAAATAAATATATAAATTTATATACTAATTCCTTACGTTATCATATCAACTTATCATAAAATATAGCCGGACGGATAAACAACAGGAAGGCCGGTTGAACATTAGGTAGATTATTTCAGTTTCATACTTACATCTTGTTCGATTCAACGCTTAAACTAAAGTTATTTCACTTGATTGCATTATATTATTAAATTATTGCCTAATATCTTGGAAATTATTTTCTAGAAGATACAATACAATCTTTTAACTCTATGTCTAGAAATATACAAATGCTTGACAAATGCCATCTAAAATGACAGATTGTCAACAAATTACAGTTCTATTGAAAATATTGCCGTTGGAGCATTGAAGGTAGGTATTTTAAATTGAGGTTTGCTAGAGTTAGATCAAGAAAAGTCTGCAGCGATTTTGATAGCCCACGCAGTGCAAGTGTTATTTTAAACGTCAAACTTCTATCAAATTTTGACGTATTAATAACATTTACACTGCGTGGGCTATCAAAATGGCTGCAGACTTTTCTAGGTCTGACTTTAATCTTACCTAAGGTATTTTTATTTTATCATAGAAATAGAGTCTGTGCGAAAAGAGAAGAGTCGTGGAATGTACTGGGCCCCATACACACACAACAAACTCTATAGAGATGTAAAACAATACTGATCATGTAAAGTGCTCATAAAAAGTACAAATTAAATTAATTAAAAAACTGATCATAAAAAGTAGAAATTGAAATAGTGGCAACCCTGTAGTGTCGTCCCGTTTTCTTAGATTGATTTGAAATGAAAGGGACGACACTACAGTATTGCCATTTATTAATTTCTACTCTTTTTTGTCAGACATAGCTATAAGCTGTTTTCTGTGCTATCATACTACTTATATCATATCAGTTTGGTACAATATTATATTTTCTCTAATCTACCAAAATTAATATAAAATTATATATGCGAATATGAGATGGAACTTCATAGAAAAGTCAAAGCGAAATGATTTTTACTTAAATATATATGTAGGTAACACAGGAGTATATACTAGTGTTTTTCTGTCAAACATCTGTCAACTTTTACCTTTCAAAAATCATTGTGGCTTGTGGCGATGTGGTGGTGATATTTACCTACAACAAGAAATAAAACAAGAAACAGTAGGTACCTTGTCCCTCAATTTTAATATCTATTACGTCCACAAGTTCTCTAATAAAAATATTATACTTACCTACATCCAACCTCTAATCGATTTGCAGCAAAGTCAAACTTACGGCGCGATTCGGGAAATGAATAATTCATTTCCCGAATCGCGACTAGATACGATATAGTAAAGACGTGACGTTCCACGGCAAAAGGTACCATTGCCCCGGCTGAATATTGTCAGCGGCGTCAATAATAGCGTAAGCGCCAGCCGCCATAAGGTTCATTTTGTCGTGGAACGTCACATATCTTTACTATTTCATATGTAGTGAATATCTAATTCATTTCCTGAATCGCGCCGATAGTCAAGTTCCTTTTCATCTCATATTCATTACAAAAGAGCTGTTTACACGATAACATCCCGACCACCGAGCGCTGCATATATACGAAACTAATTTTTCGTTGACTTTACCTATTTAGGACTCATTTAGACGGAGTGCGAACTCGCATGCGATTTTAGTTACCTTACGGACGATTAAGGTAACATCAATTCAGCCGACCGATCAAACAACGCAATGTAATGAAACTCGCACGCGAGTTCTCGCCGTCTAAATGAGCCCTCATTCTCTACATGCGAGTATCACTCTACTTTTTACCACTATGTGAATTTCTATCAACATCGGATCTATGCATTTGAGGTCTGCAATTGACTTGGCCGTCGCCTTAGCGGTACCCCCTCCGCCCCATGCACTGTAACCGAGTCGTGAAACAACTTGGAAGCCAACGCGTTTCGTGCGACCGCCAGCCCCATAACCACGAAGTGAAGCACTGCTAGTAGGAGCCCTGTCAAGGCTACTAGGCCTATCGTCATGCCTGGCGATGACCAATCCACTACGGAGTAAATCCATCTGTTGCCGCTCCTGCAATACAAATTAGTTATTGCAAGGTGATGACTTATTTCTTTTATGTAATTAATTAATTATGTAGTAGGTAAGAACCTAGCAAGATTAAGAAAGCGCTAAAATATTTTTTTGATTATTATTGATTTGCTTTACGCTAGGCTATTTCGTACTCTAAAAATATGCGCGGCACGGAGGCGGCGCGCGCGAGGCACGTCTACATTGGCCGTTTTGTGCGCCACGAAATTACCTCGCGCGTAAGCTCGCTCTGTGTGGACCCAGCTAATGTCTGAAGGCCTATAAATTCACCTACATCGGGAACTATAATAACGGGGAATCGTTAAGTTTAAATTTTTATCATACAATTAGTAAATTCATTAATTTTAACAACCATCACCTGCAGAGCTCAAATATCTTCTAAAACGTGTCTTAACAAATAAATTATACAAATCAGTAACTGTTTTTTACACAAGCTCAGTTCTATGTGCTGAGGGCCTACCGCGAATCACGTTCAACGTGTTGCCTCCCTGTCACACTTACCTGCGAATTTACAAGTGCGACAGAGGGGCAACACGTCGAACGTGATTCGCGGCAGGCCCTCTGTTCCTTACGGATCAACTCCACCAGCAGCATAATAAATTGCGCTGAAGATCACGTAGAGAAAGGCAAATTGTAGTGGTTGGTAGATGTGCCACATCCGCGAGGGCTGGGACGCACTGATGAGGAGCCCGAACATCACCAGCGAGTTCACGCCGTGAACAAAGACATCTAGTGCATGGTTAAACTCCTCTTCTTCGTCTACTGAAAAAAAAAAAGATGCATCGATCGGATGTGATCGACTGACCGAATTTACTCAACACGCAATACTTCTCACGTAGATACCTTTTACCTGGGGTGTAATAAGAATTTATATTTTTCTTAGAAATAAGTACTTTGGAAATTTTATGGACACTCAACGAGGATAAAACTACTTATTATTATTATTGCTCTACCAATTGAGCTATATTTTACGCCTTTGGAAGGCTCACAGCATCTTTTTCCATAAAAGTTCTAGAGAAAATCCCCAGGTGATGTCTCAGATTAGTTTCTAATAGAATTACCGATATGCCTAGATTTGGACGCTCACCCGTACTATAATTATCAAGAAAAAACTTACATCCATAGAGTACAGTCCAGTAAAATATGGTGATGAGGAAGGCAAGGGGAATGGCCGAGTTGTAAAACACCCAGTAGATCTTCACGTACCATGGTAAAAGTAAATCACCGCCTGCCAAAACAATATTAGCAAAGTCAAGAAATAAATAGTGAAAGAAACATTGCTTTTGTTGTTGTTTAGGCACTATTGTTACCTATCAGCTGTTGTGGGAAGAAAAGACTAATTGACCCAAATATTTACCTAAAAACTATTAAAGAATAATAGGACAGTAGGGTCATACAGTTTTGGATTATTGTTTATACTAAATAATAAGAAAATACTGAATAATAAGACAGTAAGTAGGGTCATACAGCTATTACATTATTGTTTAAACTAATGAATAAGAAAATTAATTAACTTACTTATTGGTCCATAGAGATAGCAGCGCGCGGAGACAGCAACTGCAAATCCAGTGGCTAATGTGTTTATCGTGAGACCCCAATGCGTCAGGTAAATGAACCAATATCCTGCTTTAGACGCCAATACATACAGAATTAGAGACGCGAGAACTACTCCAAGTGACACTAGAAATAGGAACGACCGCCAAATGAGAAGTGGGACCGCGGACCGAGTTGTTTGCCAAACACTGAGATAAAAGTCCGACGGTTTGGGATGGCCTAACACTAACATCTGCACTTTTGCCTCTTCCTTGAAATACTGTTTAATCGCACTCATTGTGGTGCCAAAAAATTAAGGTTACGCGATACTAACATTAGGTGAAATATTCGGCACTCACTATCGTCTTATCTTTTACTACGAATCGATATGGTATCGCGTGTTATCGGGTTGACTCACTCTCAGCAATCAGTGCCAAAGCAACACAGTGGCATCCTAGGCACCTATATCAAAGGTGCATGCACTTAGCACACAAGTTTTTTTTATTTCTATTAAGCATAGCCATATAGATAATATTGACAGCTGAATAATATGATTTATATTATTTTTTCACGATTGCCTAAAACTATATTTAACGGTACATATAGGCTATTTTACGTAATAATATATTTATGTTAATATTATATTATAATTGAGGTGTGAGATTATGTTTTCTCAATGGAAAAAAAATAGGTACCTATAGGTATATTTATATTAAATAGTTTATTGCTTATTTTCATCATCAAAACAAGAAGTCAATTTATGACTCTAAAAAGATAATAAATGCTTTGCTAATTGTACCTACATGTACAGTCGAAAGTTTTAATTTATGACCCATTTTGTACCTTGTCACAGTGACAATAGTATAAGGTCTCTAGCGACTTTCATATTGATTGCCACTGTGACAAGGTACGAAATGGGTCATAAATTAATACTTTCGACCGTACTTAAATTAAAACACAAGTAATACTTATATGATAATAAAAGTCACTTATAAATTGATCTGTGATCCCAAAACACATATATGACGACTATAACTTTACAAATCTAGTTGTCTCTTATTATAGAAATATCACCAATTTTGACAAAGAAAATCGGAGCTTACTACAAAAACTGTCCTCTGTCAGCACAATCTTTTGTATCAGTTAATTTGAAAGTACATTTTTATCTTAGTCAAGACAAAGTTGCTTTTCCGTCATACAACTCTACAAACCTTAGGTTGGAGATCACGTATTTTACCCATTAATTTGAAGTCACCATTTGCAGTCTTTGAAATACTGTACCTACTATCAGCATCATATAGGAAAATTATGACAACTAAAGCAGCAAAACATATTACATCTAACCTTGGTTAAAAAACGAATAAATGTAAGTAACGATGTTGTGGACCATTTTAACTGTCACTATCAATTTTACTGAATAAAAATGCATAGTGTCTTTAATTTCACTAATCCGTAATATACCAGTCTAGCGGCCCATTTTATGGTAACATTCCAATTCTTACCACAGCTGCACTACTGGTACTGAACGCGTCGGTGTTATTGTCAATTTCCATAGTAAAATGAGTACAGTAGTGCTGTCGTTGGAAATGGACTGTCACCATTATCCTAAACACCTACTCAATTAATTTAATAAATAATTTACTACACACTGCAAGTTTTATTACTTTCATCCAGAAACAGAGAAGGATCTGTCTTCCTTCCTAAACCGCTGACTGAAGTGGTTCCTACACAGCGATAAGAGGGTGACCAGTCCGTGCAGTATAATGAGCCCGATGGCCACTCCCACGACCACCGCGACCGTGGAGCCCGGATTTGACCAATCCAGCATGGGATATATCCAGTGGTTCCCGTTCCTGGAAACGAAATTGGACAAAGTAAGTGATGAATGCTCTACATAGGGATGACTATTTACTGCTTATGAATCCTTTTTTATAATAAAAGTTTTTTTAAAGTATATAATCAACACTTTGACGTGCAAGCAACCTTTGAAGTTAATGGAGTCTGTGCGGAAAGAGAAGAGTCGTGGAATGTAAGGGAGCCCACACATCCGCACAGAAAAATCCTTTTCTTCCTTTCTTTGAAATAAATGAAATGAATCCATTGAAATTAATAAATCTTAGACTACGGGTAGTATAAAATATCTAAGCTGAGCTGACTGATCGAACAACTATAAAAAGTCGCACGGTTCAACCTTGCGTTGTGACCGCTAGGGTGCTAATAAGTATTGATAAAATTTATTGTTGTTAACTGTACGGAGTGTTGGAAAATTATATAATCACCCAATCCTTTGACTTGACAATTTGACTCTTGAGGCCCAGTGTGACTCGAAAACATGGCAGCAATATGGCAACTTTGTGATACACATGCTACAGTTTTTGTATTGTTTTAGACCAAAAGGGTCTGCTGGGCTTTTATTCTAACTGCATAATGTGATGTCTTACGGATCAAGTCCTCCAGCATAGTAGTAAATCAGGTTGAATATGAGGTAGAATATGCCGAATGCGACCGCGTGGTGGAAGTGCAGCAGACGAGTCGGGTGCCTCGCGGAGATCAATAGCGCAAACATCGTCACAGAGTTCATGCCGTGAGCAAATATATCCAGTGTCGCATCCAAGCCGGGTATATCAACTAGAAAAAAATGTTCAAGGTACTTAAGGTAAACCAGATGAGGTTGTAAACAAGGAATAAGTATGTAAAGAAGCGTCCCTCGAAAACAATAGATTTCCGAGTGTAACACTAACACTAGATGGCGTTGTCACGCGAAAATTATAAAACTTTCCTTATATTTTTTATACGCGTATAATAACTTGTTCAATATTTATTTGTAATACTTGAATATCTAGAACAATTCTTATTCTTTCCAAATATTAGTTTCTATGAAAGTTAACTCTTTATTAATTTACTGATGGTCATCGATGTAGACCAATATTACCTAGCTTTAAATTATGCTCATGCGTACACTACTACATACGGGTCGATTCGGGAAATGAATTAGAGATTCACTTGATATTAAATAGTAAAGATATGTGACGTTCCACGGCAAAAGGTAATTTATGGCGGCTGGCGCTGCGATTCGGGAAATGAATTAGAGATTCACTAGATATGAAATTATAGTAAATATATGTGACAAAGGTAGATTATGGCGGCTGGCGCTTACGTCGCATAGCGCCGCAATAATATTGGAGCGGCGTTAATAATAGCGTAAGCGCCAACCGCTATAAGGTACCTTTACCCGTGGGACGTCACATATCTTTACTATATCGTATCTAGTTAATCTCTAACTCATTTCCTGAATCGCGCCGATAATCAGAAATAGGTGTCAGGTGTCAGCCCTCCAGTGAAGGCCGGATTTAAACCGGTGTTTTTAGCTATCGCGGCTAACGCCATGAATGTCTAAACCCAACCACGCGGCGGAAACTGTCTCCACCTGTCCCAGTACCATCAGTATTAATACCTAGAAATAACAATACTACCTGACGACCTGTCTAGCCTAATAGTGGGTAGTAATCCTGCCTGTGAAGCCGATGGTCCTGAGTTGAAATCCTGGTAAGGGCATTTATTCGTGTGATGAGCACGGATGTTTGTTCCTGCATTATGAGTGTTTTCTATGTATTTAAGTATTTATTAATTATATATATCGTTGTCTAAGTACCCACAACACAAGCTTTATTGAGCTTACCGTGGGACTTAGTCAATTTGTGTAGTAATGTTCAATAATAATCAATTAATTAATAATACTAATAATACTTATAGAAAAAAATATTTACATGATCCTCCACTGATGAAAGTCCAGTAAAATATGGTTATCATAAAAGCCATCGGCACTGTAGCATTGAAAAGGAACCAGTATACTTTTATGTACCACGGAAGCCCAAACGCACTATCTGAAAATGACAAGTTTTTCAATTTTTTGCAGAGCCTTATTTCATATTTATATTTTAAGAGGAATAGTGGAGTAGGTACGGTTTCTACATACAAAGGACAGTCACTATGTTTTGTATCTTCATTGTCTCTCTTGTATTGTATATGAATATTATTAACCACAGCTATGCTCCTTCATTAGAAAGGAAAATAGGGACTATGTTTGTATGAAAAGGCGTCCTCCACTAACCTCTTAAAATTGCTTGCATAAAATAAAATCAAAACTAAGAATTCATGGTGGTCAACCAAAGTAGTTAAATTATACTTATACCAAAGATATATGTAACTCCGTATAAGATAACTAAATAATGTCTAAGAAAAAAACGTGCCTCGGAAATCAAGAAAAAGTCATTCTCGAATAGATGGCGCCATACGTTTTGGCCTATTCTCGGCTAGATGGCGTCGACGACACCGTTTGATATTTAACAATTTAACACATATCAGTGAAAGAACATGGGTCAGTACCTATGAGTAAAAATTAAAAATCATTTATCCGTATACATATTTTGATTAATTTATACATTTTCAATATTATTTTAAGTTTTAATCGTGTGTCGATAGATGGCAGTAAATTTACTGTGACTACAAAATTTACTATGACAGGACCCCTCTATACTATCTATTCTTTTTGCTTATACTTATAAGCAGTTATATATTATATATTATAACGAGTTATAAGCATATTGTTCTAGTGTTCGGTGTGTTTTTTGGTAACCTTGTCGTGACATCGAAGTAAAGATGTTATGCAAATTTTATAAGCATAAAATGTAAAAATAATGAAGAGTTCATTGCTACTACATTACTTTCCGTGTCACATTTTTGTAAGATTGGCTGTAAAGTGTAAACGTATCGATTTCTCTAAACAGACCTTTTTTTCTATAATAGTTTTTAAATAAATGTTACCTACAATTTTTAATTAGATAACTAATTAGTTACAAACTACTTAAGTACTGATTGAAATCAAATAATTTTTACTCACCTATAGGACCACCCAAATAAACTTTAAGAGATATTGCAAACGCAAATATCGAAGTTAGGGCATTACCAAAAATGCCCCAGTGCGTCAGATAGATCCACCAGAACCCGTGGCTAGTCAACCAACCAGCCAACACAACCCAGGACGCTATCACTATAGCTATATTCCCGGCACACAAAATTCCACGCAAACACAACAGAGGCACACACGATCGATTTTTCTGCCAGCATCCTAAATAAAAATCAGGAGAATTATCATGTTCCAAGTTGAAATTCGACGCTTGAAACTCTTTTTGGAAATATTTTTTCACGCCCATTTTTAATTTATATAGGTTTAGGCGACAGGGGCCGCCGCACTCACGTAGAAAACACTTTATAATGATATCTGCGATAAGTTTTTGCGCTTGTCAGCGATCGAATCATCGCATCGTTGTTTCTGTTTCATGCTCGAAGGGTTCGAGTGCTTATCAGATAATGTGTTAAAATCAGGCATTTGAATAACAATTTCCTTTAAAAAGTTATTTAGCACTGATTCATAATTCTGGTATCTAGTCTCGCCGGAATACCTACGTTCGTTCACATCAGACCTGTTTACCCCTTTATGTGTCATTATTCAAGTCAAAATTAATAGGTTGTTCCATCGGTAAAATATCTTATTTTGTCTATTTTTCCAAAGAATGAAGCTGATACGATATGATCTACACTTCTCTCACGGTCTCAAAACAATAACTGATATAATCAAATGCATTTTTGGTCTCTCTCATTCACACTTGCCATTAATTGCCAACCAAGGCAAAAATATTAATCGTAATTCATAATAATACATATTTTATCAGTTAGTACACGACTAGACATTGTAGAAACTTATTCTTTTGATAAGTCTCACTTTTCATGATTATCTTTCAAAGAGTTCTTCAAAGGACATTGGCAAGGTAAACAGGTGAGGAAAACCGAGTGGTAGGTATTTGAGTAACGTTACTTTGTTGCTTTCCTATCATTGAAATTTTTTCAACTAAGTACAAGTTTTTTTAAAACAAGAGGTACTTAACACTAATACGCGTGTGAATCAGATGCTACCAGCTAAATAATGATATAAATATCGTCTTACTGATAATGTGATACTCGATAATGAAATGATGGTGATGAATAATGAATGATGATGGTAATGACGAAGTGGAACTTTTTTGTCTACCAACTAAACATTATTGCTGTTATTCAAAAACGTCTGTTTACTCTCAAATTCTGTTCGTATTTGTTTGTACCTCTCTTTTATTTTAAGAGTTGTATTTGTTGTAACAAAATAAAATATAGTAAGTAGTTTTCTAAGTTTTAAAATTATAATATACCTACCTAACAGCGTATTCTATAAAACAGCTACCAAATCCTTTAATTACTATAGAATAATTAAAGGATTTGCGTACATAGGTACGCGGAAATGATTAGGCTATGAAAAAATTACGTGATGATATATTATCACTTTATCAGGTTATCTTTATCAAACACACACGTATTGAAATTCACGATGACGCTCAGATTTGTCAAATCTGACCTTTATTAGTATGACATTACGAACCAGAGCACGCGTCACCGTGAATGAAACGATCTATAGGTGTGATTTTTATTGATAGATAGAGAAGCAACATTCATTTATATTTAAATAAATTGTAGAGTCGGACCAAGAAAAGTCTGCAGCGGATTTGATAGCCCACTCAGTGTAAGTGTTATTTATACGTAATAATTTCATAGAAGGTTGACGTTTAAAATAACACGTGCACTGCGTGGGCTATCAAATCCGCTGCCGACTTTTCTAGGTCTGACTCTAACAACTTGTAAGTTACAAGTTACAAGTTGTAACCCTTAAGCCTTGATAAGGCAGAGGGAATATATTTCCCACCTGATTTTGAACTTTATTTCAAAGAGATAAAGTTCAAATTTGAATAATTTCTGACACCCTTATGCCTTATAATGGGTTAACTTAGATGAAATCAAATTCTAAAAGTTCTTAAAACATTTTATTTTATTTGTGTAGCATTTCAAAAAATACTACAATCCTTTAATTCATATAAAAAATAGCCTTAATTACAGTCGCAAAATAAATAAATGGTAATTGAACTCACATTACATTATAACAGTTAAAACAAATTATTATATAATACGCATAATTAAATGAGAATGAGACCACATGATTTGTAAAACATGAAACCTTCGGTCCCTTTCTTATTTTTAAATTAGAGTTCATATTTGTTTAGTAGTAGTGCATGCAATTTCCATTCACTCATCATTTGTTCCATTCAACTTAATATAAATTGCGTGACCTATACTTATCCGAAACAAAGTATGAAACTATGAAGCAATCATCTTTATTTATTTATTATTATTTATTTATTAAAATTTACCGCGCGTTTTCTATTTAATCCGATGATACTTTTGCTGCATTCGAGTGCAATGGACAAACTTAGCTGACAGCTTTTAATCGCCAGCAAAAAGTCTAAGATCACAGTAGGCTTTAATAATTCTATCACAGTCTTTAGTACCCATGTCCATGTCCTAAACCTAATAATTATTTTTAACATAGACAAGGGAATACAGTTATAAAGAAATGCGAAATATACTTAGTGGCCGCAAATTTTACAGTTTAAGTAGATTTGTAGTAGGTAGCTGGATTGTATACGTCAGTGTTTAACAAACAGAGAGCCTAGCCAAGATGACAATAGCACACCGACGAACGCCAAATGGAAAGAAATAATGTATCGGGATGACAGATGCTACAAAAAGTCACGTGACTATTTCCATAAATTAGGTATTCATGTTTGGACTGGTGTTTTCTATCAACGATCGACATATTGGCTAGCTCCCTGTTCACCGCGTAATGTACGGGGCTGTACAGTAGGTACAACGCCAACTATTTCAGCAGTTTAATTTCTTGCCACAATACTTTCCACTTTTCAACATTTTCGCGTCTGAGTATAAATAGTCCATTGTCTATGTTCATATTGTTTATAACTATCCAATGCCAATGAACGTAGCGTATAATAAACAACTTTCATTGTTATTTTAATTATTAAATATCATAAACTGATACTATAAGATATGATAAGAGTCCAGGGGATCAACTACATTAGTCAATTCTACGACATACTACGTGTATGGCAAAATGTATGTTTGTACACAATAAAATAACTTTTGAATACAACAATTGAAAAATTAGTTAAGAAGTTAGTGGATAAAGTTATAATTAATTCGCCTATTTTAAAAACAACAGATGATAACAGTTACTTATACAAGAAACAATTGAATAACAAATCTAAAAATTATATTCTAATTGTTTTTCCCTGGACTCTTCATTTACTTTAGCTTAGTTAGCACTTGCAAGTCTTAAAAAGTAAAGACCGCCTGTAGTTAATTTAACTAGGTAGGTAAGTCTAACCTGACTAAACCATCAGGCGTTGATAATAACGAATAGGTAAGGCGCTGTAGTTTGGCATTGGCGGACAACGGGGTCGAACATAACGAGGAAAAATACGTACAACACCTTTAGGAATACAAGTCCATGACACATTGACGGCCGGCAGGCCCTTATTTAGATATAAATAGTGTTCTAAGTCTAAGTAAAGCACATATTAGCACGACAAGCACCAATGCTTATTTGATCTGCAAATTTACACGTCAGCTTAAACACGTATTCAAGTCACACTTGGGATCACTTGGTTCTTCACTTTTTCGAATTTACGGTTCAAGCCTTGAATCCGTCATTATAGACCCCTGTAGAATCTCTTATGTACTTTCGCGAGATGACGTCACGTAGTGAAGCAATCCCAACAGTAAGGATATGCATCAGAGCCAGGAAAAGTGCAGTCAACGTGACCACCACCATCGTCTGGTTCGGCTTCGACCAGTCGATCACGGGGTAAATAAAAGGGTTACCCCATCTGCAAGAACGATAAACATAAAATCACTAATTGAATAAATTTTGTGATCATTTGTCACTTGGCTTTTTGTTCAAACCTTAAAACTATTAATGAATAATAAAAATATCCGTCAACTGCAAGAACTCAAGTTTTTGGTTAACACTTATCATCTTTTGCAATAGTCATCTTCACTTAGTAGTGCATTAACCTTGGAACTACGTTCATAATAGACAAAAAGACATTGAATATGACAAACATTATTAATTCGGACATGGGCAACTACATTATTAGTTTTGGACAATTAATTGTAAATTACTGTAGATAGAAGTAGGTAATACTAATGTCCATTGAACAGTTTTCAGTAAAATTGTAGTTCTTTGACAATATACAATTTGCTACGTAGGGTTGAGTTGACTACAGTTTTAAAAGTAAGTATATATATATTAAACTATATAAGTAGTATAATGTAGCGTCTTCAGAAGGTCTATTGAGACCATTATGTCCATTTAGGATACCTGTAATATTATCTGTCACTGATTTTTAATTCGTTCTAACAAATATCCTACCGATAAGTTTGACGATTTTGTGGAAAATGCGACTTAAACAACTTGTAACACTACTTTTCTAGTTCTATAGAAGTATAGATGTAATTATGCTGACGCCCATTAACATTATGATGCATAAATGAGCATGATGATGTGAATGCAAAATAATAAACATTTACATGACAAAACCTTCCCATGCACTATCGTTGCGAAACGTCGATAAACGGTTCTAGCACCTTATCGCCAAGGAGGTCCTCTGATTTATTCGTTCTTAAACAAAACCAAGGTTTATTTTGATAGTCCACTATTAGTTTTACGCTCGATTAAGTGGTACCCACATTATCGTCATCTGAACGAAATCATTTTCGTCTTTCAATAAATTCCTTAATATGAATAAACTCTAAGAATCAGACAGCCTGCAGCCCTCAACATACAATAAATTTCTATGATATTACTTTTCAATACAGTCTTTCACGAATTAATAAAGTTTACCTATTCCGACTTTTCGACGCGGGTAACACTAATAGCCGCAGACATATTCCGATTTTGATAACAGGTTATGAATTAGATCAGGTTTAGTTATGGATATTATGATGTGTCTTTGTCAAAAGTGACGTTTCTGGTTGAAGATTGTCACTTTTGACACTGACAGATCATATAACTAATCTAGATCTAATTCATAACTTGTTATTAAAATTAGAATACGCCTGTAGGTTTTTAATCCGTGCTCCAAACCATAACAACGCGTGAAACAGTTGATTCACCCGTGTTCCAAATGCAAAGGTTTTTTTGGTATGAATGCTAAGATACTTACGGGTCCAAGCCACCAGCCGTATAATATCCAACAGAGAACAGCAG
Source organism: Cydia splendana (assembly GCF_910591565.1). NCBI lineage: Eukaryota > Metazoa > Arthropoda > Insecta > Lepidoptera > Tortricidae > Cydia > Cydia splendana. Next base: position 7,198,708 of record NC_085963.1, read on the forward strand.
ATATGCCAGTGCGAAGTACAGCGGCTGCATGATATGCACCAGCCGCGAGGGGTGCGCCGACGCGACCAGCTCCACGAGCATCACCAGCGAGTTGACGCCGTGCAGCATCACGTCCAGCACCGGGTTTGGGGCGTAGTTCACCATTCTTCCGGCTGTGGACACCATAGGTACAGTTAGTAGGTAATTGTTTAGATACACCTCATAAAACCATCCATCTAATAAAATGAAGTTCAATAATTATCTATGTATTATTAAAACCTACCTATGTAAGTAAATAGAAGGTATAACACCAATTTTTTAATAGACCTGGTTTCATTCATTCAAAGTGCGTGATCACAAAGTAATAAAGTTAAATTTGGTTTGTTTACATGGTTTGCCGCTGGTAAATTAAATAACTAAATTTCATATAAATTAAAATATCTGGGAGACCGAGCTTTGCTCGGAAAACATATAAAAACTCAAAAATGCGCGTTTCCCCAGAGATAAGAGGAATGTCTCCTTTAAGTAAAATGAGCCAGCTTAAGGATTTAAGGTAGTTTCCCTCCAGGGCCCGACTTATCTTTCCACCCTGTATATAAATAAATAAATATACAAGAATTGCTCGTTTAAAGGCTCTATATATAAAGGTATAAGATTTAGAGGTTTTCGTTATCTGTATCTTGTCTTTGACATAAAAAAACAATGAATCATGATTTTAAACAAAGAAAAAAATACCTAAGTTTCTGTGACCACTGACGACCTTCTTTAACCACAAGCCAAAAAGATGATCACGATTTCCTTATTTTTATAAGTACATACCTACTTCGTATTACAGACACGTATTTATTTACTAACAATGTAAGTTTCATTTACAATTTTCCTTCGTTCGAAAGCAACCGTTTTCGGCTTCGAGCAACACCGGCTTCTGACACATCGTTTTCGGAGTAAACTCTTGTAAGTACTTTGTTAAAGTAGATATAGCAAAGAGTTTTTAAACATAAAGTAAAATACAGTATAAATTAATATTCTTACATGTTTTTAGAACGCCCCAGTAGAATATAGTGATGAGAAATGCGACAGGAACGGTGATGTTGTACAATACCCAGTAAGTCTTGACATACCACGGTAGACCAAACGTTGCATCTGAAATTTTAAAACACACGGTCACTTCTTAAATTTTTAGATTACAGAGAATGCAATAATGGTCATTTGAAAATAAGTTTTGTAATTATAGAATTAAATTAACGAATTGTTAAGAAAGAACTATTATCTTTCTAGCTTGGCCGGATATTATAACACTAATCAGAAGAAGCAATCAATCGTAGCTGTAAATAAAGATTCATAGTTCTTTTTAGGGTTCCGTACCCAAAGGGTAAAACGGGACCCTATTACTAAGACTCCGCTGTCCGTCCGTCCGTCCGTCCGTCTGTCTGTCACCAGGCTGTATCTCACGAACCGTGATAGCTAGACAGTTGAAATTTTCACAGATGATGTATTTCTGTTGCCGCTATAACAACAAATACTAAAAACAGAATAAAATTAAGATTTAAGTGGGGCTCCCATACAACAAACGTGATTTTTGACCGAAGTTAAGCAACGTCGGGCGGGGTCAGTACTTGGATGGGTGACTGTTTTTTTTTTGCCGTTTTTTGCATTATGGAACGGAACCCTTCGTGCACGAGTCCGACTCGCACTTGCCCGGTTTTTATTTATTTTCATGCAGAGACGAAAAAATAAAAATTAGCATTGTACAGTCGACGTCAAAGATATGTTTACACTTTTGCACGTGTACCTTACTCCTTTGTAATAAGGCGAAAAGTGTAAACATATCTTTGACATGTAAAGTCGGGTTACTTTAGCCCTGGGAACCGATTTTTTTATTTGGAGTGCTCGATTTCCCCACTCGAAAATCGGTGGATAACGGCGAAATGCTATTTTTTTAAATACAAGCGATAGAAATTGGGAATCGAGTATTATTGACCACTCGTTTTCAATTCTATTAGTAGAATTTAAATGCCTAGTAGTGGAGATATTATTAAATCAAAAAAAAAGAAGCTCGATTTCTCTTAGAAGGTCTAAATTAAAAAATCGGCCCCCTGAAGGATAACTTTGGCCATTGAGATTTACTCGGTCCAGGTATATTATTCCACTATAATTATGGAAATATGCCATGGTCTAATAAAAAACATAAAAACTTCAAAGGTTAGGCAACCGGTTAACCAACCGGTTTTAGCTAACCTTAGACGTTTTTATGTTTTTTATTAGACCCTTTTAAATTATAAATTAGGTTTTCATATGAGTCAAAGTAACCCTCTATTTGGGTCAAAATAACCCGAGTTTACGGTATCTTATGTAAGTAGGTACGTTCGCAATAGTGAGAGCAGAATATAATATGGGAATTCCTGTACCTAATGGCGATATAAAACAGATATGCAATGAGTACCTATTAATCTTAGAGAGTCAATCGCGTGAAACATAATCTGCATTACTTTGCTAATCCACCAGGCGGCCCACCATCAGGCGGGCCGTAAGCTTGTTTGCCACCGATGTAGTATAAAAAAAAACCTCGAAAAGATAACGTGCTATTATTATTGTGCGTGTTATTTTTGCGGTGGGAGGGTGGGAACATTAATTGCATGTAAAAAATACGCAAGTAAGTATAACGGGTAGGCACTGATTGACTAGCACGTTATCTTTTCAAGGATTAGCAAAGTAAAATTTTGGTTTTAATTAATATGGATTTCCGCAAAGTAACGCCTGAATCGATTCACTATAACAAGATGTTTTACAAGATTGATCTTAATTATAGAAACATACTACCAAAACATTACAAAAGACTCCGTTTCGGCAAGTCAACAATTATTTACGTATTAACTAAGTAATTACGAAGGAGTTCTTTAAATGAGCATGCCTTATTGAAATTTCATTGTGCTGTGTTTTCTCTTTGTTCCTCTTTGTTTTTATGAATCTTCTTTAGTTAATACGAATAAAAAATTAGTTACTCTGCCTTTGGCATTAAAATATAGGTATAGTGCAATAGTGCTAACCACCAATTGTTTTTGTTAATCTGTACTTACTGCTGGGAACCTATAATTGGCTTTTTGTATCACATTTATATAACCTATAGACATGTTAACAGCTGTTGGATCTCCGAATAGTAATAAATTAATAAACAGTAAGAATCGTGATATATGTACCAATGTCGGTATTCCGAATATAGTCCCGATTCAGCTTTTTTTATTAGGTATTTGTGTTTGAGAATATTTTATTACTAATAGTAATAGCATATGACATGATCACCAAGTAACAACCTAAGAACTTATCGAATTAAGTTTAAGAAGCACAAAAGCACAAGGTCCTATTCCACAGGTCTTTCTAATAGAAACATACGCCTTTCGTTCGTCCGTTCGTTCGTTCGTTCGTTCACTAATGATAATGATAAGACTTACATAATTACTATTTTTCAGATTTTTTTGTCAATTTGTTTTCATATGAGGTACAATAAAGAATATTTACTTAATTATTTACTTTTTATAATTTAACGCATCTGAAAATCCCGAGGAATGTTAACTGAAAAAAATGTTTTTACGTGTCAGACGCACCCGCCCAAAGCAAAGTGTTGGATTGTGAACGTACACCACGTAAGCACCAGCAAAGCAAAGTGTTGGATTGTGAACGTGGTGTATCTCGTACTATTTGATCTGTGTCCTTACATCATAAGAATACATTATGGCTGTGCGTAAACAATAAACAAACATACCGGAGATTAATATCTGGTGGTTTTTATGGTGTTTGTAAAGCGTTTTGCGAATTACATAAAGTATTTTGTTATCTGGGTGTTTCATGTATTGTTTCAATGCCAGAATTCGAGAATCTGACAGCATACTTATATTTTACACTTTTTATGTCTGTATGCAGTGCCTACGCATTATGTAGGTACATAACATAATTATAATGATTAAATGAGTGATTAAAGATACACTTGCCAACCTGTGAGTTTTGTGGACGATGTCAATTGATTTTTCTTCCTATGAAGTTTAATAACTTTAATAAGTAGGTATAAGGTTTTTAGAGATAATAAGCCTTCCAACTATTTATATAAGGACAAAATAAATTATTTACATGAATAATCTGCCTATATAATTTATTATGTCCAATACACAGATATATTCAAGACTTCGTTTATCAGTCTCAGACTATAACAATGATAATTATGATTGATTAATTACAGAATCAGTAATTAAGATTAATATTGCACATGATTACTTGATTAGGTACTGGTTGATTTACTAGGAGTTGGTATGAATGGATTTAATTAATGAGTGTGTGGTGCATGTCATAACGAAAAATTACAAATTATATACAAGACTCTGCCCGTGGGTAAGATGTTAAAAACTTTCAACCCCATTTAGTTTTCAAAATATATGTTCCAAATTTCAAGGCGTGTGCTTTGTATGTCATTAATGTCATTATCTATATGTATAAGTACCTACCTATTGAAACTAATATATAATTATGGATGTAAGTACAAATATATGCGTACCATTTAATTTCCTTCGTACCAACTTTGGTAAATCGATATATAGAAAATAAGTAAAATAGCGTACCAATAAGATAGTTAAAATAAGCATACGCCGAAACCGTGACGGAGAAGCCCGTAGCAAGGACAATTAAGAGGAAGGCCCAGTGCGTCACATATATGAAACAAAAGCCGATGCTGCCCAATGTCAATAACATTGTAGTGACCAATACAGCCAAGGAAAAGAGGAAGAGGAAACAGCGAAGAAAAAGCAGCGGCAACGCTGACCGGCTGTTTTGCCAGCAGCTCACGTAGAAATCTGTTGGCGACGTGTGACCTAAACCAAACATTCGCCAATGACATTGACTTGTCAAATATTTGATGATCATTGTCACAAATCACACTTTTGATGTTTGCGATTTAAACTGTCACTTAACGTATGATAATATTTTAACCACTTGTCTGCGTATGAACTTGTAAGTTATAATATAACACTTATATTTATAACTTAACTAAATAAGGATTCTAACCGAATTTTCAGTCATATATTTAGAGAACGATTTTTATGCTCTACAGATATCACAATCGAGGTTTACACTTTGAGCCCGCGATTTTTGACCCACAAACATGAATGGTTACGCTTCGCGGCGGACGATCAGAGAGATTAATACAGGGTTAATCTTAATTTTATCAGAATACATGACTGATTGTCGGTACAATCAGTGTTGTACTAAACAGACAATGGTCAGGTGCAGTAAAGCATGAAGTGACTTCGATCTGCGACATTCTTTAAAACTGCAGTTGCTTGTTTAACAAGGTCTTGCGATAATTTAGACACCTCTTTACTTAGGTAATTGGCTTAAAAAGATTGCATTTAGTTTATGGTCTTCAAATGGTTTCGTTACTTTATTAGTAGGAACTAGTACAAAACAGCAGCAGTAATGGCGAACCTATTCCTGTAAGGGATGTCTTCCAAGTAACTATTGACCAATTTAGAGAGTGCAAGATGCTAGACAGGCTGGGTTACTTTTGTAACTATAATATCCCATGTAGAACAAAATAATTATGTTAAAAAATAACCTGGTCCAGTTCTTGATTATTGCAATGGGATTATCTTGGATGGGTAGACCAATTGTGGCAGGAGATGGACAGAGTTTTTTTAAATAACATTTTAATAATGTTATTTTAAACGTTGTGATCTCACCGATCGTAGCATAGTACTGTGAAATAGGTAAGCAAACATGCATAGCATACTCAGGCATCAGATAACCTAACTATATGTAAAAAAAATCATTTAGGTAAGTACTTGTGTATTTCACATTTATTGCGGTGCCAGCAATATTACATTCCCTGTCTAGTAAGTACTAATAATAAGTATGTACCTACCTAATCATAAGTTTTTTTAAACTCAAACCCTCCTAATATCTACTAAAATTTAAATTTTCATGTCGTCATAAATGTGACATAAATTTTGTACTAATCTAAAATAGAATTAAGTGAGTACTAGTTAAATATCCACGGTACAAAATATCCTTCAAATGTAAATAGATACAACGGACACCGCTAAAGGGCTAAATCAGACAGTTGTCTGTTGTTCGATTAAAATACTAGTTGACTTTGGCCATAAAGCTCCTACCTGAGCAGGGAATTCGTTTTGCAATCCTCCTGCGGGCCGATCGAAACGGATCCTTAACCTAGGCGGCGACAGGTAAATAATAAAGTCTCGCATTCTCCTTGTAAAATTTATTTCCTCGCTATTGTTGATGACGGCAAAAGCGAGGTCTAAGATAATAGTTTTAGAATACAATGTGGCCTTATTTTAACACCATAAAGTCCATAACGCAGCCCTACCACTTAACTCTGAGGATTGCTTTATAACCGACTACAAAAAAGGAGGAGGTTATTCTCCAGTTCTATTTTTGTACCTACTTGTGTTACCTCAGACCTCCGTCAATTGTGAACCGATTTATAAAACTACTAAACGTCACACATATCAGTTGCAGGCGCATATAAAAGGGCTATCATTTTTAGCTCCTTTTTAAAAGACGTATTATTATTTTTTAAGGTTAATTTTGTTTAATAAAGTTAAGCTCAGTTAGCTACTCAATTTAGTTCGATCATTTTATGTTTAGTAAGTCTATTTATTAAAAATCAGTCGCAAGCAGGCAAACTAACAACCATGAAGTAGGTAGTTAAATATCAAAGTCGTTACGGTCGTTAGGTCGTTTCCTACGGTAAGGCTTGCGTCACAATGTTAAGTAAAGGTCAAAGTGCATTACTTACTAATAGTGACGTGTGTAACGATGATGATTGCAGAAAGCATGCATAGAGATTACCAGTGCTTATTATTTACTGCTCTCTGCCTTAACTTATTGGTATGTTAAGTTATTCAGCTTTTAAAAACTAAAGTATGCTAGAGTACCTATGTACTCATCTAACGTGCTTGCCGACCCTGTGCTTCTGTACTGGTATATATTTACTTAAATGGTTTTAATTAGAAAAGACTGGCTATGTTTGACCTACAATACTAGGTATTTATTTTTTTCCTGTCATAAATGTTTAAAGGTTTACAAAAAAACTGAAGACTTTCCAATCGTAATCTTTCCAATTAATTTTGTAGGCACGTGATTGGGTGTTAATTGATTACCTTCATTAATTGTCACATTTTAAACACATCTTTTAAAATATTCAAGCCAAGAAAGGGCATACGCATACGTTAAAAATGTATTGAGCACCTACATATGCATAAATACTGGTATTTACTTTAACTTCTCCTTGTGATTTTGTGTGTTTTGTCAAATCACCTTAACATTGTATAATTTGAGGTTAAGTGGCTAAGCAAAGAACTGTCGCACAAACACCGTTTCATTTGTGACTTACGTAAATTTACGTATCGTGTACCCACGTATGCAGTTTAAACTACATTTACGTCTTATATTAGTTCACATTTTTTGATTTTATGGATATCAAATCTGTAATATAGTAGCGTACGAATTTTAGTATTGGTATAATCTTTCAAATATCTAAGAAAATAGAAGATTTAGATGATTATTTTTGACAATCATAATTTATTGTTTTGTTTAAAATTTATTAATTTATAAAAAAAAATTACTTATTCGCTGCTTAAGACTTTTCTTAGTATCAATCGTATACTTAATAATTTATGTGTTCACGTAGCAAGAAAAACAAAGTTAACCAAATGATTCATAAACGCAGATTTTATTTAATTATTTTTATATAGTTAATTTCAACGTTGACACTGTTACAATGTCAACTACAAAGACAATCGATCAAGCGGTAGGAATCTAAAGTGAATAATTAGTAGAGTGGTTGATCGGTCGCGTCTATTTGTGTGACAAAGAATGCCACTGCAGCCAAATGCGTGCCGATGCATGCTGCGCACGTGACTACGAGTACAATCACATCACGTATCGACTACGAATTAAAGAATTAGAAGAACTTCTTTATTACACGCTGGCTAAAAAATAACCGTTTTCCCGTTGCGGTTTTGGGATTACACTGAAGAACTTTTACTATGGTAGCAACCCCGAAATCTCGAAAAAAATTTTTACCCTCCCATAGAAAATGGACCAGCAAAATTTATGAAACAACCAAATTTTTTTTCGCGATTTCGGGGTTTGTCCCAAAGTAAAAGTTGCACAGTATAATCCCAAAACCTCCCTGGCAACGGGAATGCAGTTATTTTTTACCCATCCTGTATAGTTACAACATTGGTGGTAATCCACCATACTTACAGTATGCTACCTGGTATAATCCGAAACTAGTTTTAACTTGGATTTTTTAATCAAAACCCGCAATTTCCTTCATGAAAACTAGTTTTGTCTAAACTCCAAAACTTCTAGGGGCAACTACCCTGGGTGGAAATTTCAACTAATCGAAATATCTTCCATGTTTTACATTATTAACTAGAGTCGTACACAACACACATAACACATCTTTTTCGCTATCTGGACATATATGGGATTCTAGTTAATAATGTAAAACATGGAAGATATTTCGATTAAGTAGTTGAAATTTTCCCGCACTTTTTTAAAACGGTTGTCCGATTGAAAATATAGACATATATTACAATTTATAAAATCACATTAAGTTTTCAACCGACGAAAAAAAAACCGGAGGAGGTTCTCAAGTCGACGCGTATATTTTTTTTAACTCTCTTCAGCTCTCTTTTGACACTCGACACTCTAACAAGATTGATTATTCCGCATGAAAGTCAATACAACATCAATTTCCAAGGCATGCTAACTATTTTCCCACCCTATTCATAGTTTCATACACACATGCAGTTTTTAATGGCAACAATTTTATTACTCATCTATGACATAAATTCTACTATTCAACTGAGAAAAGATCGAAAGTGACTACACGTCATAACAATTACACTCCTCGCATTGTGATGTGTAGTAAAATATGCAAACCATAATTACTCTTATCGCATACATTGTAAACATCCCATTAAATGTCATAAGATATTTAATACGTAAAATGTGTTTTTGTTAGCGATGTGACGGGTATAAGTAAGTTGTAAAAAAATGTTGAAGGATGAGCGAAAAAATTATGAGAGTATACTTTCCTGTCCATTAAGGGGTTATTACTATAAAATATTAACCAGTTTAATTGCAGTTTATTGTAAATCAACTATGGATCTTAGAAAGTTACTATGGCTTTAAGTAAGTAAGTATTTATTTGCAAAGAATAAGTAGGTACAATAGTGTCTTAGGTGGTAAGTGACAATTGGTTGCTTATTCTGCTATTTGTACTATACAGGTTGTACTAGCATGCAAAAATCTTAAACGACTACAAAACTGGCTGTATATCCCCAGAGAGGAAATCTTTTACACTGTAATAGCTTTTATCAGTCAACAGCTTCATCAATTTATTTCTAAATCTATGTTAACTTGCTTATTTTCTCAGTGCACTGACATCGAAATACCTGTCGTTACAAAATTCCATAATGCTCCAATCTTAATACTACCTAATTTCAAGATAAACGCTCGATCTCATGATATTGCAAATCACTTTGCGGTTCCTATGACACTATTGATCTACTTTGATCAAGGTTTTATTTAATTATTAGGTATGCACTGCACTTGTGCAGTGAGTACAGGTCATTCTCCGAACGCAGCTCTGAGCGGAGGGTCTTGTGTACAGAAAAAGTTGCAAATTTTTAATGGTCCGTCCAGACCTATGTTAGTATTTTTTTCTACCAGCGAAAGTTGTTTGATTAGGTTTCGAATCGATGAAATGCAATAATTATTGAGACCATAATATTGAGGGATTAAGTAATTCATAAATTTTGTCAACCGTATTATGATGAAATCTCTGCTAAACCCACTGCATCATAAGTATAAATTTAATAACTCACCAGGCAATGTTCCGCAATGCTTCATCGTCGTGACTGCGACTCCGAACAAAGATTCCACCAAAATCAGTATCAGCCCCCAATGCGTCATATACAGGAAGAACATCTCTGGCGGTCCCCAGAAGCCGGCACCTGACCAGCCGATGACTGCCAAAGACCAAAGCAGGATCGGCAGCCTCCAAAACAGGGGGGACACTCGCCCTCGCCATGACCTCGCGAAGAGTTCCGAAGGCTCATCGCCTTTCCGAAGATGACCGATGCAACAGGACGCATTATGTCTCCACGTCCATTGAGTCATTGTGTTTGTCCACTGTATGTTTCTTGACTACAGTTAGTACTGTTTTTCTTGTAGCCTCGTTGGTCTGTGAATACAACAGTAAATGGTTAGATAAATAAAAAAGATAATGACTTAGTCAAAACAGTTGTATGACCGTGAATACCGAATTAGCGAGTTAAAGTTAACCTCGCATGTATCGGTCAAATTTAGCGTTAAGTGATATCTACTTCTTAACCTCTTATGATACCTTTGTGAATAAATGATTTTGTATAAACTAAAAACCCTGCCACGGGTTTTTGCCGCGGATTAGATTGCCTTTTTTCTTCTTAACATTATTAAGTTGTAAGTATATATTTATCATTACTTTTTAAACTTAATTTAATTACCCTACACCGAAAGAAAAATTGACCCGTTTCGTCCTATATCCTAAATACTTTACTTAAGAATAAAAAGTTATTTTCATTCTCAAAAATTTTCGAGTACACATTTTAAATTGATTCCATCTAATCAATTTGAAATGTGTACTCGAAAAGGCTAAAGCGACAATGGATGAAATTGAAGTACCTATTATAACTATTAGGTATATCCTTATGCAACATTCAGTGAGCGTTGTTTATTTTCATGATGCCATTATGATTTCGATGGTTATGTTATGAGAGGCCATTGTACGTACAAGTCAAGGCCAAGGCTTGATTACGTACATAGTTAACTGTTGGTGTGCAAATATTGGCAGCATGTGCTCAAATAGAGCGGACGTTATAACCAAACTTAACCTATCTGTCTATATGGGGTGGTGGGTTTTACTTTATTTTAAACCGAAAGTCTTAAATGTTTTTTTTTCTGAAAAAAACATTTATTTACATACAAGATATATACAGCTAACTACTAAACGAAATTATATGATTAAATGTAAATTTATCGAAACAATTAAGTATAATTTGCGATATACATAAATAGTTAGTTAACAGCATGCCAGTTAAATTATCATCGTTACGATTACTTCATTATGTTATGGCAGATCTCTCTTTCATACTGAACTGAACACGCTATTCGAAGCATAGTTTAGTTTTACTTCAATATTACGCATAGTGTCATATTTACATACGAGTATAATAGTGCAGTTAAATATATTTTTTTTGTATCACTAAGGGTAGTAGGAAATACCTATGATTCGAAACGAAATTTAAACGTAACACTTGAAAAATAACCAGTATTTAATAAGCTAATTTCAATTATTAGCAGCTGTTCCTGCCCTCACCTTGTTATCCTTGTATACCTAATCTAACTTAATCTAGGTAGGTATCTGGGTACAAAAGACTTCCTCACTCAACGAATAATCATTGCGATTCAGCGATGAAATGCTGCCAGCATCTTCGGCACTAATGCCTCAGGGGCCATCTTTAGATTTCGATTTTAAGTTTTTAATTAAGTTTAATTTTATAACAAAATATTTCTGTTTGTTAGACTTTTATCTTGCTGGAAATAAAACTTAATCTATGTATAATAGGTAGGTATTAGCAAGTATTAGGTACTTGATTGCAAATATGTATTTCATAAATCACGTGTTGCAGTTAAGCCATTGTTTTCAATAAACATAGTATTTTCAATGTTTTGCCACTATGTACATAGATTTCTGACAGTATGCCGGTTTTTTTGTTTCTCACGAGTCTGTCGTAAGTTAGCGAACCACTCCTATACTCGATAACCCGATCATTTTTGTACCTTAACCGTATGATATCAAAGTGTATATTGAATGTGTTTTTAATGTAGTTACTATACATATGCGATAGGTAAACGTGATACCACAGACAATAAAAGTTACACAAATCGCACGTAGACCACGTAGTCATTAATCGTGCATATTATTAGGGCCGTTGCTAATGCGATGGCGATGGGCAATCGAACTTGCAATGTCATTGTTGTGGCGATGAGAAAACATGACCAATGTGACCATGAGTATTAGCCCCATAATGATCTTTAAAAACCCATAAAGGTTAGATTTAATTTGAAAATATGATTACAAACACGACGCCAAAACAGATATACTTAAGTAAAAAAAAAGAGAATATGCTTATTTTTATTTAAAAGTTTAAACCTACTTTCAGGTTCAATTTTAGTACCAAAAGCCAATCAATATTATTAGGTTGAATGTATTTTCTTATCGGTACATAGATATACAGTACCGGTCAAAAGTTTAAGTTCACTCTGCGAAATAAGGTTATCATATTTAATTATGTTCAAATATAGAATATGTTTTGAATTTCAAACGTTTAATTGTTTCCACGACTACCAAATAACAATAAAAATACCTCTTGGAGGAATCGTTTTATGTTATTCGGAAAATTTGATCCATTTAATATTTTTGTTCCGTATTTCCTATGAGATTTCGTGAAGTTAGAAATCATTTAAAATGGGTCGCAAAGCCGATTTTAGTGTCGAAACTCGTGCTGTTATTGTAACTCTGTCAAATGAGGGCTACACGACGCGGAAAATCGCTGAAAAAATGAAGGTTTCTCAAACCGCTGTCGTGAGTACTTTGAAACGAAAACGAAAAACCGGTCTTAATTGCAGTCGATCTCGATCAGGTAGGCCAAAAGTCACGTCTAAAAGCGAAGACCAATTTATTTGCGTGCAGAGCAAACGCCAACGTACTCTAACTGCTCCAGAAATTTGCGAAGAACTCAACGCCACCCGAGAACAGCGAGTATCGGTTTCGACAGTGCAACGGCGTCTGCGAAACTATGGTCTAAAAGGTCGTATTGCTGCCAAAAAACCATTGTTACGTAGTCAGAATAAAGTTAAGAGGTTGAAATGGGCCCAGAAACACAAAAACTGGACGTCTGAACAGTGGTCTAAAGTTTTATTTTCTGACGAATCGAAGTTTGAAATTTTTGGAGGGAGACGTCGTCAATATGTTCGACGACAAGTAGGCGAACGAATGATAAAGCAATGCGTGATGCCAACAGTGAAGCACGGTGGAGGATCAGTTATGGTCTGGGGATGCTTTGCGGGTGATAAAGTTGGTGATCTCGTGAGAGTCAATGGCATAATGGATAAGAAAATGTATCATAACATTTTGCAACGTCACGCTTTTCCATCTGGAAAACGGATTGTAGGCAGAGGTTTTGTTTTCCAACAAGACAACGATCCCAAGCATACGTCGAAGTTGTGCAAAAACTACATTTCATCCAAAGAGAACCAAAAAGAATTAAAATATATGGATTGGCCTCCTCAATCGCCCGACCTCAATCCGATTGAGTTGTTATGGGATGAATTGGACAGGAGTGTGAGAAAAATGCGGCCAACTAATAAAGAACAGCTTTGGGAATACCTATACATTTGTTGGAATAAAATTTCGACATCAACACTGCAAAAACTAATTACGCGAATGCCGAAAGTGTGTATGGCAGCATTGAAAGCAAAAGGCGGATATTTTGAAGAGTCTAAAGTTGGCAAAAACTGATCTTTTTTATTTAATTGTGGTTTTAAATTAGAGAATTACCTTTAATTTATTATGTAATAAAAGATTATTAAATACTTTTATTAGTACATTGTGTTATAGCTTCATTTAACCGAATTTACAGAGTGAACTTAAACTTTTGACCGGTACTGTAGGATAGGTTAATGATTCGGTAAATAATTGTATTAGAATGTATTATAAATATTATAATATATTATGTATGTATACTACACTGTAAAATCAAAAAATAACCTCCTCCTCCTCAGAACAAAAGTCATACATTTAGCTTTTAGGCGTTTCAAACAACGGCCGCTGATATATATATTTGCATACATATACTTGCTTGTGTACCTACCTCATCATAGTCAATGTGTGAATCGTCTTACACCACTGCAGGCACGTGTTAGGCAGAATCATGCTATTTTGCATGTGTTGCTGTACTCTCTTTAACACTAGAATATAGATACGACCACGTGCTGAACCGATAGTGTATCCGGGTGTTTATGGTAAGGTCACTCTATAAAAAAATACAGCGGTTATTATATAACACTTTGCTAATACGATACGTAACGGCGATTTGATGTTGCACTTCTAAATTCAGCAAAACTACGCTAATTATCCTAATAAAATATAAAGAATCTGCCTATCGGCGCGATTCGGGAAATGAATTAGAGATGCACTAGATATGAAATAGTAAAGATATGTGACGTTCCACGGCAAAAGGTACCATTGCTCCGGCTGAATATTGGAGCGGCGTTAATAATAGCGTAAGCGCCAGCCGCCATAAGGTACCTTTTGCCATGGAACGTCACATATCTTTACTATTTCATATCTAGTGAATGTCTAATTAATTTCCCGAATCGCACCGAAAGTCGTAAAAAATTTACCTTGGTCTTCAATTCATCATTGACATTTACATTGACACATTCACCTTGCCGAGGGGCCTAGGCTTAGAATGTAGGTTTTAGGGATTTTTTATTTTTGAAGTGAAAACTTCTTTAGCGGCGCTGTGCACTTTTTGTGATGGGGAGAAAATGTTAAACTCGCGACAGGTAAGATTCGTAAGACGTGACGTCACGTGTGACGTGTGACGGACACGTAACGAACGTTACGTGATTTAAATACCATCTAGTGAGTTTCCCTCTAACTGGTACTAATATAACTCGAGTACTAACAGTGATGTGCTTAGGGGTTTCAAGTAATGCGACGAAATAACGCTAGATGGCGTTAAGCTCGATTATACATAGTACTGCAGCTATTTTGCACTAGATGGCGCTGTTATTAATATTTTGACGTAAGACGCTTCGTAAGACGGACACGTGACCTGATCGAAAAACTGTCAGGCCTATTCGGATTTCGAGATAATCACAAGATCTTGAGACGATTTAGAGATCAACTAGATCTACATTAGATATCGACTAGATGTGACTTGGATATCTAAGTCATAACTTGTCGAAATCGTTCAAGAGGACCTCCAGAATCGCGGAAACGTCAAATTTGACATATCTATCTTAAAAATATCTTTAAATTATCCGTATCGTTACTTGTTGAAGTCTAGTAGAAATCTAATTCATTTTCCGAATCGAGCCGTGTTACAATGTCATTGAGTTTTCACTTCTGCCGGCACTCCCGGAGTGCAACCCGTTGTTTTTTGTTAGGTTTAGTTTTAGTTAATTTATTTTATAAGGTACTTAAGTATTAAGTTTGTTTTATTTACGTTATATAAACATACTGTATCATTGACATTTCTCTATCTAGAGCCATATTTACCTAAAAAGTGCAATATCGCGCTGAGTCCCCGCTTCCCCAAAGTATGAAGCCTAAACGGCTCAAGGTTCAAACATGTGCATGGTCTAATTATATGAATGTATGCTATTTGAAGGTCCTTGTAGAAAACGAAGGGAAACGGGCGGCCCCAGAGCGGTCGCAAGGATGTGCCGAGCGTTTCACATCCGCACGTTTCAGGGTCCGTTAAATAATAGTACTCAACACTGTTATCATTTGAATAGTCCCTTGCAATTAGGAGGAAGTTATGTTGCGGAATAATAATTCCTTGCTTGTATTGTAACATGAGGGCGTTAAAAATGGATGGCTCTAAAGGTAGTATTGGTTGGTAAATAGGTTGTGATAGTTCTTACTTAAATTCTACGCGTTAGCTACATTCAGCAAAAAAAAAGTAAAAAAAAAAGGAAAGCATAACTTCGATGGCATGGCATCGGCTAGGTTCTTCAGTTTACCCATAGAGAAATATAGTAAGAACAGAGTGCCCACTCCATACATCAGTTTTGGTAACATAAAGACTATTATTTTCGCAGTCGACATCTAGCATCGAGTGGCGGAATTATCAGTACCGCTACTTGATACTAGAATTCTCTAGTGTCGCGACTCACGAAAATTGTGTTGAGCAACAATTTACAACTTATATTTCAGAAGGAGTTGAAAATAGAGTTCCAGTTAATCCGGTTATAATCTTATAATATTAGCTGAAAATGGTTGAGTATTAGACTTTTCGCTTGTTGGAACATCTATTGGCAATCTATTGTCAAGTAGCAGTACTACTGATAATTCCGCTAGTTGATGCTAGCTGTCGACTACGAAAATAATAGTCGTATTGGTATTAAAACTGATGTATGGAGTGAGCACTCTACGTATGTATGTATGTGTTTTTTTCTCTACAGTTTTGTAAGAAAGAACAAGAAGAAGACGTAATGCATACAGAAATTAAGGCAAGTTCTAAGTAATTGATTGCTTATCGGTATGATTGATTGACTAATGGCAAAGATATATATACTGGGCTCTGGGGTAGCTAACCTGCTTACTTTGTAAGAGGTCACTAGTTCGATTTCCTTATATTGCTTATAACAATGCATGTGCATTTTACGCTGTACTACTACAAATATATGCTCCACCTAAGCGCCACTTACACGATCCCACTAACCTGGGGTTAAGCGGTTAAACCGTTAACCTGGTATCAAATTGTACTTCTAGGTACCTTACCATGGTAACTCCAGGTGTAACCTAAATAGGTAGGTATGTAGCTTAAATTTTTAGGACTTGCACCTCGCACATGCACCTACTGCGAATAGAGATTCGCAGTAGGTACATGGTGCGAGGTGCGAGTCCTAACGACCGCAAAGAGGCGGTCGTATTTTTATTAGAAGGATGCAAACGAGGTTGTACCTACGTACTGTGTGTGGTGTACAAAATCAAAATAAGTATTAGAAGATGAGTTTACTAAACTTTTTGATGAATACAGTTTACTATTCAATATGAAGAAATTATCATTTAATTTAGTGTCATTAAACTCAATATTATAGTACAAAATACATAGATGTACAATAATGTACATTACCTACAAATCGGTCAAAATAAACTACCTACGCATTTTTGTCAAGATCAGTGAAAAATAGTATAAAAAAATATGGTTGTCTGTAAAGTCAGTTTACGGACGATAATTTTGCGTGATAACGTCATAGGAAAACATTAATTAGGTACCATTACATTACGTAACGTTAGGTACCACGGAGATCTATCCACAACGTTACCATGGAGATTTGTCCACAACGTGACACTTTTTCGTGCATGCTACCGGTGTTCATCGATTTATAAGACGTTATCACGTCAAAAGTAATACCAAAAAGAATAGATAGTATAGAGGGGTCCTGTCATTGTAAATTTTGTAGTCACTGTAAATTTACTGCCATCTATCGACACACGACTAAAACTCAAAATGAAAACGTATAAAGTTATCAAAAAATGTATATATATGGATAAATGATTTTATTATTTTTATATCATTTTGATCCATGTTCATTCACTGATATCTATGTGTTAAAATTGTTAAATATGAAACGGCGTCGTCGCGCCATCTAGCCGAGGATAGGCTAAAGGTGTGTGCGGCATCTATTTGAGAATGACTTTTACTTGAATTCCGAGGCACGTTTTTTCCTTAGGCTTTATTCGTCTTATACGAAGTTACATATGTCTTTGGTAATACTAATCAGTGAATAATATTAAAATTAACTACCAATGCAAGAATTTCTGACACCAATGCTAAAATTGCATTCCAAAAACATGTAGGAAATACAATGAGTGCTTATTGGCTGTAAACAAAATACAAAACTCAAATTTATGGCTACTTAATATTCATAAGCACCAACAAACTTGTGAATATAATAATATAATACGGCATGCAAATGATCTTTAGGGGAGGTCTCTCGGTATATGTAGGTATGTACATAATATCAGCGATTGCTTTGTCACCGAAATATTTTATCAGAGTAATTATTGTAAGATAATGTGTCTATGGGATTTAATTGCCTGACAATGAGTTATATTTCATATACTCACTTAATTTTTAGACCTATTGCTTTTTCCTATCATACTTTTTAGAGTTGATTTCAATAAGTAACATAAGTAGTGTAAAACTATTTGTGTAATAATGGGGTAAGTACGTAGCCATAATCAGCGGTCACTTGGTTTTTAACATAGATAAATAAAAATAGAAACTTACTTATTTCTTTATGATTTTTAACTACATACTTTCACAATTACGAGTTTGTATTATCCATAGATTACAATTATAGATGACAATATTGCTACAAAGGCAATGCCAACTTTTCCGGTATTATTTACATAAGTAGGCCTATAAATAGATCGAGGCTCGTCTATTTTGAGCTGGCTAATAGGTCAACAAACAATCGGTGGTGCGGGTTATGTAGATGAATTGGAAAAAACTTGTAATTATAATTTACTTTTATAACCTGCTGTTGCGAATTAGACTGGAGAGCGAAAGAAGGATTATTTTGCTTATTTTTCAATACAAAATGTTCCTTTTGTAGTTTTCTTAATAAAATGATTAAATTATTTTTAAAATGCCTAAAATATTATATTCTGAAGTATATTATTTATTATGGATATATAAAAAAAAATCCTAAATAAAAAAATAACACTGGCCTTTGTACAATTCGCATTGCTTACATAAGTTAAGACTATAATTATGTTTGTAATCAATTCGTACATATTTTTTATAGGAAATATTATAAGTATTTATTTTATGTAATATTAATAATAATATATATTTTTAAATCAATTTTATTAAATTGGTTTTTTTCCTATATATGCATTAATATTTTTTTAGGTACAATTTTTATTAAAAATATAGGTACCTTCTATTACACACACAACACTTAAACTCTGCACTAATCAGCCGTAACTTTACGCAATCATGATTTGTTTATGATGCGCACCACACATGCGCGAAGTGGCGCGCGACTGATCGCGGATGCTGCGCGGTTTGCGCGGGAGCACCCTGCGCGCTAGCTCAAGGTGATGTTAGAGACGAGTCTTTGGCAAAGGACTGGTGTTCTTTATTCTGATAATATGATTTACGTACTTACTTCTCTATTTGGCGGCGTATAATGATTGCTGTCTCATTCAATCGCACGGTGTTAACAAGTATAATGATTGTCACATTCAATCGCACGGTGTTAACAAGTGACGCCTTTTTATTACGTGGATATCGATTTTCATCTTTCATACACTTGTTGTACCAAAATCATCATAGCTTCGTACAAAGCTAAGTTTATTCGTAGCAGATAACATAAGGATGCAGTTTCATGATCAAGTTTCATGATAAAATACCTAGACATATTTATACAATAACGGGACAATACCCCATGCGTACGTAGATAGGTATATTGAAACACTCACAGTTTTGGTTCATCTAAATAGATAATCCTTCGACGGATCCTAATACCGCCTGAGTGTGTCAGTCTCAACATATGGCTACCGAGTCTGCCGCTGAAGATATGTTTCATAGCACCTAATGGTTTCAGCTGTTCCTTAAGGTTCCGGTATTATTTATTCTTTAATTGCATATTAGTGCATGAACTTAGAGGATATAACCAACGGAGACGCTATGTCTATAATTTTCGGTACAAAATAGTCTGCACATCAAAAGTATACTTAACGTAAACATAGCCATGTCAGATAAACGTCAGTCCATACATGTGGTTGACATGTCGTTGACCATTGGCCGCCTATTTTCGACAGAGGGTAACGCCTGTTAAAGACCACTCCGTTTGGTTATATTCACTAAGTGCATGAAAGAATTATCAACAAACCAAACCAAGTTTAGATTATTAGCAGTCCTTATTCAACTTAACAGTTCACTTGTCTCTGGTAATACCCTACGTGCCCTAAAGCTAAAGGCTGTAAATCAAAGAAATCCATAAAGAGATATTACTTTTCGGCTCGAGGACGGTCGACACCGCGCGCTTCACGCGTGGATTATGCTTGCGATGTTTTTTGCGTAAAAACGTAAAAATCAAAAACATAACCGTTAAACTCATTATTCAATTACTTACAGCAGTAATGGTTAGAAGTGGGTTAGTATTAGCAGCTAGGCAATTGTTGTAGAGATTAACTCCGATTTCGTTTTCATGTATTTGATGACGTAGTTGCAATGTTGCGTTGAGGGGACGAGACTTTTTGATGTTTCTCCGTTACAATGTTTTCTTTATCATTATTGGTAGTTTTCTGTGATCTTACATTCAATACTCAATACACATATTACACACGCAATGCTTAGTCATAAAATAAGTCATGCTTATTAATCGCACATGAATACCTGCAGCAATTCAAAGAGCCTAATGAAAATGGGTACCTAAATAGGTACTTACTTATTAAAACAATGGTCCCTATTACTTCTAAGGCTAGCGTTTGTTGACCTGTAATTTTTGCGTAATTTGTTTTTTAAAGTGAATTGAACTTAGCGTAAAACTAATACTTAAGTAACTTACCTATTACAAAAAGAATAAAATATTTGAAAATGTTAACGGTAAAGTGCGTTAGTACCTACCTAAACTTCTTAAATCGTATTCCAGAGAATTACGAAAAATTCACAAAACTGACCTCGTCTTTTGTAATTATAGGTCACACAAAAGCTTCCGTAAAATTTAAATTAAGTAGTTACTTCAAGATCAATGCCAACGGTTAGAGCCTAACCATACTTACGCAATAAACTAATAATTAAAATAACCTGTTTGAGAGTTCGCACATTAGGTACGGTAACGTCGATAACTTGTCATAAGTTACATACCGCTGCCCCAATATTACAGGGTTCTATGTTTCACTTTTATCGAACTGAAATTTGAACATTGTCATAGTGATATTAAGTCGAATTTCAACTATCTTGAAAATGTAACATAGAACCCTGTAATATTGGGGCAGCGATATGTCTATTTGAACTGTGGCATTGATCTTATAGCAATTTAAATTTTACGGAAGCTTTTGTGTGACCTATAATTACAAAAGGCGAGGTCAAGTTTCAATGGCGGATTTGCAGTCTTTGCCGCCCTAATAGGCCCCAGGCCCTGTATTAATTACTTATCAGCCGCCCCTTTCTCAGGACCCACCATTGTAGATTTCCGTCTCTAATATCTGGCCGCCCTAGGCCCGGGCCTACTGGGCCTTAAAAGAAATCCGCCACTGTCAAGTTTACACGTGTGGAATAATATCTATATTTAGAAGCATTAACCACAAAATCCTTTAGCAGATGCAAGTAAATAAGCTCATAGCTAAGTACCCCCTCAGAGCAAAGACAACGATGGCCTTTCGAGATTGCAAAGGTATGATATTAATTAAGGAAGAGGAATCTAGTACCTACTGTAGATGCTCTTTAATTCCCAATTTCTGCCAAAGGTTTTATTAGTGGTAGGTATGCAATGGACAGTTATGCTTGGATTTAGCTGGCCTAATCAATCGCAGCGAAAATAAATATGTATACCCAAAGGCAACATTTTAATTTCTACATAAGTAAATCAAGCGTTAATGATGATTTAGATTTGAGCGGTTATATAATAAATATACGTTGTATAAATAATACAAATTGAACTGTATAATACGTAGTAATATGAGACTTCCCTTAATATGTGCCAATACTAACTCCTAAACACTCAAAATAAATCGCACAATAATTTTACTAAGTCACTTACCAAAAGTAGCCTAGTTAGTCTTGCGATTTAAACACTGGTCCAAATACCAACACACGAAATACAGCAGTATAAAAATTTACGGTTCCGATAGCCGCAATGTTTTGTTTTAATTCCTACTAAACAGTCCTTTAAACGCCTTGCACTAAACATTCGCAAGAACACACAACACAAACTTTGCTATATTTTTTCTGACAGGCGCTACAATTTTTAAGCTTAGGGTTTTAGTATTACATGTCTAATAACCTAAAATCGTTTTTGGCAATGACAGTAGTCTAGGTCATTAACCTAACATGCTATTACACTTATCGAACGCCAAAGAGTCTTACGCACAGGCAACCAGCATAGCGCGCTCTCTGTTTATGAATAACTGTTACGGATTACGAGGTCTCAGATATACTGGATTACCTGAGTTTTCGATTAGTCTATATTTAGAACACATGGCCTAGCTAGGGCGATGGCCTTTGCTAATGTATAAAACTGTCGGCCAAAGCCAACTTGGCGCCAGGTGAGCTAGCTGGGAAAAGAAAAAACGTAGAAAACCAAGAACATATAGGTTTCTGTATAGATGGCGCTTCGTATTCACTTATAGGGCGTTCCACAAGATGGCGTTTATTAGATGCATAGTCCACTAACCGTCAAGACTATTGGCAACTATTGGCAAGGTACGAAGTCGGTGGAGGGAGAAATGGCGCTAATTGTCACAAAACCACAAACACATGTAATTATGGAAGGTAGAGGTAGAAAAACAGTCTCCATGTTATCAAAAAGTGTCCGTCAAAAAACCTTAAATAGGCCACAATACCTAGAATTTTTGGTACAGAATACTGGTAGAAAATACCTTGTGGCATTAAGTTCGCCCTTTGTAGAATTTTTACTGTGCAATAATGTTTAAATAAATAAATAAATATTTGATAGAGTCTGTGCGGAAAGAGAAGAGTCGTGGAATGTAAGGGAGCCCATACATTTCACGACTCTTCTCTTTCCGCAAGGCTCTAAAAAAAACGTAATCTTCGGGTTAAGGCACTTGTCCCACCGCCGACGATGAGAGATAAGCGAGTAGAACGATAAACTAGAAACGAGTGGGCGAGCGGCGAGAAGCGAGTGTTAGCTCCAATAGTTTTGTCGCTCGGCTATAGGCGAGTGCTCGAGTGCGACGGGCTATTACTCGCGTCACTCGCTCGGGCGGTGCAGCGTAGCCGAACACGCAGACTGATTGGTCTCGCAGCTTGAGTTCTATATAACTACGAAGCGAGCATCGCCGAGCGAGTACCGGTAAGCTAGTCTTATCTTATCGCGGCGACAAACTAGTAGAGCGAGTGTTCTCGCCGGCAGTGTGAACAGCCAGCGATGAACTATTAATATATGTGTCTCTTTTACTAACATAGGATCCTAATCTTTTGTTCGTTTCTTGGGCGAGAAAATCGCCGATAGTTAATCGCTTACTCGCTCTTGGTGGGACAAGTGCCATAGGAAAAATTAAATATTATATATTAAAAAAAACCTTTTATGCTAAATTACATACGTATTTATTTATTTATTATGATCACCATAATTTTCTTAATAATAATAGGACACAATCACTTGCCTAACTATAAGACAACTTAATGAGCATTCGATGTATAATAGGTAGGTACCCACCCACAAAATTCAGAGAAACTGTTGGTCTAATATTCACATATTTTTATGTTGCTCTAATATTCACATATTTTTATGTTGCTCTAATATTCACATATTTTTATGTTGCTCTAATATTCACATATTTTTATTTTTTTATTTATGTAAAAAGGGTAGGTAGGTACCTTTTTTTTAAACCACGAGAGATTCCATAACTTAAACATCTAACTATTGCTTCATATTATTGCTCATCGATATGGTCACAGGATTGCTTATGCAAGCGATGGCTAGGAACAATTCATTCATCTTATATTATTAATAACAGTTCAACTCACTTGTTAAATCACTGTAATAACCTACTTTTAGGCGCGTTATTTTATCTGACTTCCGAATTAGGTCTGTCAGTCATCGAATAAATAGTGATGGCCAAATAGCCAAATATTTGGTAATACAACTTTTTTATTATAGAAATAAGTATGTGTTCCGATATATTTGACCACTTTGGCCGTTACTATCTATTTGATGCTGACTGTACAAAGTGCTTTGAAATTGTGAGTTTAAACCATTTCTAAATAAACTAGCTACTTTATGAGTAAAATAAATAATTAGATAAATGACTTTATTAGCTGTCTTATGGCAGAGGCTTACGATACACAAATGCATACATAATACAATCGTTCTATAAGAACAAGGTTCTATAACCCAAAGTGCAAATTTCGCTAGATTACCACGGAAAATTCCATACTTACTTAAATGTTGTACATTTTTAGCCAAATGGCTTTACCACTCATTTAAAGGAGTTTCGTCGGTGCGAATAAAAAAATCGCCATGTATTTTTTAGCTACTTTTCAGGAGACAAAAAAAACTGTTTATTTTCCTGTTTGTATTATATTTGTTGCACCTGTATTTTTTTTCTGGTAG
The DNA here is from genome assembly GCF_910591565.1 of Cydia splendana. Classification (NCBI taxonomy): domain Eukaryota; kingdom Metazoa; phylum Arthropoda; class Insecta; order Lepidoptera; family Tortricidae; genus Cydia; species Cydia splendana. Next base: position 7,222,858 of record NC_085963.1, read on the forward strand.
ATCAATGGTTTTTACATGATACTTATGAAGAAAATAAACTGTTTTTTTTGTAAAGTTTTACAATATTAATTATTTTAACCAGAAAATTGCTACATAGCGACTTAAATTAGGTTCACTTAAAATCGTCATGTATAAAGTTTTCACATAGCGATTTGTTGCCAAAGTAACGTAGTACGAGAAATGATACATAGCGGATTTTAGGGTCAAAAAATCGCCATGTGCAACATTATCGCCATCACCCTCGACGGAAAACAAGGCATTTAATTTCGTTATGTGCTAAAGAAATCACATAGCAATTTTTTAGTACAAATTTTGTTAGTTATTTTCAAAACTAATACAGATTAAAAAAAAAAATATATAGGTAAATTGAATTTGAAAAAGGAATTAAAATATGCCAAAATCAAAAAATCGTAAAAAAACACAGCGATTTTTTTATTCGCGCCGACGATTTCCACCTAACCTATAGTTTCGGGTAAGCTAGCTAATCAGCTAATCACATTTTTATCACAAATTTATTATTTGTCTGAATAATACCATTCATATTATTTTAAGAATAAATGCACGTATAACTATTTATTTATAAAGGTTTTGGTATGAGACCAAATTGATTTAATGAAACTATAACAACCTCCAGATTTCGACATGAAAACTACATTCTATGTTTCATGATAGTGTTTCTTATATTTTTTGTAAAAACATAGGCGAATCAATACATTACATAATATACCTATTAAACTTAATACAATACTTGTATTTTTAAATAATAAATCTAAATCACTGAGTAACTTTATTTGAGAGAGACTTGCATCACTGAGAAAAAGTAAGTAATTAATTGTGTTCCATCTTTGACATGTATATAAAACAATTAGGCAGTGCAGTGTTTGTTATGTGTATAGAATGAAACAGAATTTGACGCCCATGTACCATCACGCTCCGCGATTGTTATGCTTATGCCATTTAGGTTCCTAGCTAAATTGGTTGTTCCATAATTACGCTATGGAATGTCCAATTTAGCTAAGACCCTAAATGGCATAACAATCACGGTGACTATACCTAATCTAGATACATAAGTGGTGCAAAATCAACCACATAATGCTGTCTTAACCCCAAAGTTTAGACGAATTACTTTTATGTCTTACTTTTGTGTCTGCAGTTTGTACGGTAATAATGTTAAACAATTATTAAAACGTTGCTACCAGTAATATAAAACATTTTTTGATTGTATAACGTCTAACAAACGTGACAAACTCTTGCTTTGAATTTGACAGCTTATGTAAATGGGGTTGTACAGCTCCATACATTATGCGCCGCATATCGACACGACATCTAATTTGGCTGTCAAACTCGAGTGACTGTGTTTTCTTACACTTCTGCAATTAATTCTTCACATTCTTCATTCGGTGATATATTAATAACAGCGACCAATCGCCTTAAAACATCACCTCGAATCGAATCTCTAAACACACCATGCACACCTACAGGCGACAGCGATTTTCTAAACCTAACTTTTTCATAAATGCTTTCAACTAACGTTAAAACACGTAGATTATATTGACGGAATAGAAAAGGACCACCCTAAACTCTTGAGAATAATGAAACCGTCACAACTTATAGGGCAAACTCTAACTCGCTAGCACAGGCTACGTTTTCAACAGGCGCTATTTTCCCACTAGTAGTATTCAGTCAGACTGTAACAAGAATAAAATCTATAAATTACATATTAAGTGTGGGTATGTGGCCAAATTTTATCGAGTAGGTGGGCCAACTCAAGCGATATTGGTGACCCATGAAAGTCATGAAAATTGTTCAAACAGCTATAATTATGACTTCAAATTATCTACTGACAGTCGCTTCAACGAGTATTTATACCCATAATTTTCTAGAACTTTCAGATGCATATGGCAGTGCATTGATTGCTATAATACCTACTTAATTATTATTTCTAGGTTTTACTCTGCTAAATTCCGACCGTTATCTTGTTTTATTTTGCGTAGTCTGAAAAGTCACGTCAAGCTACCTAGCATTTTTTACAAAGAGGTTGATGCACATTGTTCAATGACTCGGGGAGCCATGTGCCTAATGTGCCAATAGAAAACGCCATTCTAAATTTAAATAGTGTATGAAAATGATCACGCCTGATACATTTCTACTTTTCGGTTGGCATTTATTTGTCAATGAACCATTGTCAACGTACAGTCAGCAGCAGAAGTTGCTAAGCGGGTCAGGTGTTCAAAATGATCTTGACGCGACTTTATTGTTAAGCGAATAAGAGCGTGTCAAGGTAATTTTGAACACCTCGCCCGCCTAGCAACTTCTGCTGCTGACTGTAGTACAGCTCCTCCTGTTTCAATAATTATCGCTTAGGTATACCTACTGTCAATTCATCGTACATTTTTGATGTTAGTGATAAATATACCGGTATTATGATGGTGGTAAACATACGTCCGATAACAAATACGTAATGACTATTTTTGTCTAGAAATGTACGGCAAATATAAAGAACTACTATCTAGTAGTACTTTAACTATCGGGTAGTTGGAAACCTATATTTAAAAGATCTTAAAGGACAGTTAGAAATTGTAAAATGGATTCAGTGGCAATTGGTATACTAACCTCCTAAGTTCCTGCGTACAATTTTTTGTACATACTTATTCCAAAACTATTTTGAACTATTATTGTATAACTAAGGGTTCCAATTTCAAAAACAAAACAATTGCTTCTGGGTCTCAGGAGGCTAAAAAGCCAGTGGTGATAGGCAATCACAGGCCTGCCCGTGTAACCTAAAACTAAAGCTTAATGCTCACTTGTTTTCCACAGACTACTTATTCTAAGCGTATCTTATCCTATCCTCAGTAGGGCGGCAACGCCTGCCGATCTTGCTGTTGGCGTGCAGCGCGCAAGCGTGCGGCGAGACGCCCGCGCAGCGTCGCCCCGCAAGTCGCCAGTGCGTGCGCTATGACCATCACCACGGCGCACAGCGCTACGAACCCGAATGCTGAGCCTGTAATAAAAGAATACCAGGTTTTAGTCTTATCTTCTTAATTTGAAGGCTACAAATGTATCTTAAATGAGAAACATGGGTCATGGCACTTACAAAACATGGGTTAAAAATAATGTTGGTTTTGCCGTACCTAACTGGATGAAATCGGTCCTTATCTATTCCTAAACTATGAATTAACAATAATTTTTGATCATAATATTAATTCATTTATATTAACGTAGAAAAAAATACTACTGTAATTTTTTTTTTATGAAATAAACTAAACTATGACGGAGGAACAAGAAAGAAGAAATTATTTATTTATTAATTTTGGTCAAAATTGCTTATTAGACCAGCTGTCATTTACAAATAATTACTAATAATGAAATGAAATGAAAATGCTTTATTGCCACAAAGAAGTACAAAATATAAACTAAACTAACTTAAACTAACTATTCTAATAATATTAAGTATAAGTTATAATTATTCTAAATAATGTGGCAAACGGTTTTGGCGTCAGCATGATGCTGAAAATGCCCGCCCACATGGGTGACACTTTAGCGCTGTTTTTCAGCCAGAACCAGATTCCCTTCGCACCTCCATAAATCAATTATTTATTAAACCGCGTTTTAACATCTACATAATACATAATATATTAAATTAAATTAAAAGTGAACTAAAGAGTGGAAAATATAGTACTTTAACCAGGTGATTTAGTCAGATACTTATTTTTATTTATCTTAGGTTCGCCGCTTCAGCCTGTTTGTTAAATAATAATATTTTGCATTGTTTTTTAAAGGTCAGCAAGCAGGTTTTTAGCCTAATTGGAGGTGGTAAATTATTCCAGATTTTTGGAATACACAATTCATAATTCATACCGCAGACAGACAGAAACGATGTAGGTACTTAAATTATTTATGCGGGTCCCGCATTGAAACTATCTACAGAATATTGCTTCAAAATAATTTGCGGATCTCATACAAATTCGAGGGTCATCATTAAATAGAATATCATATATTAAATTCATACAACACCGATTAAGAAAGATAAGCCTCCGGCGATACCTAGGTTATCCCATACGTTCACGTCCATAAGTTCGCCTTTGTTGTATTTAATTTACTCTTTTACTGTGTTTCTCGTGTTTTTATTTCGATGTGCAATAAAGTATACCTACATACATATATACATTAATATAAGGTACATTGGGGTAACTTCGAAAACGGGTTAATTTTGAAATTGAATAATAATTATGAAATAAACTAGAAGCACTTTCTATTATAGCAACAGTAAGAAAGACGTCATGATAAGAGTTGCAGTATTGTTGATTTGTTGCTAAAGTATAAAGTGCTTCTGGTTTAGTATATATTAACCATTACCTACTAAAATAACCCCGCTTTCGAAGTTACTCCAACGCGTAGGTACACGTTTATTTATTTTAGGAGTAAATACACAACAGTCAACAAAGTCTTGAACATAATGTTAATGTCCATAGTTAATTGTATAATAGTCTTATTTAGAAATCAAAGTCCCACCAGGTTTGTTCCAATCCAGCGCGGGATATATAGCAGTGAGACCAGCCCGGTCGGTGCCTCCGACAGCCCAGTAGAATGCGCTAAAGAGCCCGTAGGCCAGGCCTGCCCCAGCACCGTAGAGCGCATGGGCTGCCCGCACAGGATGCGCTGTAACTGCCAGTTCCACCAACATGACTACGGAGTTACCGCCGTGGACCAGAAGATTCAGCGCATTTATTTCGTGCATTTCTGAAAGTCAAGAACGTAGTGTTTAGGTTAAAGTTTTGGGGCTCACCCGCGTGTTCTTATTTCTTATTTTCCAAGAATAATATCTATACTTGGTCAAGCAGATCTTGTCAGTAGAAAAAGGCGGCAAATTTGAAAAATGTAGGCGCGAAGGGATCTCGTCCCATAGAAAATTTGAATTTCGCGCCTTTTTTTACTGTCAAGATTTGCTTGACCAGCTATATTAACTACTACAATAATTACCATTTAACTACTCGCTCAAAGGCGAGAGTCCCTGAAATGCTGGCTGGTAGGTATATTATAATGAAATATCTTCTTCTTCTTTGTCGTTATACTCTTTGCAGAGTGTCGTGGTCAACCTCTGACATCAGAGGGTCTACCGCGAACCACGTTCGAAGTGTTGCCTCCCTGTCAACTTTACGGACAAATTTACAAGTGCGATAGAGAGGCAACACGTCGAACGTGGTTCGCGGTAAGCCCTCAGGCACAGAGATGTTGCTTCCCGTACGATTTCTCGCCAATGAAATATACCCAGTAAATAAACGAGTTACACGTCGATGGTGAGGTATGTGGCTAAAGTATGTGCCATCCAGTAGCGTCGACATTTATGGTACCTAGGTTTAACACGGAATATCCACACTTACTCGGGTCATAGACTAGCGTCCAGTAGACGAGCGTGATGACGAAGGCGAGGTCTGTGGCCACAGTATGCGCCAGCCAGTAGCTCCGGCATAGCAGGGGCGTCCGTGGACGCCGCCCGCTCGACGTACCCTCCCATGCTAGAACGATAAAACAACAATTTGAAAACTGGTATTCCATGCTTAGTTACAAAATATCTAAGTCTAATGTTAACAGTTAATATGTACCATCATCAGCACATGTCTGTGTGTTCAAAAGCCTGGTTTCCATAGAGTCCATAATAATCTTATAATGGCTTACAGTTTTTTCTGCGTAGTAGCTTCGGTTGAGTATTATCTAACGGTACCTACCTACCAAAAGATAGTATCATAAAAACATTTGTCCGGTTTAAATAATGTAGCAGTTTGTTTTTGTGGCCATTCCTAAAACTCGACGCGTACATTGAACTATCTCAACATACTGTAATAGCTAGTTCGGTCAACTCGTGACTTGAGTTCTAAATTTAATTGTTCGTCGGAATCGAAATTGATTCAATAATAAGTTAATAACTATTTCGTTCTACAAAACCTCCACTCGCAAATCTATTTACCATTTATTATAACTGTCACAATGTCAATTCAATGCATGCGCAAAACTACGAAAGCAATAAACAAACTGACTACCGATATAGGGTTATAATCGACTTACACATATTCATATTCATATATTATTCATATTCATTTTATTTGTATCAATCATACATTGTCAGTGTTATCTTATAATTAGGTACATAGGTATGCGAGATGGAAATCAAACATAAATACATTAATACAAAAAGAAATATACAACAATAAAATTCTCAGAATGTCATAAAAATTTAAAAATAATAGTTATCGTCGAGCTATTCATCCAAGAATTCAGCAACGGAATAATAGGCCTTTTGGATTAAAAACGACTTAGAGCCAACAGGAGTGGTCATTCCTCCATACAAACGTAGTCCTCGTTTTCCTCCGTGGTTTTTGAAGCTAGAGCAATGATTTTTTCAACACAGATTAATATTGTCAATATCTGTGTCGGACCGTTTTGCTTTTTTTGATATTTTTGTTTTTTAAGGCGCTAGAGCCCTTCAAAAACGGCCAAAATGGCCTAATAGACTATGCCGCAATGAGAGGCGTGGTATTCAAAACTGATATCAATTAGCCAAAAAAGCAAAACGGTCCGACACAGATAATTTCATAATCATTTAGATTTCCAAATTTGGTTACGATTGGTTAAGTTTTGGGGGAGGAAAAAGAGGACTACGAAACCTCGATTTTTGTCATTTTTACGCAGGATTTTTCGCCTCAGCTGCAGTTGTCCCTATCGCACTAATTTTAGGGGCGGAGTCAAGTTTCTAAATACGTACACAGCCAGAAAAGTGATGGGCAATAGTCGACATTTAATGTCGATAATCTAGTGATGTAAGAAGTTATCGATAAGGGGCTGTCCATAAATTACGTCATCGATTTTTGACGATTTTTGACCCCCCCCCCCCTATAATCATCCAAAAATCATGCTTCAAATGACCCCATTTCCTCCTACTTCATGCTACCGTCATCCGATGTCCAGACCCCCCCCCCCCCCTAATTTGAAATGACGTAATTTATGAATAGCCCCTAAACCGTCTTGTGTGAAAATATCTAGATCCTAAGATACAAGGGGTTTTGGGTTGAGAGTAGGGAACACATTTTTGTAGTTATGATATACAATCTATTACTTATGAACTTTTTGATTCTAATATTTCAAATTAGAAATCAAAATCAAAAATATTTTATTGCATGGTTAAAATGGGTTAACAAAATTTTTAGGTACCTACAGGCACGCTTCGTAATTGTCGAGCAATTTAGGGTCCTAGCTGAATTAGTTGTTCCATACTTACTCGTGCTCTATGGAATGTCCAATTTAGCTAGAACCCTAAATGGCTCAACAATCACGGAGCGTGACAGTACAAATGATTCATGTTCTGTATATCCTCCCCTACAATGGCGTTAATATTTGGTTGTCATGTCTATACTTCGTTTTTAAGCATTATTGAAAAAAAAAATAGTAAATACTAATATTAACCACTAAGTACATAACTATTACAAAAAAAGCTAATAAATAATTATACGATTGCATGCTTAAAAAAGACACGTCACCTTCACTCTAATGCTAAACAAACGAAGAATAAGAACTAACAGCGATAAGACCGCCTGTTGCTACCTTTATCTACATTGTAAATCGGTTTTAGGGTTCCGTACCCAAAGGGTAAAACACGGGACCCTATTACTAAGATTCCGCTGTCCGTCCGTCCGTCTGTCACCAGGCTGTATCTCACGAACCGTGATAGCTAGACAGTTGAAATTTTCACAGATGATTTATTTCTGTTGCCGCTATAACAACAAATACTAAAAACAGGATAAAATAAAAATTTTAGTGGGGCCTCCCATACAACAAACGTGATTTTTGACCGAAGTTAAGCAACGTCGGGCGGGGTCAGTACTTGGATGGGTGACCGTTTTTATAAATAATGGTACGGAACCCTTCGTGTGCGAGTCCGACTTGCACTTCGCCGGTTTTTTTTAAATTTGTTTTTATGTTTGTGGTGTAATAAAGAATATTTTAGAGTCAGACCAAGAAAAGTCTACAGCAATTTTGATAGCACACGCAGTGCAAGTGTTATTTATATGTCATAATTTCATAGAAGCGACGTTTGAAATAATACTTGCACTGCGTGTTCTATCAAATTTTTTTTTTTTGTGTTTATTAAACTTGATATTTTGTCTATAGTATTAGCGGACATGGCCTCAAAATTTAAACCCGCTTAAGAATCGGGCCTTATTTCGTGCATTATATACAATACTACCCATTTTTGTGTAGTCATTATTTATACTATAGAAGCATTGTTTGAGTAGCCAATTATTTAAACAGTATTTTTTTAAGACGAAACGGGAGCTGAGCTAAAAGTCAATTTTGAGATTTCAAGCTGAATATACCCGTCGCTCTGACGGGGCGTGAGAGACTGTATTTGTGTGTGTAATGCACGCACACAGATGCGTACGCTTGCACCCGCGCGCGCCTCATTGCCGACAATTTGCAATGTTATTTTTCGTGCGTTACTGCCACGAGGCGTTCACTTATTACTTACTGTGTTGCGATTGAATTTTTTGACCCGGCTTACGTTTACGGAACTCGATAATCTTTCTACTACTGTGACTTGGCTTTGTTTACTTGACTTTGCTGATCAGCTTATTGTTTTGGACTCCGTGAGTTGTGGTTACCTATTGGACCGCACGCAATTCATCTACCTTTATTCAAGTAATTAAGCGTAATTAGCCGAAACCTTTATAAGAGTGTAATTCATAAGAAGTACATAAGATATAATTTATGTACTGGTTTGCTGTTAGCTTTTAATTGTATCACTTTACATATATGTTACTCAAATAACTAACACGGTTACACTGTTGTAAGAACATTATTTTTCAGGTAGGCCTTATTATACCTACTATAGGCCTTATTACCTCCTAGTACCTTAGTAGTACTAGTACTACTACGGAAATTGATTCAAAGACTCAAGACTGACTTAAGTGGCAGTAGGGTGTAGGGTTTTTTCTAGGCTTAATGAGTTCGCTGAAGCTTATTTTTTATACTTAGCGCACAGAACCACTAGTTTAACAGTATCAGCTCTAACCACATGTCACCATTTTGTCCTTTACGTAACAAACTCAGGGGCCCAGAATATCCGATGTACCTATCAAATCAAGGTTCTGTACCAAATAAGGCCCGGTTATTATAGTTCGTTATTTTTTAGCATTAGAAAGAAGGTAAACAATCATGACGTGTCTTTTTATTAATAATTATTGAAAAACGCTTTCAAAAATTAGTTTATATTACTTATGAAAGCAAAAGAATATAAAAAAGTATATGATTAATACATACATACATACATACATACAATCACGCCTATTTCCCGGAGGGGTAGGCAGAGACCACGGATTTCCACTTGCTACGATCCTGACATACCACTTTCGCTTCCTTCACATTCATAACATTCCTCATACACGCTCGCCGGTTTAGGGTGATCTTGCTCATTAATATGATTAATATGATTTATAATTCTAACATATTTGCTATGACTTATTTTTCAATGGTAATTTTTAATAAGACATGTCAAAATCTGTTACCTTAATGCAAAGACTAGGGTTCCGTACATAAGTCCGACTCACGCTTGACTGCACATTTCTAATAGGTTTTCCTGTCATCTATAGGTAAAGAACTATTTTGTGTATTTTTCAATATTTTAGACCCAGTAGTTTCGGAGATAAAAGGGGGTGAATGGTCATTTTTTGGCTGTTTTCTTAAATAACTTCGAACCTATGTATTTTAAAATTATAAAAAAAACATTTCCATCTTTAGGTCACTAATTTACATATGTGTACCAAATTTCAACTTAATTGGTCCAGTAGTTTCCGAGAAAATAGGCTGTGACAGACGGACAGACAGACAGACGCACGAGTGATCCTCTAAGGGTTCCGTTTTTTCCTTTTGAGGTACGGAACCCTAAAAACGAACTTTAAGCGTGCTAACTTTCAAAATTTCATTTTTTATAAGATAGTATAAGTAGATGGGCAAAAATTTTGCGTCCATGTCCACCAGTGAGTAAGTGATTGAGATACCTAAACATTTAACTTTATTAATGTAAAATGATATAATTTACTAACCTACTCGTTTAATTTCAGGTAGGTTGAATAAGGAACCAAGTAACCATGGGGAGGAGCAGTATTTACTAACATTTTCTTTTTGGGTCTTCAGAGTGTATCGTTTCCTTTTTTTTGCACATATTACACTTAAATATATATTCTCTGTGTAAACCCTTACGTATTTCAATGACAAAGGCAAGATCAGCAAATGTACAATTTGTATGATAGTGCCTGATATTTGAGATCACAGAAAATAAATCCACTATTCTGCGACCTTCTAAAATTTTGTTTTATCATGATTCATGATCAAAAAGCTCGGATTCAATAGTCATATCAAACGTCGATTATGCAGTTGATGATGAGCTTGCATTTTCTACCATTGGTGCTGCAAATGCATCAACCGGTGGCGATAAACTTTGCCCTCTTGTAAAACAAATTACTATTGTGATTGTGTCCAGCAAAAGGCCAAAATTCGGTTTACTTTCCTGTTTAAAATATTACTAATTTATTCATATTTCAGATTAGGTACATAGGTAACTGTCTGAATGTTACAATGCCAGCTGGCAAATTCTATCACATTTGTTTGTTTGGTAGTCATGGTAACATTCACTTACATTGATATCCTTATTAAGATCTGTATCTTATTATCCAGACCTTAAAATATTGCCACCGTTGCCCTTTAAAAAAATACTGTTTAAATAATTGGCTACTCAAACAATGCTTCTATAGTATAAATAATGACTACAAAAAATGGGTAGTATTGTATATAATGCACGAAATAAGGCCCGATTCTTAAGCGGGTTTAAATTTTGAGGCCATGTCCGCTAATACTATAGACAAAATATCAAGTTTAATAAACACAAAAAAAAAACATTGATGGGCCTTATTTTATAATTTAGGCCTTACTTTGTAATTTAAAGTAGAGTTAGGCCAAGAAAAATCTATAGCGATTTTGATAGAACACGCAGTGCAAGTATTATTTCAAACGTCGCTTCTATGAAATTATGACATATAAATAACACTTGCACTGCGTGTGCTATCAAAATTGCTGTAGACTTTTCTTGGTCTGACTCTAAAATATTCTTTATTACACCACAAACATAAAAACAAATTTAAAAAAAACCGGCGAAGTGCAAGTCGGACTCGCACACGAAGGGTTCCGTACCATTATTTATAAAAACGGTCACCCATCCAAGTACTGACCCCGCCCGACGTTGCTTAACTTCGGTCAAAAATCACGTTTGTTGTATGGAAGGCCCCACTAAATTTTTTATTTTATCCTGTTTTTAGTATTTGTTGTTATAGCGGCAACAGAAATAAATCATGTGTGAAAATTTCAACTGTCTAGCTATCACGGTTCGTGAGATACAGCCTGGTGACAGACGGACGGACGGACAGCGGAATCTTAGTAATAGGGTCCCGTGTTTTACCCTTTGGGTACGGAACCCTAAAACCGATTTACAATGTAGATAAAGGTAGCAACAGGCGGTCTTATCGCTGTTAGTTCTTATTCTTCGTTTGTTTAGCATTAGAGTGAAGGTGACGTGTCTTTTTTAAGCATGCAATCGTATAATTATTTAGCTTTTTTTGTAATAGTTATGTACTTAGTGGTTAATATTAGTATTTACTTTTTTTTTTTTTCAATAATGCTTAAAAACGAAGTATAGACATGACAACAAAATATTAACGCCATTGTAGGGCAGGATATACAGAACATGAATCATTAGTACTGTCACGCTCCGTGATTGTTGAGCCATTTAGGGTTCTAGCTAAATTGGACATTCCATAGAGCACGAGTAAGTATGGAACAACCAATTCAGCTAGGACCCTAAATTGCTCGACAATTACGAAGCGTGCCTGTAGGTACCTAAAAATTTTGTTAACCCATTTTAACCATGCAATAAAATATTTTTGATTTTGATTTCTAATTTGAAATATTAGAATCAAAAAGTTCATAATAGAATGTATATCATAACTACAAAAATGTGTTCCCTACTCTCAACCCAAAACCCCTTGTATCTTAGGATCTAGATATTTTCACACAAGACGGTTTATCGATAACTTCTTACATCACTAGATTATCGACATTAAATGTCGACTATTGCCCATCACTTTTCTGGCTGTGTACGTATTTAGAAACTTGACTCCGCCCCTAAAATTAGTGCGATAGGGACAACTGCAGCTGAGGCGAAAAATCCTGCGTAAAAATGACAAAAATCGAGGTTTCGTAGTCCTCTTTTTCCTCCCCCAAAACTTAACCAATCGTAACCAAATTTGGAAATCTAAATGATTATGAAATTATCTGTGTCGGACCGTTTTGCTTTTTTGGCTAATTGATATCAGTTTTGAATACCACGCCTCTCATTGCGGCATAGTCTATTAGGCCATTTTGGCCGTTTTTGAAGGGCTCTAGCGCCTTAAAAAACAAAAATATCAAAAAAAGCAAAACGGTCCGACACAGATATTGACAATATTAATCTGTGTTGAAAAAATCATTGCTCTAGCTTCAAAAACCACGGAGGAAAACGAGGACTACGTTTGTATGGAGGAATGACCACTCCTGTTGGCTCTTAAAGGGCAACGGTGGCAATATTTTAAGGTCTGGATAATAAGATACAGATCTTAATAAGGATATCAATGTAAGTGAATGTTACCATGACTACCAAACAAACAAATGTGATAGAATTTGCCAGCTGACATTGTAACATTCAGACAGTTACCTATGTACCTAATCTGAAATATGAATAAATTAGTAATATTTTAAACAGGAAAGTAAACCGAATTTTGGCCTTTTGCTGGACACAATCACAATAGTAATTTGTTTTACAAGAGGGCAAAGTTTATCGCCACCGGTTGATGCATTTGCAGCACCAATGGTAGAAAATGCAAGCTCATCATCAACTGCATAATCGACGTTTGATATGACTATTGAATCCGAGCTTTTTGATCATGAATCATGATAAAAAAAAATTTTAGAAGGTCGCAGAATAGTGGATTTAAAATATTTATTTTCTGTGATCTCAAATATCAGGCACGATCATACAAATTGTACATTTGCTGATCTTGCCTTTGTCATTGAAAGACGTAAGGGTTTACACAGAGAATATATATTTAAGTGTAATATGTGCAAAAAAAAGGAAACGATACACTCTGAAGACCCAAAAAGAAAATGTTAGTAAATACTGCTCCTCCCCATGGTTACTTGGTTCCTTATTCAACCTACCTGAAATTAAACGAGTAGGTTAGTAAATTATATCATTTTACATTATAAAGTTAAATGTTTAGGTATCTCAATCACTTACTCACTGGTGGACATGGACGCAAAATTTTTGCCCATCTACTTATACTATCTTATAAAAAATGAAATTTTGAAAGTTAGCACGCTTAAAGTTCGTTTTTTTTGCATTAAGGTAACAGATTTTGACATGTCTTATTAAAAATTACCATTGAAAAATAAGTCATAGCAAATATGTTAGAATTATAAATCATATTAATCATATTAATGAGCAAGAGCACCCTAAACCGGCGAGCGTGTATGAGGAATGTTATGAATGTGAAGGAAGCGAAAGTGGTATGTCAGGATCGTAGCAAGTGGAAATCCGTGGTCTCTGCCTACCCCTCCGGGAAATAGGCGTGATTGTATGTATGTATGTATGTATGTATTAATCATATACTTTTTTATATTCTTTTGCTTTCATAAGTAATATAAACTAATTTTTGAAAACGTTTTTCAATAATTATTAATAAAAAGACACGTCATGATTGTTTACCTTCTTTCTAATGCTAAAAAATAACGAACTATAATAACCGGGCCTTATTTGGTACAGAACCTTGATTTGATAGGTACATCGGATATTCTGGGCCCCTGAGTTTGTTACGTAAAGGACAAAATGGTGACATGTGGTTAGAGCTGATACTGTTAAACTAGTGGTTCTGTGCGCTAAGTATAAAAAATAAGCTTCAGCGAACTCATTAAGCCTAGAAAAAACCCTACACCCTACTGCCACTTAAGTCAGTCTTGAGTCTTTGAATCAATTTCCGTAGTAGTACTACTACTACTAAGGTACTAGGAGGTAATAAGGCCTATAGTAGGTATAATAAGGCCTACCTGAAAAATAATGTTCTTACAACAGTGTAACCGTGTTAGTTATTTGAGTAACATATATGTAAAATGATACAATTAAAAGCTAACAGCAAACCAGTAAATAAATTATATCTTATGTACTTCTTATGAATTACACTCTTATAAAGGTTTCGGCTAATTACGCTTAATTACTTGAATAAAGGTAGATGAATTGCGTGCGGTCCAATAGGTAACCACAACTCACGGAGTCCAAAACAATAAGCTGATCAGCAAAGTCAAGTAAACAAAGCCAAGCCACAACTCACAGTAGTAGAAAGATTATCGAGTTCCGTAAACGTAAGCCGGGTCAAAAAATTAAATCGCAACACAGTAAGTAATAAGTGAACGCCTCGTGGCAGTAACGCACGAAAAATAACATTGCAAATTGTCGGCAATGAGGCGCGCGCGGGTGCAAGCGTACGCATCTGTGTGCGTGCATTACACACACAAATACAGTCTCTCACGCCCCGTCAGAGCGACGGGTATATTCAGCTTGAAATCTCAAAATTGACTTTTAGCTCAGCTCCCGTTTCGTCTTAATATAAATCCTAAGTTGGTGCGAACGTTTTTTAGACTCGTTGGGATCTTATTATAAAGTTTAGGTCCTAGTATGTGTAAGCAGAGAGCAGATTTTCTTAATCTATGTTTCGGCAGATCTCTTGGCACAGCAGGATCTCTTGCAAATATTTTGCCTTAATAAAGCAGTACCTACGTTCTACCTTATACCTTGACACTAACATTCGTAACAACTATGAAACGGGATAAAACCCTTACAGGTCCACCGTAGTTAATAGATATTAATTCCGTTGATATATATGTTATTCCAATACGTTATTATGCTATGCAGGCAAGCGACCGCTTAAAGTGGTAGACAGTTCGCAATTAGGATTGTTCATTTTTTTTAGACCCCCATTTTTATTTTATTTTCTGAAAATATAGGTTAATTTAAGATACCAATTTGAATGATTTATTAATTCACGGCTCGGTTGAATATTTATAATTTATTGAAAATATGAGATACGACTTCTCGTAAATTACATGTAGTGGCTGATTTGATAAAGCACAAGCAATAACAAACATTAAAAAAATAGTTGTAATTGTCAATTGATTGTAATTTCACCTGTCTACAATGTCAGTGTCACGCGTTTCTATAAATAATATCGTATGGAAAACTCGTTTATTTTGAATCCCTAAATCAATAATTTCAAAATACCTACGCTATAAATTTGTGAAAGCTGATTCCAGAAATCTGCCTAAGTTATATAATATAACTTAGTTTTATTGGAGTATGTATCCATATAGCATCCAACTCCAACCATAACTTGGCTGAAATCAGGGGAGCAAAAATACAAATGTAAGTTACATCATATATTTTTTAACTGATTCGATTCGTAAGATGATTGGATTCATAAAATCGTTATAAGCGTCCATTGCTAAGGTAGCTTAGCACCCAGTGGGTTCTACCGGCTTGTCACCATTGTTTGGATATTGTACTATATTAGGTACATGCCAATTTTGCTAATTATATCCTATAATTTCAGGTCATCATGTGATTCCTATTTAGATACGGCTGTGGGATACGTAATGTACGAAGGAGATTGATTTTGTTAAGGACTTGGGCCCTGAACAAAGTTGAGCATTTTGTATCGAAACGAACGTCATATTAATCGTCATAATACTTTACGACAGTAAATAATGCCTGGTAACAGAGTAAATAACAAACCATACACTTCTCTTCTGGTTCGTCAACACGAAGCCATCATTGTCAGCTGCTCGTGCAGAACATGATGAACATACATATATGTATAGTTACTTTTTTTTTGGAAAACATATATACATATATTTCCTAAATTAATAAAAAAGTAGGTAAACAAAAACATGTTTTATTATTCACAACTATTAACTTAAGTCTTGTCCACCATGATATCAGCAGCTTGAACTGCAACATGTACCTGGAAATTAGAAATTATATCTTTTTAAAGCAGTTTCAGGCTGAATTTTGAGTATGACTATGTATTCTTGAATAGTGTTTCTTTCTAGTAGGCACCATCTCTGTTTAACGGTTTGCCTTTATATACTCTGGCTACATTACCACAGAAAACACATAGGTCCCCGCGACCCTACCTACAAACTGAGCTTTTAAATAATTGTAGTAAAATAATATTAATTTTATACTTACATCGACGTGATCCTCACAGCAATACTGTGTGTAAGTAGGTAGGTATTCCAAGTTCAATTCACGGCACCATGTTTCACGCCGTAGGTCTTCGCGGGTTCGAACAATTATTTTTGTGAATCATTCCCACACGTAGGAACAAGGTCTTTGATATATTAAGCAACGAAAACTACTGTTTAGGTATCAATTATAAATCAAATCATAACAAACCAGCGCAGCGGTTTAACTGAAAAATTTCATTATGACAATGATAACTTTGACAATTACGTGAGTGACGGATTGATTTACTATGGTCCGATAACTTTTATTATGCGATGACTTTACATTCAGCCAACGAGAAAGGTCAAACTAAGGTCATAAGGATATTTGTTGAAATATCTTCAATCCTCAATTATTATATCGCAGCAAATGTCGGAAACTGTTTGAAAACCTCATATCTCGAAATGGTTTTCGAAATAGAACATTTCAAAAAAAATGAACAATCCTAATTGCAAATTCGTAATTGAAAATCCTTGTTCTGCTGGTTCATCCCAAGCATACACTTGCTTGTCGTCGCTACGTCATGTGATTAAAGTTAAAAATCTATTGATTTTGCATTAGTTGACTATTTTGGACATGTGTTATTAAAGGCGCAAGGTAAAGAATGGGGCCGGAGACGGGAATGAAGAACCAATAAGGATAATTAAAACCGCGGGTAGCGAAGTCGGGCCTCATTGACGCGAAATTGTATCAATCAGCCGCCGTGGTCCCCCGTCGGCGGCAGCCGGGCCACTCCACGGGCGTTTGCCAATCATTGTTCCGTTTAAAATCATTGCTCTATGAGTTAAAACTCTGTACAATGACATCAAGCATGTATCCTTGGAGCTACTAAGAGATTATTAAAATTACAACAATCGCTGATAATCATGTTTAATTTTGCTAGAATTTTAACCATTGGTATTCAATGTCAACTAAGTACAAAGTCTGCAACGAATGCCTGATAAATGTGCAACGAAAATGATTAGGCACTTGATTGGCGTCAGTGCAGTGAACGGACCTGATCATCCATCGGCGCGACTGACACCCGGAAATCACTTACTTTAGCTGTCATCGTATCAGCTGTATGTATCAACCTTCACCCGTATTACCTACATCAGTCTAAAAAGGCCTTCACGAGCAATTTGGTACTACAGATATCAAAATCAATAACGAAATGATCGTAGTCTATACATTATTACGCTTCAGGGTGCACACCAGTAGTAGTTAAATATTATTTTCTTTTATGTTAAAAATTCTAAAACCACATTCATTGAGCAGTGGTGGCCGAGTGGATATGACGTCTGACTTTCAATCCGGAGGTCGCGGGTTCAAATCCTGGCTCGTACCAATGAGTTTTTCGAAACTTATGTACGAAATATCATTTGATATTTACCACTAGCTTTTCGGTGAAGGAAAACATCGTGAGGAAACCTGCATACATCTGGGAAGAAATTCAAAGGTGTATGTGAAGTCCCCAATCCGCATTGGGCTAGCGTGGGGACTATAGCCCAAGCCCTCTCGCGCATGAGAGGCCTGTGCCCAGCAGTGGGACGTATATAGGCTGAAATGATGATGATGATGATTCATTAAGAGCGATTTCCACGCGCGTGGAATGGCCCGACCACGTGGCCCCACTCGGTTAGCAACGGATATGAAAATCGATACGATAACAGGTGGGGTGATTATTGTTGACGTTTCTGTCACGGTTTCTATGGTGCATCGCTGACGTCAGAATGTATATGTACGAATATTGATTTCGTCATTCATAGAACTTGAGCTTATCGCAAGTACGACATATGGGGGACTTTACCGCAGAAATATTCCAGGACACGCGTCGTTAAACATTTTAAATAAGTACCTATTTCAATTTCAAGGTGCGGTTTATGAAAAGTGTAATTTACGCAAAATAGTTAAACTAGACATAAGTAGCTAAGCCATCTTTGCGAGATGACTTGGACTTATCTAGTGTCAAGCGATTATAATTAATAGTCAATAGTCACATGACACTCGAATCATGACATCACCTGAGCGTAATTTGCATTAACCTGTACAAAAAATCCATAAGCTTGCTTGTTTTCATTTAAAGTTTGCAATCTCTCGGACAACTATAGATGTAGTACCAATTTAGTTCATAAATAAAATTAATCAATTCGTATAACTACTTTCAATGACACAACATTATTAGTCATGTCCATGTCATAGCAACTTTGCCGAAATTAGTTCAATCTTAGAAACACAACAATTGAAACAAATTGTAAACAAATGAATTGAAGCCTATTGATGAATAACGCGACACCAGCGAAATAACTAAAACACGTGCTCTCATTCACGTGCACCGAATTGAAACTAAAAGTGTCGTCAGTAAATTGTCTTTTATTTTTACGACACGGCGCCGATTTAGTCCCACTAATTGCAATTCGCATGACGGTTGCGGGAAGCGTTTAGAACTAATTAGGAAGTTAGGAACCCACGCGAGTCTTGACATTGCTCTATAAAGATTAAGAGTAGGGGGCACGATTATTCACTTGTCACGCTATAGTGGCATACTTGATGAATGCCGCTTTGGTAAATAATACTGAATGAGTCACCGGGAGTTCTGTTACGTGCAAATTATGCACTTACTGTAGACTACCCGACACAGATTTCGCAATATGAAGCTATTTCAGGTGCTATAAAGGCGAACATACCTACGTTGAGTAAGTAGATTAAATACAGGGATCAGACACATTGATAATTTAGTTGCCTAGAGTAGGTCGATAGGGCCCTGAGCTTAATTATTTAAACCGATCGTGCGCCGGTAAGGCGTGTCGAGTTGATGTAGGGTTAAGTTTCACCGCAGTTGAATTTTTTTTAATATTTTTGCAAACATCGAAAATAGGAAAAGATCTGTAGGTACTGTGGGTATGCTGTAGGTAAGCATAATAAGAAAGTACATACAATCATACCTCCAGAACCTTTACGTGAAGATTTATAAAATCTATTTTTACCTGTAAACTTATTTTTCTTTGGTAAATAAATAAAGAACTATGGACGCAGCTATTCCTGTACCATAATAAGGATGCAAATCATTCAACTCTTGCAACAATTAGGATAAAAATACCGGTACAACTGTCAGAGACAAATTGGACATAAATGTAAATAATGATAAAGAACGAGGGCGTAATAGGTTTCAAAAAGAGATTTTAAATTGAAGTAAGGATCCAAATATATTATGTAATTACTAAGTTCTTAAACAATATGTAGTAAATTAAATAGAAAGTCCATGCATAGCTCGTGATCAGCAACGCAGGCTTCGACGAGTGGAAACAAAAGCAAATCATCTACAGGCTTCGTCATGAACTTACAAATGATGTAATCCACAACAGGCTTTATCAATCTTAACCACTTAATTAAACTATGCTATGGTGCCACCCCGGACCGTAGCCGGCCCAAACGTCGCCATGACACTGGCAGCGTTGCCCCGTCGAATTGCCAAGAAGATTTGTTGGACCAGGTACGATCCGGAACGAGGAATAAGGAATAGCAAAACTTACTCAGATTGAATATCCGCTCCGCTCTGTACCGGTGCACGACCGCCAGGGCCAGTCCCGATTGCAGAGCGATCACCATGAACCCCCAGTTGGTAAAGTATATGAACCACTTCATGTACTTTAGCTCCACTTTGCTCTCGTATTGCTTTGGTAATTGCTGGCAGGCGAAGCTCGCGATGCCGACCGATACCACGCCGATGAACAGAAGCCATCTGAGGAAGGTGAATATTAATGGTATTTACAGTCTGGTGCTTCATTACGACACCCTGTGCTATAATAAGCACATTACGTAACTACGTCGAAAATTTAAAGGGCCATTATGTATGTACTGTAAAACGTTGTACGATACACTGCGAATAGGTAATTTAAAATAAAACACTCCTTTCGGTCGTATTTTAAAAATTCGACACTCGTTGCGAATTTGCATACCAATTTTTTGCATTTGTGTCGTAAATAAGTATTACAGTCGCCACAAAAATAAGCAATACCTATGTATGTACATAAAAGTATATAAAAATACTTGAAGTAGCAGATAGGAGGAAATAGGTAATTACCCATTTTGTTACTAGTTCACCAAAAAATTATAATTTTAGTATGGAACTTTTTAATTTACCAAACCGATTTTAATCACTGCATTACGTAAGCTTAGCTAAAGACGTTTTGTTCGTTTCCAGGCTCTAAAATTAAATTACCAATTAGGTAATGATTAATGCACAAAATAATTTAGGGTCAGTTGTCCTAGGGTGAAACAAGCGGACACAGTAAAACTTTGCGATATCTCGGAAACTAGGTGTTACCAGCTAGTGCCGTCTGTCAAGCAAGGGCAGGCTCAGGGACCCCCAGCACCTCACCAATACGCGAGCACGCCTCTGAGAAGGAGCAAGTTGCTACGAGCGTTATTGTGAATTCGTGCGCCAAAACTATTCTTTTTCATTTATGATTCTCAATTTTTTACCAAGATATAGAATAGAGTTTGGCGTTATTTAATTTTTTGTTGTGTTCTATGTGTATTAAAGTTTATTTGGAGCTAAATATTTTTAAATTTAGTTCACTCTTTGGTGAAGTTTTTTTAAATTGTTTTAAAAAACACCCCCTAGTCTCACAATGAAACATTTGTATGTAGTATACAATGAAACATGATGTTGACTGAACACCATGTACCAGTGCACAATGAAACAAACTCGTTATTTTTTTAATAATTAAAGTATATGTGCGAAAATTGTGAAAGTAAAATGTCATGAAAATTGATAATAATTTGTCTATCATATGGCAAAATATAAGATACTTAACTTTAGAAACGGCTGTGATAGGATGGTTTATATGTTGAATGTTTCATTGATGGCAAGGTATAGGTCACATGTCTAACATTGAAACAGTCGTTTATAAAACACTAGTTGCCAGAAAGTGTATGATATCAAACATGGAGAAGCTCAAAACCCTCCCCCGTTCACTTAGTTGGCAATCATGCTCCGTGGACATAAAAGGCGCAGCATGCCGTACGTGCCGACTAGATTTTCGATTAACAGTGAAACTCAGGTGTGTGTACAATGAAACAAGTTTTCGCTTTTATATATTTCAGCATTCTTATAATAATTCCATACGTCAGAAACCTATTAAATAACAAATTTCAGCCTACCACTGTTTTCTCCTTTCCTTTCTCATTAATTGGTTGAAAGCATATATGTATTAATGTCACTTATTTATTACACCGTTTCAATGTTTTTTAACGATGTTTCATGGTAGACTATAATTATTACATCTGTTTCACTGTAAAAATTAGAGTGTTTCATTGAAAACATGCACAAGTACACAATTAAACAAAACTCATTTTTTAAAGAAAGGTTTGTACAGAAACTGTAAAAGATAAGTAGAAAGCAAGAATGCCATACGATAGCCAAAAAAATTGTTTATCTTCATACGAAATATAACACTCATAACTTTAAAAACACCAGATATAGGAAGGTTTGAACTTTTTGTGTTTCATTGATCAACAAGTTACCCTACTTATTCATTCGCTTGAAAATAATATCGCAACAACACATCTTAACCTGGATCGTCTAAGGCAGCGGTTCTCAATCTTTTTTTTTGACGGAACTCTTTTGGAAAGCGAAATACTTGATGGAACCCTACAATAAAACAATAGATTTTAGAAGTGTGTTTTTTGCATAGTTCTAAATTCTTGCGGAATCCCTGCAGGGGTGTCGCGGAACCCTAGGGTTCCGCGGAACACACTTAGAGAATGGCTGGTCTAAGGAAAACGACTTAGATTATGCGAGCCAAACACTATAAATAACAATTTAATTAACATCAAGTAATGACATTATTATTGACAATGTTTTGTTGGAATATAATGAATGTCATGAAATTTGGATCGAAATAAAGAAATAACAATATAATTAATCGCATCACTGGAATTACTAATGGTATAGAAGTAACCGACACTGACTTTAGGTAACTTGGCAGTAATCGCCTACTTATCTAATCTTAAATTACATACACTGTGTGTGTGTCACAGTGTGTTATACGCCATGGATTTAATATTATGGCTGTCATACATTTTCCTTAAGTAAATTGCAAGGAACTAATTCTGTATATGCTCGGATGAGAGGGTTTAAATCAATTATGGAAAACGAATGTGACATGAGTCGTGAATTAATCAAATGGTGATTTACGTCACATGGTAAATCAATGTCATGGCTATAAAGATAAGAAAAGGAAAATGGACTTTTGCAGTAATCATTATAATGGTTGCCAAAAGTCCCTGTTATCGACTTCCCTCCGTTTCCCTGGATCCTGTTAACGAATGTTCCGTGTAATGGTTCCTCATACATAATTATACAATGTTTAATTGTGAATTGGATCAAAAAATACTTAAATAAAACAAGGTTAAATGTACCCATCTGCAAAAGTGCATGGCCATTACATGACTGAATTCTATTCATAATGTGTCCATGCAATTTTACAATCACCATCAGATGTCGATGCGGATAAGGTGCGCAAAAATATCTGAACATCCACCTTAAGACCTTTATAATAGAGGCTTTGTTCAGATGTTTGTGAACACCTTGGCCGCTCCGATATATGTATCTGATGGTGACTGTAAATTGTTCTGCAGAAAAACATTAAGCTGTGTATAGAAGTTTGAGTCAAATATAAATATAAAGGTAGAGTTACAATGATTAATACATCATTGTAAGATATTCGGAAACATCTCAATTACAGTGAAACCTGGTTAAGTGGGACCTGGATAAGTGAGAAACCTCTATAGCTGGGACTCATGGTACGGTCCCGACACTTTAGCACTGAATTACCTCTGTTAGTGAGATAAAACGAACCTCTATAACTGGGATTAGTTGTTGTGATTTTATAGTCACATTTACCTCTATAATTGAGACAGAGAGTGTATTTCACCTCTTTTACTGAGACTATATTTATAAGATTACATTTTCCTAATTGTTTTTTTAGAATTTTATACGAATTACCTCTGTATCTGAGATAACGTCAATCTATGACCTCTCTAACTTGGACTTTATTGATCTATTTCCGTATTCTTACTAACTCTTAGTCTGTCCACAAATTCCGCATTTGCTTAATTGTGTCTAAACATTAAACATCATCAAACATCAACATAAACAAATTTTCATTTATAAAATTTCTAAGACGCAATGAAGTCCGTATCAAATTTAATTGAAAAAATCTATCCTTTGGAAAAACATTCAAATAAATTCAAAGAAATATTTAAACAGACTTGAAAAATATTTAGGGACAAGGATTACTTTACCTAAACATTTAAAGATAATTACAAAATACCTTATTAACCACCTCTATAACTGAGATATATCCTCTATTCTCACCTCTATTAATGGGACCCTCTGTAAATGAGACGGAAATTTATTTGTACCTGGCTAACTGAGAGCCTGGGTAAGTGGAATACCTCTTTAAGTGAGACAAATCTGCTCGTCCCTTGAAGTCTCACTTATCCAGGTTTCACTGTACTAAGTACAAACAGCAACACTCTTAACTGTCCATCGGTGGACCTTATGCCTTTTGTAATAAGGTTTATCAATGGACAGTTAACAGTGTGGGCGATGGTACTTAGGTAGTTTAGTAAACCTTCACAGGGACCCCTTATTAATGTTCGTCGCCATATATACACGTTATGGACGTCCTCCAATTAAAATACAAACATGCTAAAAAATTTACGATACAACTTCAACCTGAGGGTTACCTGACGTAGAAATATTTCTTGTGTGGGCTGTAAGTGCCATTAGTGTAGTAAATGAAGCAAGTTGTTGTATGGAGACCCATGCATTAATTTCTCAGTCGATGAAATTTAGCTTGGTTATTGTATAGTATGAGCCGAGACTAACATTATAAATATCCAAAAAAAAAACACTCATAAGTTAGGTAAAAACACAAATCTGATTATATATTGAACCGAGTAATTCCTCAGTCCAAAATTATTTTACAAAATAAGTTATTTGCATCAGTATGTGATACTAGAAAAAAATCTAAAAGTTTTGTCAAACATGAGAATATTTTTTTATGATACTTCCTTTTTTTGACGCTCATTTTCATCGGAAAATTGCTCTGTCATTTTTTTCTTCTTATATGATCTTAGAATATAATTTGGCGCAGTGGGTAAAAAAATCCAAAAAAAAATGCTTATCGAAATGTATGTATTATAGAACTATTAAAAACTGAGAGTGGAAAATTTTTAGATTTTCATTTTGTAGGTATAAAACGGCAATAAAATGGCATTCCAGTGAAAAAATTAGACTGAGCCATTTTTTCGGTCCAAGACACGCCAAAAAAATTTATTTTATTAATACTGGTATTTCTGCTGGGATATTTTTTTGATATTTCATATATTGTTGCAATACGTTACATGAATATGTCTGGTGAAGAAAGTTTGAACGGAGCATTTTTCCGTAAAAAGATATTAACGATTTAAGACTTTAGGTATTTACTTTAATTCTATTATTATTATTCTTTGGAAATTTATACAATACTTTTTATTTATTGATACTTTATCATACTGTATAGTTTTTTTCTGGCCGAGGAATTACTGCGGGGTCCACTACCTTTATTTACTACACTACATAGGGAGTTAAAGATTCGTTTATAATGTACACACGAATTGTTCACTTGGATTCTACGTTTTATTTCCTTAGGGCCATTACATTATAATATCGTCGACGTCAGATGACAACCAAAAGTCACTAATTACTAAAAAAATATTAAACAAAAATCGACCTTCTTTTAGTACTAATATGGTTCACTATGGCTATGAACTTGTAGTGGTAATTAGTGAGTTTTGCTTGTCACCTCACCTGACGATATAGCAACGGCTTTTAATTAAAAGTTATTTTCAGTAGTCTGAGAACAAACCATGTGTTTACTCTTAATAAATAAGCATATTGACTGTTTACCAAGGCCATTTTTTGTGATCAGTAATTTATTTAGAGAAGTAAACTATTCCTACTTTGTAGATTTAATTTGGCTGAATTATTAATTTAAAACCAGTCACCTTTCAAATGCGGTGTATGATGTAGAACATCATAGACTCCTGCATCTACTTGGTTTCTTTAATGTTCAGAATCTTGTGTTTAGATTATACCTAAACATTACATGCAATACGCGACTGGCATGCGATACCACTGACAGCCAACTGGAGTGTGTCAGTCAGATGAGCGAAATATTACTCAAGGCTCGGCGTGCACCAGCTCCAGATGGCCAAACGTAGGCTTGAACGTCTTCTGAACTCCTCTTCAACGAGGTTACTGTACTAAAGCCAGTCATTTATAAGTACCTGTATATAAGGTAGGCGACCGGTGGCCGCTGCTGCGTCTGCCACTGACAGCAGCCGAACTGATGCGCAGGAGTGTGCTCTAGGCTGAGCGCGCGCCGACTCGCCGACCACACGCGGCCCAGCATGGCCGGCTTACACGTCTTCTTCTGCATTGCTACAATCAAACGAACTGGGGTTACGTCACTCGTGTATTTAGTGCATTTATAAAATATAAAGAAGCCAGTAGAGATATTCAGCGTGTTGTTTAAACATGTGATCATGTGATAGATGCGTCCTAATGATTTCTAAATATAGAATATTAACCTAAAATTTGGCCAGAGTAGGTACGGAAGTGTTGCTCTTGAATAATAATTACGATAATCCTTTTTAAACGAAATGCCCCAATGGCAATGAATAAACAAACACACGTTATACATACATAATAAGAAACTATAATATATAAACCGTTATGAACAAATTAGCTTCAATTATAGTCAATTAAAGTCATCATTTCATTTGAAGCACGTTCAGTCAATGGTATCGATTTAGTAAGTACCGTTAAGTTCAAGTGTCAGCTGTGGCAAATTAACGATTGATACTCTTCAGTACTACGGCTATCAAATGGTTTAAATACCAATAACATAAGGAATATACTTTTGGGCATTAGTGAAAATTTTAAGAAGTCAACAATCATCAATATAAAATTAATTAACGTTATTATTTAATAACGATAAACCTCAAAGGAAACTACATAATTATCCTCTCGGGAAATTCGGACTAAAACTAGGAAAACCAATATGAAACGGGGTAATCCCATAGGCCTGGACTTTACAAAAGATTATATTAAGCACAATTGCTCATAGGTACTGTTATGTATTATATTATTATATATCCGTACAAAGAGTAATTGTTTCAGCCATGTAAATCAAGGAGGTTTTTGGTTGTATTTGGGTACCTACCGGTTGGCTGATTAATGGATTAGACACGTATAAGTATGTATTTGACAGTTGACATTACCTATTTCAAATATAATGAAAACTGCAAAGGGCTCACGAAACATGACATTTATCAGCCACGTAGGGTAGCCAGGCTATGTATCGGCTAGACTTAACGGTCTTCGATATGAAACCGAATACAATTAGGTACATAACCATGCTATTACCATTAGACACCATTAGTCATACCTACACATTGTGGCATTAGACCTACACATTGTGGCAGTAACAAAAGTAGAACTGGACACAACAATTATACCTATAGCCAAACACGCATTGCCATTGATTAGTGAAATGTTCCTAACATATTTGGTAGCCACGACCCAGACATGCGACGTATCATCGTGTGGGTTCAAACGTTTTGCAAGCAATCTCTCAAGCAGTTCATACTAATTAAGCGTCTGTATTGCTTATGAGGTATTTAGATATGCGATAACATGACCGTCTGGGTTGCTTCGCCTCAGTAAAACCAGTCATAAGGTAACCATGAGATCTGTAAAATAATGAGTAAGTAAATAGAATTTCGTACTTAAAGGTTGAACACGCCAAAACTGGGGCACACAAAATGTAGTACAAAATTATAATAAAAGTGAAAAAGTATATTATGTTTTACACATTTAATAGCATATTTAACGCTGTTTAAAATAACATTCCATATTTTAGATTTGGTCTACACAGTAAGCCATTTTTCTAACTTTCCTACGTGCACGGCTCATAAGACTTTGCACCATGTTAATAGAACACTGTCTTGACGCCCATGTCCACATCTTTTGTAGTTCAGGGACCGATTTTACTCCGCCGCCTTTCTTTTTTAATATTCCCTTCATAATACTCCAGTACTCTTCAACGGGCCGCAGTTCCGGACTATTTGGGGGGTTGCACACTTTTGGTACCACCACGATCCCATTTGCAGCATACCATTCCATCACTGGTTTTGAGTAGTGGCAACTGGCTAAATCTGGCCAAAACAAAGGTGGTGAGTCATGCTTTCTTATGAAAGGTAGCAAACGTTTCTGCAAACACTCTTTTCTATAAATATCGCCGTTTATTGTCCCGGTAGTAATAAACGGCCGACTTCTTTTCCCACAGCTACATATTGCTTGCCAAAGCAGGTACTTTTTTGGAAATTTCGAACGTTTTTTTAATTTACACTCTTCAGGGGCGTCTACTCTACTTAGGCTGGTATAGAACTCTTGCCCAGGAATTTGTTTAAAGTCACCTTTTATGTATGTTTCGTCGTCCATGACGACGCATGCAAATTTGGTTATGAAATTCTCATAAAGTTTTCGAGACCGTTTCTTCGCGGATGAGTTCTGTTTCGAGTCTCGATCTGGTGCTGCCTGGGCCTTATAACTCCTTAGGCCAGCCCTACGTTTCACTTTTTGAACATAGGACTGAGACATTTTAACTTTTTTAGCAACATCGCGAGACGAAATCTGAGGATTTGAGGCAAACATGTTCACCACCTTCTCGTCCTTTTTTTTATTCTTGACACCCTGCAAGCCTCCACTTCCTGGCTTCCGATCTATTGTTAGGTGCGCACGGAACTTTTTTAATACGCGACAAACCGTAGATTGAGGACATTTCAGTCGTTTCGCGATATCTCTGTAGCTCAGTAATGAATTTTCTACGTATTCGTGCAAAATTCGCTCGCGTTGTTGATGTTGTTTGCTCGACATTTTGACAACGAATAAACATAATTTAAAAAAACTTGATAACATTATAGGCCAGTGTCTTGTGACCAAGTAGGTGCCATAAAAGTTTGTATATCTCTATTATTTGCATAGCAATAGTCGATTGTACATGCCCCAGTTTTGGCGTGTTCAACCTTTATTGTAGTTTGATGAGCAAATAAAACGAAATATATAGGTAATCTATTTATGTACATACAAGGTTTTAATTATTCTCGCTAACAGAGTGTACGTGGAAATGGGTATCATAACGTCGTACAATCAGATTTAGTACGCACATTTTTAGGTACCCGATGTCGAGATCAGGTTACACTGGACTGCATAAAGACTTCGTCTCGATTGCGTTCACCAATGGGTCTACCATCGTTCATACTGTCCACTTCCAAATACAACCTTATTGCAAAGATATAAGGCCCACCTTTGGTCAGTTAAAAATGTTACTCGTAGTACACTCGCCGCCACAGCGGCCGAGGTGCTCAAAAACTCTAGCGCCTTGACATATTAGATGATAAGAAGAAAAAAAAGTTATATAATGTTTTTTTTCCAGCGAGCCGGAAAGCGTCTACAATTTTTTTTTAATTTCGGGAGGTTGGTGGAGGGTTAAAAAATCGTTAAGCAGTTTGTGGGTTTGGTCGTTTTGTCCACTTTAATGCTATATTTTTACTATAACTTAATATAACACTTATTTGTAGGCATTTTCTTAATCTGACGAACAAAGGTTTGACGCCTAATTTTTAAATTGTAACCGTCAGATTAAGGAAATGCGTGCAAATAATTATCAGATTTAGTAATAGCACAATTATAGCGTTAATTTGGACTAATATGACCAAATCCACAATCTGCTTAACAATTTGTTGAACCCCCCACCAACCCCCCACCAACCAAGGGCTCAACATAGATGGCTAAAAGGGGTAAAGGTAGACTACACGGCGTAACAAGATATCATTCATATCTTAATCTGACGCGCTCGAGTAAACACAAAAATCCCCTCTTGGGCTCCCCTACCATAGATACTCCAGTAAAGATACGGTTACGTTAAACATTAATTAGTAATAGGCAATTCTTTTTTTATTCCTGTTCTTTAGATCATTTTAAGATACTTTATTTTCGAATCCAACCAACTTTCTGTCCGGAAGTAGGTAAAAAAAAATAGTTAAAAAAAAGAGCCGTTCTTGTTTGTTAAAAATAGTAATAGTATTTTTAGTTCGTAAACGTGACGAAAATAATATTTATAATGAGTCGACAATGGAATCAGTCAAAATATTAACACGGAAAATAACTCATTCAATAAATGGCGGGGCCTCACGGATATACGTCGTAACTTGATATAAAAAAAAAGTAATAATTAGGTCTTTGATTGAATTACCATAAAACTACCTCATTAAGCTATTTATCCGAGAATCCGACATCAATATTATTTGTATCACTTGTATATATATTTACGCCTTAAACATGCTAGAAAAAATGGTTATAGATATAATTTCTTGCAGACTTTGTTCTGATAACGTTCAAAGTGATATTCAATACATAATCACACAAAAATATGGTCAATGTAATAAATATGTGCATTTTAACAAATTCGCTAAATGAAACTACCAAATTTGAACTCTTTGCGCTAATGCTAAGGATTACATTTCCTTGCGGCGCGCGGGGACAGTTTCAATGCGGGCGGTGGCGGGAGTTCGTGCCAAGGACGCGTGGATAGTATGTAGGTAAGTATGTACTTACCTACAAGTTGCTACAAGTGACAGGCCAATTCGAACGTGCGCGGGCGTCTCGCTCGCACCAAATATTTGTGCGGCCAAGTCTGAGCAAAATGAACGCGCGCGTGAATGATAGCTGATTAAAAATAACTGATATCATTTCCAATATTATTTGAATATTGGTTGATGTTCAAATTATATTCGTAATTATATACGTCAATTATGACCCACTACAAAAATAAAAATTGCGAATGACTATCTATCGTCTTATTTAATTTCAGAATGGCATAGTGTGGAGTGGCATTATAAAAGGAATACTTATTATCGTAGTCATTTGACAGTTTTGGTGACACTTTCACATTCTGTCACAGCGAAGTGGGTAGGCCCACTCTTTCATTTGATATTAACGTCTATCCAACAACTTTGTCAGTAGAAAAAGGCGCGAAATTCAAATTTTCTATGAGACAATAACCCTTCGCGCCTAAGTGTCTGTAGACTTTTTTTTCAACAAACGTATTATATTGACTATTTCGTGCTCTTTCTATTCATAGTTTATGTTCCTAAGTTCCATAATAAGTATAACATAGCATAATAAGAGTCGACGTCAAATATATGTTTACACTTTTGCACCTTACTCCTTGCACCATATTCGGAACCTAAGAATAAATAATATTGAGAGTGGCAACACTGTCGTAGGGGGCTATTCATAAATTTAAGTCATTTCAAATTTGGGGGGGGGGGGGGCGGGTCTGGACATCGGAGGATTGTAGCATGACGCAGGAGGAAACGGTGCCATTCGAAGCATGATTTTTGGATGATTTTAGAGGAGGGGGGGACAAAAATCGTCAAAAATAGATGACGTCATGTATGGACAGCCCCTTACTAGGTCGTATTGTCTTTTTCTAGCATATACGTCCCTCTCTCCCCCACACTCCTACCGCACAGGCAGGTTGCTTTGTCAGTTATACAAGACAAATTTTCAAGTCATTGTCTCAAAATTATACATATTTACACCATGCAGGATTAAAACTTTAGGTTCCGAATAGAGATGCACCGGATATTCGGTTACTATCCGGTATCCTATCTCGCCCTTATTTTAATATCCGGCCGGATACTGGATAGTAACTATGCTTGATATCGGAATATAATCGTACTCGATTATTATTTTAAAACAATTTAAACGTTCCATTCACTAGCTCGCGCACTAATTTCGTACCTAGTGATAGACCTATATGAGTCCGCGCGAAAGTTCATTACGAAACAGGTCAAAACTTCCACAATGCGCACCTGAAAAACCGGAATGTAGGTATATTTCCGCCGGCCGAATATTCGGCGGCTGAATACCGAATATTCGGCCTATGGTCAGGCCGTACATCCGGTATCCTGTATGCGGCCAAACAACTATCCGTTGCATCTGTAGTTCCGGATATGATAAGTTATTTAATTAGCGTTTTATTTTTGTGTAAATGCTGTCATTAAACAGCTTTACCGATATTCGGAACCTACGAATAATATTGAAACATGTTTGTTATCGCCTGGTGGTGGGAAGACGCCAAACCAATGTGATTATACATAATATGTATAGGATATTATCCTATGATATACTTATTATGTGTATGTAATATAATTATATTATGAGTGTTTAATTAATTATGTAGTACGTACACCCTTTATTGTAACACCTGTGAGGAGAGAGATATTTAGTAAAGTATACAATTTGATAGGTACATTTTGTAAAATTAACATTTATTGTATTTATTTATTTATTTCAAATAACAAATTGCACCTTACAGCTAATGCCAAAACGGCACAATTTGGAACACATTAACAACATAAAGCATTTTTAACATTATTTATAACAATACAATATACAGCTAAGATACATGTATTCATTATGGTATGGTACTCTTAGGCATCTCTCTTTCTAATATCCTCTTGCACTTTCACATCACTATTCCGGATCGTTTTTATTTGCTAGATAATTTAACGGACAACTATAGTACATTGTAGGAGAGGACGTAAAACCGCTAAAAGATGGACGAGTGAGTTTGAGGGCCGACACGTTGGTGGAGGCCCTCGAATAATACGACTCCATCTTTAGCGTTTCCGGCCGAGGCATTACATAGTGCTTTTCACGACTACTGCGAGGAAATAAGGAAACATTTGCATAACTATAAGTACTAGCCCGCGATTTCTCTGGTAGCAAATTACTAGCCACTGCCTGTGCTGTCTCTTGGATTTCGGTAGGCGTCAGCGTAAGAATATCATTTTCTTCACTAGAAGAACTTATTTTTACAGCGAGCGTAGATACGTGTTTCTTATATTTTATAGTACTATCCAATTCAGTGAGAATTTTCCGATCCCGCCTTTTTTCTTTTTTATCACATTTAAGAGGCGTTTTTCTGTTGTTTGCTTCAAACCGACTCTAAACTTAGAAGCGTTTTTGCTAAAAAACCACAAACAGCTACAAAAGTAAAAAACGCCTTAAGCGTGAATCGAATGAACTGACTGAATGAATGAATAGTTTGACATTTCGTTTTTTTTAACAAGATATTGGTCCTATAAATAACCTAAATTTATTTTTGAAGGAAAAAGTTGCGCCAAAAAAGACCTTTTATTGATTTTTATGTTTTAAATTGTACTCATTGCTGTAGCGAACTGTCACCAATGACAGATGATGATAACAATGAAACATTGT
This sequence comes from Cydia splendana, assembly GCF_910591565.1. NCBI lineage: Eukaryota > Metazoa > Arthropoda > Insecta > Lepidoptera > Tortricidae > Cydia > Cydia splendana. The sequence continues at coordinate 7,255,656 of NC_085963.1, forward strand.
AGTAGTGGTGGTTCAGGTGCTACAGCTATTGCCTACTTTCCAGCTTGGTTTTAGACCACCTATTGCCACATTTCCGAACAGTGGCGTGAAAAATTGAATTATTTATTTCGAGCGGCATAAGCCGTTAGAAACTGTTTTTCACCACACCAGCTCGGAAAGGCTTACTTTGCGCTTCAAAAACTGAGAGCAAAGTTTCATTTTATTCACAAGTGAGGCAAAGGAATCAAATGCAAATTTTGAGTTGTTTTCTTATATTTGCTGGTAGAATTGACTTTTAAATCATAAATATTTAATAACATACATTTGTATTTGATTTTGTATGATATTTTTACATTTAATATTTGCTTCGGGTTGGTATGGTGAAACATTTTGTGTTTCACTTGGGGCAAATTTTGTTTAACCCTCGTGCTTTGAAACCCTCGCAACGCTCAAGATTCCATGTTTCGAATGTTTTACTTGCTCAAGTATCAATATTAGCACGAGCGGTTAAACAACAACTTTGCCCCCTTGTAAAATAAATAACTATTTCAATATAGTCAGCTAAACTGAGGTACAAATTCAAAAACTCACCAGCAGTTTAGCTTCACGACCTTCCAGATGGAAAAACAGCAAGCCAATGACTTGAAAATTTGCCTTGTATAACTGACAAAGCAACCTGCCAGTGTGGTGGGAGTGTAGGAGCGAGGGACGTATATGCTAGAAAAGGGCAATACGACCTACGACAGTGTTGCCACTCTCCATTAGAGATGCAAATGATGCAATGGATAGTTGTTTTTGGTCAGATACCGGATATTCGGCCTGACCGTCGGCCAAATATTCGGTATCCGACCGCCGAATCTTCGGCCGGCGGAACAATAAAAAAAATAAAAAATCATTTATTTCAGACCTTGGTTCATACACTTACACCAAAAAACTAATTAACTACAAACTAAATTTAACAATACCTACATTTCGGTTTTTAGGTGCGCATTGTGCAGGTTTTAACCTGTTTCGTGGTGAACGTTGGCGCGGACTCATTTCTATGTTCGAAATGAGTAGGTACCTACGCGTGCAAGTGAGTGGATGTTTAAATTGATTTGAAATAATAAACGAGTAATGTACAATATGACAGTGACTGTTTCTTAAATCCAATTTGTTTACTCTGAAATCAAGCAAAGTTACTATTCGGTATCCGGCCGGGTATATTATTCTGAGGTTCCAAATATCGGTACAGTTGTTTAATTGTTGCTTAATTTGGAGATTGACCCCAATTTCATTTCTGATCAAATCGGTCGATTTGATCATCCCGTCTGGACTTCACTTAACAGCCGTAACACATTACCGCGCCGTTCAGGGTCACGGTGCGCCAAACCATAGCCTGATGTCATGTATAATGTACTTAGTCCAAAATTATGTTATTTACTAATTATGTTATTTATATGCATTAAACGTTAAATCTGAACCAATTCGATTACTATTCTATAGTGAAACACATTCAGCTTGACTAGAAAAAGCGCGGCAAATTTAAAACATGTAATTAAAGCTGCAGTGAAGCGGCAGAAGTATGCCCCCCTGGGAGCAGGTTACATTTTTGTCCCTTTCGCGGTAGAAACGGCGGGCTGCTGGGGGGCGGACGCGAAAAACATGGTGCGCGACATAGGCCGTCGACTTAGGCAGAAGGGGGAGGATCCCCGCTCCGAGTCGTTTCTGGTGCAAAGGCTATCCATAGCCATTCAGCGCGGCAATGCCGCGAGTATTATGGGCACTTTTGCACCGGAAGCGTCTAGGAGCGGCAGCAATGTTTAGTTAGTAACTTGTGTGTGTTTAGTTTGTAAGTATGACTAACTGTATGTATGTTTTGATAGTTACCAATAAATTTTAAAACATGTATAAGTAAAAAGCATTTAAGGTTTCAATAGCGCTCAGAGACCTGACTTTTATCTCGATATCGTAATTTTCTAGCGACAAATCCATTATCTATACAAAACTGTCGCAAAAATGTTATCGCTTGTATATCGTGGTACAGGATAGGATGGAGCCATATACTTTACTACTTGCTTGCAAGTATCGTAATTAAACAGTGCTAAGTAGTTAAATACGCGCAATGTATTTTTATGTCATAAATAATGTATTTATTTAATGTTAATTTAGTATTAATTATAGTATGTATATTGTTTTATCCACAAATATGAATAATTGTAGTTAATTTACCAATAAAACATAATTTATACGGCCACAAATAAAATATTAAATGCTTCTAAAGTCTGTTTGGTTATTTCTACATGGAAACGAAGTCATTTCAAATTATAAAAACATTAACTGAACACCTTATTGCCGCCTGCAGTCACCGCTCGCCGCTCAGCTATCCGCTGACGTTAATACCACGGCCTTACGTTTTGTGACATTGAGTCGCGTCAGGGGAGCGACACGGTTCGGTGCGCTTGCGTTCAGTCGAGTTTTGGAATATTACTGCAAATTTTTGTTGTTTGTTAATTTGTTGGTTATTGTTGTTTGTTAATTTGTTGGTTATGGTGTCGACTTTTATTGCCCTAGTCGCCAAATGATGTTACTAGTGAAATTTTAACCGACACCACATGGTAAAACTAACTTTAACAATAATTACTCAATTAATAATCGACTAAAAACGGTATTTCTAATACATAACTTATATTTTTTGCTATTCAATTAAAGAGTACTAACAAAATCCTAACTCAATTAATTAGTGCAAATATTTTAAGGTTTGCGATTCCTGCTCGGCCTTGCGTCGCAAGGTGCCCGGTACCACTGTATTGCAGCAATAACTAGAAATGCTTACTTTAGGGAACATTAGCAACTGTCGTTTTTGATAATTACATTTAGTGGTGAGGGGTGGTACTTAAATGACCGCTATTGAAAAATGGTTTAAACTTATAGGCGCGAAGATTTGATTTCCCTAAGAAAATTTTAATTTCGCGTCTTTTTCTGCTATCAAATTGGGTGTGTGTCAGTATAATAGCCCTATATAATTGGCCTATTATTGTATTAAATTTAACGCGCACGCTAAGACGGAAAGCCTGCAATTAGGTAAAATTTACTTTCTTATTTACAGCACTCTTGCCCAGATTAAAGCTGATAATTAGTTCGAATCTAGTCTCCCGTGTTTTTTACGTTCACTGGTACATATGTTTTGACCGAGTAAATAGTAAATATACTAAATACTTTTTTAAATATTCGCGCTCGGGGCGATGGAAGTTTCATCGTTCCGTCGCCCCGCTCCATGCAACGACCAATCGCGTCAGCTCGCTGGCTCGTGCGCGGCAACTTTAAAGCAACGATAATGTTTTTGATGGTTTTTTGTGTTACGAATCATATTTCAAGTCGATTTTTACAGTATTCGACGAAAGAGAACTCATAATGAAAATCCCATATGATATTGATCTATTACCATTTTTAACCAGGCAATTAATGCACAACCCCATAAAACCCACCATACGGTATTATTTAGTGTACGATTAAATTGCAACGCTTGTACTTATTGTAATTTGGAAATAATGAGAGAAAAAATAGCCTTTTACCATTTTTGAGGACGGAAATATACTGAATTTAATAATAACCGTAGGTTACTTACTTTAAATGTAGGATACAGAGTTATTTTTTGTGTGATTCATGCTTAATGTCATAAAGCAAATATTTATCTATGAGTATAATTTTAAAAAATGTTATTAATATTTTTTACAAATTTTCTGTGATTTTTTATATTTTTACATTTTTTTTAAATACCTAAATGTAATATATTTATTTGGATTATGTGTCGACGTAATCACTAGATTTATTATCTGTCCCGTACACCGAAAATTTCAGCTATTACTAATTATTTCCATTCCGCCATACTAGCCGAGCGTACCTTTCTTGGCCTAAGAGGCGTGTTCCGATATTCGTATTAGCACCTTGGCCGTTCCGATATCTTATGGCGACTGTACATGGGCAGGGTCTAGACGTCTCAATCGCACAACAATGGTCTTTTTCAGCGACGCATCAATCAGAATTGATGCCTTCCTCGTTACTGATAAGCGCTCTCTTCGCCTTCACTGAATGAAAGTGTGTTAATTAATTGATAAGAGTTCAATTTAAACGAACAGTTGGGTAGGTGTACGGCCATGTTCTATACGTGTGTTGTAATTTTAAGTAAATTTACATAGAGCACATACCTTAGGTATATGTAGTGAATTGTATCGTTCCTAAGTATAAGCAAAGACATATGTAACTTCGTAGATGGCAGTAAATTTACTGTGACTACAAAATTTACTATGACAGGACCCATCTATACTATCTATTCTCTTTGGTATAAGTAAGTAAACTACTTAGGTCATACTGAAAATTCCTGGACTGGCCACTTAGAAAAAATAAGTCGTCTCATATATCAGAATCCAGAAACTTTCAGTATGGCCCACGTATTTTAATCTAAAAGCTAACGAAAGGAGGTACCTTCTGGTCCCGGCATTTTGGCGCGGCTCACTAGTTTTTTTTTAGAATACCATGACATCTGATTATCAATTAGGTATTTGAAGGATTTAAAATAAGATAAATTCATCGATTTGTAATATCGAACCGCGATTAGAATTCGATTGAGCATATGTATCGTTTTTGAATAATGAAGACAAATACATCTGTTGTGCTTATGTTACTTTCAAATCTCATTCTTATTGCAGGCGAATTGTCAAATAACTAGTTACCTAATTTCCGCTCCACCTACTTCAATAGTAGCGATAGCGGTACACCCTGAAATTCGGGAATCAGCTGCAAATGGTGTTAAAGGTATGAAAATCGGCACGATTAATCTTTAGGCCATTTGAATCAATTTGACCCGTAGCACAAAAAAAAACAAACGGAAAGGAGTTATGACGTCATCTTTTTTTTGTATGGAAAAATAAAAAAAATTGTTCAGAAACCTATCGTGTGTGGTATTAAATGAAAGGGCATTTTGAGCAGGTTTTAAAAATATATCACATTATTATATTTCCGTCACTTGCATTCAATTAAAATAAAAATAATTTTCAAAACATACCAAGTTTGGGCTCCTTCAGATACGAAACCGTTGAATTATTTTTTTGTAAAATATACCTCAAGTAATACCCAATATCCTCATATCTAACCCCAAGAAATTAATTTCGAAAATATTCAGTCTTAGTATTTTTTTTTTAATTTTTACTATTACAAATTGTGATCTATCAATCTATCAATGAAACGGCCTCCTAGCCTAGTCGATAGTGACCCTGCCTATGAAGCAGGAGGTCCCAGGTTCGAATCCTGGTAAGGGCATTTATTTGTGTGTTCATCATCATCATCACATAAATAAATGCCCTTACCAGGTCTTGTATGTATGTGTATATGGGCATTTATTTGTGTGATGATGATGATGAACACACAAATAAATGCCCTTACCAGGATTCGAACCTGGGACCTCCTGCTTCATAGGTCGGGTCACTATCGACTAGGCTAGGAGGCCGTTTCATTGATGGATTGATAGATCACAATTTGTAATAATAAAAAAATAAAAAAAAATACTAACACTAAATATTTTCGAAATTAATTTCTTGGGGTTAGATATGAGGATATTGGGTATTACTTGAGGTATATTTTACAAAAAATAATTCAACGGTTTCGTATCTGGAGGAGCCCAAACAGGCTATGTTTTGAAAATTATTTTTATTTTAATTGAATGCAAGTGACGGAAATATTATAATAATGTGATATATTTTTAGAACCGGCTCAAAATGCCCTTTCATTTAATACCACACACGATAGGTTTCTGAATTTTTTAATTTATTTTTCCATACAAAAAAAGATGACGTCATAACTCCTTTCCGTTTTTTTTTTTGGTGCTACGGGTCAAATTGATTCAAATGGCCTAAAGATTAATCGTGCCGATTTTCATACCTTTAACACCATTTGCAGCTGATTTTCGTCAACCGCTAGCACTATATAGTGAAAAAAGTGACTTCTGTTAAAAAGTGACGGATATTTTGTCACGTGGATGAAGCTATCTATAATACGCCTGCTGTACAAATTTTATACCATGTTTGTTTACTTACCTATGATTACGTTTTACTCCTTCATCAATGCATAAAAGACGTAGGTACTATTTGCTTTATTTAGGCCATTGGTGTCAATGTCACTTTTACTACGCTTGTGAACTTCATTAAAACAGTTAAGCAATTTTTTATTCAGCTGAAAACAAACATACGATGTGCCATGATAGTAAGTGGTTGCCGCAACCTATCGATGCTCGCAACAGCAGAGTCACAACAACCATTGAGTGGTATTATTGTCTGATAATAAACGAAACGGTAAAAGGTATGGGACCTAGAACAAGCAAATAATTTCTATAATTTAATATTTTATACTATTTAATTTAATATTTTATACTATTTTAATTTTCAAAATTTCAAAATTACTAGTATCTATCTGGACATGCTTATATTATTTTAACCTTGACATACAGACTTTAAATTTATATTTATGAGGAGGTAGGCACAAAAGTAAGATCGAACCACATATGTCTCCGCGATCCTAACACCAATATTGAAGTGAAGAGTAGTGAGTTGCCAGACACGTTTAACCACTGACTTAATATTAGAAATAGACACACAGAGCGGAACAAAAACGTCAACAAAACGTGGGTCAGAATGACACAAGCGCTAAATTTGCATTGATGATAAAAACGCTTACGTAAATTTTGAGTCAAGATAAATGTTTTGTTCGGAAAAGAACTTACTGTCGTAAGCATTAAGTGTCAAATTTATAAACATTAGTACCAACACTGTTAAAATTTTAAGTCCGATGGCACTAAACGTAACGTCACCATTGTATTTACGTCAAACGAGAATAATGAACGAATGGAGGCCCTTTGGTTCATTTTAATAGGTATTACTGTACAGCTACAGAAAAACCAAAGTAATAAATGAAACAAATTTAATTTGATCGGAAGTTCAAATAAAATTAATTCATTGTAACAAACCCGTGTAAGTTATCATAAAACAATTTTATTTTTAATAAGTAGTATACGTGTTTAAATACTATTTTCCTTGAAATAAATTCAACTTATTAAATAACTGTGTATTTTAGATCTACATAATACTCTTCGCACTTTCGTTCTTTGCATATAGTGCACGGGGATATTCAGGTCGCTACTGGTACTGATTGGTTATGGTCTTTATCAAAAAAATCCTGTGGTTGTCACTGTGTTCAGACAGTTTTAGCATTTACAGTTAGTCGATGTAAGCCCTTATTGGTCGTGTATATGGGGCTATTCATAAATTACGTCATCTATTTTTGACCCCCCCCCCCCCCACCCCCGCCCTAAAATCATCCAAAAATCATGCTTCGAATGACCCTGTTTCCTCCTACGTCATGCTAGCATCATCCGATGTCCAGACCCCCCCCCCCCCTAATTTGAAATGACGTAATTTATGAATAGCCCCTATGTCGGAAACAGGGAAATGGGCCGAACACACAAGTGCCGTTTTGCCTTGTTTAAAACTGCATCACCCCTATCTCTTGCTATAATAGCAGTCCTCTGCACGTCGCATAGGTTTTCTTGGAAATCTCGAATTTAAACATAATATTATATCTTATTCTTATTATTTGTATCTCCTTGGATATCACGGGCCTATAATCCCGGCTTTTTGATAGGCTTGCGTGGGGACACAGATCCAACACGTAGAGGCCCCTTGGAGAGCTTTTATGTCATGTAGAACGCCTGCTGGAACCCGTTCACAGGTGCTATATTATTATTATTATTTTATTTTTTTGTAAATGTAATATGGGTCCTGGAACCTGAAATAAATGATTTTTAGTTTTATTTTTATTTATTTATCTTACGAATTCCATATAAAAATAAAAAAGTATTGACCTCACATCGACTCATTAGATTTTTGTTCCTTCACGTCCCTTCTTTGGTACTAACAAAATAATTTATTCAAAACTATGAAATTACCACCAGATTACATAAAATATGTAATGCTATCCAAAGAACTAACCGAAAGAAAGACATTCCATGCTTTTTCCTTGTTTTATCATTGTTATTTTTGCATATTTTTACGACCATTTTACGACATTGTTGACAACTTCACATTTGAGCGGTCCATACAAGACTAAACGAAAAAGTAACGCGTGATCTGTTTTAACGTTACTTTTGCGGGGCCATTTTTGGCGGCTGATTGGGTATCCAGTTCTTATTCTATATCAATGCGTTTAACACACACTTTTTAGGGATAGGGTGCAAACACGCAATAGGAAATGATATGGAGCAATCAACACGCTATCTTGAGAGGCACTTAGAAACTACCAATGTACCATCTTACACTCTGCCGGTCGTCACACGTGATCTATTGACCAGGACGTTACATTCAATGTTAAAAAAAGGTGACACTGTCGATGCTTTTGACATTTCGCCAAAAATTATTTTGTGTCTGTGGCCTGTTATTGGCGACATACTTGTCATTCTCATAAATACTATTTTTGAAACTGGTACGTATCCTAGCGTGCTAAAAAACACAAGAGTGTGTCCAGTTTTCAAGGGTAAGGGTGACAGGTGTGACGTCAATAACTATAGGCCTATTACAATAGTACCCACCATTTCAAAAATGGTAGAATCTGTCCTATCGTCTCACCTTATGACTCATATAGAATCGAATAACCTGCTCACCGAAAACCAATTCGCTTACCGACAAAAAATGTCGACAACCACCGCGACATACAGGATATTCGATTCTATCATGACAGGGTTAGACGATAAGGATAAGATTGCCGCTATACTGTGCGACTTGTCAAAGGCATTTGACGTCATAAATCACGAGTTATTGCTTAAAAAATTGAAAATGTACGGAATCAAAGGCAGTGCCCATGAACTGTTTACCTCATTCTTGTCAGACCGCAAACAAGTCGTGAAATTACTCACTGATGGCAAGTCAATCCAGTCTGATGCAGGAGATATAAATATTGGTATTCCCCAAGGTTCATCCCTTGGAAATACCTTATTTTTGTTATTTGTCAACGACCTGCCATCGAATATTGGAGCTGGCTTGTCTGTATTGTTTGCGGATGACACAACTGTGTTAGTTGGTGCAAGCTCTTATGACCAACTGGCTTTAAAAATTCATGATGCTTGCAACCAATTGGAGGCATGGTTCTCAGCAAATGGGCTATTGCTTAATTATACTAAATCAAATATTATGTTGTTTTCTGGTCGAAAGGTTCAACTGCCACCGTGCATGGCTAACTTTCCGATGCCCATGTGCGAAAAGAGTAAGTTCTTAGGGTTTATGATTGACAACACTCTAAATTGGAAGTGCCATGTAGACAACCTTTGTGATCGATTGGGTGGTGCGTCGTTTGCGTTGAGAAAACTGAAACCACTTATCTCAGCAGAAGCCTTAAAGCAGGTGTACTTTGCGCATTTCCACTCTATCATGGCATACGGCTCACTGCTTTGGGGCAATTCAACAGATGCCAAAAGAGTTCTGATAATGCAGAAACGCGCAATACGTACACTTGCCGGTGTGAAAGACAGGCACCCTTGTAAAGAGCTTTTTGGTTCTCAACGTATAATGACGCACTACTCACAGTACCTGTTCGATGTACTGATATATGTAAGACAGAATATATCCCAATTTGCACGCATTAACTTTCCGGGCAAACTGCTTCGAGCTGCAGGGCGTCTGAGAACAGTTCCCCGTCGCATGGCACTTTCAAGAAAGAACCCACGAGTAATCGGCCCTACTTACTACGAGCACCTACCTGCCGCTCTGAGAAATGAGCCGTGTGACGAAACATTTAAGCGCAAATTGAGAAACCTTTTGTTGGATAACCCTCTGTACTCTGTAAATGAGTACATGGAATTGAATTTGTAACAACATATGTAATTTTATTTATTATTAAATTGTAGATTTGTATTTTAAACATGACATTTTGTTCTTTTGTGATATTTTTATGTTTAAATTCGACATTTTAATGACAGTTACAAATTATTTATATTGACATCGACTTTAATGTTAACTTGGTTTATATTCAATTGTTTGACATGTTTTTCTTTGTACATGACGATCCTTATTGGGAGACATAATTTTATTTTATTAATCTTAATATTTTTTATTTTTAAATATATAATGTAATTTTTGACGATCATGATGAGAAGATAAACATAATTTTGACGAATGTAGCAAATTTATAGTGTAATTTTCATCTTGAAATAAAGAAATCTAAATCTAATCTAAATCTAAATCTATTTAATATGGAATGTCTAAATATGAATTTTGAATTTTTGAATTTAATTTTAATTTAGTTTTATTATGACTTAAGTGTTAATTTAATTTAATGAATTTGTGATTAATTATTTATTTTTAATCCTTTTTGTAATTTGTTATGTATATGGACTGTTTGTCTGAAATAAACGTTACATTACATTACATAATTTACCCCCTTATTCATAATTTCATAAACGCGCTACAAACAGCAATTAGCATTTTGACTTATGTATTTGTAAGAAAGGGATAAAACAATTTAACTTAATCAGGCCCGTAAAGTTATATGAATAAGGGGGATAGAGGATGCCGTCAAATCGTTTTTTTTATATTTTATATCAATTTAGATTAGGTACTTCTAGAGTTGTGTTTGAGACCAATTTGTATTTAGTGCAAGCCCTGTTACACATGAGAAGCGAAGAATATCAATGAAGGTCTTTACGCACATGAAGGATAAAGTCCCTTCTCTGGTGGAAAAATACAATTGTCTAATATGTGCTAGATGCTAGACCGAAAATCTAATAAATAAAATACCACAAATCGGCATAAGTACTTACATACCTTGCCCAAAAAATGCCTCTTATTCTTTTAGGCGGTTGCAATACAATAGTGTTTCCTTTTAAACATCGACACGAGTAGACTTTAAATGCAGTTGGAATATTTGCAACCATACCTAAATAGTCTAGTCAACGAAATTTAATAGCCACCAGACATTCCGACAGGTATCATTTCGAGCTGAGTCAACTGAAATAGGTGGTAAACATAAAAATGGCTTGGTAATAGTAGATTGTTAACCAAGGGATGAAAGGCACTCATTTCTGCCGAGGTAGTTTGGCCAACAGTCCGAGGCTGAAATGATGCCTTTCACCCGAGTTAAACACTCTACTTTTCATTTCGAATACGAGGAAAGTAAAATGCCTGTGTTTTTTTTAAAACATGACTAAGTATAATTTTTTATAGTATTTTTGAGGGTACTTTCAATTAACAATTTAGGCAAAAGTATCGTTATTTATGGAATGGGGAGTCAAATATCGGAATGGAAATTGTATAACAAATCCATTTATACCCAAATTTCATTAATTGCTAAAAAAATATATTGACCCTAAAAAAAACATAATAACGGTATACCAGGTACCAGGTACAGGTACCTAAATAATTGAAATTTGAACATTGTCATATTGACATTAAGTCGAATTTCAACTATCTTGAAAATGTAACATAGAACCCTGTAATATTGGGCCAGCGCCGTGTCTATAACAGATAAGATCATGACAAGTGTATGGCAATTTGCATATGGCAGGTCGAAAGTGATCATATAAGGGTTTCTTATTTCTTTTTGAGGTATAGAACTTTAAAAGTTAATGTTAAAATGTAAATCTTACAGAAATAAATATTTTATAAAGTATTTTCTAAGTTTACGCGGTTTCACTGTAGTTTTTTGGCGGAGTGTACATTGCACAAGTGCTTCGCCGCAAGGTCTAGAATGAAACGAACGCATCGCTGACAGAACCAGGCAGTTCAAGTGGGGGTCAATGCTTAAATCAGCGATTAATTGACGCTTGCGACGACGAGCCCCCATGACAGATGACCGCTAACTCTTGTCAATTGGGCCACCTGCGTATGCACCGATAACACAGAATAAATAATAGTAATAGTAATAGTAGAAAGGAAACTTCTTACAAAACCGAAGTTTGACAGCGGTTCAGGGTCGAATCATGCTATCCCTTTCTAATATATGACACTATCCCTTTCTGCTATTTAGGGTTGTCAAAATTCAAGTGATTATCTTATCTGTGGTCGTGCACGCAAAAGGAAGTCAAGTGGTGCCAACCCTAATAATTGCTCGGAGCAATGCTGAGCCGAGCGGAGCTGAGTTTGGCCGAAGTCAGGAGTTTCGCACCCCTGCCGATAACTAAACTGAAATAAATCTATTCTGTAAGTATGTATTGCTAGAACTGAAGAGGTACCTAAATATTCGATTTTATAATAACAGTTCGAGACGAGAGTTTTGTTAAGGTCCAAAGAACCAAGACAATGTCAATGAACTTTGATTGATGTCTGTTTAATGATTTCGATCTACGGTATTTTTTTGTCGTGAATTACAGTTTGGAAGACAGTTAAAGCAATCAAGCCTGCATAAGTATGCAATATTGATAAGTTCTCAACTGCAATTGACTTGTCATTGAAATTATTGATCGGCTGGTTTCCATCCGTTTGTGATATAAATGATCATCGTATGTAGGTACTTTTGGATTCTATTTATTGTGTAAGATTGAACTCCGACATTGTCTTAACAGCTACGATTAGGTCATCATCATCTTCCTAGCATTGACCCATTGTGGTATTTTGCCACGGTGGCTCACGGCAGCCAGGGATCCGCGTGGCAACCTAATCACGAGAATGGCACAGTTTTAACTTAGGCATATTGAATGAATCCGTACGGTTACCATCAGTTTGTCACTGACATAAACGCCGTCGAGAACGTAATTTACTTTCTATACATCCCGTTTGCACTAATATGCGAGTGCGAGCGAGATGTATAGAAAGTAAATTACGTTCTCGACGGCGTTTATGTCAGTGACAAACTGATGGTAACCGTACAGGTCCCGACGTATTTTTAGCTATACTAAATTTGTGGACGGTAGTTTTACTAATCTTCTTAACTTTAGGAGAGTGACTAAGAGACAAAATAAAATCTAATTATGTGTATTCCATTCATGGTTTAGCAAGAGAAAAATCTAAGTAGTTAATTATGAATTAATTTCTTGCATGATATTGTTCTGTCATGCCATAAGTGATTATTTATGATAATTCAATATGATATAAATAATTCATTAATTATTAGTATTTTTTCTCTTATTGTTTTTTTATATGATATTGTTTTATCTTTTGTTGCTAAAAATTGCATACCTCGGGCTGTGTCGTCAGCAACGTGAGTTATAACAATGATACTTATCTAACGCCAGTTTTACGTTAATGCAAAATATGTCCAGTACGGATATGATGGTCGTTTTTGTTTACGTGATATCGTGATAAAACGGTGTCCGTCACTTTCTATCCCGCGGTGTTGAAAAGTGACAGTTATTTTATAACGTAGATAAAACCATCCATAATACGCCGGCTGGTTGATTCGAGATATTTTGGATTTTATTTATCATTGAATGAATTTTACGAAACATTAATCTTTTTATTTGTAACAGACAACATAGGTCGTATTTTATTCTAAAGGCTTATTAAATATGTATGTTGAATTGTTTTAGACATGACAAAGTTTATGGTACAGCGATCATGAATGGAGACAACACGGAGAGATTCGATGCGATAAGATAAAATGTCATGTACAATCTGCACTGGTTATTTATTTACGTCCGTATTATGGTAACAATGAGTGAATGATGACCATGTTTTCAAGGGCGTCAGGCGCGGAATACACTGAATATATTTACAGCAATCAACTAAGTAATATGTATTATAACACGGCTACCAGACAAAATCCTACTCATATTATAAATGTATATTTATGTGTTGGGATGTTAGTTGCACGATCTTGTAAAAACGGCCACCAATGTTTGGTTGCCATCCAAATCGGGATGGCAACCAAAAATTGGTGGCATACAATTAAATGCAGTAGCGTCCGTCTATGGTGACAGTTTATGAGGGCGCATTCACCTAAATCGTATTTAAAGTTTAATGAAAAGAAATGACAGATGCAATGACAAATAAAGGCAGACTTAGTCAAAGACTTAGACCATTTAATAACCTTTCGAGCTTACCCCTCTGCCAAAAACCTTGCACAGTACAAACTTTTGTATGGACTGACGTTTATCTGACATAGCCAAGGCTTGTGCGTTACGTACAATTCATGTACAAATAGCCATACATTTGACTGTTTTGTACAGAAAATAACAGCCAAGGCGTCTCCAGTTACTATACTCAATGGTCAAAGAACACGAAGAAAAAAATATAAAAACTTGACATCAAAGTGAATATATTTTGCCGGTCAGTCGCCAACAACGTTAATAGGAGTACCTACATATTTGTTGGAACCAAAGTGCCTCGTCGACTTGTCCACATCGGGCGCGAGCGCATACACGTACTTACAGCATACAACATTGTTGGCGAATTCTCGCGGCTTACGTAACATCGTCTGCTATCCGTCTGGGCTAAGCCCTATGCTATGACTGTTAGTATGGGTACGAGTAGACAAGGCTATATGTCGGCGGCATATCAGGCATATCGTGAAATTCCTAGGCATATCGGGAAACGTGAAAATCTTTGACTCGTTCCTATTTCTGGGCAGTTTGCCCTTCGGGCATCTGAAGCAACCCAACGAACCTATCCTACCTATATATTGGTTTAATGTGACTATCGTCAAAACATTACACAGGAACATTACGGTCTGCCTGATCTTACGATCGGCCGCCAAAATATGTATATTAAAAATCATAGGTAGGCGGAATAACGCGCAAGACATCTCACATGTATCAGTGTGGGCGGGATGCACAAAAATCAATAACATATCGAGAGATTTAGACGAGAATTTTAAAATTTGAATTAGCTTCCAGTACGCTTATCTACGCCATGTCATAAAAAGTAGTTAATCTGTCGTTACTTGGAACTCAGCATGCTGATTGTGTTCAAATGCATTGAATAGTGAATAATTGCGGGTATAGAAAAAGAATTAGTACGGATTAAGTAAAAAAACACAACGGACAATGAGTATATTATTACGATCGATCTTACCATTAGTTTTGTTACCAATAAATACCCTCGTAAATATTAAAAAAGAAACATTAATAATTATCTTTCGTAAGGCACGAGGAAATTGATATAACAACCGTCAGGGTAAAATAAATGTAGCCACTATTTACTAAAGAATATAATCATTGTTGACAGGTGCCTGAGGTTCTAGCCTTTTTGCCCTGCCAAAGGACGAACGGTGCTCAAAACTTGTATTAAGTACGTATAAATCTCCTGAATTGACATAATCCTGACATAATTATGTGCGAACAATCTGGCGTATCAAATTTTAATCTTTACAAATTTATAAAGAAATCATATTCCAGCCCAACCTAGGAGTGAAAATAAATAATCCTATAAAAATCATTATTGTCCGCTGCGTTGAACGTGTGTTTGCAAATAAGTTATAATTTTCAACAAGAAAAGGACCGATTTCGCAGAACTGTATGCTATCATTTAATAGTCCTCATTAGTAGGTCACTTCGCCTAATATAGTGTTTCAAAGAAATTCATGAGTAACTATAAAATACGAAAACTGTAATAATATTGGTTTAAAATCTAAAAATACAACTTACTCAGTTCAAACATGTGTAACTTCATGTTTATAAGTAAACACAACACTGAACACGATCAATAAATTATTGCCTACTTATTAACTAGCAAAATTTCTGATAGAATCTTATATTTCGTGTACCTATTTCGCGATGTTTTCATTCGCGTGGTTTTGACAGCGGGCGTGAAGCCTATAGTGCGCATGCCCGGCGTACTGGGGACGCTCAGCTGCCATCTGGGCTACCAAGGTTACCATGCATTTAAGAACGTAAACCTCGTATTTTACATACCTGGACGGCTATCGGTTAAATCGGAACTCGGAGAAACTTTATGGTCACCTTCATCGCTATTACATTATTCGATTGAATTCGACAGATTCAACATTTCGAAAGTAAATAGACGTTTTTGATTTTCGCGATGGCTTTCTATGGGCTTTCCTGTTGCTCGGCGCTTAGATGTCAATTTTGATACTTACCTTTTGTTTAAATAATATATTTTGCGTATTTTGCATCAAATTGTGTTTTAAATAAGTTGCGTTCTCGCGCGCGAGTCCAGACTTGAAGTCGCGCTAGATGTATGCAGTCGCGCGCGAGAACGCAACTCATGCTATACCGACTGATACTTGTGGTGCCATTTGTTATCAGTCATCACTTTCATCCGCTATTATAAAATACTGACTTTACTAACAGCAACACACTTCACAGATCACTGGTAGGCCTTAAGTCAGTTACCAGTATCGACGATGGTAGTAAGTATTCATTATTTACATTCATGGCATTCGGATTGTTAACCGTAGTAACCCCACCGCCATGTAACAAACATTAATAGTATGAATAGCGTGCTCGCAACCTCCCAATGAAAATTAATTCGTCCGCTCCGTTCCGCATCCCGACAATCACAGCTGATCACCATCCTACACCCATTTTTAGCTGTTTGTGGCACAATTAGACGACAGTCGACACTTAAACACAAACAAATGGGTTCCTAATTTAAAGCAATTGGCGGCCTAGACGCATCGGCAGGCAATTTACTGAACTGAAGAGCCGAATGAAAAAACGACACATGACATTGCCGGTTATATTGATATGATTCTAAATATTTTATATTGTGTAGGTCAATGTCATTCATGTGATGGAAACAGTGTGTACACTGGCGTTCAAAAATGCATGGACAAGTTTCAACCGTCATATTGAGGCATTACAGTCGACATCTATCCATTTTTGAATGCCACTGTACATGACTTCGACTTTCTTATGATTATATAATATATAAGTACTAGGTACCTAACTAGTGTCAGTACTATAGTATAAACAACATTATTTGCGGTATTTGACGTCTGTCACTCAGAACAGCAATACTACGTAAAATGTCTTGCACATCGAAATCACAAAGGAAAACAACTGCACTGCGAACGTTTACGTTCTACGTCATTTTTTTTTTAATTTTAGGGTTGGCCGGACACCACCGTTATGAATCGGTAGTCGTCTAAGTAAATCGATATGAATTTTTCATTTTTCTTTTAATAAAAATAAGGAAAAGGTGGATAATTAACTGTAAATATGGATATATTTATCGTCACCTAACATATAACAAATTTGACACAGAAATAACATAAATAAACTTTAAAATAGATCCCCAGTTAGTTTAGATTTTGACGATGGGTGCGACCTACTCGGTCGGTTTATTAAATGCATTTACCTTGCGGGAAAACCATATAATTCTAGCTTTATTTAAATCTCAAATAAAAATTCATTATACGTCACAATTCGATACCTCAGTCTACGTGCCATCCAATCGTAACCGCTTGCTGTGACAATCGATTTGCGTTAGTTACATCTCTATATACGTCAGTCATAATGTGTCAAATACCGCAAATAATGTTGTTTATACTATAGTATAGTTGAAATTTTTTAAGCTGACCGTTTAGGACTATGAGAGCTCATAGTTCTAAACCGTCAGTTTAATAAAATTCAACTATATTTTTTGTTTCCGAATGTTACATAGTTAAGTATATGTATCTTCTTAGAAATAAAATATTAAACCCTCCTGTTTTGATTTTTGGCTTAGTGGTTTGATATCAGATTATTATGGATATGATCTGTCAGCTGACTTTTTTTAAATATATCCTGTATATGTGACCTACGACACATGGTGTTACTGCATCAGCGAACCATGTTCGACGTGTTGGCTCCCTGTCACACTTACGTACAAATTTACAAGTGCGACAGAGAGGCAACACGTCGAACGTGGTTCACGGTAGGCCATCAGACACGCAGTGCGCAATTACAAATGTGAACGGCCTAATGCAAGACTTATTGCGCATGTTACGTGGACTATTAAATCACTGACGAATTTACTAACAGGCGTATTCTGATGTAAATAAAAGGTTAAGAATTAGATCATGATTAGATGTCATAAGTGACGTTTATTTATAGTTGAGCAAATTCACTTTTGACACTAACAGCACAGTATAATAAAGAGTACTAACGTACAGTATGGACACTCCCTGCCTCCCGTTGAAAGTGCCGCCCACCCGCTCTCGGTTACCTCACAGTTACCGGCTGGCAAGGACGCGACGACGCGGTGCGCAGAGCGGAGGCCACGTAAAATATTCAAATATTAAACAAATATTTACAAAACCTATCAGATCACACTGAAAACAACACAATAACAAAAAATCATGTTTTTCAACTTACGTAATATTTTAGTGGCCTGAATTTCCTTACAAAAATTTTGTTACTTCGTTTATACTGATTCAAAATAGGAAACTATTGTATAAATCGAGCTTAGATACCTACCTTACAACATAATACGATTCTTATTTCTTCCTAATTCGCGCAATGAGTTTTGAGTCATTGAGGTCATTGAACTTGACAACAAAATGGCGGAAACCCTAGCACATCTTATCTCACTCACACAAGCATGGTACGCGTTCACCTACACGAGCTTAGACTGTGTGCGTAGGAACGCGTTTGTTTCATACATTTGATCGCGAGTGTCCGAGGTGTGCTAACAGTTCAGATCCATATCTAATCCAGATCTAATTCTTAAGGGGCTATCCGAAGTTTTCATCGATTTTTGACAAGTTTTGAATCGTATCTCCTTTTTATGCACTACAGATAGAATTACATATAAGACAAACGGTTATCGGTTCTTCAACCTTTTATCTCCGTTTTGGTCTACCGGATTTTGAAGGAAATGAATATTTATTTTTTTACGATTTTTTTTAACATTGTCTCTAAAAAACACTATTTTCGTATCTAGTTTGCTGTGAAGGATCTTACATGTACTTCTTACATATTTGGGTTCGTCTAGGGTTTTAATTTTAAACTAATTAACACAAAAGTTATGGCCAGCAAACCAGATTTTTAGCCTAAAAATGTTCAACTTTGATGCCAAATATCTCGAAGACAATGAAATTTCAAGTAAATATGGGATACAATGTTGCTTAAAGCCGTTGCTGTTTAATATGATAAGCTACAAAAAACATTAGAAAACTAAGGGATTCAGATCGAAGGTCACTGGCGTGGGGGAGCCCCTTAACCTTTTATTAAAATCAGAATTAGTAAGTTGTACAAGTTTTTTTGGTTGGCAATAATCTAGATGAGATGAATTTATTAGATATTCATTTGCGTAGGTACCTATTTATTTTCGTAGTGGGAGGGTGGTAATATTAATTGCAAAAACACTCAAGAAAGTATAACAGGTTAGCACTGAATTTGATTAGCACTTTATTATTTCGCGGATTAGCAAAGTAACATATTAGTTTTATTTAACAAAAAAGGGATTTATAAATCTATTTATTTTATTGGAAAGTACATACTTACTTAACGCATTTATGAATGTAATTTCTTACGATATCACTTATCAGTTTATATTTTTATAATTCAAATATTATTCCGATCAGGTGAAATAACACACGACAAAAACATGCACCTGTATTAGGGTGTCCCTTATTTTTCGACCAAATTTTTTTTTTACGCATACCCCCTAAATTTGTTCCATATATTCTAAAATACTCCTAAAATAAAAATGAGCTTGATCTATGAACGGGAACCCGTGCCGACTTGAAGCTGAAACTTGCCCGTACAAGTTGCTTTGAGCGATCGGAACATACTGCGTAATCACTTAGTGTAGTTTTACATTTCGTTGTATCTGGGAGGTTTTTGTTTGTTTTTTAAAATGGATATTGAACTACGAAGTTCAAAAAAGGACATTTACCTAGTGGGTAACATAAAACATCAGATAACAGGAGCGAAATTGCCGTCAAATAGGCAAGTACTAGCGGTCTTTTTTTATAATATTCGCGAAGTGAATTTAAAAGTAAACGAAAGTGCTAATCTTGCTATTCGTGAGTGTATTATTTTTTGGGATAAGGCTAGAATACCTACACGGTCAGTACCTAACTGTGTTAAAAAGCTTGTAGACCTTTACCAAGTTTGGCGTGATTTACAAAAAAATTGTAAGAAAAGCAATGACATCCATAAACGCCGGGAGCACGATTTTAAAGACAAGTTGGACAATTTATTTGATATCGCACATGCTGACGCTCTGCAAATGATAAAGATTGAAGAAGATAGAGTATTTTTAAAGCAACAGAGAGAACCGGGGCGTCAGGGTAGTCTAGCAGGAATTGACCAAAAATTGGCAGAAAAGGAAGAGCGAGCCCGGCAACGGAAAATAGACGAAGAGAAAAGAAGATTAAAAAACACATCTATCGCAGAACCTTCGCCGCCATATGATTATTCGCTGGTTCACAGCCCTACGTCTTCCATTCATGGTTTATCCGATCGTTCTCTAGATGAACCCGTATTAACATTACCTGTTACTCCCCAAGTCACCGTTGTTAAAAGGGGCCGAAAGGACTTTATTTCACCTAAGTTAGTAGCAGCCTTAGATAGATGTCAACTAAGCACAAGAGATTCCGTTTACGTCATTCAGGCTACAATTGAAGCATTGGACCTAAATATCGATGACTACCCCGTAAATAAATCTTCGATACAACGAATTCGAACGCAGACACGAAAAATTAGGGCTGAGGGAATAAAAACTGATTTCCAAAACAATGTTCCTGAAATTGCTACTATTCACTGGGATGGCAAATTACTACCTGCCACAGATGTACGAAGTTCAAAAGAGGAACGACTGCCGATCGTGATCACGTACGAAGACAAAGAACAACTTCTTGCTGTGCCCAAGATAGACAGTTCATCAGGAAAAGAACAAGCTCAAGCCGTTTTACAAGCCCTTCAAAATTGGGATCTTAATGACAAAATACAGATTATGTGCTGCGATACCACGGCTTCAAATACTGGTCGCTACAATGGTGCGTGTTCAATACTAGAACAAAAAATGGAAAGAGAGCTATTACTGTTTGCCTGTCGCCACCATGTCTACGAACTCGTTCTGAAAAGTATATTTGAAGCTAAAATACCACAAGTCACCCGTAGCCCTGATATTCCACTTTTTAAAAAGTTTAAAGATAACTGGAAAAATGTTAATCCAAGTGTCTTTGAAACCTGTCCAGATTTTGTGAAAAAACACGTCAACGATGCAGTCCGCAGTGAACTCCTTGGATTTTATTGGAAAGAGTTAAAGAAAAATACTGTGCGAGATGACTATCGCGAACTCATTGAACTGTCGGTAATATATTTGGGTGGCGATAGCGAAAACAAATTAAAAATTGAGCCACCTGGTGCGATGCACCAAGCTCGGTGGATGGCAAGAGCGATTTACGCTATAAAAATGTTTTTGCTAAAAGACCAAATAAAAATTAGTGCAAAGGACAAGCGAGCATTGCAAGATGTTTCTCTATTTATAGCGACTTCATATGTCAAACCATGGCTTCAGTGCAATATGGCTGTGAAGGCTCCTAATCAGGACTTGTGTTTTCTAAAAACATTGAAGAGGTATGAAGCGATTGACAAAGTGATCTCGAAAGCAGCTTTAGATAAGTTCTGCAAACACTTGTGGTATTTGACGGATGAGGTTGCCATTTTAGCAATTTTCGATGATGAACTAGACGATGAAGTGAAAATACGGATGATTTCTAAACTAGAGTATGATAACGAGAAGCCGTGCCATCTGGAAAAGAGATATGTTCCATCTAAACAAGAAATCGCAAACACTTTATTTACTAAATGTTTGGATGATTTCGTGTCTACAAAGAGCAAACATTTGTTTACACGCTTGAAAATTGACACAAGCTTCTTGAGTGTTCCTGTTTTAATGTGGAGCCAAAATTATGCTTACTTAAATGCTAAATCTAAAATTTCGACTCTTCGAGCAGTTAATGATACAGCAGAAAGGGCAGTTAAGCTGATGCAAGACTTTCACGGATTAATAACGGCGGACGAAGAGCAGAAACAGTTCCTATTACGTTGTGTTCAAGAGCACAGAAAGCTTTATCCTGATTGTAAAAAAGCTACTCTGCGAAAAATGTATCCCAAATAATTATAATAACATTTAATTTCATGATTATGATGTTTATTTTTACTTATTTCCCTATTTCGTTTAGTCATTTCGTAGCAAGTTTGAATTCTTAGTATATTTTTGCCTACTAAAAAATACTTCGAACTTTGAAGCCAAGTCGGCACGGGTTACCGTTATCACAGAGTATTGTAATTTTGCAGGTCTGTTTTTTTTAGCATTTCTAATAATATTGAGGGGTATGCGTACCAAAAAAATAAAAAAAATATTTTTTGCCCATATAAGGGACACCCTAACCTGTATTTAGTTAGAGTGTAAGTAATTAAGTATGATTTTATACAGAAATTCTGCTAAGTTAAACTAAGCTCAGTTTGGTTTCACAAAGAATGACAAAGATATACATGTAAATAGTTACCTAATAAGTCAGTGTTTTACTATCCGTATTTCTAGGCCATAGATTTATATTTCTTAAGATTTTATTTTTAATGATTAAGGATATCACAATAAAAATATTAAATTAATGTCATAAAATAAAGTGGAATCGTTGATTTACGTTGTGGTACTCACATTTCACGAAAATCGTCATGTATGTGAGGAAAAAACCGAAAATGTAAAACAATACTCGACACAATGCCATAGTTATGAACACAAGTTGCACTTGACGAGCTGCATGGACACTGATGCATTTGCCGCACCAATGTTTATAAGATTTTGAGCTATTTTGTAAATATTATAAGCAGTGATTGGACACACACTAACACAGTGCTGTTCTTATGTAAACGTGATTTACTTTAAAGTTTCTGGGATTAAGTTACTTTTATTGGACATACCTATACCTATTACCTGTGCATGCATTTATTATGACCATGTAGCAAAACTTTCAAGAAAATAAAACTTTATAGTCTCAACAAGGAACCAATTGGTCGAATAGGTATTTAAATTGTGCAACTGTGCTAACAGTGCAATCTATACTATCAATAAATGAAAACAATTGAAATGAGCGCGGAAACACACGATATACAATGACAAACCTTCAAAATATCACAAAGAAATTAATAAATTAAAAATACGTACGTGAATCGACGGTCATCATAGGAACGAGTACCACATGTTTGCACATTTCCGCAACTGCCGGTATGTTTTATTATGGTGTAGGTCCGGCGACGCGGGTAGCACGCGAGGTAGTGGCGCGTCCTGCACGTTGTGCGCGCCGGCCGGCCTGTATGCGGCCGCGGTCTGACTGGCCTGGCCTCACTGCCTGACCCACGCTGCCTCACGACCCAAACCGTAGACAACCATTGGCTGCCACTCGCCATCTGCTACGAAACAGTTCGATATAATTGATCAACGACCAATGCTACGCGCTGAAAACTATATTTATAGACAGATTAGCCTTCGTAGAATTATGTATGTTATGACATCGTACAAAAAGTATGTACAAAGGGTATGGTAAAGTAGGTATACGTACAAATGTACGCCGGTACGAATATTCCTTTCCTTGTATGTGCGTACACTTAACGCACTCTACAACCTTCTAAACTGCTGATTTTAGTCGTGTTTTGTCTTAAATCACCTCTGTCTTAAGCGGCTTAAATGTTTAGTCTAAGGATTAGGTCCCTAGTAAAAATGAAGAGTAAGGAGTTTTTAAAGTGTTTAGGTGTATAGTTTTGTATATTATCTAAAATCTTTTTACAAAATAAAGGAAACTGATTTCAAAACGGATAAAAAAATATTGTCCTATTTAAGTACTAGCTGTGCACGCGGCTCCGCCCGCGTGGATTCGGTCTGTGTCAGTAAGCGGCTAATTTCGATATAAAAAACGCAATTTGATAGACAGTTGTACATTTTTACTTTTAGTATGGAAATCAGTTACATCATCTTATCACGAAAATTAACAGTGCTGCAGCAGTAACGTTGCAACAGAGTAATGCTGCTGCTGTCGCCACCCGAATGTCACCTTTGTCATATCTTAGAAAGTTATTGAAAACGCGAGCGAAGCGAGCGCGAAAATTGTTCGATATAAAAAACGCAATTTTATAGACAGATGTACATTTTTACTTTTAGTCCCAACCAGGCGCGAATCCAGGATTTCATACAGAGAAGGGATGAGACAGTTTTTGATCAGCCTAATATATAGCTTCGCATAGGGCTCGATATTTAAGGGTCTCAGCGAGGTTGTTTGATGCAGAAGGCCTCGCATAAGACCTAACGCCGAACTGCAAAAGAGTATTTTGAAATCGAATCTATGCATGTAATCACGACTCTTCTACTGCTCGCTCTTTGGCTTCACTCGAAAGCGCTACTTGATAGGATGCTTTTAGTTTTCGGCTTTCACGGGGCCCCTTATAACACTTAGGTCTCAGGATCGCGGCTAAGGAGCAACTCGGCTTGGCCGACAAATCTGGCGTGCAAGAGAGCAAATTTCGCTATAAAATCGGTAACCTATGTCGAAAAAATCGGCTGACCGCAAGCCCGAAAGCAAGATATTTTTCCATGACTAAGGGCCTCCGCGTAAGGTCAAATCGAAAGCCTACGTTGGGGATGTTCTTACGTACCCTCACTCTCTTACTTGATCCCTACGACCCTTCGTTATTAGATGGGTACTTGTACACGTATAAAAGTTTCATGTAGGTACCTACTCCACGACGACTGCAATGCTGATGCAGCCTGCGCGTTTTTTTGCCTACGGTTTTGGTGCCCCCTAGACGTGGTGCCCTAAGCAAGTGCTTATTTTTCTTAAAAGGGTTAATCCGGCACTGCAAATGACAGAGGTCAACGTTTTTTTTTCAAAGTACCCACCTTCGTGGCCATTATTAAGTGCTGTATACGTATGAATATGGATTTGATATGGATGCGATATAATTACGATTAGGTATAATTCATGACGGAGAAAATTAATAATTTTAAATAATTATGCTATTATACGCGTGTTGATATGTGTGTTTATTTTACCACTACGTAACTATGTAAACTCATTTTTAGTTTTCTTGATTACTTAATGTTTACTCAGTTCACCAAAAGATGGCAATGTGCAATGAGGGGCAATTAATTTACTGTCGTTTAATTTTGTTGTATTATTAAATCAACATAATTATTCAATTAAATTTGTTGATATGATATTGTAAGAGAGGGTACTTCTTCAGAGTTAATTTGGCAAAATCCTTCCTCGGTGGCTTATTCATGTCAACACGTATTAAATTCAGCGCCATCTGTTACTTTACCAGGGTACTCTATAGTGTATAGGGTACTCTACTCTTCCTAAGTAGTGCCATAAGATTCAGGGGCAAACTTAAGTCAATCGAGTGTTGTGGGTACCCCCCCTTTTAGGGGTTGAATTTTTATAGCCTATAACCTGGCCGGGGATGTTTTCGACAGATTAGTAAAGTTTGCATCAAAATCGGTTCAGCCGTTTTCACGTGATGCGCGTTCAAATAAACAGATAAACAGACAAACAGACAAAAATTCTAAAAACGCTTGGAACGTGTTCTGTTATCGATTCTAAGTATCCCCAGCCAACTTTTTTTCGAATATCTTCCATGTTCAGACTGTTTACTGCCGTAATGGAAGACGCCTTCAAGCTCCTGGATTGGGAAGGACTTGGCATCAACATCAACGGCGAATACATCACTCACCTTCGGTTTGCCGACGATATCGTAGTCATGGCAAAGTCGATGGAGGAACTCAGCATGATGCTCGATGACCTCAACCGAGTTTCACAAAGGGTGGGCTTGAAAATGAACATGGACAAGACGAAACTTATGTCAAATGCCAATGTTGTGCCCATCCCAGTCTCTGTTGGGAACTCGGTACTCGAAGTTGTTGACTCGTACATCTACCTAGGACAAGTAGTCCAATTAGGTAGGTCCAACTTCGAGAAAGAGGTCAACCGCCGAATCCAACTCGGTTGGGCAGCGTTCGGGAAACTACGTAATGTCTTTTCGTCCGACATACCTCAGTGCCTCAAGACGAAAGTCTTTAATCAGTGTGTGTTACCAGTGATGACTTACGGCTCCGAAACGGGTGTCATTCTGAATTCCTAACAACGTTTGTCCTAAAGTCACTTGCCCTAACTGGTTTGTCCTAATGGGCACATGCTCTAACGTTCAATTGTCATAACGATTATTTTCCATAATGTAATGGTTAACCTAAGACTCATTTGTCCTAAGCATTTGTACCATAACTATCAAGATCCCTAATGTTTTTTACCATATTCTTCGAAATCCCTAACAATGTTTGGCATAAAATAACATGCTCTAACTGTTTTGACCTAATGGCTATTGTCCTAATGATCAATTGTCATAACAGTTACTTTTCCTATTGATCAATTATCATAAAAATTACTTTCCATAATGAATGGTAACGAACTGTTGCCACAAAAATGGGTTAGGTTAGGTTAGAACTGTGACCCTCGCAAAAACGAACTGCTGCCACAAAAGTGGGTTAGGTTAGGTTAGAACTGCGATCCTTGCAAAAACGAACTGTTGCCACAAAAGTGGGTTAGGTTAGGTTAGAACTGTGATCCTCGCAAAAACGAACGGCTGCCACAAAAGTGGGTTAGGTTAGGTTAGAACTGCGATCCTTGCAAAAACGAACTGTTGCCACAAAAGTGGGTTAGGTTAAGCTAGAACTGTGATCTTCGCAAAAACGAACTGCTGCCACAAAAGTGGGTTAGGTTAGGTTAGAACTGCGACCATTGTAAAAACGAAACGAAATAGGGAAATCAAAATTAGGGCATACGAGTGTTAGGTCAAGCAACGATAGGCTAAGTAAAATTAGGTAACATGATGGTTAGGATATATAATTTTTAGGCCTAACAATAATTAGGCAAAAAAAGAATTATGCTACATAACATTAGGATAAATACTCAATATGGAAAGTCCCATTAGGGAAAAACATATTAAGACAAAAAAAATCGGCCATTCGATAATAGGGAAACCAAAATTAGCGTATACGAGTGTTAGGACAACTGATCATTATGACAAACAATATTAGGGAATGCAAAGATAGGAGAAAAGACTTTAGGGATTCAGATATAGATCCCTCCGAAACGTGGTCTTTCACTATCGGCCTCATCTCAAAACTCAAAGTCGCTCAACGAGCTATGGAGAGGGCTATGCTCGGAGTTTCTCTACGTGATCGAATCAGAAATGAGGAGATCCGTAGACGAACTAAAGTCACCGACATAGCCCACCGGATTAGCAAGCTGAAGTGGCAATGGGCAGGCCACATTGCACGCAGAGAAGATGGCCGATGGGGTCGAAAAGTGCTCGAGTGGAGACCACGGACTAGCAAGCGCAGCGTAGGACGTCCACCCACAAGATGGACAGACGATCTTGTTAAGGTCGCCGGAAGACGCTGGATGCGGGTCGCTTCCAACCGGCACGTATGGAGGTCCAAGGGGAAGGCCTATGTTCAGCAGTGGACGTCTTATGGCTGAGATGATGATGATGATGACAGACTTTCGACCCCCTTCAGCTTTATTATATGTATATAGATATGCTTACCAGCTGATATGTTTGAAGCCGGTGCCAAACCAAACGCCTCTACATAATTATGTAGTTCAAAATTATGTCATTATTTTTCTTTAAAAAGTCCTTGATAAAAAACACTTAGATAATAGTATTTTATACAATCGTGATATAATAGAGAGTTTTTTAGTCGAGTACCGTGTTTAGGCAACGAAGCTTGCTGAGTTGCCTAAGTATGGTACGAGATTGATAAGCTTGATTATATCACTATTGGATACAATATTTTTTCTACGAGTCAACAAAAATAATACTTTAAACTAGTAGAATCATACAAATAAACCAAACCAAAAGTATACAGCTAAGATACGAAAGCAGCCGCGATACCTTCATACTGTTACGCGCCCCGGCCGCCACGGCCCAGCGGGCTGGTCAACGACACCTTCTCGTAACTCATGAGGCCCTGGTACTTGCTCCGCGCTAAATTCAATTTTTAGACAGATGTTTTCTCGATTTTGGATTGGATTTTGGAGACTAACAAGCAAGTAAGTGGTTTTCGTAGTCTATGGATGTTGCTATATTAAGGGTGTCACATGCGCGTTTCTGACTTATGAACCAATTGTTTCTACTATACAACCTAAAATAAATAATTAATTTGAGCTATGGTTTTGTTTCGTCCTCTTGATCGCGGCGAGCTGTGATTGGTCAATTTCATTATAGTTGACTAAACTGTATCGAAATGAATATTATAGTTGAGTTGGGAGCCCATACATCAAAAATACCCAATTGCAATTTAAATTGGTACAATTCTCTTTAATCCCGCTACACCACCTTATCTCAAAGAGCGTTTCAAGTATCTCTCTTCTATCCGATGTTCTCAGACTCATATTCTTGCTCCTCCTTCATCTACTTCAAAATTTTATAACACCTCGTTTACCTTCCGGGCTGTTCGGTTGTGGAATGCTTTGCCAGTAGAATTAAGATTAGCTAAATCTCTCCCCATTTTCAAAAATCAGCTGAAAGTATACTTTTTATCTCTGCCTTAAGTTGCCATTTTATATATTGTATATATGTAAGTATAAATATGTATTATGTATATATATATTGTATATTTATTTGTGTATTAGGTTTTGTTGTAATACTAATATAAGTAGTTTTGTAATATGTGTGTTTGTGTTTAATAGTCTCCATATTTTGCTCCGTGCACTACCTGTTGACTTTTGTTTGAGTTCTACATTTCCTGCTACCCAAAGGTTGTCTGGAAGAGATCGCTCTTTAGCGATAAGACCGCCTGTTGTTACCTGGTTCTATTTTTCCGTTAAAATTTCTTTGTAGTTTTACATGTATGTAAAATGTATAATTATTGGTGCAATAAAGACTATTTACTTACAAGAAATCTTAATTCAAGAATTACAGTCGACGAGTAGAAAAACGACCTTTAATTTATTCAAGAAGAAATAACACAATCAATAATTAAAAAATAACACAATCAATAATTAAAAAATAACACAACCACACACGCCTAAACACACAAAAACAACAAAGAGCTATATAGCTTTTTTAGGATGTACCTGAGTCATTGTTTGCAGAACATATAAAGAATAATAATATCGTTTTTTACCCCATACGTTAGTACCTAAGTCAAATTCAGAATAAGTAAATCGATTACGGAATGTGCCCATTTTCAACTGACTACAAAATATTGAAGGAGGATTTGTCAGGGTCTCTGTTTTTTAGGGTTCAGTCTACAAACTACGGCCAACGGGACAAATCCGACCCGCGAGTCTCACGAACCTTCTAATTTGGTGCGGGAAAAATTACTGCCTTAAAGTGAATACATAGCGGAGTGGCACCGCGGCACGGTGGAGGCGCGGCGTGAAATTTTGTATCACGGTACAGACTGTAGATAATCTGCCTCCGCCGGCATCGGCACCGTGTAGCCGCTGAGTGGGTTCTTCGCCTTACAATGCGGCCTGGCTGCGACTCTCGGGTCAAATAGTTTGAAGCAGGGATGTAAATTTAACGGATGTGGTTTTATCGGAACCGAAAACGGAAACAGATGTTTTCAATTTAGTTTAACGGAACCGAAAACGGAAACGGAACTGAAAACGGAAACAGAACCGAAAACGGAACCGGAACCAGAAGCGGAGCCTGAGTGATAGGTGGACGAAATGTTAAGGGTAGGTCTATTAAAAGCAAAAATTCCAAATATTAATCAGCCTTTATTATGCAGTAAAAAAACTTTGACCTTCTAGGTGTTATAATATAAGCAAAAAAATGTTACCTAAGAAGTAACTTGATTTCGGCTTCATTGTTCGGTTTTTTACACACTAACATTCACCACACACACTACACACAGTCAGTAGTCAGTACACAACAGAACACATACGATTTTAATTTTAATAACACGAATAAAACAAAGTATACAAACAAACAACAAATTAGCGTAGCACGTGGCAATCGGGGCGATGAGCGAATGACTGGTATGAATCTGTTTCTTTTTGATGTACGCCGCCGCCGCGCGAAGCATTGACATCCGTTATAACTTCCGTTTCAAACATAACGGAAACGGAACAGAAACGGATGTGTAATACCAAACGGAAGTTCCGCCTTAACGGAAACGGAACCGGAGCTCCGTAACATCCCTGGTTTGGAGACCCAGATTATATAGCCAGAGTTTAAATTTAACACAAATCACATATTTATAATTAGGTTGTGCAAAGACGGACGAAAGATGTAACGTACATAAATTATCATTATTAACATCGAGGGGCACTTTTGGAGGGTTTACTGGGAATAAGTTTTGTCAACTATATCATCAGTTACCTACCTTTATCGCATAACCGTACCACAGTGATATATCAAATGAAAGGACTCGTTGTCAAATAGGTAGGTACATCATATACCTACTTAATTTTTTTTTTATTAACAGTTTTGAAGTATTTAAAGAAAATAGGCTAAGGAAAATGTCCAGTTTGTTAGAATCGTTACCTACTAAATATAACTTCACAGTTGGTCTCATTATTGGTGATAATGGGATCCTGGAGAAAATAAACGGTTTCCAAAAAATAGTAAAGTTAGTAATATTTTTAGCGGTAATGTAAAACACTTAAAAGTAGAAATCACGACCCTCATTTAAATCATAGACTACCCTGCGCACATTATTTGTTATTCATTCATATCGTTTCTTAGTATCGAGATCCTGTTTCTATTGTTAACTATTGTATATTATACTGGCATAAAAGGGATTACTAACCCTGGTGCTCTATTTTAAACAACAATAAAAGTAGCGTCATTGATAAATTGTAGCGGCTTTCTAAAGAGGATAAAAGCACATTTACAGGCACTGACTTCGCTATTTCTGTTCACTTTTTAACAAGTTTCCTGTTGTTTGGGGAAATATTTATTTATGCAAAAGTGACCAATAGTCAACATTTTTCATATAGGTATTTGTTTATCCCGATTACTTGAGACGCTTTTATCAAACGTCAACATATCGCAGTAGTTTATTACTTACTCACAAGAAAAAAATTGCTATGTAAGTATACCTACAGTCTCCTTTCTGGATTTGACTGATTTGACTGGACGGGCCTATAAATCCCGGTCTTTTGATAGGCTTGCGTGGGGATACAGATCCAACACGTAGATGCCCTTTGGAGAGCTTTAATGTCATGTAGAACTACCTACAGTTATTATTAAATCTCTTATTAAAAATGTATTTAACATATTCGTTTTGTATTTAATTTTGGATTTAATTGAACGAGCTTTATAAGATAAACGTAACACTCCTAAATTTATCCAATATAACAAGATTACAAGAGGTAACGAGATATAAATCCCTTCGCTAATTTGAAATTCATGAGTGTTATAACAAGCGAAGTTTTAAAGCCCGCTACCGGAGGTGAGAAGTCTATACTCGTAAAACCCCGCTTATCTGTCTTCTATCGTACTCGTCTGTAACGGGCTTGTAACAGCTGTTATGCCCCTCCCCTTTTCCCTCCTTACAGAAACTCCTGGAATGGGTTAGGGGTTCTAGGGATGATTATATTCGCAACGCTGACGGAGCAAGTAACGTCAGACCAACCACCCGGAATAAGGCAGACGGACTTTTAAGGTTTATCGCTGTGGATAACGAATTTGTCACTTAATGATAAATATGCATAAGTAAAATTTAAGTATATACTAGCGACCCGCCCCGGCTTTGCACGGGTTACACAAAACCTTAACAAATTATACACCTAAACCTTCCTCAAGAATCACTCTATTGATAGGTGAATACCGCATGAAAATCCGTTCAGTAGTTTTCGAGTTTATCGCGAACATACATACACACAAACAGACAGATGCGACGGGGTACTTTGTTTTATAAGGTGTATTAAAACACGGCCTCTAGCAAAATTATTTATAAACGTTACTTTGACCAATATGTGTTTGTAATCAATGGGATTACCCTCTACCGGCTGCCAAAAAAGGAGGTGGTTCTATGTCTGTATTAATTTTAAGATTGTGTTGTTTCAAATAAATTATTTTCTATTCTATTCTATTCTCACCCCATACATAGATTTATAATAAGTTTTAAGCGAGCTTTGTGAAAACTTATATATGATTTGAACTTATTTATATTTAAATACAAATTACAAGCTTACCATACTTCCCTTAGTACAACTTCTTAATTAAGTAAGGAAAGCCATTTATGGAGTGAGCAATCTATATAAGCTTACTTATTTCTCTGTGGTTTGGTTTGTCTCTCTCGGCTCGATTCGGGAAATGAATTAGATTCATTAGACATGAAATAGTAAAGATATGTGACGTTCCACGGCAAAAGGTACCTTATGGCGGCTGGCGCCGCGATTCGGGAAATGAATTGGAGATTCACTAGATATGAAATAGTAAAATTATGCGACGTTCCACGGCAAAAGGTACCTTATGGCGGCTGGCGCTTACGTCGCATAGCGCCGCAATAATATGGGAGCAGCGTTATTAATAACGTAAGCGCCAACCGCCATAAGGTACCTTTACCCGTGGGACGTCACATATCTTTACTATATCGTATCTAGTCAATCTCTAATTCATTTCCCGAATCGCGCCGTTTGTTGTTTACTAGTTGATAATCTGTACCTATTCAATAGGCCTGATGACAGTAACAAAGAATAATGGAAATAATGGTTTCAAAGACACATATACGATTCTAAAAAATGGCCGAATCTCAGTATAAACATTAGGATTATTAATATATTCAATAAAATAAAAGTGCTAAATTCTCCAATAGGCCATTTTTACTGAAACGCCAATCAGAAGCGAGCTAAGGATTGACGTCATCAATCCATGACATATTTCTTAGAGCAACATAGACAACCTTATCTATTGACCGTAACCCATACGTCCTCAACAAAGAGTCTGGAGGTTAAAAAAATACTATTTTGCCACTAAACATTTATTACGTCCAAAAAATATTATTAAACGATATAGAGTAAATATCTATTTGTTATTATCTAAATAAAATGCTAAATAATACGATATTTCACCAACAAACTTTTTTAATTATTTGGCTGAATGGAACTATCATTGCCATGTTGGCTGTCGTAACTAGAAAAAATGAAAATTTCAAAAATAAAACCGGCGCTCGGTGATTTTCACTCAAAATTTACATGTATCTAAATAATTCATCTTAAATTGAAACGGTGTGAGAGTTTTTGCATAAAATGAGTTATTGCAATAAATTCTTGTAATGTATTTATCATCCCTAATCGTAATATTATATGGTGCTGAATTAACAGTATCATTCGGATTCAAGGGAAATACGTAACTGTAAGTATGTAAACAATGTCTACCACCTTACCACCAACTAATTAATGACGCCACAAATGGTTTAAACTAGCTATAATAAAATGCAATTATTTGTGTTAAATCTTATGAGTAGGTATAGCTGAAATATTGTGTTTTTCGGAACCAATACAAGTGTACCGACAATATTAAAAGGGAATTCATTATTTGTCGTCATCAGGCCTATTAAATAGAGTTATTGTAAACACGAATGCATGAAGATTTAGATATTGCTTTTGAAAACAAAATACTTTCTTGGTGAAGTAAGGCTTGGTGGCTTAGGTATACAAGCCGTGCTAAACTATGATTGGGTATCCAGGGTTTTTAAATTGAAAGCTTTAAAATATAAGCACTAGTTCTATATTCTAACTGAACAGGTAATGAATTTGAACTGGATTTTTTATGGAGTATATCAGTCAGTGTGAAATGTGACGTTTCAGGCTGACGAAACGTCACTTTTGTTATTAAGACGAAACAGGACGTGAGCCCGTTCTCAATTTTGAGATTTCGAGGTGAATATACCCGTCGCTCTGACGGGGCGTAACCGCGACTGTATTTGTGTGTGTAATGCACGTACACAGACGCGCTCGCGGGGCGTACTCGCGCCCGCGCGCACCTTACTGAAACACGTTTTAAAAATAAGTCACGGCAAATATGTAACAATTATGAATCTAATACGATTATTTATATGCTTCTGCTTTCGTAAGTAATAGTTACTGATTTTTAAAAAGCGTTTCTCAATGAAAAGACATGTCAAGATCGCTTATACCTTATTTGTAATGCTAAAAAAAACGAACTATAAGGGGTCGTCCAATTATCACGAATGATCACGATGGGGGAGGGGGTAAAAATCATAAAATATCACCAAGTGGGAGGGGGGCTCAAAAATAAGCCAAATATGATCGCATGATTTCTGGACGACCCCTAAGTATTGCGATTGAACTTTTTAACCCGCTTACGTTTACGGAACTTGATATCGAATTATCGAATAGTTATGTACTTAGTGGTTAATATATATACTAGGCTTAAAAACGAAGTATAGATATGACATAACTAAATATTAACGTCTTTGTAAAGCAGAATATACAAAACATGAACCATTTGTACAGTCACACTCCGTAATTGTTGAGCTATTTAGGGTTCTAGCTAAATTGGACATTCCATAGAGTACGAGTAAGTATGGAACAACCAATCCGGCTAGGCTAGGGAATGCAATCTAAATCTCGCAGTTTCGAGATCTCGCACGTACTTTCGAGATTTAATCTCGTTGACAGGAAATCTCGATCTATGCAGTCTCGGTCGAGATCTCGATTAATATTTTCGAGCAAAACGGTCCGACACAGATATTGACAATATTAATCTGTGTTGAAAAAATCATTGCTCTAGCTTCAAAAACCACGGAGGAAACAGTCGAGTGCGTTTGTATGGAGAATTGACCACTCCTGTTGGCTCTTAATTATCATATCCATAACAAATTCAGTTCAAAATAACATATTATTGTAATCAGTATACGCCTCATGGATTTAAATATTTGTTTCACCTAACAGGATTTAAGGATCATCAAATTTCATTTAAGATAATGAAAATTACATTATACCAGGGTTGAGACTAATATCTAATTTCCATTAACCAGGGCAACTTTGACGGGCGTTTATCCACGGAAGGCTCTAGAAACGTTATTAAGAGTCTTTATTGAGCGACAAAATAATTAATCTGAGAAGCGAGGGCGGTAAAATGGCCGGCGTAGCATGGCGGTGGTATCCAGTTTCAACAAGAAATAACTTAAAGGGACCGTTACCGGTATAACTAAAAATCATAATATCGCATAGTATTCACAATATCTTTGATATTATAGAATAGTATTTAGGTAAGCATAATGATTGATCACATTAGCTAAATTAAGTGCAAAAATATACATAAACAACCGTGATACCGAAATTTAATACCGGTTAATTTGCATGAAAATTATACCGGTATTCGGTCCCTGACTTCAAGGCAGCGCAATTAGGTAACCATAGGTTTGCCACTTTAATCAACTTAAAACAATAGGAACAAAACACATCAATTAGACACAACAAAAGTTATATATTTAGATATCGCAATAGGGAATATTAGGCAAAGCTCTGCGTAGGTGGCACCTTTGTGTCACATACAGTAAACAAACCACATTGACACATGGCCTACCGCGAAACAAGGAAATCGAAATTTCGCGATCTAATCTCTCTATCACTCTTGCATATTCGAGCGATAAAGAGGCAGATAACTAAATTTCGATTTTCGCGTTTACCGGTAGGCCCTTGTTAACAAACCGCCTTGATGCATCAATGTCATATTTTATTGTCTGTGAAAACTTGTCAAAAGCAGATTAAGGCGCAGTATGTATAAGTTAGTCTATGAATTTACTGAGTCGGTAGTGCTGCACTCTGGCGGCAGAACATTGCAGTAATATCCCCTATTACAGAGAGACGACTCTAAACGGAGAAGTATTAATTGTAACGAATGGGTAACTAGAAATGACGTGTATATTAGTCACAAGGGAGAGGTAAGTAGGTTTAATTTAAATTGGTCGCCGATTAGTGTCTAAGGGTGGTATTCCACCTGTCCAATTTCTTTATCCAATGTGTCTTGCGTCTCACATTTTGCTTAGAGAGAGAGTGAGACGTACAGACATCGGACCAAGATATTGGACAAATGGAATACGACCCTAAGGGCAAATAAGTTAGTTGACAGTTTACACGTATCCCAAATTGGCAAGGCAAGATTTGCAAAGCGCTACGGACATAGCAACATTAGTTGCCAGATGGGGCTATGTCGGCTAATCTGTACCTGTGTAAGACTGTTTATCAGGAGGGCAATTCGAACTTACATTTTGATGTCAAAATGATATCTAAATAATGTCATTATAAGTTTCGATTCGCCTCCAGATAGATTCACACTACACAGTCTTGATAGGTACCTACAGATTAGAATTCTCTGTAAGACTTAGATATAAAAGTATATACTCGAGAATCTTCACACATGATCAGTTTCGCTAACGTCTGCGTAACTTACTTTCTGTACATCTCGCTTGCACTAATATGCCTGTACGAGTGAGATGCATAGAAAGTAAGTTACGCTCACGCTAACGAATATGTTAGTGTCAAATTCGTGGTAAGGCTACAGTACCCTTGAAAGCATTAGCACACGCACTGCGGTATGGAGTTCATTCGACCCGGCGTGTATACCTAGAGGTTTTGATGATGAAGCTTGCCAGCGAACGTGTTAATTGATATCTTTGAATAGCTTTTCAAGTAGGCATGTGTCGTTCACGAGTGAGTGATTTAAATGAACTGTATCATTTGACTGAACTCACTCACTCTTCAACTCAGTGCAGAATTGCAGATTAAACTCGCTCATTTCGCTCAGTATCTCATCTATCTCAGTGTTCCTTGCTCGCTCTTTCTCACTCATGATTTGAATGAGCCGGCCGAGCGTAACGAGCGAGTGAACGAGTGAGACATTGCGAATAGGTTTCGGAGCGGTTCGGAAGAATTCGGAGGGTGTCGGGGAAACATGGCGGGATTGTATCGCGTGATTCGCCATCTTGGTCGCACTTATGTCATCTGATTGACGCTCTCTCTACTCACTCGTGAACAATATAGCTTACAGATCCACTGAGCGAAATGAACGAAATGAGCGAAATGAGTGATACATATCACCGCGAGCGAAAGATATGAATCAATCTTTTCAACTTAGTGAAACGTTTTGCGCATCTCTATTTTCAAGTAAAAGATATACTTACATAAGTAAGTATATAACAACATACCACATTACTTTTAAAGTAACAATTGCGTCCCCAAAACGTCCATATACAACTACATTCAACTTTATGCTTCGCTACAGTTAGGGTCGTGACCGAACAGTTCAGTGAACATTAAAGACTGTTATTTCAGTCCCTTTATTCATCAGAGACCGTATAATTATGTACGCTCGCCTGAGGGAATTTCGAATGTTTGCATTGTCTGTGTGATTTAAATTTTCTCTTCATAGAATCCTTAAGAAACTTGCTATTTATTAGGTGAAATATTGCACACTTTTCATAAATGACAATTAAAACGAACGGCATTTTTTCCTGTATCGCCGTAATTACCTACCTACCTACTGAAGTATTGTTGGATGCATTTTTAACCGACTTCCATTTCATAGAAGGAGGAGGTTCTGTATTCGGTTGTGGCTATGTTTTTTTTTTTATGTATGTTCATCGATTACTCCGAGACCCGTGGGCCGATTTGAGTAATTCTTTTTTTGTTCGAAAGGAGGTACTTCCAAGGTGGTCCCACATTAATCTGGTGCTGTTCTGATGATGGAATCCTTGAGGAATTGAGGGAACTCCTCAATTTTTAAATGCACATGTAGGGTGATTTGGGTGTTTTCTTAAGCAACTCGAGCATTTTCTCTCGAAAACCACCAATTTGATGAAGTGGACCTGATGATGATGATTGTTTGATGATAATCATGACGATTTCTTAAAATGTACGACGTCCAGCGATTATTCCGAGACCCGTGGTCCGATTTGAGCAATTCTTTTTTTGTTTGAAGGGAACTGCCTCCAAGAGCGTCCCACATTAATCTGGTGCTGTTCTGATGATGGGATCCGTGAAGAATTGAGGGAACTCCTCAATTTTTAAAGGCACATGTATGGTGATTTGGGTATTGTCTTAAGCAAATCAAGCATTTCCTCTTAAAAAACACTAATTTGATGGAGTGGACCTGATGATGATGATTGTTGATGATAAATGATGATGATTTTATAAGTGTAGATTACTCCGGAACCCGTGGTCCGATTTGAGTAATTATTTTTTTGTTTGAACGAAGTTACCTCCAAGGTGTTCCCATAATATTGTTGGTTATAATCTGGTGACGGAATTCATAAGGAAATGAGGGAACTCCTCAATTTTTAAAGGTACGAGTATGGCGACATCGTTGTTTTTTATAGTAACTCAAACATTTCCTCCCGTTAATAACCCATTTGATGAAGTACAACTGTATCCTTACCACGAGTTTGACACTACATCTTCGCTATCGTCTTCGTAACTTACTTTCTATACATCTCGCTCGCACTAATAGGATGCCAGTACGAGCGAGACGCATAGAAAGTAAGTTACGCACACGCTAGCGAATATGTCAGTGTTAGACTTATGGTAAGGCTACTGAGGAGTCGGGAAATGGCGGTTGAAGGGTTGGTGGTTCAGGCTTCAGGGTCGAGGGGTTCCGTGATCAGGGGTTGATGTGCTGTGAGGTTGAGTGATCTGGGGGTTGAGGGATTGGGTCAGTGGCGGGGCGGAGGATGGATTTTGTGTTTGTGCACTGTAGTGACAGGAATGATTACGAATTCAGTGATACGCATCATTATTATTTTCATTCATGCGTCACGCGTCACTCATAAGCTGTTAACAATGCCTTACAATTAAAAATGGAAAAATAAAAACTTAAAAAAAAAAAAGAAAACCGACTTCAAAAAGGATAAAATAAAATATAATCCGTTTTTAAGTATATGCGTTACTAACTGATATGTTTGAAGTCGGTGCCAAGACAAATAGTAACAATACCGGTCAAAAATAATCAGCTTTATGTCTATAAATCACATTACAACTGTACTAATAGGTATTATAATAGTAAAAGTAATTCTGTCTGTCTCTTTGTCACCTTTTCAGCTAAACAACTGCCATGTAAACTGGTTAAATTTGCCATGCAGGTAAAAAGTTAAAGCCCTGTAGATGGTTCTTGAATTGTTTTATATTTTGAAATCAAGTTCTCTGGATAAGAGGCGGGAAATAACTGAGTCCCAATCCCACACCTGAGTACTATGGACAGTTCGAAAAATAGTAAAAATTGCTCTTTAAAAAACATATCAGCAATCGCATTGGTTTTATACTAGTACCGACAAACATGGTACGGACTGCGCCAAGGTGGATTGACAGTGGGTTCTTAGGTATCTACAGAAAGTATGATAATTGCTGTCGTGTAAGGCAATCCTTGTTATGGCAAACATTGTTATCGGATCGCCCTAAAATCATGGTATGCTTCAAATTTGGCTTGGCACCGACTTCAAACATATCAGTTAGTAACGCATATACTTAAAAACGGATTATATTTTATTTTATCCTTTTTGAAGTCGGTTTTCTTTTTTTTTGTATAGTTTTTATGTAGTACTTTAATCGTAGTTTTTGTCTTAATAAATGTAAATATATATAAAACTGAATCGTTTTAACTAACTCCCGTAGTGCTCACGTATTACTGTTATATTATAATTATTGCGTGCACGCGTTAATTTCGAAAATACATTGTTGTGGGCGTGTATTTATTTTTATGAAATACAGCTTTGTTTAGTGGTATATGTGACGTTCCACGGGAAAAGGTACCTTATGAGGGTTTCTAGTTTCGGAGATATGAAATGTTTAGTAAAGAGGTGAAAAAATGCTCAATTTTTTTTTATTGTGTGATCTGAAACCTTAATGCGTAACGTTTGTTTACCTGTTTTTATTTTTGTTATAAGTTAGTTATAAGCCTAGTAATGTCGTCTCAGAGTTTAGTAGAAAAGGTACCTTATGGAAAAAAGATTGAAAATTCCCAAAAAAACTAGTCAATACGGGAAAAGAAGTTTGGTAGAGAACTGTATTAGCATTCTGCAAAACTAATTTGATAATTTCAGTTCTGGTTGGGGCGCCTCGCAAATATTATAACCGTACATAGACCGACATCACAAATCCAAGTAGCCTGCTATTATACCAAAGTTACTCTCGTCAAGTCTTTCTTAACTAGAATAATCTTCATTTGGTTTGGTTGCATGCAGTAAATCAGCCATTGGTTTGCTGAAAAATGCCAATACCCGACGCATTACCTTATGGAATATCTGAGGTCATTGAACCTCAATGCCGCTTATCTTCAATAGCAACCGAAATATATTATTGATAAGAAATAGACGATTTATACCATCTTAACCCCAAAATATTATTAGTTTATCCTAACTGTTCCATCATCATCATGCCTCATCATGTAACTTAATCACAAGGTACCTTTTCATTACATACAAATTATTGGTCTTTTTTAAGATTATTATGACGAAGAACTAATTAAATTTGGGGCAGTTTAATGTAAATTAATATTTTCTATTCATAAAAGATAAACTGTAATATGATTGATATTTTGTAGTGATGTATTATTAGATTTATTTCCATAAGGTACCTTTTCTTAAATGTATGGAGCAAATACTGTTATTGTTATGTAAGTTTAAAGTGGCATAAGGGGTTAAATATAGTATTTAGTTGGGGTTTTAGGATTTATTTCATTTGAATGACAGAATTTCTTTCATATGTGCTCAGAAAAATTGATTGTGTGTCACATTAAAAGTAAAAATATTCAATTTTGTGATTTTATATGAAAAAGTCAGAAAATACATTTTCACCTCTAAATCGGTATTGTTTTTTGCTTAAACTGTCTGTCAGTGTCGTTTTCTAATAGATAGAATTTAAATCTTGAAAGCTCATTGCAATCAATCGTGAAAATGAAATAAAACTTTATTTTCAAGAGATTGGCTAGTATACACATAAATCAGTCGATATCAAAAGTTTCTATTTGCATTACAGAACAAGTCGCAATATTTTTTTAATCTCACATATATAAGGTATTATTATTTGTAGTCAACTATGTAACTTACTTCAGGAACATAGTTTTTTAGGCGGCTAAACTTAAAACTTCTCTATCGTAAAGTTGCTAATTTCACAACATTATTTTCAAAAAATCATATCTCTGTAACTACGCAACCTAGAAGGTTGATCTTTTGTGTTATCGATAGCTTATTTATTGTAGATTACTGGGGTATGCATAACTCCATACCCGCCATAAGGTACCTTTGACCGTGGGACGTCACATATTTTCACAGGCATATTTTTACATAGATACCTACGTACCTACCTTAATTTATTTATTTCCAACTGCCTCAGTTTACTCAATCTAGTGTTGGATATAAGTGTAAGGTAGCATGCTTGGTAGAATGCCGGGTATGACAGCAATGTCTCGCCAGGCCGGCGCCGCGCCCCATGGCTTCTCGGCCTTCAGAACCTTCTTATTTTAATGGATAGCCGTACCACGGATTATGGTGCCTATTTATGACAGCATCAAGAGGAAACTTGCATGTCTGCTAAATGAAAATTCAAATGGAAATAAATATACTTTACTTATCTTATGCTGATAGCAGAGTTTTATATCTATAATCATTGGCTTTTTAAACAAAATCGGAAATTATCATCATTGATAATGATTTTTCAATGAGCTGGTGGTGGAAATAACTATTTCATCACACTCGATCAGTAAATGTGGAATTGCACGCAGGTTTAGCGGGAGTTATAGAAAAAGCGTTCTCCCTAGGGAGTTATGAAGTTTCTAGTGCCATAATTAACAGTTTTTTGTCTTTATACTTAATTTATGTATCGCAAGTGTGATGAAAAACATTGTGTGTAACTCGGGGCGTAATAATATTGCAAACTCGAGTCTATAAATCGCTCCGGCAAGCCGTCGCGATTTAACTTACTCTCGTTTGCAATATTCAACTTACGCCCCATGTTGCACAATGTACTATTGTTTAGTTACTTGTCCTATAAGTCAAAATAAGCGTTTATTTAACTCCTAGAGAGCTTGACGCGAACGCGATTACAATGATCATTATTGATCATACTCTTAAAGAAGTTGGAAATGTTTTATATTACGGGAGCATTGTAACAACGTAATCTGTGGTTATACACTATATCGGACAAGTACCTATAATATACATCGATTACGCTTCATCTTTTAAGAAAACATTTTTATGAGTAGGTACTTCTAGATAATTATTTTCAGTCCATAAAACTTATGAATGTAAAATACCTTTAAGTATTATAATATTATGATATTTTGGAACAGTGTAGAAAATGCACCGAAAAGTAATTTCTGCGCTTTTGAAAATTCGCCTAATAAGGTTAAAAATTGGTTGAAAGTTTGTATCGAGGAAAAATGCTTTTATGAGGGACATGAAACTTCGAAGAAAGTCACATCGATAGAATACATGAAAAGTAATTTCAGTTTTTTAGAAAATTCATATTCTAAGGGGGGTTAAAAGGCAATTAGACTTTGTATCGAGAAAGAAAATGTTTTTAAGTGAGCTTTGGAAAATTCTTTCTGTACGGAGGTTGAGAGGAGACTTAAATTGACAGTTTGTATAGAAACCATTTTTTTCGATTGAGGGAGTTGAAACTTTGGAAGAAGACACTGTCACGTAGTATTTCCAGCTTTTATTAGAGCACAGAATCACAATAGCCACCATAAAATCCACGCGAACGAAGTCGAGGGCAACAGCTAGTGAGGAATAAATTTCAAAATGCCAGAGGTATAAAATTTTAGTATTCATTACAGCAAGCTCATAAAAATAGTCAGAACCCAGAGCTATTATAAATTTAATATATTCCATTTCATTTTCCTCGAGCCAAGTGTAGGTAATAAGAAAGAAAGAACATAAAGTTCACAAAGAAAAAGCGAGAGTATATAAGTACATGGAGCACTTTATGACATTGAAGCGAAAGTTTCCAAGAGACACCTATGTGCTACCCGTAGCCGGCGAGCCGTCGTAAAACACACATTCTACTTTAGTTCCCAAGGTAATCTGATAAAGTAAATATCAGATAGAAATGAAAACTTTTTAAAGGCTTTAATTTTTTAGTACCTAATCGCCGTCAGAGCCCGGAATTTCTATTTATAATTTTTTTAAAGTTGGTATCCAAAGATTATCTCGAAGAGATCGCTCATTCGCGATAAGACTGCATGTTGTTTACTTCTACTCGTAATCATATTTACATATTGTATTCTGTATTTATCGATATACATATGTATAATCGGAAGTCGATAAACGAGAAGTACCTATGACAGCTCTAAAATGCTACGAGAAATTCCGGGCTCTGCTAATCGCTATCCGCTCGCTATCTGGCTACAATAATTATAGTTATTTTAATTATTAAAATATAGCTGCTGGGCAAGAACTGACCAAGAAAAATCAGAAGCCTTTGCATTACACCTGTCAGAAGTATTTCAGCCCAACCGTGACGAAAGTCTCACTGACGAAAGTGATGTGGATAAAATACTCAACCAAGATACAACACAACTATGCTTGCCTTTAAGACCAACG
The DNA here is from genome assembly GCF_910591565.1 of Cydia splendana. Classification (NCBI taxonomy): domain Eukaryota; kingdom Metazoa; phylum Arthropoda; class Insecta; order Lepidoptera; family Tortricidae; genus Cydia; species Cydia splendana. The sequence continues at coordinate 7,299,116 of NC_085963.1, forward strand.
TCGCCAAGGGAGATTTCAAGGATGATCCGTAACTTAAACACCAAAAAGGCACCAGGCTATGATCTAATCACACCTAAGATTCTTAAAGAACTGCCTAGGAATACCATCACTTTCCTCGCCAGCTTATTCAACGCGATCTTCAGAATAGGACATTTTCCTGGGTCGTGGAAAGTTTCGCAGATCATTATGATCCATAAAGTTGGCAAGCCGGCGCATGAAACTGGGTCATATCGTCCTATTGGCCTGACTCCTGTGCTATCCAAGCTGTGGGAAAGAATATTTCTGGTTCGGCTGAAGTCTCACTTGGATGAATGTGGAGTTATACCACCGCACCAATTTGGATTTCGAAAGTCACATTCCACAACTGAACAAGTACATCGGGTTCATGACGCAATACGTCAATGTTTAGAACACAAACAATACTGCTCTGCGGCGTTCCTGGACGTGCAACAAGCTTTCGATCGTCTCTGGCAGAAAGGACTATTGTGCAAGATAAAAGATAAAACTGCTCCACTCGCTCTTTCACATCCTAGCTTCGTACCTATCTGACCGAATATTCTAAGTAAGGCATGGTGATGCGAGATCCAGTTTTTATAATATAACAGCAGGTGTGCCGCAGAGCTCAGTGCTTGGTCCTACTCTCTATAACATATTTACCTATGATTTGCCTATTTCTGAGCAGGTGACCGTTGCTACCTACGCAGATGATATAGCTTACCTCCCCTGTCACAAATCACCTGAAATAGCTAGTAAGCAGCTACAGCTTGTGCTGGATAATACTTATAGCTGGTTAACCAAATGGCGCGTAAGAGCAAGTGCTCATAAGTCAAACCATATCACCTGTAGCTTAAGAAGAGGAGATTGCCCTCCCGTAAACCTTGGAAATGATATCCTGCCACACTGCGAGTGTATCAGGTATCTAGGTTTTCATCTGGATAGGCGCCTTACATTGAAAACCCACATAAAACACAAACCCAGCGAAATGATTCTAAAATACAAAAATCTTTACTGGCTAATGGGACGAAACTCAACCCTCTCAGTGGACAATAAATTACTCCTATACAACGCAATCATTAAACCCATCTGGACCTATGGGATCCAACTATGGGGAACTGCTAGCGACAGTAACATAATGTGTCTTCAAAAAGCACAGAACGCCATCCTTCGTGTGATTGCCAATGCACCCTGGTTCACTCGTAACGATGAAGTACACGACTATCTCAATATGCCCACCATAAAGGAAGAGATCAAAAAATTTACTAAGAATTACATTGAGCGCCTGACAAGGCATCCTAACCCACTGGCTTCAAAATTACTGGACAAGACTGAAACAGTGCAAAGACTTAAAAGGAAGCACATCGTGCAATATGAAAGTAGTGGTTAAGTGAGACGATGGTCTCCAAAACCCAAAATTAATGCCTATATACAGCAAAACTGATTATAGTCGTTATCGACTGATGGCAGTTCAAAACAGAACAATTTTTTTTATTAAAATCAAACCGTGTAAGCTTGTCTTGTGTTTAGATATCAAAACAAAAGTATGTAGAATCGTAACTGTTCAAAAAGTAAAATAGTAGCTGTAAAGCATTGCAAAAGTAATCCAAACAATTGCTATTAACTATTCATACTTCAAAATCATTACTTAAAACTCCTTTTTACCAGCTAATGTAAAGGGGTCCTCAGATTACCAGTTCGCCGGACGATATCAGCCTGTCAGTTGTTCGGAACTGTCACCTTTTGCGTTTAACTGACAGGCTGATATCGTTCGGCAAACTGGTAATCTGTGGGCCCCTTTAGGAAATAACTACTCACGTTTGGTGATAAAGTAATTTTGCATCAAATACTTGGCACTCTAGACTTCTAAAGCATTAAAAGCAACAATGCCCACGCACTGATAAACTGATAATCAAAGAATAAACCGAACCTTTCGGAGCGGGTGTGAATAAAAAATAGTGTTTTTTTTTTCTTAAGCTTTGTAAAATAGCAAGCCGAGGTAACAAATAAGTTTATTAAAATAAGTTAAATCGTTGTACTTAACATTTAATCCTATTAAATTTTCATTTCATCATAAACGTGAATTAATACGCTTAGGTAGGTATACAAGTTTGCGCATAGCTCTTCATCAACTGATATTATGATTAAAATGTAAACAAATTCTACCTTTGCCTTTAATACTGTCGGGAATTCCATTCGCAAAGCAATTTAACGTAGACATTTTTCGTTTAGATTTTCTCGTTCTGCAGGTACTTACGGTATTTCGAAGTAAAAACTCCAATTATTTTCTTCAGTAACTTTGTTGCGAATGGAAATATAATATTTCATTCGTCTCGCAACCTGGAATATCATCTTTCTACGAAAGGATTTTTTAACGTGAAAGATGAAAGATTTGCCTCGCTATAATTTGGACCGTTTTGATTTGTCAAATAAACGAGAAAAATCATTAGATATAGGATCTTCCACAAATACAAAAAATGATTGTCTTGTCATTGTTAAAGTGATATAAGTATGTAGATAAAGTTTAGCTTAAATATCCATTATTTTTTAATTTTTATTTATTAAAAACTTATCTCATTGCGGATTCAATTTAGTTTCAAAAGGTTTATTTAACAGGATAATATTTATGATTTATATAATTTATACAAAGCAAACTGAAATAACAGCCAGCAAATATAGGTAGTAATATTACCTCGCTGTTCAAAAGCTTCTGTATAAAACGTTAGTAACTTTTCTGCGACGCAGTAACTACCTACGTAGGAAAATAGAACGTCGTAGTACATAGGATTTAGGAATTCATGGCGGATAGGTCCATCGAGTGCTATGCATATTTTAGATGCTCCAGCATCAGGAGCCGAGAGAAGAATTCCAATTTCAATATAAAATCGCGATTTGATATAAGCTCTCAATGTATCTGGCTCGCATCGTAAATTGGTGCGAGAGAGATGAAGTTAGAATAATGTCGATTCAATAACATATCTTGGAAATTTGAATACGCTACCGCTACTCGCGCGTCCCTATGTAATATTCAGACCGTGGAGTCGTCAGCTAACTTCGTATCCACCATCCCTGGGATGTTATTCGCAGCGCAATAAACATTCGCTTAAGAACAGCCAGTATAAAGTGTGATCTTCTATTCTACATAGTAGTAACGTACTTTGAGGTCATACATGCTATTCGGTGAAGCAGAGGCCTCCTAGTTTCTGTAAGTACAAAGGAAGCCCAAGCACGCATTGTAGTAACTAATAACGATTTAGACGTAGGTAGACCTGAAACTATCACGTAGGTATTGTTTGTACGTAAACATCATTGTCTATTTCGGTTTAGGTATGCCACGCATTAATATAATAGTATTTTAGAGACAATGGAGTTTAGTGAGTCGGGTTGAATCAGGCTTTCAATCAGTTTGAATATGTTTTTAGAACAATATCGAAAAGGTATTCCAAAATGGTAGAAAACTGGTAGAAAATGCTCCATGTCCTTTGGTCTACTGTTGATACAAACAGCAACGCACTTAATTTATCATTGCTAAACCCGACTGCCTAATGCCATTTAGTCGTCGCTGTGAAAAACAAGATCTTTATCTTAATCAAGATCTTTATCGAGAGAGGCGATGGCTAAACAGAGAGCTGATTAGCCATCAGTTGCCTCTCTCGAGTCTCGTATAAATTAGGGATAAGCGTTTCCCTGTAAATGAGGATTGATGGAAATAAAACTGTATCTAGTTACAGCGTAACTGTATGGTGTCAAATAAACACACCATACGGGTGAGTGTGGCTGCGGGAGAAGTGCGTTTGCCAGTTTGCCTTCGCGTTGGGGCATTGTTTGCACATTGATTATAGTATTATTGCAGTTGCAACTTGATACTTGTGTTTAGTGGGAAATGTATGAACTTGCAACAAATACTAATGAATTTCGAAACAGGCCCGTATGAAGGTCAGTTACACTTACCCCGCGGCCACACTTAGCCGTATTTACCTTTCCTACGTTTAGTATTCAACTGTAAAACAAAGAAAATAACGTTAGTATTTTTTTACAAAATAGCTCGTTAGCACGCAATGTGTACATGAGTATGAAAACATTCACAAGCTACTTTGCAAACACACTATGACAATTTATTATATCTTATAGTTTTGACTGGGACAATGTACCTATTGTAAAATATTAAAACTTAGATGGTACCTACATACAGTCATTATAGGTACTATATACTCACTACTGTAAAACTTTACTTTCAATTTGATTTTAAACGTGTCTGTTTTATTTATAATTCTTAGCGTTATTCCGAGATCTGTGGTTCTACTAAGTTTGATTGTACAATTACGGCGACAATAAGACTAGCTAGATGGCATGAATATGGATTCTTCTTTGTCGTCACACTCTTGTCAGAGAGAACATGGATTAACAAAGTTCATATTATAAATACACGCAATATGCTTTGCTATATCACTTCGAAAAAGCCCAAAAGCGTGGAAACGAGTGGACGGGCGAGTTTGCCCGACCCAGTTCGTGTTCGCTCGATGCCGCGCGCCGCGCCGCCCGCCCGGCCGAGAATAGACGCAGCACGTGCGTCCGCCGCGACACACGCGTCGCGCCGGGCCGCCACCGACACCGCATCGGCGGCAAAAACTCAACAATAACATAAGCAACCGCGTTGTGATCTCTTGTGACTACCGACTATCAATGCAGTGTACCAAGCTTCTAAGTGTCAGCAGCAAAGTTTAGCAAACTTACTATAACTTGCTATAACCTAGAGAAATTTACGTGCCGCTATTGTACCTAATCATGCTCGTTATCACAGTGAAAGCTTACCTATAATAGAGATATATTTTCTGTTATAAATAGAGCGTTGTATTTTAGCGTAGCGTTGTAGTGGTCGTGATGGTATTAGCCTTTTGAACAAAATACTGTAACAAAGTGCCTTAAAGCTGAACAGTTTGAGCTTGTGTATATGTAAAGTGTGAGGTGCGCAAGAGTGACTCACCGACGATGCGTGGCCTAAGCTTGGCTTTTTGCGCGTTGCTGATGATCCTTCGGGAAGCAACGCCGGCGAGGAGATCAGAAAGATCCAACACGTAAGAAAGTGCACCACCAACTAATTGTTTTGATTTTTTAAACTAGGTTACCTATTTTAAAATGTCGAAGGTCGAGCCTAGAAATCTAATAAGAATAGGCTTCCGCCAGATGGTTAATTTCGCGACTGCAATTTACAGTTCACACCTCCGCAGATTCGTTTTACGAGAACTGTCTTAGTAGTTGATAAACACTGTACAGTCGACGTCAAAGATATGTTCACACTTTTGCACCTTAAGACGAAACAGGAGCTGAGTTTTAAATATTTTAGGTAAATATACCCGTCTCGCTAACGGAAGCGGCACCTAAAAGTAGTGCGATAAGGACAAGGCGAAAAATCCTGCGTAAAAATCTCAAAAATCGAGGTTTCGTACTCCTCTGTTTCCTCCTCCAAAACTTAACCAATCGTAACCAAATTTGGAAATCTAAATGATTATGAAATTATCTGTGTCGGACCGTTTTGCTTTTTTGGCTAATTGATATCAGTTTTGAATGCCACGCCTCTCATTGCGGCATAGTCAATTAGGCCATTTTGGCCATTTTTGAAGGGCTCTAGCGCCTTAAAAAACAAAAATATCAAAAAAAGCAAAACGGTCCGACACAGATATAGACAATATTAATCTGTGTTGAAAAAATCATTGCTCTAGCTTCAAAAACCACGGAGGAAAACGAGGAGTACGTTTGTATGGAGAAATGACCACTCCTGTTGGCTCTTAACTCATAAGGCGAAAAATGTGAACATATATTTGACGTCGACTGTACCTAATATAGGTTGAAAAAAAACAACATGTACAATTGTACATATTAATATAACATGCCCAATAATCATATTTTTGGACTGGGATACTACATTCATTTTACTCATTTATGAGTAATGTAATTTTAGTAATATGTCCTAACATATTACTTATAAATTCTTTTCTTGGCAAATAATCTTACAGGAAGACTTTTTCTATTTTAGCAGTTCATTATTTTTGCTTTATTCCACTTTTTTTTTAATAGTATATAAAGGCTACTAAAGTAAATAGCTGCATAATAGAGAAATACAAACTAAAGAATTAACCCTTTTGTTGGCAATGTATCCAAGATAAGTACATAATTGACACCTTCTTTTTCAACTACTTGAACTGACTTTTTTTTTAATTTGTCAAAAAAAGGGGTTAAGGTTACATTCAGATTACGACCGCAGCAAAATTTCAGTGCTACTGCTGCAGCGGTAAACAGGCATTGTCACTGTCGATCTCCTTGATAAAATGCGTGACGAATGGAACGTTCTATTTGCGACAGCAATGTGCAACAGTAACGCAATTTAACAAGAAACTTTACAATGACATCGCCCCTTTCCTGCAGCTGCAACGCAACACCAGCAATTTTTGCACCAATTTCGATGGCTAAACTTCCAATGTAATCTTTTAAGTCGGCGCACCTCTCGACAGTCTGACCTTAATATTTATATTTGACTTTATTAGGTTATTGCTCCTAACCGTAATTCGAATTAATTTAAAATGGAATGCTAGCATGCTACATTAATACATTACAAATAGGCTATGTACACACAAAGGGCTTCCTCTACTGTAATGCTACGACGCCGTAGCAGAGCTGCTTCCACTACACACGTCGACGGCCTGCCGTTGTGCGTAGCTAAGTGTTTCCTAATAAGTACTTACGTATTACGTAAGTACTTACGTATTACGTATTACGTAAGTACTTATTAGGCACTATATCTACACCAAATTATGTAAAAATATTTTCCAAAATGTCAATATCCAGAAAGGAAAATGGGGTCTACGTCTGTATCGAGAAACGTTCTTAAATATTAAAATTATTATAATATTTTCTTTTTATCCGGAGGTCTTGGATTAAAATCCTTGCTCGTACCAATGAGTTTTTCGGAACTTATGTACGAAATATCATTTGATATTTACCACTAGCTTTTCGGTGAAGGAAAACATCGTGAGGAAACCTGCATACACCTACGAAGAAATTCAAAGGTGTATGTGAAGTCCCCAATCCGCATTGGGCTAACGTGGGGACTATAGCCAAAGCCCTGTCGCGCATGAGAGGAGGCCTGTGCCCAGCAGTGGGACGTATATAGGCTGAAATTATTTTAAATTATTTTATTTATTTTCTTTTTACATTTTAGTTGTAAAATAATCAGCGTCATCAGTTATACTATATCTACAGAGGAGCAGGCATACTCGTACTTCGTTTTCTTTTGGGTCAGAGTCAATTTTCGTCATTAAGATCGTAATTCCACTTTCATTGCCCAATAATACGGTCATTTTCTTTTCAGAGTTAAAGCATGGGCTGACCGGCTTGGCGAAGAAATATGGGAACTAAATGAAGCCTTGACAAAAGCTCAACAAATAAAAGCTGTGAGTATTTCATCGTTTTTCAACAATCATATACGTAAGTAATTTATTTATGCTAAATGTCACGGAATATCGTTATAGCAAAAACTAAACTTAACTTAGTAAGGTATTACTTTGTATAACGCTCACTGTTATTGGTTTTTCACTTCTCCATTTTCCGGGTCACAAAGGGTCTGTCTGACTTGCCAGGGGCGCCGCTTGCGTAATGACTATTAGCTTCCGAGAACTTTCTTCTAAATTGCTCAAATGCATTTGGGTATCACAGTTAATTATGTCACTACCGTAAAATGGGGTTACTTTGATTCAAGGGGTAACATTGATCTTAGATTTTTGAGGAATAGGGAGTTGATTTTTGAAAGCGAACTTAATCATTTTATGATGTGGTTCGCATTTTTAACAGATACATGATGAAACCATTCAGCTACGATTTCAAAAGGAAATTCACTAAAAGAGTTTAAAAAATCGATGATCAATGTTACCCCACGAATCAAAGTAACCCCATTTTACAGTAGACTTATATCGACCGGGACATTGACCGTGATTACCTTTTGTATTATTTTCGAGCTCCCGATATTTCGACGCAGTTAAATATTACATCTTGTTCACGAGTACGCGTAACGGGTTACCCGTGAACAATATGCATGTATGTAACTGATTCGAAATGACAGTTACATTCAGATACCTGTACGGTTACCATCAGTTTGTCACTGACATAAACGCCGTCGAGAACGTAATTTACTTTCTATACATCCCGTTTGCACTAATATGCGAGTGCGAGCGAGATGTATAGAAAGTAAATTACGTTCTCGACGGCGTTTATGTCAGTGACAAACTGATGGTAACCGTACTGAAATCATGTTTACAAAATCACTTTAAAGGCAGCAGTCATCAATTAGGCATTCATTTCATATGCTGCTACTAAGTATTCTAAATAATATGTGGTAATCAATTTAACCTTTGAAGAATGCTAAATATTTGTATCCATTACAAAAAATGTTATAATAACTTTAACAAATGTCTGTTAAGACGACAAGGCTTTCACTCACTTCAATTTTTAGTCGCTATTGGCGATATGTTTCGGGTCAAACGTGGCCAAAGCTGGAAACCCTGGGTGGCTCCACTTCTTAAATAGGTACATATTAGGAACACAAAGATACCAAAGGTTCAGAAAAGGCCGTATTTGGCCTTTATATGTCGTGTGCAATTGCAACTATTAATAATTGCTAGAGTATAATACAAAACTTTGTTACAGGAATACCAGAAAATGAACGCGAGCGTAAGAAGGAAAGATGGTATGTCAATATTAGAATCTTCACTAACATCTGTCAGAATGATGCTAACGAAGAAAATCAACGCAGTTAAGGTAATCAATGAATTACTAATGAATCATCCATTACTTCTGGAGCAATATTAAAATTAAAAAAACAACGGGTTGCACTCCGGGAGTGCCGACAGAAGTGAAAACTCTGTCCAAAATGTCTACTAGTCCAAAATGTATGCAGCACTATCTATGTATAATTGACCCATCCTCCTTTCCATTGAAAAACTTTAGTTCCGAAATTGCTGGCCAGTGAGCTTAAATTTGTAGCGTTAATTGTTTAAAATTCGAATAGAAATTGTAAAGTTACCTTGCAGACCTCGCATCTAAATATATTTGGTCATGATATTTTGAGTTTTATTCACCAGTACTAGAGTTCACTTTTATTAGCGATTTCATCAAGATGTAGCTTTATTGAATTATATTTGAGTGATATAAAGTTAGAATGTAACTGTGAGATCCTCGTATTTCAGCCCGTACAAGATTAGAACATTGAGTAAAAGTCCAGTTTTAAATAATTGACCTGATTATGATACGTTATGACTAAAGTTCTTTGGTGAATAACATTGTCCGTGACACATGACGTCAGCGTTACGTTACGCGTTACGCTGAATCGAGTTCATCATTTTTTCCCCACCTTCAAAAGTGCTCAGCGCCGCTAAAGAAGTTTTCACTTCAAAAAGATTTATGTATTTAATGGATAAAACGTTGAAGGGGACATAAGGTTAGATAGTGTAAGAAAAACTATGGGGCAAGAGAAACACTTGTAGGTAAAATAACCAGTTAGTAGAGATACTTAAAGATATTGAAAACGAAATTAAATGATAGGTAATACTAAAAATAAAACTTATGCATATCTAAATAAAAATTACTTAATACTCGTACGTAGTCAACTAGGAAGGAAACTCGTATAGTTTCGCCATGTCCGTCTGTTCGTCCGCAGCTTTGCTCCGTGATCGTTAGCGCTAGAAAGCTGAAATTTGGCATGGATTATAAATCAGTTACGCCGACAAAAGTCGTAAAATATGAACTAGAAAAAAAAAGTTTTTGACGTGAAAACTTCTTTAGCGGCGCTGAGCACTTTTTGAGGTGGGGAAAAAATGATAAACTCGATTCAGCGTAACGCGTAACGTAACGCTGACGTCATGTGTCACGGACAATGTTATTCACCAAAGAACTTTAGTCATAACGTATCATAATCAGGTCAATTATTTAAAACTGGATTTTTATATTAAGCAATAAAGCTCAATGTTCTAATCTTGTACGGGCTGAAATACGAGGATCTCACAGTTACATTCTAACTTTATATCACTCAAATATAATTCAATAAAGCTACATCTTGATTAAATCGCTAATAAAAGTGAACTCTAGTACTGGTGAATAAAACTCAAAATATTGACCAAATATATTTAGATGCGAGGTCTGCAAGGTAACTTTACAATTTCTATTCGAATTTTAAACAATTAACGCTACAAATTTAAGCTCACTGGCCAGCAATTTCGGAACTAAAGTTTTTCAATAGAAAGGAGGATGGGTCAATTATACATAGATAGTGCTGCAGACATTTTGGACTAGTCATTGAGTTTTCACTTCTGTCGGCACTCCCGGAGTGCAATCCGTTGTTTTTTTTAGGATATCTCCCCTGCACGACAAGTTTTTTTTTTGCTTCTACCCTTTAGTGTGGGATGTCGTTTGATAGACCTTTCAAATAGAATATATTATGGGTCTTCAAGGACCATTTTTTAATAAACATACTATTTTATTAATATTGTGTTCTACTTGAAAAAAAAATGTGTGTGATAAAAATTCAATTTCAATTAAATAAAAAATGCTTTAGCTTGGCATACTCGAACCAGTCCGAAAGAAAATAATAATAAATAACAATTATCCTATTATTCATATTGTATAATATAAAAATAATATATTAGTAAAATTTTATTTCAGTGTATCCACGCGACGGCTATCGAGTTAGCGAAAAAATTTAAGGAGGAATACAACGGGACGGCAGATGATGAGTTTGAGTACTGCTCCGCTAAATATTCAGTCTTTATGGAACTGAATGAATTTGGAAATGATACAGTTGTGATCCCGACTAAAGAAGACCCGGAAAAAATACCAAAATTTACTATTGCAATGAAACATTTTTATGAAAATGTAACTGTAGACCGTGATTCTCACTTTTACAACATACGAGTAAATACTGACAAAAGCTGCGTCCATGTTCCTACCAATATATTTTTCCGAGGTAAACATTATAACGAATTGATATTTTCCTATAACAAATTATATTATTTTGCGTTAATAATCAATCTGGTTCTGTTACAGAGGAGGAACCAAGAAAAGCCATACTTTGGACAAAGGATCTCAATGACATATTTACTAAAAATTACAATGCCGACCCGTCTTTGACGTGGCAATATTTTGGCAGTTCCCATGGTGTCCTGCGCTTTTTCCCTGCAATGCGCTGGAACCAGATGGATACTGACATCTATGACTGCCGCGTGCAGTCGTGGTACATCGAGGCCGCCACCTGCTCCAAAGACATGATCATTCTTTTTGACGTCTCAGGTTCTATGACCGGATTCAAGAACTATGTAGCGAGAACAACTTTGAAGTCATTGTTGGATACCTTGTCTAACAATGACTATGTTAACGTGTATTATTTCAAAAATGTTACCGGTCAAGTGATGAATTGTTCTCAAGTAAATTCAAATTCATCACAAGAGTTCTCAGTAGTTCAGGCCACAAAGGAAAACATAGGAACAATATTAGAAATCCTAACACCGACGGAGGACGGTAAAAAACATAAGATAGAATTGGACGGCTACGCCAATCTAACTGAAGCTTATATAAAAGCTTTTACCACGTTGAGGGCCGTAAGTAGCATTGCATTTAAATAATTTAGAGACCACCACCAGAAGAAAACGCCACTCTTCTTTACTCTGCACCACTTCACCGCATTTGGTTGCTTCGAGTGTGGTCACATCTCTTAGACTATTATTACTCCAGCGCCCTATTTTCATTACCTGCCGTCTAAAGCAAGCTATTGCTTGCTTTAGACGGCAGGTAATGAAAATAGGGAGGTAAAATATTACCTACCTATTTTTTGTACGAATTGGTCCCAGAATTAAAATTTCTTTACAGATTTTCATCTCCACCATATATTCATGCTATCTTCCGTCTTAGACAGTATCCGAGGATGAAGATACTGAGTGGCTTAAATAGATGTACCTTTCAATTACAGAGAAGAGAAGAAACCAATTGTAATGTGGCGAGTATTGGAGGATGTAACCAAATGATCATGTTGATCACAGATTACGTTTCAGGAAATTTTTCTGATATTTTTGAGCAATACAATAGAGAGGTGGTTAATGGCAAAACGTACACACCTGTTAGAGTATTCACGTATCTCATTGGAAAAGAAGTGTCCAACGTCGATGAAATAAAATCAATGGCTTGTAATAATAGAGGTAAGCTAGGGTAAATTACAATGTTCTCTTTAAAATCAGGAATTTATTCATCAAGAGGTCGAACAGGAGTTTTCTAACGGTATAACTGATATATGTATGCTTCTGGCAGGTACTTTCGACCACATTCACTCAGTGGAAGAAGTCCAGCAACAAGTGCTAAAGTACATCAACGTGATCGCTAAACCAATGATATTGAACGGTACAAAACCTCCTCCTACCTGGACTCATGCCAGTATGGACAAGACGGTCAGTTTATATCGCAATAAATTTAAAATAACATTTTTCAACCGACTTCCTTCACTTTTCTTCAGAGTGGTTTTTCATAAAAACCACTTTCGTAGTTTCGGTATAAATTGTTCTTTTTGTAATAAGTAGTGTATCGTTCCAACTAGGAGCGTACGAATAACTGATTTTGAGGTTTATTCCCTCATATTCCTTGGAATGCGGTAACTGGAAGTCGGTTATTAAACTTGTTACCTTTTATTAACTTTTAAATTTAGCGTTTTATATGAGATTATAAACTGGTACTGTTATTTATTCAGGAGGTCGATGAAAGATACAATCTAGTTTATAACCAATGGCCTTTGAAGTTCTTTGTCGGGTTCATTATCTGACTGAAGGTGTAAGTATCACTGATTTGTTGAGTTTAACTCTATTTGTGATTATGTGTGAAGAATGGGTACCTACCCCTAAAGAGGTATAGATTTATCCTTTTTAAGGAAAGTATCCGAGATTAAAAACTTATTACAAGTTATGACTATTATCAAACACAATCATTTATAGTTGTTATCAACTCAACCTTTTCAGAAACGACCCTCTACCGGTTTTTCTAACAAATGATATGGCAGTGAACTATTTTGTCCCACATAAGTGAAATCCCGTACTGACCATTTGCCCAAAAAGGAATACTGTCCCGTCCTATTGTGTCAACCTATTTTTTTTTCGAACTGTGACGCTAAATGGAGGTAGTTACCAGATATTAGTCTATTAGTGAATGGATAAAAACATACCTAATTAGTCTTGTCCTTATTAACATTATTTGTATTTTACTTCGTTCCGTCACTTCCGTCCGTTAACTTTATATTACGTAAATGTAAAATACAAAGGTGAAGTAAATTTTTGACCGTTATCAAAATTTATTAGTAACAAAAATCGACCATTCAATCATTCAGTCAGCAAACAAATATTTTATCCTTAATAAATAAAAAATATCTAGTTAAAAACTGTTTTTCATTATTTTTATCTCAGATTATTTAAACAGCAGCAATTTAACGTGTCTAAATAACCAACTGGGCAACAAAATTGTTATTTTATTTTATTAGAAAGATTTTACTTCCAATAATATCAGCAGAGAAAGCAAGCTTATTGGAAGTGATAATTTTCAAATGACACATTTTAAATATTGAATTTAATATTTTATTGCTGACCAACATTTGACCGACCCCTTCGAGCGCTTACCATGCATATTATACCTACATAAAATATAAAAATAATCGCTGAACGATCAGACCAATCATTATCTTATACTAAAACATACAGATTCGCATCTCCATACAAACAAAGTTAGACAATTAATGTCGTCCTGCGGGATTAACATTCCTTTAGCGTGAACCCTCCCCCGTTCATTTCAGTGGACTCAGAACTAAAGTTAATATTTACGTTTACAGAGAACAAAGGATTGGGATGTGAGCCCCGATGTCTCAAGTGTAAGTATATTTTAGTTGAGTTGGCGCCCAATGCTTCCAATGATCGGGTTTGGTCGTCGGCCTACTGACAGCGACCATTAGGGTGTAGTCTATCGTCAAAATCATCACAGAAGACATAATGTAAAACTTTAAAAATAAAATCATTAAATTGCACCATTGTTTCGTTGTAATTAAACGATATCCTGTTTTCATGTTTTATCAGACTACCATGTAAAATAAATATTTATTTTGCTAGCTTTATTTTATTATCTTTTATGTTATTCCAGTTATTACCCATTGGAAACTCGGAAAAAAACAAAGTTATTAAATTTAGTTGATAAGTGTGCATAAAATTCAGACAAAATGAAATAAAAATTATTGTTTAATTACAGCCGGACGAGGATAAACTGGTGACTTCTGTGGCGATCCCTGCATTCATCGAAGGCGACGTTAACGCCACACTACTCGGAGTGGCTGGCACCGACGTTCCCATCGACAGTATCGCTAAACTGGCAAAACCCCATCAGGTAACGCTACAGAAATGATAATAGGTACTGACAGAAGCACCTTGTTGCATTACAGGGCTCGGAAACCGTTTTCGTTCATTCACCCGGGAACGGAAAGGGTTTCGTTACCTACCGTTCGTGGTTACCGGTTTAAGGTGGTTCGCCTAGGTTACTCAAAACTTAACTCTCGCTAGATGGCACCACTTTTGCAAAATTTCAGGTTTTATTTTTTTGTGAAATGGTCATGGTATTTGTATACTTAAAAGTATGTTTCGCGCACTCTTTAAATAAATATTGAATTATTAAAATAAACATTGAATACTTCATTGTGCAAAAACCACCTTTTTAATTCGACGGAGTGTTGCTGTCACGCTTTTTCCTACTATTACTCACACATGCAAACAGTGTTTCCGTGATCCTTGTAGTAGACAATTTCACACAACGTAAGTATGTTGCAATAGCGTAACGGTATGTTCGTGGAAATACGTGCAAGAGGATTGGGGTTCAAGACTGGTGCGAGTAGGTAATTTCTTTTTGTTTATTTTAGTCTTTTTGTGTTATCTTACCTTTAAACGAGCAATTATTATATATATATTTTTATTTATATATTTGGATGATATCAGAAACGGCTCTAACGATTTCAATGAAATTTGCTATAAGGGGTTGGATCTCTTAGCTAGGTCTGATCTGTGAGAAAACGCGCATTTTTGAGTTTTTATGTTTTCTAAGCTTTGGTCGGTCTCCCAGATATTCAATCTCTTCTTCCTCGCGTGGGGTCCGCTTGGCATCTAATCCCAGAATTGGCATGGGCACTAGTTTTTACGAAAGCGACTGCCCTGACCTTCCAACCCAGAGAGTTAACTTATTGGGATTAGTCCAGTTTCCTCACATTGTTTTCTTTCACCGAAAAATAGGTATCGGTATATAAATAGGTTTCGGTAAATAGGTATCAAATGATATTTCGTACCAAATATCATTGGTACGAGCTGGGGTTAGAACCCGCGACCTCCGGATTGCAAGTCGCACGCGCTTTCCGCTAGGCCACCACCGCTCCCCCAGATATTCAGTATTAGTTGGTATTAGGGTATGTGCGGAAAGAGAAGAGTCGTAGAATGTATGGGCTCCCCTACATTTCAAGACTCTTCTCTTTGCGCACAGACTCTATCAATAAATTACTTTATCAACGTTTTCAAAAAAAATATTCAATACCTGATTTTCACAGCTTTTAGGGTTCCGTACCCAAAGGGTAAAACGGGACCCTATTACTAAGACTCCGCTGTCCGTCCGTCCGTCCGTCTGTATGTCACCAGGCTGTATCTCACGAACCGTGATAGCTAGACAGTTGAAATTTTTACAGATGATGTATTTCTGTTGCCGCTATTTACAACAAATACTAAAAACAGAATAAAATAAAGATTTAAGTGGGGCTCCCATACAACAAACGTGATTTTTGACCGAAGTTAAGCAACGTCGGGCGGGGTCAGTACTTGGATGGGTGACCCTTTTTTATAGATAATGGTACGGAACCCGTCGTTTGCGAGTCCGACTCGCACTTGGCCGGTTTTACCTAAAATAAAATGAAAACATTTATTTAAGTATTTTTTTTATTTTGAATTCAAGTACAAGTACATTTTTTTCATATTTGTTATCCGTAGTAGTCCCTGTACCTGAAAGAAATATAATATCATGAATCATGATAGGAAAAAATCTCTGATGGAATAGGAAGAAAGATGATGCAACAATATGGATTCTAATAATGTTATAATCGAGTTATAATTTACTTACTTGGTAGTAACTGTAATTGTGTTCTTCATTCATGGACAAAAAATCCATTATTTTCAACCACAGGAAATATTATACATTTCTTTTTTATTGCAGTGAGGATGTCCTGATTGTAAAAATCAAAGAGATTAGGTAGAGTACAATTTCTAATTATCTTTGTAAAAAATAAACAAATACGCGTAGTCATTCGCTTTTTGAAAATAAGAAAAATTAAATAAACATATAAAAAAAAACAATAAGAAATTTAGGTGTAAAAAAATTACAAAAAGTTATATCCCAGCATACAATGCTGGGGATCGAACCGGGAACTTTCCGATTGAAAGCAAAAAAGCGACTGTTTGCAAAACACGCCATGATAGTTCTTAGCTAAGCTGACGAATTTCGGGTACTTATTCTCGCTTCAGTCAATTAAGTACCTGTCAACAAAATTGCACTAAACATGACGGCACTCCAAATTCGCGCCGTGGTCAGCCCGGCAACGTCGGAAATAGTATGGCAACGTCGCAAATGTATCTGTACACGACATTTGTGACACACACATACGTAAAATTGATGAAAATTTAACTATGATTATTGCATGATTTCTGTATGAAACATTGTTTTCCTATTAATTTCGCGCAAACGAATATTCGAAAGTAGATAAATGCGAAAATATTTATGTACTAATAGTGTGTAGTGACTTAATGCAATGCGATTGAATTTTGTATGAAAATCGAACCACCTTAATACGAGTAACTATTTTATTGTACCTATTGAGATTTATGAATTGTATTGAGATGACAACTATCACCTTACCCAAGCTGTCTTCGTAAAATTGCAGAAAATATTAAAATGTGTTTCTTTTTCAGCTTGGCGTCAACGGTTACTCGTTCATAGTTAGTAATAACGGATATTTACTCCTTCATCCACTTCTTATAACTTCGGTAAGTTTCTGACGATTCTCATTCTCAATTTGAAATTCAGAATATTTTAACTTTCAAAGAGATACCTACATAATAATGTAGTAGGTAGGTATTTAATTATTTTTTTATAGAATGCCCTGAACTTACAAACTGTCTAGGAGTAACAGCCTGAACAAATTTCCCATAACAGTTTTTTTGTTTAAATTTCTCAGTACTCAACATGTAATTTCAGATCAATGGAGAGCTCCAAGTGAACTACAACAGTGTCGACTTCGTGGAAGTGGAGCAGGTGGACGATGGGAAGGATGCGCGCGAACTGGGCGACAAAATCCAGTGGCTGCGCCAGAACCTCACCGAGGCGAAGCGTGGCAACATGACCGAAGTTGAGGTGTTGTTCCACTACGATGACATGAGGTGCGAACTATGTTTTTAACATCATTGCGTCTGACAAGGTTATTTTTTTTCATATCTCATGCTCTGAAAGTGGGTCGTTGTTGTTCTAAAAGGTGCGCAGAAAGTGATACGTTTATGCTCTAGCGCAGAAAAGTGGTGTACTCCTCTGCGTCCCCGTCCCACGAACAACTGGGTGGAAACAAAATGGAAAAATAGTGTCTTTATTTCCTCGCCTGTAACAATTGGTATTTGTTTAATTTTACTAATCCCACGTTGATCCTTTTTTTATAAAAAACGATGAAAGTAAATTGTTACAAACAAATTATTCTTAATTTCTTTCGTTGAATTCTATTTACTCGATTTCATAAGACTCGAACCAAAAGGAATACACCAAAAATATTTTTTGAAACCTTACACTTCATGCGTAAATGAGCAAAGGCAGAATCTTATACAGCCACAGTTAAACGTTTGTACGATATTAAATTGGTTTTTAAAGTTATTTAGCACTATATTCATAAAAATAAAATAAAATACAAGATAAAAAATTCTTATATTATTAATTACATTGTTATTTAATATTTAAAATACTTTTATTATGTTATTGCGTGGTGCGGCGTACCAAGGTCGCGGTGCGGTCCGGTAGTCTGTGGCGGCTTTTATTTTTTTTTTAGAACGAAAAAGTATAAAATTAAAAAGTATGAGGCAATCCCGCTGATTTTCACACTATAATGAACAAATCATTTTAAAATTACTGCAGTTTGTTAAAAAATGTGTGTTTTCGTAAATATTGCAATCTGAATGATTTTCGCTAGAGTTTATTAATCTTCACACATGTAAAGTCTCCGATTGCAAGTAAGTCCTAAGGAAAAATCTGGACGTAGAACGAGAACGGAGGGCTCTGCCGGTTAGGGCAAACATGATTTCCCGTAGGTTTGCGCGATGTACAAGGGAGGTAAAACTTACCTTATTTAAAACGTACTGTACTTCCCTGTATACGTGCAGCCTATGGAGGTTCTATACCCAGCGGGCCTACGGGGCCCTCCGGATCCAATACAACAACGCGTTCCGGGTATTGATGGGGCTGCCTCGTTTCTGCAGCGCATCAGGGATGTTCGCAGAAGCACGCGTGGACTGCTTTTATGCGACTATGCGCAAACGATGCACATCCCTGGTGCGCCGGGTGCGGGCCAGCCCCAATAGACCAGCGGTGGAACAAAAATGGGTTCTGATAACATTAAAGTTTTTTCTTTTTTGATATGTTATTGCATGCATGTTAAATAACATTTATGTAAAATATTAGAAAATTATAGGTGGAGCGTTCGGCCATATTTAAATATTTCAATTTTGCTAAATAACTATGTAAATATAAAATTAAAGTTACAAAAAACTGTAACATGTTCAATAACACTTTAATTTATTCACAATATTCGGTTTTTAGAAATCTGGAACAGCTGCTTTCTGGTGAACGTAAAAACACGAATTACTTTGTGAATAAAGAATTAAAGTAGCTGATATTGTAAAATTACGATATTATCTATCAACTTAGTATACTTGTAAAAAGTTAGAAATGTAGACAATGTGCTTGTCTAGATATTGATTTCTGGTTAAGCAGTATAGCCAATATTGAATTAAAGTTTGTAGAGTTAATATTACACGGTCATAATAAAGATCTTAGTTCCCACACAAAATATTAGAAATATAAAATCACGGCGACACTAAATACTGATACGTAAGTATGCATTCCGCGCTTATATTGAGTTACATTTCAAACGCGCGGCGTTTTCGCGCGCCGCGCTGTGCGCCGTGGCAGGAGGCAGCGATCGACGGTGGCGGGCTAGCGATTAGCGCGGTGCCCGTAAAAAATACGCAAAACGTTTATAAAATTATTATCAATGGTAAATAGTTATATTGTTAATAGTAGGTACACAATGGAAACTTACCTACACTTATTTATTTCTATATGTACTAGGGATTGCCCGCGGTTTGGTTTACGTAGAATTCGTTATCGTGTTAAGTATAGAAATAATAGATACATTTGAAAATTATTTTAGGTGCATTGTCATACAGATAACCACCCTTGTTAAAGTATTCTTCAAATTCAATAGACAGGTGTCATTTCAATATAATTTTGCGTAATTTGGCGCTTTTAGGTTATAAATGACTAGCGACATATATTTTTTGTTTAAGAGCGATATCCGATATATATATCTCCGATAATATTTACTTTATCATTTAAATCAATTTCAAACTAACGTTATTCAATATTTATCATTTTAAAGTCAATTTTACCAACCAACTGAGCTTTACGAGTATACCTACGGAAACAACTCAAAATTTGCATCAAATTAAATGCCACTCTTCTTATCCGTTTCGAACAATCAAGAGGGCCTTTACGAGCTGATGTAGTGAAAATTTTATTTAACCCTCGTCCCTTGAAACCTTCAATATTGGTTCAGTATTGGGTATCAATATTAGCACGATTAATCAACAAATTTTCCCCTTGTAAAACAAATAAATAAGGTAGGTGAGGTGCAGGCATATGAGGCCCGGCGGGTAACAAGGCCCAGCATTCAAAAATAGCAGTTGCTCCCTATTATTCTGAATTTGTACTTGTTGCTAAGAAGATCCACTGTCAGTGCAGGCAAAAAGGTCCAGTCCCGGGCCTTATTGAACGTATGAGATGAAATAATAGATTAAAATATTTTAAGATAATTTTGAATATTTTTAATCTTTCATTAATAAGGCCGATTTGAAGAAACTTCTATGAAATTATGACTTATAAATAACACCTTCACTGCGTGGGCTGTCCAAATCGCTGCAAACTTTTCTTGGTCTAACTCTAATAATTTTTCACTTGCTTTATTGACCTAAAGACGTTTTAAAGAATCAAAAATTCTAATAACATTTAGAGACTTATACTTTTTAAAGGCAGTAACTACTTACTTATATAGGTAACTTTTTTTATTAATACATAGGTAGTTATTTACGATAGAAGTGCGAAAAATAGAAATTTTGCAACGAATGACGAATTTTAAAACACGGCCAAAGGGATTGTTTTAATGTGCTTATTATAGCACCGGTGTCGTAATGTAGCACCAGGGCCCTATTTCACCAACGTGACAGGTGCGACAATTCGACAAGTCTCATTGTTGCTGACGTCACAGGCATCCATGGGCTACGGTTATAGCTTACCATTGGACGGGCCTTATTCCTGTTTGTCACTATCATTGTATTATTTAAAAAAAAACTTTATTATATCGGCAAAAAACAGGTATCTTTCTTGTGATGTTTATGATGACAATTGACACAAGATTTCAAAGAACTTTCGGTAATTCTTGACAGTAAATGAGTTCTGTGTCGGAATTTCGTGACAGCTGTCGTATTTCTTGTGACAATTGTCCAAGTCCCAGCCCCCCCTTTGCTACAGTCCAACCCGAAAGGCACCTTAGGTCGGCGCTTACGTCATTATTACCGGCGCCCCAATACTAATGCGGTGCTACGCGACGTAAGCGCCGACCGCCATATTCAACGTGGTTTGTCACATAGTACCCTGTAAAGGTATGATTCCAGGGACAAAAAATATGTTATAACGTTATCCAGCGTATAATGGAATTCATAAAAGTTTTTCTTTATAATTACTACAAGTAAATTTGTTCATATTTGCATATTATTAAAAAGGTAAATGAAAAGTAATTGAGTAATTTAATTACTAATTAATGTAATCACAATTGCAAATTACACAGAAAAATTAATTACATGTAATTAAATTTTATGTAATTAAATTACAAACATTTTAATAACATGTAAATAAATTAGTAATTAAATTACACGAGTAATTAATTACGCCCAACACTGGTTGGTGGCAAACAACCACACCGCTCGTCTGATGGTAAGCGGTTACCGTAGCCTATAAAGGCCTGTGACGTCAGTAACAGTGATGTCGACAAATGTCGCACCTGTCACGTTGGTGAAATAGGGCCCAGATGTACGGTAAAAATCATGTTAAAAGATAATACTAACTGTTACGAATAAATATTTATACTGTAAAAAATTATCCCTCCAAAAACATTTTCATGTAAAATGTTGCTAAGACGAAACCATAAGCCTAAGTCTCGCACTGTTAAAAAGTTATCAGATCTCTTGTCGAGCCAAGCTTCAAACTCTACAAGCCCCTTCACTAACTCTACATCTTAGTCAAAATATGTGGCTTGGCTGTTTTGCTACCGCCACATGGGCATAAGGTGAAAAACTTATTATAATCATTATTTTTAGGGTTCCGTACCTCAAAAGGAATAAAACTGAACCCTTATAGGATCACTCGTGTGTCTGGCTGTCCGTCTGTCACAGCCAATTTGCTCCGAAACTACTGGACTAATAAGTTGAAATTTGTCTATAACCCAAAGACATACATGTAAAGTAAATATGTAATATAAATTTAAATAAAGGGGTCACTTTTGAGATGAATGATAAATAGAAGAAAAAAAACTATATCTTTGTTATATATCAAATGAAGGGGCTCATTTTAGAATTAGAATCTCAAATATATTTTTTTCATAATTTTAAAATAAATATTTTAGAAGCTATTTAAGAAAACAGGCAAAAAATTTACATTACCCTTATCTCCGAAACTACTGGGTCTTTTTATTATGAAAAAAATACACATATTAGCTCTTTACCTATAGATGACAGGAAAACCTATTAGAAATGTGGAGCTAAGCGTGAGCAGGCCTATGGAACTCTATGCGCGAGCTCGGATTAATACCTACGAATCTGCTCCCGTTCACGGTAGAAAAGCAAGCCAGTTGGTTGCCACACGCGCTCACGTACGCACGTCACCGCGCGCCGCACTGTCAATTTTTACGATAGTTACACGTACGGCGGGATTCGGGAAATGAATTAGAGATGCACTAGATAAGAAATAGTAAAGATATGTGACGTTCCACGGCAAAAGGTACCATTGCCCCGACTGAATATTGGAGTGGCGATAATAGTAAGCGGAAGCGCCAGCCGCCATAAGGTACCTTTTGCCGTGGAACGTCACATATCTTTACTATTTCATATCTAGTGAATGTCTAACGGCGCGATATCTTGAAGTTCGAATCGCGCGGGTAGTAGGTACCTACCTACTATTGAATTTCTTTAATTAAACATGTAATGTTTAATATGTGTGACAAATGTATAGATTTAGATATCTATCTATTTGAAATAGGTAGTAAATTTTTAATTTATTTTGGTAAATGTTTATTTTAACGACAGTAAGTTTACACCGGAAAGTGCCTACTCATTTTTGCTCTGGTTAACTTATAATTAATTACCTTTATTCATGGGGTTTCTATTATTTTTCTTTACTATGTAACATTAATCTCTATCTGGTTTTAAATTACAAGAAGTTTTAAAACTAATTCTTGCTGGGATTATTGCGCGGTTTATAAAACGGCGTAAACACTGCGGTTACTGCAGGGACATGTGATCTTTTAAAATGACTATTTCGCAAACACTAAAGCATAATCGGAATATTAGGTATAATTTAAGATTTAGCTTTCCTTTTATTTCACTCCTCTGTTTAACTGGGTATTTATTTATCATTTCTAAGCGTCAGCAACCCTAGCGTTGTGCCGGTGCGCGCGGTGCGGGGAGCGGCGCGTTGAAGGTCACTCCATTGTATTTTTGTGTAGGTATCAAAACGGTAGGTATTTGTGTTTTGTTTGAGAGATAAGTATCTGTTCGTAAGAACTATTGTATAATCTGTGGCGTGAGTCGGACTTAAGTACTTAGTTTTTGATCCGATCCCTACGGGTTTTTAAAAGACATTTTACTCACTTTTCACTAAAAAAACATATTGTTAAAAATTGTGTAATGTACGGAACCCTTGGAACGCGAGTCCGACTTGCACTTGGGCGGTTTTTTTATTATACATACAATAGTTTTTGTAGAAACGAAACGGCCGAGCCACATACTTTGACTAAGGTGTAGAGCTAGTGAAGTTAGGGCTTGTAGAGTTAGAAGCTTGGCAAGAGATCTGATAACTTTTTGACAGTGCGAGCCTTATGGTTTCGTCTGGGCAACATTTTACATCAAAATGTTTTGGTGGGATTTCACTTCTTTTTGTAAGTTGCTTATGACAATCTTCCATCCCCTAATTTAAAGGGTTGGGGGTGATTTACTATTAAAAATCCTGAAATAAGTATCTGGGGGCATCTGTTACATAATGTACTTCTTACTGATTCCCCATATAAACCCTTCACCCCGTAAGGGTAAACTTTGGGGTTGAAATCTGCCTTCACCCCGTAAGGGTAAACTTTGAGGTTGAAATCTATTCTATATCCTTCCCTATAACAATACCTATCTACATACCAAATTTCAACTAAATCGGTTCAGCGATTATTGATTCCCCATACAAGATTAAACCCCCTCATCATCCCCTTAGGGATTAAAAAATTCAAGTTTTTGAATTTATTTGTTGTTTGTGTACTAAAACTATCTTACATATCAAATTTCAGCTTCTTAGAGGACTTCAGGAAGTACCCTAAAGGTATTGATAATCATCAAGTGAGTGAGTCAGTGACGAAATCGAAGTTTTTAGATATGAATAAAATCTAAAGTATAAGAGCTATGCAATTGATATGCTTAATAAGTCCAAGAACTTTGTTTATCTAGTATAATCCAACCCCAAGTTATGAGGGTTCCAAAAAACGACGAAGCGCTTCGAGAAAAGGTAGATAGTGCCCTTGCGCTTTGCTCGTCTTGGCGGGGGCACTGCCGTGCCCCCAGATGTTAAAACATAATAATAATAAAGATTTATGTTTAGTGACTTTAGTTACCTACTATTTTCGCGTAAACTAGACAATTTTTATATCTTTAGTTAATAAGGCCCAAAAGAATTATTTTTAACTTATTATAAATATCCTCTTGTTGTGAAGTACCAAATATTGTTATTTGTATATGTATAACTCTTAAGTTAAAAACAATAAAATCTGTTATTGTCTATTGTCAAAATGATTATTTTTTGCGGGATTAAGTAATACCCTGCTAGTGTTCAATAAGGCCCACAATAGGACTTTTATAAAAGGTATATTTTCCAAGAGTATCGTAATATTTTTATAACTATTTTGGTATAATGAAGAAACTTCAATAAATAAGATACCTATTTGAGTGAGTTTTTCATACTTAATATCCTGTTTATTAAAAAAAAACATTTTAATTTAAGGTGGGCCGTATATAGGCATATACGGCCGACACGGAATATACAATAAGGTGAGGTCACTTACCTTATTGTATATTCAATATGTATACGTGTAATATTGAGCAGTTGGTTTATAATATACATAATATGATATTGACGTTGAATATGACAGGACATGACAATAGGAACCAGAAATAGGTATAGTCAGTCAAACCAATTTGTCAGTAAATAAAAACAAAAAACTATATTCATCCTTTTCTTTTGGGTGCTAGTACTAGTGTAAGTCAAAGATAGTATGATGATTCTCTCTATGTTTGAAATGAGACAGTCCTTTGACAAACTATGGTAAAAAATAGTTGTGAATATCATGTACATTTTTATTACAATTTCGAAATTCAAATGTTCTTCCTAATCAACTCGGCCACTAAACTATAGATGGTCAAGCAAATCTTGTCAGTAGAAAAAGGCGCGAAATTCAAATTTTCTTTGAGACGATATCCCTTCGACCCTACATTTTTCAATTTTGCCGCCTTTTTCTACTGACAAGATCTGCTTGACCAAGTATAACTGATAACTTGGTATCCGATCCGCTAACTCGGCGAATGAATCGCCAATTCGCCAACTCTCCGAGCCGAGTCAACGCTATCACACTGCTACTAAGGCCATTCAAAAATAAACCTTAATTCGAGAGCCCGAAGGTTCTTATATGACAAACAATACATTATGACTTAAAACTTTATGGGAAACAAAGGGACCCCTTTCATTTCACGTAATGTCCGCATCTAATTTATATATGTCCACAGTAAACAAACAAATGAATGATAAGAAAAGATAGACAATGCTGTGAGCGGGAGGTGGGGCGAGGCGAGGGGCGAGGTATAGGTAGGCTCTCGGGCGCCGCGCCGGCGACACTGCCGGACCAGCGCGGCGTATGTATGAATTTCGCGCCTTTTTAAATATATTTTACTATTACAATGCAAGCTACACACCGAAATTTCTTATTTTCCATAATATGGCTGCGTATATTATTTTATAGTAATAGACTTATTTTTACAGACTCTAATTCAATATTAGATATTATAGGACAAAAAACGCATATTAATTCTAAAGCATATATCTTATTCTTCTAAATTTTTAGCTTGCCTATTAACTTAAGAATTTAGATATGTTGTTGTGGATTTATTAAACTTTAATTCAATATCGACAAAATAATAAGCTAATTTGTAGTTTGACTAAGAAGCACGTTAAAAAAATTTCTAATAATTTTACATTATAAAGCGTCATACATATTATAAACGATGGAAATTAAACATTGCACTTTAATTCAATATTAAAAAATCATTACTAAAAATATATAAATACCTAATTTATATCTAACGCTCGTTCTAACTTTTCGTCATATTTTACAAATATGCTTAAAAATATGTCCCATGTCAGATAAGTATCACTTTTTCATCTTTAGAATTATCAAAACTTTTAGTGCAAAAATCCGGTCCCACTATTGGTCTACAACCCTATCCTGTGTGTGATAGCGGACAGACTTGACTGCCCGTATATGAGACACTGCTGCGAAATGCATGTTTCCAGCAGTGTATATATATTGTAATAGTTAATTAGGTACTAACATTAGGAACGTAAGTCTACTAACAAATCTGTATGAGTCCATAGTTGCTCGAAATAAATATTTTTCATTTCATTTTCATTTCATTTCAAAAAAATCATGGCCGTAGGTATATTGGGTACTTCAATTACTGATTTTGCGAAATTGCCTTGTCTTGTTTGGTTTCCTCGCATTCGATATGAAAAGTAGAGTGTTTAACTCGGGTGAAAGGCACCATTTCCGTCTCGGACTATTGGCGCTCTCACTGCGTTCGAGCGCCAAACTACCTCGACAGAAATGGGTGCCTTTCAACCCTTGGTTAACAATCTACTATAACACACTCGGTGCTGAGTATGTAGCGGGAGCTGGGAACTGCTAAAGCGCGTGTAAAGGAGCCCACAGATTACTAGTTCGCCGGACGATATCAGCCTGTCAGTTGTTCGGAACCGTCACTTTTTGCGTCTAACTGACAGGCTGATATATCGTTCGGCAAACTGGTAATCTGTGGGCCCCTTAAGGCGTGTTTGCAACATTTGTAGACAATACACCTGTGACTTTAAGTTAATTTTGGCGAAACATTTTTATTTTTTGCCAATTTCCAAGCTTTTATTTAGTTGTGGTTTCACCTGTCCCGTTGTCTGAAGGTGTGTAATTAAATCTTGCAAGTTAAATTTGACCCACTTGCCGGTTTCCGATTATGTAAGTCGGGTGATAAAGCAATATTATGGTACCATCGAGCTGATCTGATGATGGAGACAAGAGGTGGCCATAGAAACTCTGAGATAAAACAACGCAACCTAGTTGTGTTTGGGGTTTTTGGAATTGTCTCGATGAGTATTACTTTTTTGTGGAAAGAAAAGTAGGTACAGTCTGGAATAAAAGTATGTACCAAAAATGAATTTATTGACTAAAACTTATTTTTGATTGATTGTATCATCATTGGGTACCTTCAAAAAATTCATTACTAACTACATCATTTTCCTATCACCATTTAGTAATAATAACTTGAATGATATTTCAGGAGGATAGCGCGCGTCAAACACGACTACTTCTTCAACGAACTGGAGGGCACACCTTTCTCAATGGGCATCTCCCTTCCAGAGGGTTACGGAGACACGGAGCTCATCCTGAAAGACAACCCTCTTGAAGCCACACAAGGACAAGACCTCATAGGAATCAATGTCACCCAATTCTTCAATTACAGCTACAGAATACACCCTGATTGGTAAAAACATTTGAAAAACAATATCTATCTCTTCATCTAGAACCTCCTCCTTTGGAAGTCGGTTAAAAATGTAGTCTATATCATTTGAGCTGCAATACATAACACAAGAATATTCTGATATACCTATAATAGGTTATTACCTATTATACCACATGCTTCATCTAAATCGAATATACTGTTCAATCATATAATCATAATCGAGAAAAAAGTAGGGTAGATGTAGTAGGGATTAGTCGATTAGGTACTAATGTTAAATTTATTATACTACATAACAAATATTTACACTGTTTCAGGGTTTATTGCAAATATCATTATTTGGAAGGTCATGAATCAGAAACCCCTGAAATTGAAATATGGAAGTTCTTAGTAAGGATTTCAAAGAACGATCTTAACATTTCAAAAACCCAGTATAAGATTGAATCGCAAGCTTTCTCAGTTGACTGTAAGTAAATCAATGCTTATTGTGTATCAATGTGATCTATCATGTTTTTGTATCTACCGTCGTGATCGCTATTTTATTTACTAATTACATTTCGGAAAAAATCTACGACCGAAAACTTATGTTAAATCATGTACAACCCATGCTTTATTTTTCCAGCGCACTGTGGAGACAAGAGAGAAATACTCGATAAAGATGATTATTATTGTAACGAAGATTTAGTAAAGCAGTTAGTGTTTGACGCGAAGCTATCGGCTCCATACTTCAAAGACTGGGAAGACCACAGCGAACGCGAAGCTTGGCTAGCAGATAAATACAATGTCAGCGTGCGATTCATTATGACATCCAGTGGTCTCACAAGGTGGCATTATCTGAACGATGACGACAAAAACGAAGTCGTAAATGAGCAAGGCGAGAGGAGCAAAATATATGATGGGAAGTAAGTAGATATATCCCAATAATTGTTTACTTGTAAAATCGTTTTTATCTAAGATAAATATACCTAAGTTTTTTTATTTGTCTTATCAAATAACTAAGACTACGTAAACAAAGTTGACTTTTAAGGGTGTTAAATACTTAATACACTAAACGTGAAACTGACAATCGTTAGGCACAATTCAAATCCCACTTTCTTGTTTCAGTATCTTTGGAGATGATTACCGCACCGGAATAGAAACGACGCCATATAAAGCGGCGGTACTCCAGCGCAACCAGACTAAACTCTACAACCGGGAGTCCCTTGTCGTGGCGACTCGTTTACCAATACTAGACCAGTCTATTAAGGACCGGCCTTCTGTCAAGAACGATGATGGCGACATTACGATCACCGCCAGCTACGCCATTTTCTATAAGGACAAGGGAATTGACACTCCTGCTTCCGTTGTGGGCTTCCAGTTCTCTTATAAACATTTTTGGCAAAGCTTTTCAGAGATTACCAAATCAGTGGGTGGTAAGGTGAGTTACTTGTACAAATACATATACCTATAAATAAGGAAAAAATCCTTTCTAACCCCATTTGGCATCACATTATTATATTTATTCTCATTTATTCGATATTATTTTATAAAATATAATTATAAAAACAACGTTTGCAAGCTAGGTAGTGTATATTTAACTTAAACTTATCTATTTAACCATTTAACGCATACGCCGCTCTATGCTAGTTAGGTATGAATAGCACAACTCGAAAATAAAAACATTGTAAAAGAATAATTTCCATAGCTGGCGGGCGTTTTGTTATTGATTATGGATAATCTGCGTGAGCCGTTGTGGTGTGTTGACTACGTACAGATTCAAATAAAAACGTATATATTTTTTCATTTCCAGAGTTTATCATGCGACGGTATCGACCATGATTGCTACGTCATAGATAGTTCAGGTTACGTGGTGCTATCGAATAATTCGGATGAGGTTGGGCAGTTCTTTGGCGAAATCCATCCTTTGGTGCTGCAGTCGTTCATCGATAAACAAATTTTCGAGCACGTTGAAGTATTCAACTATCAAGCGTTGTGTCCAAACTCAATACTTCCTAAACCTAGCAGCTCATGGGGTCTTATAACGGTAGGACGATTACCATCAGTGAATATTAATATTTATATACCTACTTTTAAATTTGATATTGTACGGGATTTGGTTTTGATAAGTTTTATGAAATTGTTTTTGTTTTAAACAAATCGAATAATACAGAAGCAGAATAAATCTATCATTACATAATTTCATTATTTCTGATGTTAATTCGAATATTTGTGAAAATACTTGGTATTATGCAAACAATTATTATATCATCGTTACCATATTCATAATCACTGTATATGTCCCGTTACAATTTACAAAGCAAACCTGAAAAATATTTTAGATTATTAGCCGCTTCTGTATGTATAAAATTAAGTACCTATGCTCCCAAGTGTTCATTAATTAAACTGTATAGTGTGCTAATATCTATTCTATCGTTCCAGCCATTCACTTTACTCAAATGGATATTAACCGAATTTTTAATATTATTGGGTGACTTTTATAACTGGAATCAATATGTCTACGGAATGCCCGAGGACTGTAAGTAACTAAAACAAAAAAACTTACATTACCTATCACAAAACCAGGTTGTCTAGTGCCTAACCTAATAAAATCGTAATTATTATTTTTAGTTGCACAAAGCACAACACCACTTCCAGAAACAGTGAATAATGAGACAGTTCAAGCTGTAGACGAAGACGAAGAAACATTTTCTTGCGATCATCGCATCAGACTGTACATAATGAACCAAACGCATTTCTTGAAGACAGCTGAAGATCACCCAGTTACATACGAGGAGACCCGAGGGGAGTGTCACCCTCCTTATTGGGCTTCGTACGTTCGGTATACCAATTTGATGATAGTGGTGGTGGAGAAAATGGGACTTTTTGAGTTTAATGTGAATTGCGAAAAGCCGCCGACGACGAAACCGGTGCCCACGAACAACTCGATATACAGTCGGGAGCCGTGCCATAAGTTAGAATTGGGCAAGCTTCCGCGGCGCCGGTTGGAAGGCTGCTTTACTTTTCACGAGAAGGTAAAGTGTTAAAGTGTAAAATATTTTAATATTTGAAGGGTTCTAACAGGATCACTTGAGTGTCTGTCATAGTAAATTTGCTCCGAAACTACTGGACTGGGTTGAAATTTGGTACACATAATGTAATTCTGAAATGTAACGTTAATAAATATTTTTTAAACTTGGCGGCAATTAGAGGGCTTTTAACCTAAAGTTGGGGAACCATAGGACAACAATATTAATGTACTGATTTATACAGAAACTAAATTGGATTTTTAGAGATCACAATTCCCCTAATGAGGGCGCCACTGGACGGTCGATTCAGTCTTAAAGGGGCCCACTGATTAACAGTCCGCCGGACGGCATCGGCCTGTCAGTTGTTCGGAACTGTCAAAATTTTGTTCTAACTGACAGGCCGATACCGTCCGGCGGACTGTTAATCAGTGGGCCCCTTTATATAAAAATTATCAGTTGACAGTGTGGATGATGGTATATAAACTTAAACGCCCAATTCGCATTTTCTTTTGTTACAGGAAGCGAACGCATCAACATGCAGTTTGGCCGCCTTGGACTTGGCCGCGCCGAGAATCGTAGCTGTCGCTACGTTGCTGGCTGCCCTCGTGCCCATGATGCTTTGCTAATAATCAACTTGTTTGAGATTTGCACCTTTGTTACTAGCGCAAATAAATGTTGTTGCATTATCATTCCCTATTCATTACCTTGTAATCTTACTATTCGTGAAAAAAAAATATTAAACACCCAAAATGTACTTTTCATATCTCATGCTCTGAAAGTGGGTCGTTGTTGTTCTAAAAGGTGCGTAGAAAGTGATACGTTTATGCTCTAGCGCAGAAAAGTGGTGTACTCCTCTGCGTCCCCGTCCCACGAACAACTGGGTGGAAACAAAATGGAAAAATAGTGTCTTTATTTCCTCGCCTGGAACAATTGGTAATTGTTTAATTTTACTAATCCCACGTTGATCCTTTTTTTATAAAAAATGATGTAAGTATAAATTGTTAAAAACAAATTATTCTTGATTTCTTTCGTTGAATTCTATTTACTCGATTTCATAAGGCGGGAACCAAAAGGAATACACCAAAAATATTTTTTTAAACCTTACACTTGCGTAAATGAGCAAAGGCAGAATCTTTTACAGCCACAGTTAAACGTGTGTACGATATTAAATTGGGTTTTAAAGTTTTTTAGCACTATATTCATGAAAATAAAATAAACACAAGATAAAAATTTCTTATATTATTAATGAAATTGTTATTTAATATTTAAAATACTTTTAGTACGTTATTACGTGGTGCGGCGCACCAACGTTGCGGTGCGGTCCGGTAGTCTGTTGCGGCTTTTAGAACGAAAAAGTATAAAATTAAAAAGTAAGAGGCAATCCCGCTGATTTTCATACTAGTTATAATGAACAAATAGTTTTAAAATTACTGCAGTTTGTTAAAAAATGTATGTTTTCGTAAATATTGCAATCTAATTTTCGCTAGGGGTTATTAATCTTCACACATGTAAAGTCTCCGATTGCAAGTAAGTCCTAAGGAAAAAAATCATGGACGTAGGTCTATTAGGTACCTAAGTACTTCAATTACTGATTTTGCGAAATTGCCTTGTCTTGTTTGGTTTCCTCGCATTCGATATGAAAAGTAGTGTTTAACTCGGGTGAAAGGCACCATTTCCGTCTCGGACTATTGGCGCTCTCACTGCGTTCGAGCGCCAATCTACCTCGACAGAAATGGGTGCCTTTCAACCCTTGGTTAACAATCTACTATTGGCCACTTGTTAAGTACATTTGAGAGGATAAAGAAGTAAAGATTTGGTAATACAGTATACTTGATTAGGTATTGTTAACATAAATCGACATAACACTGGCAATCATCAGAATGCCATTAAAAAAATACAAATAATAAGAGCAACATAACACCTAAATGTAATATTACTTATATTAAAAAAAAACAGTTTAAAAGTCGATTCTAAACAATATTGGCAGGGACTATAACCCGATCCCGACTAAAATATTTAGAACAGCAGTAGACCAGTGCTAAAATGCTCTAACTGTTTGTTGGCAGGCGTCACATGCAAAATAAACTTAACTCGATCGGTCACATTTGTCTAAACTGAAGCACTGTTGGCCATACTAGTTTTGGCTATGAGCAGACACCGAAATATTGGTGGCATTAGGTACTGGATTGCTACAGTGACTTTTCATCTGTTACATGTACTTAGTGACTTTTTAATGTGAGAATGTCATTAATATGAGACCAATATTCTCTATTTATTTATGATGCGAGGCATTGCAGAAAAATGCACTTAACATTGCGCTAACCTTTTTGATAGTTATAAGAATTGTAACCTTAAGTTCTTATTATAACCGTGCCTTTGAGTATATAGGCAGTAGGTAATGATTTAATATGCCAAAGAAAGGAACGTCACCGTGAAAGCTTGCGAAACAGAATTTATACTATTTAAAGTAATAAAACTACATATACACAACATACAAAAGAATGTCATTCATCTAACGTACTTCAAATATAAAATGGTAAATTATACAATATACAGGGTTACTTTTTTACCAGTACAATAAATCAACATACGTAATTGTTGCCAATAATAAAAAATACCAGCATTCTTTGTTACTACTATTTGGGAACAAAAAAACAAAAATACCAATGCCCGAACTTATCCGCTAAAGTACTAGAAAATGTGGATGCCTTACGCATCAATTAGCAAACGCACGAACTGGCAACTGTTTGTTTACGTCATCGCGCGCGATTTAGCGAGCGGCGGCGGCACACGTATTGACATAAAAAAATACTACTTGATCCCAATTCTTCCTTCATACTTGCACGGGCTTAGGACCGTCAAAATGAAGATGTTGCTTTGTGTGAAGTATGACAAAAGGTCTCGAAATCTGATAAAATTACGAAGTAAGTCTGCAACATTTTTCATTGAGGCGTATTTAAAAAATTGGAATCAACTATGTACAATGATTGAAATCTACCCTACATACCTAATTAATGGAGTCCATTTCTCGTACTAATTCACATACTTAAGTAAATGTTCAAAATGCTGTCCGTGGTTTTGTAAACAAAGCCGTGCCCGTTTTTGTACGTTTGCTTCGATTCTTTCCAAGTAATTTTCACGTTTAATTTCGTCAAACGCACTGTCTTATCGGTCAAAGGGTTGCACTTTGCATTCGCAGTTTCCCGGATGCTTTGTTGTTGATGGTTATTTGTAAGATAAGTGAGAGTTAAATAAAACGGGAACAAATAACACAAACGTATTTTTGAAGGAAATCAAGAAGTGACGTGACAACACATGTCAGTAAGAACAGAAAAATAAAACCTATCTAATGAGGTTGCGTTCTTAGTCTCCAACAGTTGTCAAATCGTGCTCCGCCGGCCGCTCGCCCCGCCCCGCCCCTTTTACCTCATACCGTTGACACCTTGTAATTAGTGCAACCAGAAGTTACTAAATTGGTGAAGGATAAATTAATTGATGCGAAATAAAAAAAAAATTTTTTTTATTTGTGCAATGTGATCTATTATCGATACCAATGATGTGGTAAAATTTATTGTACCGGTAAAAAAGTAACCCTGTATATTATATACCTACTTTATTTTAGATATGTAATATGAAAGCTAAAAAACTTCAAAAAATACCAAACAATTGACAATTCGCTGCCCCAATATTACAGGGTTCTATGTTACATTTTAAAGATAGTTGAAATTCGACTTAATGTCACTATGACAATGTTCAAATGTCAGTTCGATAAAAGTGAAACATAGAACCCTGTAATATTGGGGCAGCGAATTGTTATGCCTGTTAAAATTAATACGTATTAACGCGGTTTAAAATTTATCAGCTTTGTTGAATGATTTACTTATTGTAAGAAGAATAGCAGTAGCTAATTAAACTTAGAAACAGTGGTTTATTTCCGCCTCTTTACGGAGATGCTATTACCACCTCTTGCCGAGTTCTCGTATCAACCAATCCAATGTAACTGTGACTTCAAGATTCTTGAACGAGTACCTGCTATTAATCGGACACCACATTTGATAGCGGTTAGCTAGGGATAATGCACTTGTTAGAGAATAACTAGCCAGTGCACCGAGTGTCTCGGAATAGACGCAGCACGTGCGTCGGCCGCGATACACGTGCGGTCGT
Source organism: Cydia splendana (assembly GCF_910591565.1). Taxonomy (NCBI): domain Eukaryota; kingdom Metazoa; phylum Arthropoda; class Insecta; order Lepidoptera; family Tortricidae; genus Cydia; species Cydia splendana. The sequence goes on from NC_085963.1 coordinate 7,333,764, forward strand.
GCGCTCGCGCCGCGCCGTCTAACACCCCAAAAACTTAAATCTGACATACGTTACGGCCTTGTGACCTTGCGAGATTAAGAAAACTAAGAGAAAGCTAAGTGTAAATCATTGTAAGTTCAACGAAAACGAGTTGCAGATAGTTTAGTTTAGATAATCAGTTTAATTATAACATTCAATTCACAATGCAATTCTAATACTAAATATTACTAGGGCTCGGATATAAAAGAATATGAGTCCCAATGATTTAAGTAAATTATACTCCGGTTAATTCTATTCACTAAAATATTCGCCTATTAAATATTTTTTTCTAGGTTCGTTTTAGTGTACAACGTACATATTATAATTTCTATAAATGCCTTTTTTTTATAAAACTGTTAAATAATTACATTTTATTTATTTTATACCGCTTGAAAATATAATAACAAAATGTTTATGTTAAAAAGCAATGATAGGTTGAAAATTGGCCAATAATTATTAGAAGAAAATATTATTACATAAATTCAAAAAATACTAGATAAATGTAGTAGTGTAACGTCAAAACTTTAAACTTGTAGGAAAAAATACCTAAGGATGATTTTTATGTCCTGGAGTGAATAATGGTGTGAGTAATCTATAATATTCTGCGAGGTTTTATATTTGATTTGTATTTCTCGTAGTCGACTACGAATGGAGTAGACCAGGTGCAATGATAACAAAACAAAGGGATTTGAAAAGTAATTTTAACAATTGGATGTAACCATCGAAGTGTATTAAGCCGTAAAGTTATCTACGATGCGCGAGGCAGGCCTAGCACTTTGTGCTCTCTTGATATTATTACCAGAGCCACCTGTCTGCAGTCAAGAGCCACAAAACGCCAACATGTAAGTACCATTAATTAGTTTCTACCCACTATTTATTGTCATTTATAGCTGAGTAGGTTACCTATTTTAAACCCAGTCGTCGAAGGTAGAATAGTACTCGGCTCTTTATTAAGAATAGATCTTCACCAGACAACTACAGTCTAGAAATTAAAACCGTGTAGGGCTCAACCGGCTCATCTAACAATTGTTTTGCATTACAAAATCCATTATAATTAAATAGTGTAAGGTTAGGTGGGGTAAGCGAAACTATGGGACAAAGGGGACACTTGCAAGGAAAATAAACAGTTATAAAAATACATACTTCTACACGCAACATCATCTGCGTGGGTTGATGATGATCATTATTATTGATAAAAAATATCCCATGTCCTTCCTCAGGCCTTAAACTATCTCCATACCATATTTTATCTAAATCGGTCCAGCGGTTATTGAATATTATTTAAGTATGTACATATATACCTGCACATTTTGTTTTAGAGTAAGAGAATGGGGCAGAACGTTGGGCATGGAGCTGTGGAAACTTAATCAGGCCTTGACCAAAGCTGACAAAATAAGACATGTAAGTATCAATGATGGAATGTTTTATAATATTGGGGAAATGCATACGCCTATCAATTGTTTTATTTTTAATAAAATCGGCCAATGGAAATAATGGAATACATGACAATAGTTTAACAACTAAGACGACAAACGCTAATCGATAAGTAAAATGTGTCGAGATGACAGATGCGACAAAAAATACATTTAAGTTACGATGGGTCATGGCGATTTTTATAAACGATTGGCACTTAGTAGCTACTAGCTCGTACGTAGTCAAGCGAGCTTACATACCTACTTATATACTGTTACAGAATTACAAAACTATGAATGCAAGCGTCAAACAGAAAGATGGAGGACAAATATTACGTTCTTCACTGACATCAGTCGGAACAATGCTAACAAAGAAAATAAATGCTGTGAAAGTAAGTCAAGCTAAATAGAAAACCTCCTTTTCTCTTCTAATTCACTTATAATCGCACAGTAATCGAAAATAGAGCTCAGCTAGCGGTCTTACACATTTTGTATCAATTAATTGCTTGCAGTGCATCCACGCAACAGCCATTGAGTTAGCACGGGAGTTCAATGGCACGGTCGACGAGGATTTTCAGTACTGCTCCGCCAAGTATTCGGAATTTATGGTTGTTGATGAGTATACCAATGAGACTACGTTACTCACAAGCGTTACAGAAAAACCCGCCTTTGTTATCAAGGAAAATCGCCATTATGAGACGATTTATCTAGAAAATGATTCTCATTTTTATGATATTGCCGTCAACATAAATAGAAGCTGCGTGCATATCCCCACCAACATATATTTCAAAGGTTATTTGCTAATCAGTATTGTCTGAGAAAAGGTTTGCAATTTACGTGAAATTGCTGTTTTAATTAATTTTATTTCGTAGACGAGGATGCAAAAAATGCAATTCATTGGACAAGAGGCCTCAATGACGTCTTCATAAAAAATTACCAAGCTGACCCGTCTCTGTCATGGCAATATTTCGGGACTACGTATGGTATTCTACGTTTTTTCCCAGCTATGCCTTGGAACATGAGGAAAACTGACACCTATGACTGCCGGGTACAATCTTGGTACATCGAAGCCGCCACCTGCTCCAAAGACGTCGTTGTCCTTTTTGATATATCCGGATCCATGACTGGCTTCAAGAACTATGTGGCAAGGACAACTTTAAAATCTCTGTTGGATACCTTATCTAACAATGATTACGTTAACGTTTACACTGTTAGTGACAATACCGACCAAGTAATGAATTGTTCTGAAGGGCTAGTTCAAGCGACAAAAGAAAATATAGGAACTTTAATGGATATCCTTACGCCAACAGACGAAGGAAAAAACCACAAGATACCACTGAATGGTATTGCCAATTTTACTAAAGCGTATATAAAGGCTTTCGCTACGTTGAAAGAAGTAAGCACAAAACCGTACGTATTAAAGTAAAATGTGCCAAGTTTATGAGGTCTGTTAAAGACATTAAATTTCGTTTCAGCGAAGAAATGAAACCGACTGCAATGTTGCGAGTACTGGAGGTTGCAACCAATTGGTAATGGTGATCACAGATTACGCTTTCGAAAACCTTTCTGCAGTATTTGACGAGCATAACAGAGAAGTAATAGATGGAGTGATGTATACACCTGTCAGGGTATTCACGTACCTTATTGGAAGAGAAATGGCAGGCCTCGGCGAGTTACAGCAAATGGCTTGTTACAATAGAGGTAAGAAACACCCCTAAAAATTAATCAATTGTTATCAAATGTTAAGTAATATGTCATATCCTCATATCATACTTTGATACATCCAGTTACAATTAACTTCCGTTTAGTGGAACCCTGGACATAGTCTTCCTATTAGGACTTGCACGTCATCCCTTCCCTAAATATCAAACTGGCAAAATTCCAGATTCACGATATACCAAGCCGCCAATAATATTTGGTTACTAAATAATCTGATATGATAGGCGCTTAATGTATCGCAAATCTGGTATTTTGCATTTCTCCAGGTTACTTCGTCCACATCCACTCTGTGGAGGAAGTGCAGCAGCAAGTGCTCAAGTACATCAATGTGATAGCTTTACCTATGATTCTCAATGGGTCAGAACCTCCTCCTACATGGACACACGCCAGTATGGACCATACGGTAAGGTTTTTTCATTTATACAAATTCATTATAGTTTTATATATTTTATATTGTATAAGATAACATCGTGATTACTTTTGCAGAGAACATATGAATGGGGAGTTAGCCCAGACGTTACCAAGGTAAGATATTTCATTAAATAAGTATTGCAAAATGACTTTCATAATATTTTTATTAAATAATAGTTTTACATCATACCAGATCATACTAACTTATAACGTAATGTTATTACGCAAAGGTAAAACGTAAGCTTGACATATATGATTTATATCTAAATTTACAATATCTTTAAAGATATCGGATTTTGGGACACGAAATAGGAGCAACGTATAACATAAAATTAGTAATTGCAGCCTGATGAGGACAAGTTGGTGACTTCAGTTGCAATCCCTGCGTTCGACAGATACAATGAGAATGCCACGTTGCTGGGCGTGGCTGGCACCGATGTTCCCATCGACAGCATCTCTAAGTTAGCACAACCTAACCAGGTAATTATCAGTGGACGATGCGCGACAAAACTTACGCCTTGCGGTAGCAAAAAAACCCCGCGTTTCTCTCGCATCTCGCGTTTAATAGTAGATTGTACAACAAGGGCATAAAGTGACCCATTTTTACCCGAGGCAATTTTTTAAAATAGTAGACGAGGGTAAAAATGGACATTTATGCCCTTGTTGTACACTCTGCTTTTCACTTCGATTGCGAGGAAAATATACAAAAAATCAAATATTTTAGGTTATTTTAACGTATTTATTCAAGACTAAAGAAAATTTTTCTTGGGCCGGTCGGAGGCGCGGGGCACGCCGATCGGGAGAGCGCCGGTCGGGGGCGCGCCGGCAGGGCTGGCAGTTTGTATGGCAGAATTTGGACTTTATTGCTAAGTCAATAAGGGTCGTATTAGATGATTTTACTTTATGCTCTAGAGCATAAAATGCGATTTTATGTCGTCTACGCACGACATAAAGGTGCACTTTTTGAGCATGAGAAGTGAAAAAATAATTTGCATTGAAATCGGAAAGCACAGCAAACGTCGCGCGCGCTGGCCGACAAGCTGCGGCGCGCGGCCGCGGCCGACTCCGTGCGCCCGCGCCGAGCCCTCCACGCGCTGCTGCTGGTACCGCCCGAGTATCGTGCGGCCGCGTTCAGGGGGTCATTTCGGTTTTCGGTACGCTGCCACCAAATGTTGGAACGATATCCCCCCTCCTGTGCGCGAGGCAAAGAGTATCCAACAGTTCAAATATAGACTTAAACAGTTGTAGATGAATAATCAAAAAGAGTTTGAGAATATACACGTGACTAGCCCCGTGAGGGATGCGTTCATAAAGTTAACTTTTAGGTAAATATATTGTTACATACTAATGTTTTGTTTTATATGTCAATTTCATAATTTAAATATTATTTAATCTTAATACCATTCCAATTAGCTGACCAAGGGCGGGTTTAAATTCAGCAAGCTGTACCCGCACCTTTTTCAATACTTACACAATTTGATGCATAATGTTTAGATAAATACTTACCTACTTACTCCATATACCTAAGATGGACTAATTACCTACCTAAGCATTATATTATACCTAAGAACTGATGTAAAAAGTAATGAAATAAATGCATTTGTATTTGTATTGTATTCGTATTGAAATCCGCCGTTGAACAATCTATACAATATTGTTCGATGTTCTGTTTCAGCTAGGTGTTAACGGATACTCATTCATTGTTAGTAACAACGGATATCTTTTACTACACCCCCTATTAAAAACTTCCGTAAGTATCCAGGGAATCCAATACACAAATTAATTAAAAAATTTCAAACAAGTATATTAAAGTTAAATACCTTTAAAATTAACTTTAAAATTTAAAGATCAATGGGGCTCTGCAAGTGAACTACAATAGCGTTGACTTTGTTGAGGTGGAACAAGTGGATGATGGAAAGGATTCGCGTGAGCTGGGTGATGAGATCAAATGGCTACGTCAAAACCTCACCGAGGCTGTTAACGGAAGGATGACTAATATTGAAGTCCTCTTCCATTACGACGATATGAGGTGCGGTTAAACCAACATCCATGTGACATAATTAATTTTTATTCTTAAACATAGGGTTACGGTTAAGGGTTAATATGTAATTTCAAATTAATAATCCAGGAGGATATCACGAGTCAAACATGACTACTTCTTCAGTGAGCTGGTGGGTACGCCATTCTCGATGGGCATCTCTCTTCCAGTGGGATACGGTGACACGGAAATGGTACTTAATAGCAATCCTCTCGAACCCACGCAAGAGGATCACACTGATTTCAATGTGACAGACTTCTTTAGATACAGCTACCGAGTACATCCTGATTGGTAAACGACCTATTATTCAGTATATTTTCCTTTCCCCATTGAGATCCAAAGTTCCACCCTCTATTTTGCCACTCGCTCCATTTTATTGCATGTCTGTTATTTTGAATAAGTCATTCTATGGTTTTTAATTCATTTATTATTGCTTATAAAAAAAAGTCCGATTTTCCGCATTTGTTGCATTAACCATTCTAATATTTACTGTTTTAGGGTTTATTGCAAGTATCATTATTTGGAGGGCCACGAATCAGATAGTCCTGAAATAGAAGTATGGAACTTCTTAGTCAATATATCAAAGGCGGAAATCGACGTAACCAGGAAACAGTATCAGGAAGAAACCTCCAATGAATTCTCGGTAGAAAGTAGGTAAAATTATGAATTACGCACTGCAAGCATCAGTAGTACCTATAGTACACATGAGTATGATGAGATTGATCACCAAAAATATTTTCTTAACTAGCAGGAAAAACGCTGGAGCCAAAAAATTGTAGAGTGTCGATCAAGTATTTTAAAACACATGGTGAGGAAACCTCAAAAAATCCACCATGTTCAGTCGCATGATACTGTGTTGTAGATATGAGGGCTATACACTACACAGCAATTGAGGGTTTCCGGCTGGATTAAAATGATTATGATGATATTATTGTGTGCAAATTAGCTATAAGGTATAGCTATGATAAAAAAACTGTAAGAACCGTGATTAACTTGAATATAATAGTTGTATTTTTATTCTATTTAAGCTCACTGTGGAGACGCTCAGACGCCTATCGATAAAGACGACTACTACTGCAATGAGGATCTAGTTAAGCAGTTAGTCTTCGACGCGAAGCTATCGTATCCTTACTTCCACAACTGGTCCGATTATACCGAACACGACGTTGAACTAACCAAGAAATACGGAGTTAGCGTGAGATTCATTATGACTTCAAGTGGATTTACCAGGTGGCATTATCTATATGATGATGACAAGAATGAATGGGTAGACGACGACGGGTACCCACACAAGAATTACTCGGGGAAGTAAGTAGTTTTTTAGGAATTCCTAACAACCCATTATCATTGTGAGAAGATATATTTCCATTCCCACATCAATCTATTTTCAGATGGTGATAATGAGAATATTACTGCCCATGCTAAAATGCTCTTTTTTTTAGGGTGCTTGGTGATCACTACGCAACATCAATAGAAATTACACCATATAAAGCTGCAGTTCTTCAGAGCATGATTAATACAGAGTCGCTTGTAGTTGCCTCACCGTTACCAGTCCTCGACCCGGCTATAAAATACCGGCCTCCAGTTATCAATGAATTTGGTGACGTCACCCTTACCGCAAGTTACGCTATCTTCTATACAGAAAATTCAAGTGACACGCCAGCTTCCGTCGTGGGCTTCCAATTTTCACATTCGCAATTTCGAAACAGATTTATGGATATCTCAACAGAAGAAAATGTACGTTGCTTATACTAAAAGAAATTTACCTAATACTTAATGATATGATAGCATCTTTAGCCAAAAAAAACCGACATCACGCAAAGATGATTTCCAAAAGTAAATTAACGAATTACTATAAAAATACCCAAATTACACTAGGTGTAATATTATAGAACTGACAGTGAAATATACCCTTTCACAAGAAAAAAAGTCGACATAAAAACCCTCTGTTAAAAAAGCACGAATGTAAGCGAATATTTTAAGGATTTTTAAATTACCTACGTTTATACATATACAAACTGTCCTTATTAATTTTAGGGATTATCGTGCAATAGCAGCGATTACGATTGTTACATTATAGACAGTTCAGGTTACGTGGTGATGTCTATGGATCATGAGGAAGTGGGTCAATTCTTCGGTGTCATCCATCCTTTAGTATTGCAGTCTCTCATATACAAGGAGATATTCGAACACGTCGAGGTGTTTAACTACCAGACCCTGTGCCCAGATTCAATGTTGGGGGATCCTAACTGCTCATGGACACTTAGCACGGTAGGCCAACTTTAAACAAAATAATAATAAAAATTTAATTAAATTTTAACTAGAGTTAGACCAAGATAAGTCTGCAACGATTTGATGACACACGCAGTGCAAGTGTTATTTATACGTCATAATGTCATAGAAGTTTGACGTTTAAGATAACACTTGCATTGCGTGTGCTATCCAAATCGTTGTAGATTTATCTTGGTCTAACTCTATATATTTGATGCTTAATTTTATTAATTTTCATTTTTCAGCCATTTACCTTAATAAAATGGTTACTAGCGGAATTCTTAATATTATTGGGAGATCTGTACCACTGGAATCACTACGCTTACGCAAACGTGATTTTTGAATACGGTAACATCTCATTTACGATTCTGCGATTTTATGAGTATTAGTAAGAACATTCTCCAAGATTATCTAATGGTATATACATTATTTTACAGAGGATTATGTTGAAGCTACAACAACAACAGCGCCAGAAACAGAAAAAGAAATACCAAAGGAACCAATAGCATCTATGGAGGACGAGATAACGTTTTCTTGCGACCACCGGATTAGCCTTTACATATTGAACCAGACACACTTTTTGAAGACGGTTGAGGACAACCCAGTTACCTACGAGGATGAAGTAGGGGAATGCAATCCTCGATATTGGGCGTCCTACGTGGACCATACGAATTTGCTTTTGATGGTGATTGAGAAGGTGGACCATGAGAATTTTAGTGAAAGTTGCGAGAAACCGCCGACGACGAGACCGGAGCCGACGCCGAACTCAACTGATAGCCGCGAGCCGTGCCACAAACTAGGGCTGGGCATGCTGCCGCGGCGAAGACTAGAGGGATGTTTTACATATCATGAACTGGTAAGTGTTGATTAAACAGTTTTTCTACTACTGTGTACTATGTTATATGTATAAAAAATGACCCGCAGACATTCCTCTTAAGACATTTTCACTTTATCGAAATGTTTTTCTTAAAAAAAAAGTTTTTTCACTTTACCCATACGGAAAAGTGCTTTTTCATCCCTGCCAGGAGTCAAAGTGACACTTTTTTGTTGTAAGACATTTTATTGCCAGTATAAAATATTAATTCAATAAAATTTGAAAATAGTATGCACATAATCGATTACAATTTACAACTTGTTTATAATCGATTACGTAATAGTAGTTTTTTTAGCTCGTCGTAGCAGAATTATTTTCACCTTGGGCGTCTACACTTGAATCCTTCACTACCCCCAGGATTCAATGTACGCCCACGGCGTAAACATGTCATTTTGCTCCCTTGTGACACAATATATTTACATATTTCAGGAAGCAAATGCATCAGTATGCGGATTAGCGACTACTTCAGTGGCCACTCCTCAGTTCATAACATTTTCAACGTTACTGAGTGCCCTTGGATCCCGATTGCTATGTTTGTGATACTTTATTCGTTTGTTGCTCGTATTTGTACTGTTGTTTGTTTTTGTTATATCCAATAAATTTTAATACCACAGATTTTTGTCTCGTATGGCCTCAACGACACACAACAATATTTATTAATGCTAGCTTATAATTATTAGGGGACCGTACCAAAAATCGCGCGGTTATCACCTATCACACATGCGAATTCGTACGCGTGGCTCAGTTGTATGAGCGTGACGATAGGTACTTACATATTATTAAATTATACAACGGGACTGAATCGCGTAATTATGTTTTAAGGTTTACCTCCGACGTTTCGAGGACAGCGTTGTCCCCGTGGTCTCGGAGAAGACCGCATTCCCCTAATGAATTTAAACTGTATATTGGTATAGGTAGACGTAACTTCGCAAATAGCATACACCCGTATGCATAGGACATGGTACAGTCACCTGCAATAGTATGTGCCTCTTCGAAGGCCGCAAAAATATATGACACGCTCTTATGGCTCTACAAACAAGATCGTGTCAGATATTTTTGCGGCCTTCGTTGTGTAACATATTATCGCTGGTGACTGAACCTACAATAAAATAGCGTAATTTGTATAAGCTATGCACACAGATAAAAACACATTGTGCCCTTGCGGCACGCTGACCCAGTGAAGTTGTAGGTAAAATCGATGAAGAGTGCAACCGGGTAAACACTAGCCGGCTTGTGTGTGTGCGGTAGCCCACTAAAACATGGCCTTGTATTAACGAGGATCAGTCCTCAGTCGGCGAGGGACCGCGGTGCGCATGCCCGGCCGCACTACCTCACGCAAGCGCTCTCCCGCCTCACAAACGAACACCTAGTGCAGATGAACAAGTGAATAAATCCTCAAAAAATAAGTTAACCACAAAACATGATAGGACCTTATTAAAATCCTAGGGGCCAAATTAGTGTAAGTGTTTCTGATGTGCAAGCTGGTGGGCACCTTCGTGTTGTTGCTGCTGCTATCACTGGATTCCCGGGATTGCTCGGCCAGTAGTCAAGATGACAAAATCACACTCAATAGGTAAGGCAAACTATTATCACTTAATCTCGTGATCGGCTAGTAGAGGAACAGGAAATCGGATTATAACTTATTGTTTAAATTAAATTAGTTATCATATTCGTGATTGGCAGGATGTTTCGTATTTGCCCGAAGGTAGTGGGCGGTACTGACATAAATAGCTTTTGATGTACCTTTTAACTAATTTTGTTAAATAGAAATCGTTTCGTTGAATAGAATACCTATGAATTATAAGTAATCGCTTTCATAATGTGCATAACCTACTGATTGATATTGTGTGTATAGAAGTAAACAACATAATATGTTAATTTGCAAACGTTATTAACTTAAATCTACTGTCACGTCATGTGTGCCAAGACAATATCTAATTAAATAAAGTTATTAACGATTTGATGTTGGTTTAGCGTGCAACATTGGGCAGTCAAACTTGGCTCAGAACTTAGCTCGTTCGGCGAAGTTATTACCAGGAAGAAAAGGGTTCAGGAGGTAGGTAACACAACACAATATGCCTGCAATAATTTGAGAGCGTTTTTCAACTTTATATTCATAAACTACTTTTACGTTTCAGAGCTTCAAATCGGCTCAAATAGAATCTCGAGATGGAGAAAAACTTGTGCAAAGTATGGCCGATGATATCCGCGCGATGATGGAACTCAAAGTCAGCGCCGTAAAACGGATAGTCGAAGCGGCGGAAAACATGGCTTTCGACAAACAGAGCGAGCCTGTGCCGGAGGACTACCAGTTCTATAACAGCAAGGAGATGGACGAGCCTTACGACGAGGTGTCAATCACTACAACAGCGGAGCCGGATTTTAATCTTGAGAACTGGATTGTGCGACCACCTACTAAAAGTGCTCATCTACAATTAAATGCACACTTTTACAACATCCCTGTCAATACCAACTTTAGTAGCGTACATGTTCCAACGAACGTCTACGCTTGGGGTAAGTTCAATTATATTATTTTTCAATTTAAGTGTTTGTTTTTTGTTTGTTTCAAAAATAAATACATTATACGAGTATTATATTACTTGTCTATATGGTATATCCCACTGCTGGACAAAGGCCTCCCCGCTCGATCTCCATCCGTCTCGGTTTTGAGCGATCTCCGGTTTATACTGTGTATACAGTAACTTTGATTTATTGTGTTAGTAATACATTAATATTAACCACCATCCTTTTAATTTAGCGGACGACGTCATCAAGGGAATCCATTGGTCTGAGGGGCTGGACACGCATTTCATCAATAATTACCAAAGTGATCCCACGCTTTCTTGGCAATATTTTGGAAGTTCTACTGGGTTCATGAGACATTATCCAGGTACCACAGTTGAATACTATTTTTAGTCTAATCATAATCACATTTAATATTTTCTGTTTCAAAATAATACTATAGTAACGTTCAAAATTACCTTTAAGTGATAAGATTATTACTTACTGACTGTGTAATGTCTGGACTGGACTGCAATACTCTTCTCTAACCACGACACGACATAATTTGTCTACAAAACGCAATCTGCTACAAGCTACGGCGTAGCGCTACAAGATGAGTTTATCACTACATAAATTGTATTTAACCCAGTTATACAGGAAACGATCATTTTTTATCAATGCAGCAGCCAGCAAGCAACTAACAAGCCAATTCGAACATACACTTATATTAGAATAACATCTAAATGATGTCATTCAGTTATCGTCCATTTTATCCCTATGGGTCGAAGTGTATCCGCAAGGGCCCCCGAAAACAATAAGATAAGATAAGATATCGTCCATTTTGCTCGGACTTATGCGTACAAATATTAGCACAAGCGAGATGCATGATGATAATTGAATGGCATCATTTATATTATTCTGATATCAGTGTACGTTCGAACTGGCCTTTAAGATCAAACCACTGACAAAAAAATTTGTTCGCCACTTTCTGCAAAACTATAACCAAGAAAACTATAATCTTTCTCTTGCAGCAATGAAATGGAGAGCTGATCCTGTCGACATTTACGACTGTCGCACGAGAGCTTGGTACATGGAAGCAGCGGCTAGTCCCAAAGATGTGGTCATTTTAGTCGACCGTAGTGGTTCGATGACTGGCCAACGAAGAGACATCGCCAAACACGTGGTCACCAACATATTGGATACCCTAGGCAATAATGATTTCGTCAACGTTATGACTTTTGCTGACACTGTTGAAGAAATAGTTCCATGCTTTGAAGACTCTTTAGTTCAGGTAAATAATTTTAAGGACCTCTTATGGAAAAATCACAGAAAAAATATGGACATTATAATATTTGCATTTATCCTTTTTAGGCAACAATGGGAAATTTAAGAGAATTGAAGTTAGGATTGGACAACTTTGAAACAATGGAGATAGCAAACTTTTCTGCAGCCTTAACGAGAGCCTTTGAGCTTTTAGAAATTTACAGAAACAATAGTGGAGGCGCCAACTGTAACCAGGTAAGCAAAAAAAACATTATTGCGTTCTCGGTGGGAATTTGCTTGAAGAATTATTTACAGGTGTCAATTTTCCAAAGCGCAAGAATTCTGCATAAAATGTTATTTAATTAGAAATTTTCACCTAATGAGATTAATTTAATTGTGACATTAAATGCTAACTTTATCGTTTTTCGTAGGCTATAATGTTGGTTACGGATGGCGTCCCATACAACTATAAGGAGCTATTCGAGAAATACAACTGGAAATATGACACCCCTGTCAGAGTTTTCACGTACCTGATAGGGCGTGAGGTAAAGGTAGTACCACTTTCAGGTTATTACTGTGTGTCGTAGCCATTGTGCGACCTGCATAATGCCTTCCTTGTGCCAGTACAGTGTACACCTTGAATGTGGTACCGACGTTCTTACTAACTCTTGTATCTGTACCTTTTGCATGTTTCTTGTATCCTCTCAGATTTCATGTTGCTTGAGCTTTTAGTGCAGTGGTTGTACAGTGGTAGATGCGTTTTGTGTTATGGTTTTGTTGTGTGTTTTATATGTTAAACCTTTGTGTTAAACCAGATAAAAATGGGTTAATCATCCCTGGCTGGTGATAAAATATGTGCTTAATTAAAATTCTGTTTTAATATAACCGAAGCGTAGCCATGTTAAGTATAGGTACTATAGGAGAAAACAAGTGGTAGAATTGCTCATAACGTGCTATAAAAAAACTACCTATCTCTTTCCAATTAGTACAATAAAAGAGATGGACGACCTTTCTCGCGTACGATATCAGTTTAATCAGTTCTTTATTAAGCTTACGGCGAACTATACAAAGCTTGAGTACAAAATATTATTATTCCCTAATTTAGAATTTATAAAGTACTTATACTCTATGTTATCATGAGTTTTCTGAATACATATTTTTTTTATAATTATATATTATTACTTAATTTGATTTCTTCAAATAATATTCATGTCTTATCAAGCGCAGCTATTGGTAAATTGTTCTACAGGCGGAATTTGTTATGTACAATGGTAAGGTTAAGTTAGAATATAAATATATTACATCCAAATACATATACATTTTTGTTAAATATACAACATAATATACCTACCTATATTTTTTACGATAATCGTACTATTTAATAGCGCCGTCGGTCAATAATTTAATTTTATTAACATTTTTTTTAATGCATGTGTAAACATAGATTAAAGACAAAAGCTGCCGAAGAGCACTGACATCGATTCACTAGAGACACGAAACACAGAGCACTCTCATGAGATCCAAATGCATCGAAATACGCGGTTACGAGATTGAAATAAAATTTTAAAAAATTACAATAAAATACTGCAATGAACTATATGTGACGTTCCACGGCAAAAAGTACCTTATGGCGGCTGGCGCTTACGTCGCATAGCGCCGCAATAATATTGGAGCGGCGTTATTAATAGCGTAAGCGCCAACGGACGGCGGACTGTTAATCAGTGGGCCCCTTAAGTATATTTTCAATAATCCAAAATAATCTTTGCAATGATAAACAACTATGTCGCTCTTGACCGCGAAATTTCCGTTGCAACCCAAACGTCATTAAATTTTGTTTTCCAAATTTTAATATTTGAAGATTTCATTTAGGTGGCAGACGTACGGGAGGTGAAATGGATGGCGTGCGCGAACCGAGGATTCTACGTACACCTCAGCACGCTAGCGGAGGTGCGCGAACGCGTGCTCGAGCACGTCAACGTGCTGGCGCGCCCGCTTGTGTTACAGCGAGAGACGCACCCCGTTGTCTGGACTCCTGTTTACGCTAATGTTACGGTACGCAGACCATCATACGATTTCATTAAAACGTTGAATTTAGTTTAGTTTTTATCTCAAAGTCAAATATTACAACAACACCTACAGACCTTTACTAACCTTGAGCCAACTTCGACAGGACCCCAAGGTCGCAGATTATTTATGGGAGCAAAGAGAAAGAGCCGAGCAGAAGGAACGGTTTATGAGCCAACGACGCGATAAGACTCACTTCAACTCTGAAACAGAACAAAATCGCAGATGGAAAATAACTCAGGTAAAAGACATAGCCATTCTTCTCTTTACCTCGTCCGATTTTTAATGGGCTGTCCAAAAATTTTGGAATGCTTTTGGAGTATTTTTGCCAATCTATTTTCCTAGCTAATGCAGGATTAGGTTTTCACGTACGATTTAGCCATCAGCAAAATCAGTTTTGGGAAGCCTTGAGTTACAATCATTAGCACAGACATACAGAAGTAAGTACATTGTGCTGACCAGGATTCCAATAGTAAGATCAAGGGGAATTGAATAGTGTCATAGTGGTAATAAATAGGTGTGGCAAAATATAATGGTTTTAAAAGGGCTTTACTGGGACTTTGAATGTTTCAGATGAAACAGGGCCAATACAGCGAACTCGGTAACTCTCAGTATCAACTGATGACATCAGTATCAATGCCAGTGTACGATCTTCGACACAACGAGGTGAGTGTGTATCTGTAATATATATATTTAGGTGTTAGCATTTTTTAAATTACTACGTATATCCAGGTTTGAGAAAGCGACCAACAACATCAGACTATTTGAAATTGAAAATTGTATTAATCCGTTGTTCTCTGTCTCAAGCCCAACAATTAAATGGTCCAAAAAGATATGATGCTGTATTTACCGAAATTCTGATTAACCCTCATGCATGATCAGTAACAAATGTATTTCTTGTTTAAATCTCCAGAAGATTGTTTCCAGATTGGTTACATTTCCTACTAATTGGCCGTAAGATCTGTCTCTTTATCAACTTCTATCTTTACTATTTTCTTCGTAAACTTGATGTATTATCATAACCTGAATATATTTTAATAATATTCCGTTTTGTTTGATGGTTTCCCCTCAGAACATCACAGAGAATGTACTGATAAATGAAGCTTACTGGGTATCAGTTACGAAAGAGGTACTACACTTAGAGAGTTTTGATGATTTAATGTAAACTTTTGCAAGATACAAGAGAGTTTTTATGATTTAGTTTTGGATTCCAGTAACGGTAAAGTCTTATTTGGCCCCGTTAGCGATGCATCTGTCCTCGATAGATGTCGACCGCGCGACCGCGCGGCCGCCCGCGCGGCCGCCCGGGCGGCGGCGGCGCGGGCCCGGGCCGTCGGCCCGCCGAGCGCGACTCGATGTGTTGTTCGACCCCTGGCTTAGTAGTATAGTAGTTTTCTACTAGTCGTAGGCGTAGACCACTAGGGTGTTATGATCAACTTTTCTATCAATTATTGAATTAATTATTTCTGTGCAAGAGTTATGATTATATATTATATTACACACACTGTCTAATCAATAAACCGTATTTGTGCCTGATTTAGTGATGTCTTCGTAGAGACATTTTAATGATTGACTTGTGCTACGAAACGTAAATGTAAATATTTTTAAATGAGTTTGATTCCGCCCGACATATATGACTCGAATGGGGCTTTTGTTACTTGAGTATCTATTCAGTTTGAAGTGCTATTTTCTTCATATTAACATGACTTTTGAGACTCGACATTAAATTAGTGTATATAAAAGTCTTCTCGTTGATCGAGGAGACCTTTTAATTTTTAGTGCAGGTTCTTATAATGCATTTATCTGTTATTACATTTTATTGCATTCGTACGTCCACAACCAATCGCAGTCCGTAGAGGAGAACGGCCAAAAGGAGGTAGGCCACGCTCTCATAGCATTACTATACCTGTGTGGACGGATGAAAGGGAAGCGCGGGGGACTCTTATCGGCAGCGAGCCCGAACGCCAGACGCGGAGTGGCCTCGCGGCCTCCCGGCCTTCTAGCCTGGCCCTTTGCGTCTGTTGTCCTACCCTCACTCTACGCACACAACTTTTCTTCTTCTAATTTCAAACCGAAACTACCGATAAGAGACCACCAAAACTAATATCAAAATTTATTTACAACATTTCTAAACAATTATTGGTACCAAATAACACTTCCTATGAAATTCATACATGTTTACACATTGCCATGTCTTATTTTGTCGCATTAATAATTTAAATAATGTCAACAGATTCTGACAAGGATTCAGTTAGAGAAGTTTAAAGGTTACTTGACTACCGGCTACAGAAACGGTAGTGGGATTCTAGTATAAAATGTAGAATTTAAATTCCTACATTAACATTATTATTATATTTAGTAGAATTTGCTAGAACCTGTAACAATTAAAATTGTTAATTAGAATCCTTAAATTAAAATAGTTGTTGTGTACATAACAGTACATGAAGTGACCTAGTGGGGCGTAGTTGCTACATACAGTCGCCGCAGTCTCGCTACAGCCGAGCAAACTTTAAATATTTTATAGTAGAGTAGGTTTAACAGCTAGAAATGCTAAATATGGTCATGTAGCTAGATTGATTTTGAATTATTTATTGAATAAGTATTTGAAATACTGTTTTTTATATTTTCATAGCGTTTTTTGGTACTTTATTAGATCTAGAGTAAAGAATAATTTTAGTGTTTATATGGGATGAGGTTGGAGAGTTAAATATTTAGTTATAATTTTTGCCGATATCTAATAAATAGCTGTTTTTAAAATATTATTCTAAATGAACGGGTGAGTTTCTAAGCGTGTGATGAATCTTTCAGATGCGTATAGCTAGATTGTTAGGAGTGGCGGGGACAGACGTGGCTCTGTCCGAGATACAAGCATTGATGACACCCTACAAGGTACGTATTCAAACAATTATGCTAAAATTGATTGTCGCATTTACCCCGATACATTTTATCTGCAGATTACTTGTTCTTTTTCATGTGATGTTTTCAACATAAAATAATTAAATAGAAATTTTATTAAAAAGCGGACATGAAACATAAACTATTCAGGTTGTCAGACTTTATATTTAATTACACAAACGGGTCTACCGCGATATCGCGGGGTTATCGTCTACTTGGGGACCAGTGATTCAAATGTTGAAACCAGCGGATATATCTTCGGACCAGTGTACGGATACTGTGAGTGTTGCGTGTCGTGCTGTGGACAATAAACATTTAACTTTAACGGGTAGCTGCAATTTCTTTGTCTACCCCGAACATTTTTATAAACTAATTTCGGGTAGTTTAGTGTTGTTTTATTAATATCTCCGTTGACCATGGCCGTTGACATTTGTTGGGACGTCAGTTTTTCCGTGACCACAGCTGGTGCAACTCAGCTGAAACGTCGGAATCAAAAGTAAAAACAATGAAATTATATCGCGGTAGACCCGTTTGTGTAATTAAATATGTGTACAAAACGCGAGAGTTTAAAGTGTTATATTGTCAGACTTTGTTAGAAAGCTGCTCCAAGCAAATTCGTCAAGAACAAACAAATCCTTACATGATAAAATTGATCAATAATAGTTTTCACACTTTTCACTCATGCCGCTGTCTCATGGCAATCATGGCGATTTGAATATTGTTTTGCAATAAAATTGATAAATTCAATCAAATCCCCTCATAGTTATATTTGGTTATATTGGCAATTTGATGTCTCAGATCGGAGTGAACGGGTATGCCTTCATAGTGACGAACAACGGGTACATCTTGATTCATCCTGATTTGAGGCCTGTGGTAAGTAATGAGTAATAATAATTTAACATAACAAGTATAAGTTTAGGGCTGCAGGTAGATCAACTAACTCTTAACGTTACCCATAGGTAAAATTTCTTATGTGCGTATATATGTATACTATAGGTACTTCCTGGAATATATAACTACAGGAAGTATAATATACTCCTTTTAAACATTGTTAATTAGATATGTTAGGTTTACACACTTACTTATTTCGGAAATCATTTAGTATCTAATGTAAGACATAAAAAGAAAAAGATTGAAAGATTTATTGATGTAAAGATTGATAGGTTCTTACCTACATAAAAAAAAGTTACACTCATGTGACAAAAAATCTTTGTTTTCAGTACCAACAAATATTAAAGCCAAGTTACAATAGCGTGGATATGATTGAGGTTGAACTTTTCGACGATGACCGAGGCCCACGAAACTTCAGCAAAGAACTAACTGCGGTAAATAATTTGCATGGTAGTAATAATTAAACTCAAACACTACCAACCACTAAGAACAACAAGATATACAACAAATGTTTTTGAGCAAAAGTACCTAAAATATGTATTATTTTGGATGAACCGGACAAATATAATATCCACATTGTATACGTATGTCCATATCAATTTCTATGGTTTTCTGCTTCAGCTTCGCCAAGAAATTATAGACCAAAGAACTGGAAACAAGATCATGAATGTAAAGTACCATATGGACGACATGGTAAGGACACGTTAACGATAGCATGTTTCAAAAAAACTACATGTCACTAAAACCTCATCTTTTTCTTCAGAAAAGAGCATCCCGAGCTAAAAAGCATTACTTTTGGACTGGCATCAGCGAGTCCCCGTTTACGCTTGTGGTGGCCATTCCGGAGAACTATGGCCGTCATAGGATCACACCACCTCCTAACGACGACATCCATCGCCTCTCGCTCACATTCAAGAACATATCGGCTCAGCAGTTCCTTTTGGACAAGTGGAGCGTCCATCCTGACTGGTAAGACAACGGCCAACAAGACAAGCACCAACAATTGACCACTCAGGGCGGATGCTTAATATAGATGGCCGATAAATCAGAAAGTAACCTCATGATGGTCTCGAATCGGCTGTCAAAATTTAAGAAAATTTAAAGCTGGAACACAGTCCAATTAACGGCATTGTTTCACTAGTCAAGACACAAGCCGTACCTATATATTTTTAATATTGGAAGGAAAGATATACTTAAAGATATATTTAAGTTAATCATAATAATAATAGTTGCATATTTTAGCATTTTGCCATCGAAAACAAAATAATACACGTGTTTTGCCTACACATGTATGATCTCGTTTCAGGCTGTACTGTCGTCACTACGAACGTTCGTTTTCATCTCCTGAAGAGGAGCTGTCTTACTTTTTGGAACGAGTAGCGCGGCCGGGCTGGCGCTGGCCCGCGAAGCCCCGGCCTCCTGAACACCACAAGAACAAGGGGCACGAGCGACACAACGGTACCCTCACAACTAAAAGTTTATTCCAAACCTACGATAAAATAAAGTAAAAATTTAACTATTTAAGAACGAGATACCAGAAAGAGATACTGATGCAAAAGGATAATTGACATTTAAGTAGTAAATCATACGTTTATATAAAGTAGTATAGTCAGAAATATGTACTACAAATCGGCTTGTTTTAATATTAGCGGAAAGTATGGATGACCTAAATTATATTCTCATTGAACAGACGCATTCATTTGACAGGAACCTCAGATGGGCGCGAGCGCACGAAGGCTTCTAACAGTACGCCTCGGAATGAGTATTATTGTAAGTGATGACGATATAATACCTTTAATGTAAGTGATAATAATTCAGTAGAATAGGACAGCCGAAACTTAGGCAGCACCTTGTGGAACCTGAGGGTATATCATGAAAGAGCTCTTACATATACATTATACAGCATGTCATTTTGTGTGTCCTATTTGAAGCCCCCTCCACACTCGCGTTCGCGGCTTCGCGCCGCGATTCACGCACGAGTGTGGAGGGGGCTCGAAATGTTAAGTACAAGTAATTAATGTAACGAATGTTTTTAAGGCGACCACGGATTAATGCAGGCCCTAGTATATGACGCTATCAACACGGCGTGGTTTAACAAAAGCATTACGGAATCTGCATCCAACGAAACCGCGTAAGTATACCTAGTTACCTACATTAATTTATCATACAATTTGCAAGCTATGTATATTCAGAAGTGCACTACACTGATTCATATGCATAAAAAGTCTAATATGCGGTTACACTAGTATGATTAGATAAAATAATATATTAAACTTGTAAATTTCACTTCCTATTTCCCCCAATTTAGTGTTCACTTGCTAAAAATAAAACTTACACTGCACATCCATTTTATGTTGGTTTTCGCCTGGATAGCCCATTGACAAAAGTGATTGGATTATTGCCGAGGTAAAGTACATACAATGAAATGTTATTTTTTCGGTTTACTCTTAAAAACATGGTGATTTTTAAGAAATGATTTACTATCCGTCCAATAAATTCTAGCGACCTTTGATGCTTCAATTATATTGAAGGCCAAAGCTAATATGATTACATAATACCGTTAATAAATACGAAAATTATTAGTTTAGGTCGAATTTTCTTTGTAACAATACGTAGTCTTAACCTTTGGAACGCCAACTTAAATATACCTTCTGGCTGCACACGTAATTCTTGTATTGTAAGGAACGAACAGTTAGAAAAGTTATCGTTATTAATTTATTGTAGAAAACATGCCGTTCTATATAAAGGCTAAGATGAAACATAGCAAACCAAGGATTGTAAGTATTATTTATAGTTTAAAAATAGATTGTAAGTTCAAGCAGCTTGGATGGAGTAAGTATAAGTAATATTTATTTGTTTAACAAGGAAGCGAAGTTGTTGTTTATCCCCGGTGCTAATGTAGAAACCTGAGCTAGTGAAAGACTCCAAAATTGTATCACGAACGTAGTGGGTTGGTTACAAAACTTACAAAGTGGAACCCCAAGCGTAACGAGGGTTTCATAGACCGAGAGGTGAACAATCGTTGTTACAGAACAGAGTTTGTCAATGTCAATGTTTTTCACCACACCAACGCGTAGATAATACTAGTTTAAATCGGTTCCCCTTGTATACGCATAATTTATTTTGGAATAATTGTAAATTGCATACGCAGTATTGCCATAATTGTTAATACACAGAAACTAATCCCGCATAATTATATTTCCCAGAATGCTATCACGCATATCAAAACTAAGCCGAATGGTTGGTATGCATAAAGTGGTAAGTCCTAATGGTGCTAAGCCAGAAAATTATTTACGCATAAATTAATTAAGCAGAAAGTTACCATCGCATAACATAAAGTCGCAGAATTAATAAACTATATAACCTATGACATTACAACGACAACATTGATTTTCTACAACATTGCTCAGGCGATTTTAAAAGGCACTTTTACCAAGTAATATAATTTATAATCTAGTTAGTGGGTAAGTTTACAATTAAAAACTGAAGTGCCGGTGCCCATCTAATTGTTGCTTGCAGTGTTTAAGCGTGTTTAAAATGGAAAAAGCAAACGGAACCCAAATAAAAGTGTTTAAAACTGTACGAGGTGGATTAAAATTAGACATTGATGGGTTTGTTTACGAAAAAAACAAATCTAAAAACAATAAATATTACTGGGTGTGTGAACTACGGCGAAATAAGAAATATATGTGTAACACCAGAGTAATTACGTTGTACAACGAGGAAAATTCATCGCATACACTAGTACACAACAATATTTTAGAACACAATCACGATCCCGATGCGGTGAGGTCCAAAGTAGCAGAAATTATAAATACCATGAAGCAGGATTCAGTACATCACGTAAACAAAAAACCAAGCCAAATCATAAATGACTGCATATCAACAGCGTCTGAAACTACATCTGCACATTTGCCAACTAATAAAAATTTGAAACAAATGATATACGCAATTAAAAAGAAAAACCAACAACCTTTAGTGGAACCGGAAAAAATTGATTTCAAACTGGATATGACATCATTGCTTTGTGTGAATTTTGAAGAGGAGGAATTAATTGTACGGGATAATTTAATAAATGGAAAACGAGTCATAATGTATACTACCAAACAACTATTACATCATTTAAGCTCATCAAAGTTTTGGATTTTAGACGGTACGTTCAAGATTGTACCCATTATTTTCCATCAATTATATACTATACATGGATCAGTGCACCATAATATTACATTCCCTATGGTGATGGCATTGCTGACTAATAAGGACAAAGTAAGCTACGACTTGCTAGTTGAAATGTTATTAGAGTGCAGTGAATCAGCTGGTGTTACTTTGACCCCACGTTATATTATTATGGATTTCGAAAAAGCCCCACAAAACAGTTTACGAAAATATTTCGACAATATCATTATTAAAGGATGCAATTTCCACCTCGGGCAAATTATATATAGAAAAGTACAAGAAAGCGGCTTTCAAACATTATACGGAAATGATGTGAAATTTGCCCAAGAAATTAAATGCTTGTTTGCACTTTCCTATTTATCACCAGAAGAAATTCCAGTACATTTTGACGAATGGCGTGCGAATATATCCCCAGAAGCTGAAATTATTGCTCAATGGTTTCATGACAACTACGTCTGGGGAACAAATTCACACCCACCTCAATGTGAACCACGTCACTGGAGCACTTCAGAATTAATTGATAACAATATACCACGAACACAAAATAATGCAGAATCCTGGCACCACAGAATAAATTCAATTGTGGGCAAAAAACACACCGGTTTTTACAACCTTTCAAACAATTTAATAAAGGAGCTAAAATATTCAATGATAGAAATTCAAAAGCTAAATATAGGCGCCCCACCACCATCAAAAAAGAAACGCGTTCTAGACAGAACCAACCGTATAAATCAAATTATACAAAATAAGTCTGATTATACAAGAGTTGGATTTTTGAAGGCAATTGCGGCAAATTTAAAATTAGTATAGCATTTTACCTGAAACTGTCATGATGTAACAAAATCCATTTAATAATAAATAAAGCATGATTATACAATTCCAGTTTTTTTTATTATACTAAGTACCTATAGTCCGTTTTTGTTAGCATTAGAAAGAACTTCGCAGAAGTAAGCTTGTGGTTCCAAATCCGGCACTTTTAGCGGTAATCATTTGAAGTAAATTATATGTATTGACCATGCTACATTAGATAACTCAATAATTATTAACAAATAAAGAGCCTGATAAAAACTGCACGCTTGCTTCTGTGGAGTTCTTTCTAATGCTAAAAAAACGAACTATATACTATCGTACAATGTGCGCCTGCTTTTTAATGCGGGGGGCTGAGCCCCCCGCGCCCCCCACCCTTTTCCCTCTCACATAAGTGTAATATGTTGCCTATATCGCCTCCAGTCTACATCGCGAACGGTGTACAACGCAAAATGACAACATTATTTTTTTCGTTTTATCTTTACGTCAGCGATGTCGGCGGAGCCCCGCTGCCGCGGGGCTCCTATTCTGTACTGTTTGGCCTTCGGCCATCTAAAGGTAACTAACAAACCTAACCTACTTAGTAATATAAAAATGTGGTCATTTTGCGTTCTAGACCCCTTTTTTGCTTAAAAAAACCTAACATAGAGTGCCTTACCATTGATTATTATTATAATCAAAAATAATACGTATATTGTTGTTTCGGACATACTTTCTGACATAATTTCGGCCTTTCAAAAATCTGCTAAATTAGAGATATCCTACGCAACAGTATGCATGTTAAAATTCGACCATGTCAATATTATGCTAATAGCATTTTCGGGTAAGCAACCAATCGGCTAATTACTAATTATGCTGAATAAAATTTCAGCAAACCTAACATTCGTCTTAAATAAATTATGCGAAACTTGGTATGCCAAATACGTTTCGGACATAAAAAACTATGCCAAATAGATGGCACCCGTTTAAATCATAAAACAAATAGAATCATATGCTACTAAACATTGCCATTCGGAATCATCACTTATCCAGATTCCCAGTTAATTGTTTTTGAGTAACGCTGCGAATCTCAACTAAATAACTTACTATAAGTTATTAAGTTACATAACTAGAGACTGATGACCCCACAGTCACAACTCATTGTTGAGTTTTGCGGGGCTATGACTATTTTTTAAGAATACCTCTGTATTTTTATTAAATAAATAAATAAATAATTAACTGTCCCACAGCTAAAAGTCAAACCACAACAACGCCCTAATTGGTATGTTATTGTTTGCATGCAGGCTGAAGTTCATCGAACGATTCGGATACATCGTGGCGTTCATGGCTACGCACAGCGGACTCACCAGGTGGCAAACGCATCCTCCCAGAGAACACGAAAACAGCAGCGATACCAGGTGGGTAGTCGCTTCAAATAATGTATTTTTTACAAACTTAAACGCAGTGGCAAACTGATTTGTCAGTCCAAAAGGCGCATTAACTGTTTTATCATATCTATACTTACCAACACAAAACCCAAAATATCGTACATACCCTAATGTACGAAGTTGGTTACCTAAGCAAAACTACGTACTTAATTCATCTTTCAGCCTCAACCTTTCGTTTTAAAACAATGCCCGACAGTGAATTTGACATATATTTCATTCACTTCGCTATTACTATCACAGATTCGAGTTCGGAAAGCAATGGCCACGAGCGATCGACGAGGTCTGGTACCGGCGGGCGGTCGAGCAGCACTACGTCGACCCTCTGAGCTACGTATACAGTGTGGAGATGAACACAGAGAAGGTCCCCTTGAACGTGAGCGCAGCGGTGGTCACGGCGGCCCACGCGGTGTTCCACGGGGACGGCCACAGGAAGGCGCCTGCTGCGGTCGTCGGCTACCAGTTCCAGCACGACCGCCTCGCTGAATGGTTCTTCAATATCACAGCTACGGTAAGACGCACACATCACTACTAGTACATAGTACAATCAATCATACACACATTGATAAATAATTCAATTGACTACACTAAAAGCAATCAACGTGAATAATTAACTACTGCGTGCTGTGTGTTTCCTAATACGTTCAAATTTTGTTTAAATAATTTATAGTTCTTCTTGCTTACACACATGGCCCGACAACCGACAATGAGATAAATAACATACCTATCAAGTTTTTATACATATGCATGTAGAATGACAAAATGATTAAAGGCAATATGTTATTTCAGTGTGAAAACAACAAAGGATGCTGCGCATCAAATGCATGGGATTGTTTTTTAGTTGACAGCAATGGATGGATAATAGTCAGCGAAGACGGCAACCATACAGGACTGTTTTTCGGCAAGGTATATCTTCAGCTATTAAATGGATAGGTATTATTTCAGAAGTGCAAGCCACAAGACTCGAGTTCGAGCTGCCAGATCTTTAAAGATCATTATAGACTACCAATTTTAATATAAAACACGAGTGGACGAAATCTTGGGGCATGTTAATGGCAGGGAAACTAGGATATGGAATTACGCCTGGCTCCAGAATAATGGGTTCAGACCTCCCTAGACGAGACTGGTGCAAACTGAACAGACTCCGTACTGGCCACGGTCGATGCGCCTATTACAAACACCGCTGTGGGTGGGTGGACTCCCCGGCCTGCGGCTGCGGTGCGGAAGCCCAAACCATCCAGCATATAATCCAAGACTGCCCTATAACGCGCTATGTCGCCGGTCCTCCCGAAGACCTGATCACCCTGAGCGACGAAGCCATAAAGTGGCTGAATGGTCTTAGTGTAGACATCTGATTGTACATATTTGTTTCTATTTTTAAAATATGTTTGCCATACGATTAAATAAAAAATAAATAGACTGACTAAGTCCTCCAAAACCATGCACGTACTGGGCCCCAAAGTGTATAACAAATTACCGCAGGACATCACCACGATAAAATCCATCAACTCATTCACGCGCCAACTAAAGAAATGGCTCCTCTCGCATGCCTTTTACAGTCTAAATGACTTTTATAATTTACAATCAAGTTGACATTTTAGATAATAATTTTTATGAAACAAATTTAATTAACACTATCATCACAATTGTAATAATATTTGACACACTTATTTAGGTATACCAACCAAAACTGTAATAATAATGTAATTGTAACATAATAACTATAATTGTAACTTAATTTATCTAATTTAATTTCCATTTTTGACGTGTAATATGTAATTATATTATAAATTAATGAGTATGAGTATGAGTATGAGTATAATATAAAGCTAAAAACAAAGCCAACGACTGCATTTAAAGGTTGACCTCTTAAAAACCCAATTTTTCACCAATAAAATTTCTGTTGCCATTGATAAGATTTTCACGTTTAAAATGTGGTCCAAAATATATTTCACTGCACTCTTCTTGTTATTTCATGCGTCCGTAGTCACTCATTTTTATATCACTTATTGTTCCACCAAACCAATTCACTGTAAGTGTTCAAATAGTCCGCATTGAATTATTTAAATTTGTTATACATTTTAGCACAAATGTCCTTTAATTTTTACTGTCCATTTTTATTCTTCAATACTCTTCTTGGCCTTCACTGGCTGGCGCGGCTCGCCGCCAGTGCAGCACAAGGCCGCACTGGCAGGATCGCCATGTGAGGTTGGGCGTTAAAGATACAACCGATAGGTTATAAGTAAGGCTTTATTCTGGATAATATAACATATCATTCGTATATATATATATATATATATATATATATATATATATAAGGCTACGCTAAGAGAGTGTGAGTGTGGCGTTGCGCGCACACTACAGAATGGAGTCTTTAATGCTTGCGTTTAAAAATCACAAAACTAGCTAACACAAACTTTTAAGACGCACTAACAACACTAAAATCAAATTTTCACAGGCAAGCGGCCAACATATTTTCTGCCCTAGTCATACAATTTCTGCCTTCCTTACAGATTAGACCCGATATCATGACAAGACTCGTTGAAGATGAAGTGTATAAGACCATACACGTAGTGGACTATCAAGCTGTGTGCTTCAGAGAAAAGAAGACAACTAACCCTGCAGGCACGCTTCTTACGGTAAGATAACTTTGGCTTTCACACTACATTCCACTCTTTCCAGCGTAACCTATCGAAAGGATCAAACAAAATATCCCGTCATTGGAATTAAGATGACCGTACAAGTACAACCAAAATATATGAACTTTAATGGTAATCAGGTTAGGTTCGTTAAGTCCATGGAGATTATTTTAACCCGACTACAGCACATTTATGATAAGTAAAAGAACTACAGTATTTTATTAAGTTATTTAAGTAGGTATAACAAAAAGATGACATTGTTGCAGCCGTTAGAGAATGTTCGTCTGGTCCTGGCGTGGTTCCTCGCGACAAGCGTTTGGCTCTACAATACAATTACAGTAGGTTTGGCTCAGGGCTCTGTCTACACATTCGACGACGGTAAGTCTGTTTCTGACCCCTCACTGTTGTCTGTGTCTTAACAACCAACGCCGTAATTATAAACAATGTGTTACCCTTAACCAACAATATAAGCCATGGAGTATCGTGCTCAATGTTGTGAATGACAGAATATGCGATTAAATGTTGCCCTTCTACGTTGTCGGCATGTACTGTGCAATTCTGCATGACGACGAGCCACAATGTGATACACGTCTTACATAAATGCTACAGGCGACCTATAAATCCATCGTGCTTGTCAATATTGCCTATAGTGCATGACTGGTTATAGCATTAAAATATTTATAACAGTTTTTCGTATAGAAACAAGAGCCGACAGCCTGAAGAATATAATATATTTTGTCGTGACATAACACTTCAATTTTTCTATATACACACAGCACAAGAGTCGTATGCATGGGGATTCTCACCAACTCAAGACGCGAAAGACTTAGCTGTTCTATTCATTATGTAGTATCAAAATTATAGAATGGAGTCAACAATTGGTTTCTAGTTGAGTTGTACAAAAGTAGTAACGACTCCATCTTGTTTTCAGAGAATGTTACACCCACCGGTGAGTGATAGACCGAGCACAGTAGAAGGTGTCGTCGTGGATAGAGTGCTATTCTAATCATATTACTCCCGGAATGTGCATGAACCTCGTAGTTAACTTCTCAATATTTGAGAATATCCTCCGTCGTATTTAATTCAACTCGTCCAACGTCAACATAATTGATTTCGGAAGTAATATTTCGTATAATTTTGTGAGTTACCCAACATTTAATAAAAGGGGCTGATTATGATTAGCAGGTTTCAAGTTCAGTTTATACCACTCGATAATTACAGACAGACGTATATATACATTATCCATCATTTGAAACATTTAGGATAAGAATAAAGATAACATCTGCATGCTGATCAAAATATGCTTGTGAATCAGCTTTTGTGATCATAATTATGTAAATAATCTGGTAGGTGCGGTAACTTGTCGTTATGTATATGTGTGATTTTCAGTCTTAAATTATTTTATAATTATTACGCTTTACCATTATATTCATATACAGCTTTGTCCTATTCAATTTGTTTGTTTTTTTACAAAATTTTGTTTTCATTCTCGTATCGCCTATAACTATGTAATATTTTTCATAAGTACCTAAAATATGTATTTCTCTGCCTAATTTTGATTTAACTTTTAAATATTCGCCAGCATGTCTTTCTCGACTTATTAATTTCATTGTCTATTTATAAATATATTGATGTATTAGGTCGCTGACTGAATTGCATGGGATTCTTGGAAATAATATAATCATCTGACTCTGAATATTGTTTATACAGTGGCGTACCAGAATTACGAGAATGACGAAGAGACTGACGACCCGTTCCTGACGAAGCCGCCGACGGCGCGAATCGAGCGTGACTTCGAGAAGCTGGTACTGATCAACAGGACACGACCGACGCCTTGCGACAGGGAGATGTACCTCTACCAACTCGACTACTCTAACTTAAACGAGAAGCTTAACAAGCCCCTGAAAGAGTGCGATCGACCGTTCTACGTGCAGTTAGTGAACTTTACAAACATGCTGCTTGTGGTGGTGGATGCCAATTGTCCGAAGGAAGAAGGTTCAGTGTTCTCCGTGGAACCGACCGAGGTGCTGTACAACGAAACGCTGCCGTGTTTGAAGCACATACATCCGCTGTACAGGAAGCAACCGGTTTCCTGCATCCGCAGTCATCCCGAGGTAAAAGGGCCAATTTCATTTGATTTGTAAGACCGTTATTTTACCATAAAGGACAAACTGTTGTTAATCAATACTGATAAAACAGATGTTTCCCGCGCATACGTCTGTAGACAACAGTGTTGGCCGAACGTTAATTGCAATTAACCATTAACCATTATAAAATAGAACCGTAAACCGTAACGGACGGGACGGTTACAGTTTACGGTTCAATTTATAATGGTTAATGGCCAATAATGGTTAATTGCATTAACCTTTCGGTAAACACTGGTAGACAACATGAGAAAATTTTTCAAATGTACCTGAGTATAGATATTTAATCCCACGGAGCCGCGGGCACAACTAATATTATTTTATAAGGCAATCTCACTTGAAATTTGTACTAACAAGTATAAGCGCAACTTGTAGTACGATTATATAGTTCTTGTTAATTACTATATTTACGAACTGTATTTGTTTGGTAATTGACATTGATAGTCAGTCTTGAGACGACCACCGGCCGTTTAAGTTATTTAACTAAATCAAAACGCTAATAGACACAATGTTTAAAAAACCTCAGTTATTTTTATACTGCGTTGATGATACCTGTTAGTTCATTGATGATTTCTTTTTTATTCCAGGAGAGTAACATTGACATGTGCGGGCGCGCGAGCATACCTGGCAGAAATATGTTCTGGATTCCTCTGGCAGTAGTCTTTATTTATACATATTTGTAAAATCTATCCTTGACTGGAATTGCCCTAAATTTAAATGTCCAAAGCCCTTTGTATTTTATACGGATGTGACGCGCATTAGTTAATTCAGGACGTGTATCTCGTCTTGCCGCGACTCGTGCGACTTTATTGGAGCGAGACACAGCTATCGGAACTTTCGCTCCCACCTATGGTTGCCGCCGCCGCCGCCGGTCGCGCAATGCGCAATGTCGTGACCGGGCCGTATGTGTCGTGTATGAAAAAGGGCGAGTTGGGTCAAGATATGCTAGACATAATGGGATGGCTTTAAATTTATCGTGTTGGTTAGTGTCATTACGGGTTTCATTTAAAAGATCGGCATTAAGGGCATTTTTTTTCTTTTAGCAACTTATACGAATTTATTGGAGTATTTACAAGTTTTTACAATAAATTTATTGAAAATTATAACATCCTCACCCTATAAAAATGTTATTACAATTTTTTCAACATCTAATTGTATAGTCTTCATTACCTACTCATTATGCAGATGTGGAATACTATTTGGTAATCCTATAAAATTTTGTTGTAAGTAATTCAAGATGGATAAACATTATTTTTAGAACTAGTAGTAGCCACTGTTACATGTCATTCCCACATATCAGATATACTTAGTGATAATGTGTTTATTCTTAATGTTAATTCGATGTCTTTTAAAGAAACTAGCTAATTTCATGCTCCCAATGTGCCACAAGGAACATGACTAGTGAAAGAGTATATTTAATTGTCACGAGTAGCCTTACCACTAGTTTGACACTGATATATTCGCTAACGTCTGCGTAAGTTAATTTCTGTACATATCGCTCGCACTAATATGCCTGTACGAGCGAGATGCATAGCAAGTAAGCTAAGTAAGTTACGCACACAATAGCGAATATGTCTCTGTCAGGTTAGTGTCAAACTCGTGGTAAGGCTACAGAGTTAACAGATTATTTTTAATTTTAGTATTAATCATTATCATTACTTTCAGTGGCAACAATGATTGTGAATAACAGATTACGATTTGGTGGGTGGTAAATAATGAAATGAATGTAAATATAAGATAGTTAGCTTTTCAACAAATTGGAACAAACCCATATTTGTTCTAGCTATGTTAAATATACGTATATACATATATGTGAATATTTTATGTTGTATGTTAAGTTTATTCTAGTCTTCAGTAATTAAATTTTTGAATATTATTGTAAGTACATTAAGTTTACAAGTTCTGAGAGATTGGTCGGCGTTTCCGTCCTGTACTGTACCACGAGACACTGATAGTGTCAACACTGACATATATGCTAACATCTACTTTACTTTAACATCTCGCTCGCACTAATACATATATCAGTACCAGCGAGATGCATAGAAAGTAAGTTACGTAGACGTTAGTGTATATGTCAGTGTTGACACTGTCAGTGACTCGTGGTAAGAGTACTAGTAAATTTGTAATATTGCTTGACACTAAGATTGAATTTTCTTGCAATGATTGTCTGTTCAGTTTTCGATTAATGTTGCAAAAGCCAGCTTGGATAGTGAATTGGATTTGGTAAATATTTTATAATATGAATTTGTGTCAATAATTATTTCACATTCAATATCAAACATAGGTTGCATCACATGTGAAACTGCACATATGACTTGTTTCCCATGCAACTATTATAATATACTAATACAATAAATACCTAATTATTATGGTGTGAAATAATTATTTACAATTTTAAGAGATATTTTAAACTGAAAAAATATTATGTTATTCAATGTATTAAATACTTGCAGTCATATTTCTATGTGTAAGAATATATTTTAGTAGGTATTTAGTCAAATACATATTTTGAATCTCTGTCATTAAGAAATGTGCTTATTTATTTCCTTGAAATGAAATGTGATTGTTCATTTGGTACAAAATAAATATTTGTTGTTTTGGTTTAACAGCATTTTTAATTAACTATTATGATCAACAGAATCTATTGTTTACAGTAAATTAAATTAAATGACTTACAGTCTAACTGGTAGAAGCTTCCTCCTGCCCATATTTCTTATTGAACTCCTCTATCTCACTCACAACAGTTTGGTACCGTGCCTCTCGCAGTAGAGATTCCTGGAGTTCTTCGAGCAGGTCACCTCCCTCCATGAAGGCCTTGAGATTGTGCACCGTACCCCCGCCCGGCCGGTGCTCGGTCACTCTATCTTGAGGATAGTTATAGGTTCTGATTTTTTCATTTCTATTGCTTGACCCAACCTGTAATAGAATGAATAAGCAGTCTTATATAAATATTACACAATACTGTGACAAATAGTAGTGATCCCAAAGTGTCTGGGTTTACTAAATCAGGTAATTGGCATTATTTTATGTATTCTGGGCCCTATGCTTGGCAAGAAACACTTCTGTGCCTAGAATCAAATATGATCAGTCGTAAATTTGACAATATATCTTGAAAATGGTTCATATTATCATTAATCTTCAAGAAATATATAGAAATGTTATACAAAGAACCAAGTTACTAATAATATAATCAACATTTGATTATTTCTACAACAAATAGTAATACCAACCTGGGATTTCCTCTCTGCATTGATTTTTGTTGTCAGTTCTTCTTGCTGCTTCTGTAGCAAGAGTGTCCTCAGTTTCTGCATGGCAATTTCTCTATTTTTTATCTGTGACCGTCCCTCCTGACAGTCCACAACAGTGCCAGTCGGCAGGTGTGTGATGCGAACAGCACTGTCCGTAGTATTCACATGCTGTCCTCCTGCACCACTTGCACGCTTAGTTTCAATTGAAATATCCCTATCGGGTATTTCTAGTTCGATCTCACTAGGTTGCGGCAAAACTGCTACCGACACTGTGCTAGTGTGTATTCGGCCTCCCTTTTCTGTAGCAGGTATTCTTTGAACTCTGTGCACTCCGGCTTCAAGCTTCATGAGCTCTGGCACACCAATTCCTTTAATCAACATGGAACCTTTTCTAATACCACCAATGTCAGACT
Organism: Cydia splendana; assembly: GCF_910591565.1. Classification (NCBI taxonomy): domain Eukaryota; kingdom Metazoa; phylum Arthropoda; class Insecta; order Lepidoptera; family Tortricidae; genus Cydia; species Cydia splendana. The sequence continues at coordinate 7,366,973 of NC_085963.1, forward strand.
TTTCAATAGAAGCTATATTCACTTCCCAATCCTTAAAGTTTGCATATGCTTCATATAATTCGAAAAGCTCTCGGGCAAACAGCATGGCCTCTTGACCGCCCGCGCCGGCTGTGACTTCTAGCAGAATGCCACCCTCTGTTAAATATGGTTGAAATAAAACTGACTGGAGGTCGTTGTCTACTTCCTTCAGACGTCCGAGATAAATCTGGGCCTCCTCCTTAACCATTTTCTTCATTTCATCATCTTGGTTCTCCTTTTTATTTAGTTCTTTGAGGTTTTCGATACTGTCAAATAAAGCTATCCTTTCCTCAAGAACTTGAACAATAGGCTTTATTTCACGGAGTCGTTGGACTTCTGCATCGTTGCGACGTGATTTAATTAATAGTTCTTCGTGTTCTAACAATAAACGTCTAAGATACTTTTGCACTGCTGGTTCAGATAACTTTAATGAATTTTCTGAAGAATAACATTGTCGCAGTAAAAGAGAATGTCTGCCTGTTTTAAACAACGATCTTATTATTGACATTTTTGAAAGCAACATCACTGTTTATAGTAAACTGATGTATACTACTATCAATATAGTATCAGAAAATTTAATTCAGAATTGTTTTCGAGCTAAAACTTTAAGGTTATAATTAGAGTTTTGATTAAATAAATTGTCACTGTCAAGTGTCAGTGTCACTTAACTTTTTTACAAGTTATGACATTCAAGTACGTTTCCTTTGTTTTTTACATAATTTTTTTATATAATTATGTTGATTTTATTTTATTGGGAATTATGATTGTAACGCTTAAATATTTAAAATATTTAAAAGTACAATAACCAGTTATATTGTACTTCTTATGTATCCTATATTTATTTGGTGTGTGCTACGTTTTATACTGCCATCTACCGTTGAGTAGCATAGCAATTACACAGTTTTTCTACCAACATTCCTCAACAGATGGCGTTAAAGTAAAACGCATTTTTATTTCACTAAATTGTAAGAGATGGCAGTACCAGTATGGACTCTACTCGTCACACCTCGCCAAAACTTTAACCAACTATTTTGGCAGCACTGCACTAATTAGGTGAGTACTTAGTTTAATGAGCCATGCTGTTTGCCCGGATTTGCCAAAATTTTAAGGATCGGGAAGTAGATAATAACGTACCTAAATAATTGTACAAATCAAGTAAGTACCTTCATAAGAATTAAGAAAAAAAAATACTTTAGACTAACTAATTAAATTTAAAACCATTTATCAAACTATATTATTTTATGCACATAGTAAATTAAACTACCTAAAATAAACACCCACCCACCTGTGTGGGTCACTCACGACACCCACATGTCGTTCCTGAGGAAGCCGGTCATGAGCCGGCGAAAAGGGTGGCTGTTTGAAAGACCAGAACACGCCTCAGCATCGTATTAGGCCAAGCGCGTACTACGATTTTTGTCGTGCGATCGTGCGATAATTTTGTCGCATAAATGAAACGTATGTGTTTATATGTCAGTGCGCGCATATTATGACAAAAAATAAATGTTTTACAGCGCTAATCTAAAATCGTGTCACAAAAATTAAAATCGTAGTGCGCGCTTGGCCTTAGAGTCGAGCTACCACAAGTGTACTTTTACTTGTACGAAGATGCAAAATACTGGCCAGCAACATATTCGGTTTTCTTTGTGACACATCTTTATAGTGTCAGTCAGGGGGCGAAACTTCAAAGAGGGGTACCTTATACAGGGAAACTAGCGCAGTCAGCATTATTTTTACAGCAACATTTCCTCACTTGATGCTTCCATGTAAATCAACTAGATGGTATCACCGCTTTGTCTGTGGTGTCTTAAAAAACACGCATCCAGGCCATAATTGTTAAAAAGAAAAAAAACTTTGTCTTTGCATTTTTATCACAAATTCCGTTTCAAGTATGAAACATTTAAAATTTTCAGTAATTTAGGTACCTCACATTTTTTAATCGTCTTAATATAATTGTATTTATATTAAAATAATATAATCGTTTTTATTAAGAACATTTAACTAAATAGTTTCGCCAAGTGCCTTACGTGAAAGGAAACGTTAAAACAAAAAACATAGTAACCGTCAAACTATAAAAGTCAAACCATGGTCTAATAAAACATGGTCTTCTATTCCCAGAGTGACACGGGCCTACGTCACAATAACATTGCCACTTTATTTCAACATAACATGTTACATGGGTACATTATACCTATGGTTAATAAGTTAAAATATTTCTTTATAAGTTTATAATTTTCATTTATATGTATTTTATCTTAAATTTTACAATAACACGTCATTTTTAATTATTCGTTAGCAATATCTTCCGAATCACGAAAGAAATTTCAGACGTTCGGGTAATTCTGTTTACATTACTGGCAACACAGGATAGCGCTGTCACATTTGACAATTTGGATCTAGATAACTTCATGCCCTGACCGTCATCCTTGTCGAACGCGTGTTAATTGTTATTTCCTTCTCGCTCAGTGTCAGCAGTCGCAGTGTTTTCCAAACTTTTCACGTCGTAAGCTTGGTAATTAATGTGTAACTGTGAATTAGTTTTTCAAACGTTTGTCATGTATAGATAAATAAAGTTTAATTTAATACATTAGATTTGTTTTATTTTACTATGTTTCTACATGAATAACTTAAAATTAATGCCGTTAAAATAATTTTCACCGTTGGTTAAAATTCTCCCACATTTCAAAGTTTGAGAACCTGTAAACAGCATGATGACGTAGGCCCGTGTCAGTTAGGTCATACGCGAATCTCGGAATAGAGTACCAGGAGGAGTATATTATTATACCATGAGTCAAACAGAAGATTCTAATTTTTTGTAATTTTAATTAATAATTTAAAGTATAATCACTATAAATTGATGAAAATGAGTGCGCCTGGGAGAAAGAAACGTTATTGCCTTTTCGGCTGTGCTAATTAAAACAACATGACTCCAAAACGCATCAATGCTTCGTGGCTCGTGCTAGCTAGTCAAATTTAAGTCCAAGTTTTAATAGTGGATTTGTATTATTTCGAACCATGGTCTAATAAAACATGGTCTTCCATTCCCAGAGTGACACGCGATTACGTCACAATAACATTGCCACTTTATTTCAACATAACATGTTACATGGGTACATTATACCTATGGTTAATAAGTTAAAATATTTCTTTATAATTTTATAATTTTCATTTATATGTATTTTAGCTTAAATTTTACAATAACACGTCATTTTTAATTACTCGTTAGCAATATCTTCCGATTCACGAAAGAAATTTCAGACTTTCGGGTAATTCTGTTTATACTACTGGCAACACAGGATAGCGCTGGGGACATTTGACAATTCGGATCTAGATAACTTCATGCCCTGACCGTCATCCTTGTCGAACGCGTGTTAATTGTTATTTCCTTCTCGCTCAGTGTCAGCAGTCGCAGTGTTTTCCAAACTTTTCACGTCGTAAGCTTGGTAATTAATGTGTAACTGTGAATTCGTTTTTCAAACGTTTGTCTTGTATAGATAAATAAAGTTTAATTTAATACATTAGATTTGTTTTATTTTACTATGTTTCTACATGAATAACTTAAAATTAATGCCGTTAAAATAATTTTCACCGTTGGTTAAAATTCTCCCACATTTCAAAGTTTGAGAACCTGTAAACAGCATGATGACGTAGGCGCGTGTCAGTTAGGTCATACGCGAATCTCGGAATGGAGTACCAGGCGGAGTATATTATTATACCATGTTTCGAACTAATTTATTTTAATAAGTGTAACCCTTAGAAAATATTTTTTTGGTTTGTTACGCATGTAAGTAATGAAAAATAAATGATATTTTTGCACATCGTGTTTTTACTTTTGCGACTAAAATATTCTTTGGTATGAACATTTATAAAATACTGGTCTAGGTAGTAAATCGTCACTGAATGAATAGGTATTATAGTACATAATATATTGGCGCCTTTTTCCTTGACCGTGTACAGTGCACTACAATGAGGTGTATTCATTTTTCACGTGATTGCTTTGCAAGAAGGTGAAAGAATGGAACCCTCATTGTAGTTCACTGTAAACGGTCAAGGAAAAAGGCGCCATAGTCTTTATTACTATGCATGTGTGCCACGCACACATACGTAAAGGTTTGTAACAGAAATCCGCTAGGAGCGTTAGTGTCGACGTTTTTTGACATTTACTCGCGAGTTGGCTCTCTTTTACTATACATATATTTTTATACTCTTTGGTGTCAGTCGCAAAATTTTATAAAAGAAAAAATAAATATCAACCGAATCTGGCAATGGAAAGTTGAGCTCATAAGTTAAATTATTATCGTAGGTAATAGATAAGTGATAACTACCCACTTTTAAAGCATGCGCGTCCTGAGCAGGCCAGTAGACATACCTATAAAAGTTATCATATCCTGACCTGCTAGCATGAGTTACGTTCTCGCGCGCGACTCCATGCATCTAGCGCGACTTCAAGTATGGACCCGCGTGCGAGAACGCACCTCATGCTAGACGGTAGGTATGTGGTGATCAGGCTCACTGGAAGTGGATCGGGTGGAGAAGTGGACATGATGAATTTAAGAAGTGAACAGTGACGATCAAGAGAAGTCAGTGCATTTGTCTGCAGCATGACCGGACAATGTACCTACACCAGCGGTAAGTGTTTCGCGATAATTACAGTTTTCATAATAAAGCATAAATACTTTTGTATGTTGTTATTACCAAACTGAACCATGATAAGTTGATAACGTAAGTAGGTACCCACTTAATTCATCAAACATATCAAAAAAATTGTACAAAGTGAACGAGTGTAAGGCGTCATATTTTCAAAAAAACTTAAACCATTTAAACCTAAAAATCAATATACGCTGATGCAATTTAATAAACATAATATACAAATTAAAACTAAATTTATCTTAATTTATGGGGTCTAAATTTTATTATAGCTACAAACTATAAATAAAATTTTGTTCTATTAAAAGTCGGTGCAAAGTTAACGTAGACGGACTCTATACCTATATATTTAAGCCTTTCTGTTGTTTTGTTTTATGTCCTATGTAAAAAATTGTACAACCTACATAGGTATTGTTAAGTACCTACTACGAACTGCCACAGGTGTATTGGTGCTACAATCTATCTTCTATACATATAATAAAGCTGAAGAGAGTCGAAAGTCTGTACATGGAAGATATTCGTAAAAAATTGGCTGGGGATACTTAGAATCGATAACAGAACACGTTCCAACAGTTTTTAGAATTTTTGTCTGTTTATCTGTTTGTCTGTTTATTTGAACGCGCATCACGTGAAAACGGCTGAACCGATTTTGATGCAAACTTTACTAATCTGTCAAGAACATCCCCGGCCAGGTTGTAGGCTATATAAATTCAACCCCTAAAAGGGGGGGGTAGCCACAACACACGATTGACTTAAGTTTGCCCCTGAATCTTATGGCACTACTTAGGAAGGAGGGGCAAACTTTTTTCAAATATGTGCTACCACTATAGAGTACCCTGGTAAAGTAACAGTTGGCGCTGAATTTAATACGTGTTGACATGAATAAGCCACCGAGGAAGAATTTTGCCAAATTAACTCTGAAGAGGTACCCTCTCTTACAATATCATATCAACAAATTTAATTGAATAATGTTGATTTAATAATACAACAAAATTAAACGACAGTAAATTAATTGCCCCTCATTGCACATTGCCATCTTTTGGTGAACTGAGTAAACATTAAGTAATCAAGAAAACTAAAAATGAGTTTACATAGTTACGTAGTGGTAAAATAAACACACATCTCAACACGCGTATAATAGCATAATTATTTAAAATTATTAAATTTCTCCGTCATGAATTATACCTAATCGTAATTATATCGCATCCATATCAAATCCATATTCATACGTATACAGCACTTAATAATGGCCACGAAGGTGGGTACTTTAAAAAAAAAGAGGTCTGTCATTTGCAGTGCTGGATTAACCCTTTTAAGCAAAACAAGCACTTGCTTAGGGCACCACGTCTAGGGGGCACCAAAACCGTAGGCAAAAAAACGCGCAGGCTGCATCAGCATTGCAGTCGTCGTGGAGTAGGTTGTACCTACATGAAACTTTTATACGTGTACAAGTACCCATGTAATAACGAAGGGTCGTAGGGATCAAGTAAGAGAGTGAGGGTACGTAAGAACATCCCCAACGTAGGCTTTCGATTTGACCTTACGCGGAGGCCCTTAAAGTCATGGAAAAATATCTTGCTTTCAGGCTTGCGGTCAGCCGATTTTTTCGACATAGGTTACCGATTTTATAGCGAAATTTGCTCTCTTGCACGCCAGATTTGTCGGCCAAGCCGAGTTGCTCCTTAGCCGCGATCCTGAGACCTAACTGTAAAAGTGTTATAAGGGGCCCCGTGAAAGCCGAAAACTAAAAGCATGCTATCAAGTAGCGCTTTCGAGTGAAGCCAAAGAGCGAGCAGTAGAAGAGTCGTGATTACATGCATAGATTCGATTTCAAGCCACTCTTTTGCAGTTCGGCGTTAGGTCTTATGCGAGGCCTTCTGCCTTACGGCAAAATTGATCTTCTGCCTTAATTACACTTGGGCGTGGATCCAAATCCAAGCTTTCCTCTTTCGCAGCTGGGCCTTCTGCCTTTCTCACACTTCGCCAATTCAATTCACTTGGTCAATTCCAAGATCTGCTTTCTTGCATCTTTTCACCTCTCTTGCATCAAACAACCTCGCTGAGACCCTTAAATATCGAGCCCTATGCGAAGCTAGGCTGATCAAAAACTGTCCCATCCCTTCTCTGTATGAAATCCTGGATTCGCCCCTGGTTGGGACTAAAAGTAAAAATGTACAATTACTGTCTATCAAATTGCGTTTTTTATATCGAACAATCTTCGCGTTCGCTTCGCTCGCGTTTTCAATAACTTTCTAAGATATGACAAAGGTGACATTCGGGTGGCGACAGCAGCAGCATTACTCTGTTGCAACGTTACTGCTGCAGCACTGTCAATTTTCGTGATAAAATGATGTAACTGATTTCCATACTAAAAGTAAAAATGTACAACTGTCTATCAAATTGCGTTTTTTATATCGAAAAATTTTCGCGCTCGCTTCGCTCGCGTTTTCAATAACTTTCTAAGATATGACAAAGGTGACATTCGGGTGGCGACTGCAGCAGCATTACTCTGTTGCTACGTTACTGCTGCAGCACTGTCAATTTTCGTGATAAAATTATGTGACTGATTTCCATACTAAGAGTAAAAATGTACACCTGTCTATCAAATTGCGTTTTTATATCGAAAAATTTTCGCGCTCACTTCGGTCGCGTTTTCAATAACTTTCTAAGATATGATAAAGGTGACATTCGGGTGGCGACAGCAGCAGCATTACTCTGTTGCAACGTTACTGCTGCAGCACTGTCAATTTTCGTGATCAAATGATGTAACTCATTTCCATACTAAAAGTAAAAATGTACAACTGTCTATCATGTTGCGTTTTTATATCGAAAAATTTACGCGCTCGCTTCGCTCGCGTTTTCAATTACTTTCTAAGATATGATAAAGGTGACATTCGGGTGGCGACTGCAGTAGCATTACTCTGTTGCAATGTTACTACTTCAGCACTGTCAATTTTCGTGATAAAATTATGTGACTGATTTCCATACTAAAAGTAAAAATGTACAACTGTCTATCAAATTGCGTTTTTATATCGAAACATTTTCGCGCTCGCTTCGCTCGCGTTTTCAATAACATTCTAAGATATGGCGACTGCAGCAGCATTAGGTACTCTGTTGCAACGTTACTGCTGCGGCAAATTTTCATGATGAAATGATGTGACTGATTTCATTTTCAGCTGTAATGCGGCTATGAACGTCACTCAACTTACCAAAAAATTCAATGTAATCTTGATGACCCTAGGGAGAGGGGGCACCATGGTCTAGAAATGCTTAGGGCATCAAAATATCTTAATCCGGCACTGGTCGTTTGCGGAGTCAAACGATTTGGGACTCGCATTTTATACGCATTTCCATGCCTTCCCGAAAAAAATCGAATCATTCGCGAAAGTCTCGCAATGCATTGAGGTTACAAGGGGCACGTGGTCTTCCTCAGGAATCTGAAGAAGACCACGGTGAGTGGCGCTCTAGCCAGGCAGGCCGCTTCGCTTTCGCTCGCGCGCGTATATACCTTACTGTATCGTCCGATAGGTATACACCTACTACTCTGTCGTTAAAATCACGTGTAATCATAATCATAATCATTTTATTGGTAATAAATAAATTACATGTCAATCAAATACAATTGTAAATTTAGTTATTTACTAGTTTAAGACTAGGAAACTAACTCTTATTGCTAAAGAATAATTCTTTATGATCATAGAACGCCTGCTCTATAAGCCATTTCTTAAGTTTTGTTTTAAATGTTGCTAAACTATGTGTAGCGATAATTTCACCCGGGAGGTGGTTATAGATCTTGCGACCCATGATGTGTGTGAGTTTTCCTGACTTAGCGAGTCGGTGTGACACGCCAGGTAGCTTTCCAGCGCGCGCGCTGCGTGTCTCATACCTGCGCGGGGCTACGTTACAGTTAGGCGTTGCGTCTACTTCTTCCCGTGTAGCCACTGCCATATGAAAAATAGAGAGAGATGGTGTGACGTTTATACAATAAAAGTGCAATGCGAACTACCTGCAAGTCGACATTCTGTTGTCAACTGTCATGGCGTACAGGCGGGTCGCGGAGCACACCTGACTGACCAACTGAGTTTTATTTATCACCTTGTAATACAACAGAACATAGACGTCACAATGGCGACGAGGATAAAGAACGTAAGAAAAAACAAAAAAAAATCGATGTAGTTGCTAAATAACCGACAAAAAGTTATCAGTTTGAAATTATTTTTTCAATATAAGGGAGGGAGACGAATGACCCAAATAGCACAGGTATGATGGACCCATTGTGGACTTAATTTATAGCTCTGAGCACATAAACATCTTTATAAGGTACACTTCTGGTATTTAAACTATATTTTGATCGAGAAAAGAACTATTTTTACGCTAATATTATTACTATAGGGCACATTTCAACGTCTTATTCAGTTTAAATACTATTTAATGCTTTTACCTTTCCAAAAAACGGGTCGGTGAACAGAAATTAAGCCAAATACAGTAAAATAAGTTATTATAAAATAGAAATAAAACTTTTATAGCGACTGTGTATTTAAGGAAGCGTGTAAAACTATAATTAAGTTATACGTATAATAAATAAACTGTCGCGCATATTGCTGTGTAGTGCTGAATATGTCTGTTCACCGGTAATTTACTACAGGTAACTAAGTATACCAACGTGGTGCTGTCTGCGTTAACGGTTGTTGAAACAATATCTGGGTGCGCTGTAGTTTATTATTAGCTCACAAATGTATCAAATTAACGACAAATGCTTAATAATAGTTCACATAATAGGGTTAACACTTTTAACCAGAAGTTATCTACCTAAATAAATAATAAGTGTACGCTTTATTTAGCGTCAGACTAAATAAAAATCAACAGATCATCTGCTATACAACATGGTGCTACTTAGCTTACGTGTGCTAGTTAGATATGCATTTAAATTATTTAACCAAATCAGCATAATATTATCTGGGTCTTGTTTCTATAATGCAAAAGGAAAAATAAGTAAACAAACTGATACTGTCGGTGAAATTTGTCGTAAAGCTTAAGCTTAATACGAGTATTCTCCAAAAATGGAATACTTTTATGGTTGTAAATGTTGTTGTGTTAATATTGCACTCACCCTCCTGGGGCCCAGCCATACAAGGAAAAAGTCTGAAATTTGCTATTGAAATTTGAATCTATAGTGTAGGATTCAGGGTTGATTTTGTTTTGTTTAAAATGGAACGAAGCAAAACAGATGCAACTCTGCTTCAATTAAACATTAGGTTGTGTCGCTAAGGAGCAAAATGTCATGGTTACGGCGACGGCGAACATTGAATCCTGAACGAAGCGAGGTATTAAAATGGAATACTGAGCGTAGTGAGGGATTCAAGTGTTAACGCCCAAAGTGAAAATAATTTTGCTACCATGTGACCCATACTGCTTTTCACATCACATAATATATGTATAAGGAAATAAAAAATAAAAATAAGTTAGATTAAAGAACCTAAAGTCTTAAGAGTTTAAACCTAAAGAGTCTTAAGAGTTTAAAGAGTTAAAGAGTGAAAAGAGTCTGAAAAGTCTAAAGAGTTAGAAGAGTAGAGTCTAAAGAGTCTAAAGAGTCTAAAGAGTCTAAAGAGTCTAAAGAGTCTAAAGAGTCTAAAGAGTCTAAAGAGTCTAAATAGTCTAAAGAGTCTAAAGCGTTTAAAGAGTCTAAATAGTCTAAAGAGTCTAAAGAGTCTAAGGAGTAAATAGTCTAAAGAGCCTAAAGAGACTAAATAGTCTAAATAGTCTAGAGTCTAAAGAGTCTAAAGAGTCTAAAGAGTCTAAATAGTCTAAAGAGTCTAAAGAGTCTAAAGAGTCTAAAGAGTCTAAAGAGTCTAAATAGTCTAAAGAGTCTAAAGAGTCTAAAGAGTCTAAAGAGTCTAAAGAGTCTAAAGAGTCTAAAGAGTCTAAATAGTCTAAAGAGTCTAAAGCGTTTAAAGAGTCTAAATAGTCTAAAAAGTCTAAAGAGTCTAAAGAGTCTCAAGAGATTAAAGAGTAAAGAGTCTAAATAGTCTAAAAAGTAAAGTGTCTAAATAGTCTTAATAGTCTAAATAGTCTAAAGAGCCTTAAGGAGACTACAGAATCTAAGTTAGAGTCTAAAGATTGTAAGAGTTTAAATAGTCTAAAGAAGTCTAAAGGGTCTAAGAGTCTTGAGAGTCTGAAGAATCTAGAGGCGTACATGTGTGCAGTAAACAGATTTTGTTGAAAATAATTATAATAAAAAAAACCATTTTCCGAATAAATGTAAAAAATTCTTCCACCGAACTTAGAAAGTACCTACTACAGCTGGTAGGACCGTGGGCCTTGGGAAGGTATGGCTATGCTTAATAATTCTGCCGCGCCAGCAATGATTGCGCGGTGATCGATTACATTTGGAAACTCATGAAATGCTTACCTTGTCCTCCTTAAATAAGTTCTTTATTTAATTATTTAAACGAGTTTTCAAATGCAAGTACCGCGGTTATGGTGGTGGGGCGGGGTTGCTGATGCCGACTATGGTGTATTTAAAATAACTAACTAGACATTGACACAACCTTGCCTATAAATATGAAAACTAGAAAAGTCGAGTTTCATAGGCTGAAAAGACAATGGTATTAATGTATAGTTTATGCAAGATACGAGTTCCGTATAAATAAATACCTACAATTGGAGTGAAGACTCCGTGAGTGGAACCTAAGTCCGAATAAGGAAATACCATTGGAGTGAAAACTCCGCGAGTGCTGCATGGGATATCGGCCCATGTAGTGCAAATGATAAGTTCTTCAGAATTAAAAATAAATATAGCTCAGGAAAAATTCCATAAAATTTAAATTGTTAGTAATATGTGACTATAATTAACGTTAAGGAGTGAAACTCAGGTTATTGTCACAAAGACTCGTTGAACTTTAATGTATGTCTTGGGGTCCAATCCTATGTATATGTGTCTACCTGTTCTGTTTGTTACACGTTAGGTTACTTCGATAACTCCTTAAGTACAGAAACTCGGTAGTTAGAAGGTACTTACCTAACGCACATGTTCCGTGCTTACTTACGGATAGTATTACAATAATGTCTTAATTGTCCGCTTTAGAATGTGCCTGAGTGTCGTGTGCCTGCTATCTGCGAGCACTCTTCCAAGTACGCACGTTTCAGAAGCTAGCGTAATGGACATTTTTAAAGTTGCTGTCGACAAATTATAAGAATACTTTTCGCAAAAACAGAGTTTGTATGAACGATTCGTGTTTCGACTGATGCAACAAGAATTGTACTTTGGAAATTTCTAATCTAATCTATTCCTAATGATTCTAAATGTGATTTCAATGCGGAAAATTGAGCCTCCGCCGATCTAAAGGAAAATATTGAATCTAGGGGTTTCAGTTACAATAAACAAGTGATTATGGGAACAAATTTGATAAAATGTTAGGAGGCAACTGAAAGAGTTTTTGGGCAAACATAACAAACAGGTAGACAGGATTGCGAAAATGGCGCCGCCTTCCCCCTAAAAGATAAAATGTGCCGGCATGTGATAAATGTGCCTACAAAGGCCAATTCAAAATGCAAAGCTGCACTAGGACTAAATGAGTACCGATAAAAGTCGACGGGCCGACTAAATTAAAGTCCAAAAATAAATAAATTACCTAAAGCCAATCAACTAATTTTAGTGCCAAAAGAACACAATAGTAATTCTATAAATTTACAATCAGGTCAAAGGTCAATTTAAGGTAAATAAATAGACGCTGGGTCCGTCACAATGCCACACATTGTGTAGGTATCTAAAGTAAATGCTGAAAAAAATACAAAGTACCAATCAGTGACGATGCGTGAAACCTTGCACTCCCACTGCGCTACTTTATATATGACTTGTTCCTAATAGTGAAAACATACACATACGAACATAGTAACCAAATCCGTAAAATGGACGGCCAAGCGATGGCGTCAATATCGGACAGTTACCCAGATAGAGATGAGTTTTAATTAAGTGTAATAAAAAGGCACGTTAGTGGGAAATTTATACTGTGTACGTATAAAAACGTAAGGACCAGACGTGATCTTGATTGCACCAAATTGCAGTTTGCCTAGTTGAGGTTGAAACTAACAAAATCAAACAAACCTTGTAAATTGAGGTTGCAGATCGAGCCTCTATATTTGCAAGAGTACATATATATTATCAAAGAGTTATTTACTTAAGTCGTTGTTTAATTATCGTACAGGTACTAAGTACCAAGTATGAACTAAAACCCAAAATGGCGTAGGGTTTTATTAAAGCAACGGAATAATAATAAAGTAAATCTTCGAACAATGTAGTCGGTGAAACCGTGTTCATGGTAATGAAATTCCATTAGTTCCTTGTAAAATATACATAATTAGAGTTAAACAATATATGCCACCATCAAAATGAACATACACAGGTGCTAGTTTTGCTCTATAATAAATCTGTAAGTGATTGAACCTAAGGGAAGCAAAATGTCTATAAATTTTTTTATTAATGTGACTGTAACTGTAAAATTAAGGCTGTGTATATTGTAGTCAAGGGCTATTGTAGACTATAGTCAAGGCTAAAATCAACTTCCAATTGTAAGCAGGGATTAAAGTTGTTTTCATAACATAAATAATATCATTCATTGTATAAGTAACATTAAGTTGCTAGATTAACAGTACAGTCGATATACCATACTTGAATATAATTGAGGTCAATACTGTATTCAGCAAGTATTATAATTAAAAAACGGTAATAAAAGAATGTATCCAATGCAATTTATAATAATAACGGTCAAATATGTAGGTACCTACATCATTTTACCCGAGTAATAGAAATCTATTTGTATAGATCATGGTTTGCGTAAATAACATACCAGTACACAAGTAAAACTAAATAGGTTGTGATATCTGGTATGACTTTTTACCTTACTTAACATTGGACCATTTACGTATATTATAAATTGCATTATATCTATATATTATACTATATTACCTATCAAACAGCCAAGTAAAACTGAGGAAATCAGTTGTTGCCAATAAATAATGTACATGTACGAGATGTTATTGGAAAGCGACCTGTATGTTACAATTTTATTGGAAATTCACGAAATAGGTATTAATTGTGTGAAACGTGTATATAGCTTGAACGCTAATGAAAATACCTAGAAAAGTGTAAGCATCCAAAGAAAATATGTATCAATTAAGGTTAAACTGGTAAGATATTTAAACCTCGAGTTATTATTAATTTGAATAAAAGAAAGCAGACTCGAAATTCAAAACTGGAAAAAGGAGAAGGAGAGAGACTGATATTGTAAAAGTAAAACCATAATTGTATTAAAACACTATATTACGCTAAACAAGTACATAACAATAAGAGAATAGAATAAATGTGTACAAAGGCGAACTCATCCCTTTAAAGGATCTCTTCCAGCTGACCGCTAAGCAACTGAGAGAGATACTAGGAATAGTGTAAATATTCCAAGGTTATATTGTTAAAAAATGTTTATTGTTGAACTGTTGAGAAATGAATATATCCACACCTCGCCGAGTTTCTTCCGCCGGTTCTTCTCGGGTCTGAGGTTAACGCTGTTTTCCGAACCGGTGGTAGTATGTCGGAATTAGAATCTAAACTAACCTAGCAGTTATAAGATAAACAGATGTGAGATGACTGAACTATTGTTGCATGGCTAACGCATAAAATAAAATAAATAAATTATTATAAAAAGGAAGAGATGTGACGTTTATACAATAAAAGTGCAATGCGAACTACCTGCAAGTCGACATTCTGTTGTCAACTGTCATGGCGTACAGGCGGGTCGCGGAGCACACCTGACTGACCAACTGAGTTTTATTTATCACCTTGTAATACAACAGAACATAGACGTCACAGATGGCATCGTCAAAATGCCAAGTGACTTAAACTGTAAAATTTTAATAAGGGCGAAAAAATCTATTGATTTTGGAGTGTACTTTTATTTCCGCCTCCAGGGGAGAGGGAGAGAAATTAGTTCGGATTAGAAATTAGCCGCTTACTGACACAGACCGAATTCCACGCGGGTGGAGCCGCGGGCACAGCTAGTGAGAAATAATAATAGGTAGGTATATTATAACATTATAACAGTGTTATATAAAGGAATCCACAAGCAACCGTTATCCGCACGCGAGCCGACATTAGCATCATTCAAAAAGCTTCTGCTTTGTCTCGCACCGAGGGCGGAAAGTGGCTAAAATTCCGCACATTTCGCGATTACCGTGTCGACCGCAACTTGCCTATTGATAGAATTATTAGGCTGACAAAGAGAGCTTCCTCTGGCGACCGCAAGACGCGCGTGTATGGAGTTATTAGCGTTAATGGCGACGGACAAACGGACGGGCATTGTGTCGCTGCCGACCGCATAGCTTCCTCTTCTACTAGCTTTTGACGGAAGTAATGGGACTGCAGCGATTGTAACTACAATTTTTCATAAGTAGCTAGCTAAATTAAAATCCGTATAGCATCTTTCGATCCGTAAATGGGGACGTGGGTACGTTCAAGTAGGTAGGTACATTACATACTTACTATACCAAAACCCTCTAAGGATAAGTAAATAGGTAGATACTGTAAACGACTACTTTTCAAAATAGTTTTCTGCAAACGTAAGTCTGAGTTTTATACACAGTAGATTCACGGCAAGTGATAATGATCCAGTGCTACCTATAAAAGTTTTTCGTATAACATTACTACCAACTACGAATAGGTACCTACCTAATATTCTAATTACTTTCAGGTATAATTCCTGAATTGCGGAGTCAAATAAGGCGTCTAACTGTATCGTGAGTATTTTTATTTATAAACATCTGCTCCACGACCTATAAGAATCCTAGCACAAATTGTAAAATCAGTGTGTATTTGTTATTTATTTCGCAAAATAAGTTTAATATCTACTCGTAATTACTGAGAATATGGAAAACATTTGAATGAGTTTTCCGATGGGTGCTAGCAACCCTAGGGTGGCGGAACAGTGCTTGAATTTTGAATGATGTTCACAGTCATTTTCTTTTTTGATACAGAATGGCCCAAGAATACCTACGTTGATAAAAAATTTTACTCGGACATAATACCT
The DNA here is from genome assembly GCF_910591565.1 of Cydia splendana. NCBI lineage: Eukaryota > Metazoa > Arthropoda > Insecta > Lepidoptera > Tortricidae > Cydia > Cydia splendana. The sequence continues at coordinate 7,382,713 of NC_085963.1, forward strand.
ATTGATAATTTTTACCTAGTAGTTTTAATTTTATTGTCATATTGTAAAAGATTTTTAAGCAAGAAATATATTCATAAAAATATTTTGGACCTAGAGCCGTATATACTTAATTTATTTCCTCTCAAACACCTTAAATAGAAAATAAGAATAAGGAAATATCTAGGAAAGATCAGTTTAGTACAAATTTTGCACATAAAGTCTGTGCGGAAAGAGTCGTGGCAGAAACGGGAACTAACATTTTAAATTTTATATGGCAATCAAACCTTTGACACCTGTCTTGTAAAAAGTAAACAAACTTCTGTCATTGTATATTTTTATGAATAAAATCCGCAAGTTTCATGCATAAAATATTTTCAAAACACGATAAAACCGTACATAAAACCACAAGCAAAATTATATTTAACATTGTTCGGTTTTGTCAGCGGGAAGAAAACGGCTAAAAGCCGACTATCGACTTACAAAAAGTCGCGGAACGTGTTTCCGCTATTCACGGGTATTGATGTTGTATTTAATATTAAATAATTACCTATTTAATAAGCCCCCTAAGTAACTTGTCTCCGGTACATAATCAGTAAGTATATTCATTCAAAATATATTAATTTTCATAAATATGCAGGTCATTCATGATCTTTAAAATAACTGACAAATAGTCTTGATACTTGCCATTTTATGCATATTTATATGTAATTTTTTTTCAGGATTGCGTAAAAGTACCTACGGTATCTCGAATAAAAGACCGCTAAGTAGGTGATATGCAATAATTCGTAATCTACCGTGCCGGATTCAAGCACATCCAGTTCAGATGAAGATAGTTCTATGAGTGTCCCTGGTTGTTCTGAAGCTAGCTCAAACATTGAATATTTTAATTCAGACTTCGATTACAAAGAATAAAACTATTTCTAATAAAATATTTCTTTATTTGTAAGTTCGTTTACTAGGTTCTGAATAAAACTTTTTCTAATAAAATATTTCTTTATTTGTAAGTTAGTTTACTAGGTTCTGTTAGTTACGACATTATATTTCATTTAGCACTGACTTTTCGGCGAAGTAAAATATCGTGTGATGAGAGAACCGGACATATCCCAATAAGGCCTACCTAATTAATAATAATAATTAATAATTTAGCCGTTTATTTCCAATAGAAAACGATACATGCTTGATTCATTATAAAGAACATTAATTACATATTCAGTAAGTAACTTAATCTAATTATTATCTAGTGTTATTATAAAATTATATTATTTTAAATTCTATTTTTGCGATTTTATTATTATAAATATTGTATGTTTTTTTTGTTTTTTCTGATTGTAAGTATTTATTTAAATATTAAATTCTATTGGATGTCCACTTATGGACATAGGCCTCCACCATACTATGCCATAATGTTATTTTCAGAGATTTTTGTTTTATTGCTTTTAAGTACTTAATGTATTATTATGCTTTTATCTTTCCTTCGATTGTCTGGTTTAGTATGGAGGGTGCCTACTTATGCACTATTTTTATTCATATTCATATTTATTATTAATAATGTACACATACATTACAAGTCAAGTTTACAATGGGTGAAATATATCCCAGATAGTAAAATTACAGTTCTATTGCCCAATTTCTACCCGATCTACCCGGTTTTGTATTAAAATAACTGTTGGACTGCACAGATTAGGCAGTACATAAATGAGACTATCTTGTTTGGTACTAAAATTACAGTTGTATTGGGCAGATTCTTAACTAGTTTTAGCAGTTTTGTCAATCGCACTGTCACTTTTTAGTATCTGAGACATAAAAACAAGTGTGTTTTAAAAAGAAAACTAGTGCCTGTGCTAAATCAGGGGATTGAGTTGACGAGCCGCCACCACCACCAGGCTCCGTTTAGTAAGCCGTGGTAAAAAACCGGAACAAAAGGGATTCAAGTATCATGACCTTTAGTGTCGTACTATAATCACGTGACCAGTGTTGTCAGCATAGCAAAAACCATAAAATAGCACTGGCGCGCCCTCAAATCCCACGACTCTTCTCTTTCCGCACAGACTCTAAAAGATAACTTTCGCTAGATTAATAGAAGGTGTTAACGCTTCAGTCTGTGTCTTGAATAGCCCCCTACATCGGCAACACTTCGGTTTGACCGCGCGGCTATTGTACTTTAGCCAATAATTAGATACAAATGTTCTTTGTGCGAATGTGGAGTGTTAGCCACGAAAACTAACCCTACAGAATACAGATACAATGTTCCGACTGCTCATTAACTTGGCTAGGTGCTTATTTGCAACATTACGAGAACACTGACAAAAGACTGGTGAATTTTCTACTACGAACACTAGTTAGAATGGATAATTATAATTGGAAGTTAGGTATTAACTAGGTACTTATATCTATTTAATAGGAAGGAAACGTGAATAAAAAAAATAGAATGAATGAATATGTCATCGCTACCATTCGATTACTTGGATCAATCAAAATTGTTGCAATAACAAATTACTTTATTTAATAATATATATGTAGGTAGTTTATGGTTCAAGAGCAATTATCTCTCAATATGTATTTTGATATAAGTACCTACTTACTCGTACCTACTTACCTAATTGTATCTAGATCTAAGCGAATCTAAGCTTTCCTGGAAGCGGTTCAAAGAGTTGTAGAACAATTTGAATAACGTCGTGAAAGGACTAATTGTAATGACCATTTTATAACAACAATGCCTATTATAAGTAGGTAGGCACTTTCTTTTATACGTAAATAATAGTTTAATTTTTATAACTCACTTTGCGTGTAACTATAACTGACAAGTTTATACATTAATATAATTTAATACATAACCGGTGGCTGAATGGCGGGTGTAATTATGTTGCATTAGGGGCTATTATCGCATGCAGCTCGCTATCAAGTTAATTCGATGCCGTTTGTGCAAACGACCGCACACGGGCTACCGTGTCATTTGCGACTTGCGTAATTCATTGCGGGGTATCGATTTTTTCAGAGCTTCATATGGTAGCTGAAGGTTCTATGAAAGGATACCTACCTGCCTATACCAGGTTATATGGTAGCAGTTGTGGGCTACTAAATGCGTTTAGAATAATGATTGGGCCTTCAAATAGAAACTGTAGAAAATATTAGTGACATTTTACGAAAATAGGAACCAGCTTTTGTAAACAAAAAAAATAGGTTTCCTAAGACATCCGGACTAGACACCCGTACCTAGGTATATGTATAACATTATGGGTATAGGTACAACTGTGATTCAGCCCTATGATCCTATAAGGATTGAGTCCGGCAACATAGTACAAAACCTACATCGTTTGGTCGTAGTTTTTGCCCGCAGATTTATGTCCCAAGCGAGCGCGGGTCCACATTAGTTTTGGGCCATTTCCGAGCGAAGTGCTCCGTTTGCCTTGTACGCTTTCCTTTCTATAAACACCTCTTAACAAGCTTTCCCTCTTTAAGAATCCCTTCTCATCCCTTTCTAACATGTGCACAATAACTGTAGTAGGAGCAGAACAAAAAGGGCTATACATTATTTTCTCTGTCGGGAGAGATTTTTAGTACGAGCCGTAGTGCACTTAGTAGCTCTTAAATAAATATCGCACGTTTGCGCAATATCAGCGCTAACAGTACTTCACACTTCTCTCGGCCACAATGAAATTTATAGCGGTCGTATAAAATGAAATACATGCATTGAACTTATTTATGTTGGTACTTAAATGTTACGTTGGCTTTATACAGTTAACACCTAAAAGCACTCGCTACCTGACGCAAACAAACGTCTACTATGCTTAATAAATCCACGATAAATCTATACCAAACTATGTTTAAGTTAGATATAATTATTTTTGATGATAATATCTAACTTTTACGCAATTTCTCAGAGCTCTGAAAGCGTGTTCAAGCTAAGAATAAATAAATATGTAGTTCACAATAAGGTTGCGTGCGAAGTGCATAGCAAACGCGGCTAGGTAATGGGTCATTAGCAGAAGGCAAACATGTAGATTGTTTCTCACCGAGCCGACGGCTTGGCGCTGACAACTGAGGATTAAAACTGTAGCTAAACGTAGCAAACAGCTTACAACGTTCGACATACACGCAAATACGTTTATAGAAAATAAGTAGTAGTTCTCCCCGAACTGAGAACTCGCGGTTCGTCAAACTTTTTTTGCAATTAAAATGACCAGAATAACAAGACTGGCTTTTTAGCATTTTAAGCTGTTCTAGCTAAATAACCTCTTGATCGAGCCTGCTTAAAATTTAATGACTAAAATATAATGCCCTCAACTATTCGTTCACCCAATTTCATTTAAATTAGAACAAATTTACTTAAGTTATTGTGTATCAAACTATCCTCTGATAGTTCAGCTTAAAAACATCGAAATGCCGGGACGTGCCCCTAGCCAGCCGTGTGTTCCAAGTTGAATGTACGAACTTCACTTTGCTTCGCTCGCTCGTTCGATGAATGCATGATGAATGTAAGAACTTCACTTCGCTTCGCTCGCTCGTTCGATAAACAAAATTGACAAGTAACGAAGTGGGTATTTAAAAATCTTTTGTAAATCTCACATACCTACTCCTTCACTAAAATAACTAATAGGTATTTATGACGTAGATTCTTACTAAGTAGGTACACCCTGGCAATCATAAATGCTTAGTCAAAAGTGTCAAATCGGGCCTTGTTTTAAGCAGGCCACTGACGAGCCTTCCAATTGGATGCCGTTGCAATGGATTCATCCAAATGGACGGCATCCTAATATTAAACATTGTACGTTTTTGAAATTCACGGACCGATTTTGGATTGCAGCCACGCTATTTGGACTGTTGGAAGGCTCGTCAGTGGCCACCTTTAGTACAATAATAAAACCTGTTGGTCTTGACAACCGTATATAGGTAGTGAAGCAATTAATATTTTGAGATATTTTATCACTTGCTCTTTTAACAAGTTCTTTATCTTTGCAGTAATAGAGGCACATTGAATCATAATAATTTTTCACAGAGCTATCGAATCATATATAGAATAACACTAAGTATGTACTACCTACATACATGAATTAGAATTTCCAACAAACAATTTTTTTAGCTATTTTAAAGGATTGCGCAAATAGGTTTGATGTAGGTACCTACCTATTATGTAAAGCCTCATAATAAACCTAAATCAATTACTTAATCCACAATTACGACAGAAAAAACACTATTAATCAAATGTTAACTCGCGGCGTGTCTAATTAATTAACCGAAGATTAAACCCCGGTTAATGTGCGCTCTATTCATAGACAATGGCACATACATTTTGGTGTACAACAATACCTTCCATGTTACCGAATTTGTCTCCCAGCGGGACGCTGTTCCATTTATTTATGGCTTACCAAAACATTTACCCTATTACTGTTATGTTATGGCTGTATTAAACTGCAATAAAATTTATGATGCTTGCAGAAATTTGGCTGCACAACTTTGAAGCTTGACTAGTAAGATTTAGAGTATATTTTTGGGTAAGTGAATTTGTAAGTAGGGTAGGATGACAAACGCGACAGGGCCGACCCCCTCGATTATGGTTTCGCAGGCGAGAAGTCACCGTGACTTCGACTCAGCATATTGCGCGTCGCGATTGTAGGGACATTATAGTCACTGAAGGGGTTCCCTGAATGGCTACGCGGCAAATTGATTGTGCCTCGTAAATGGAATTAAATTCTTGAAAAGATTTCACAAAGCAATTTCATGTCAGTGTAATTAGCTTTGCCTCTGCTTTCAATAGGAGCCGTTACATTTGTTAAAGAACGGACGCGGAAAAAACTGATATAAAATATGAAATGAACTACATTATAATTAAATGCGAAACGACTGTGTGTTTCTTCGTTTGTTACTTAGCTACTTATGGCAAGCAAAACGTACCGATAAATATCAGCGATGGGATTTCTAAGCTTTACAAATCTATGCTACAGAGAACATTTTAAATTATTTTTATTTAATATTTTGATTCATAAATTTAGTTTCCTATTATCTTGCATTAACAAATGAACACAGATACTTATTTAATACATAATCAATATTAGGTACCTATTCTAAATTATTTTTGTTGATATAAAATATAAATAGCAGTTGATAGCAGCCGTTAGATTCCTCTACTCTCCACTAGATGTCGCTGTTTGTGCAATTGTCCAACAGATGTTGTTATACATATTTGAGATTTAATTACTACTGTTAGATGATTAATTGGTTTTATAATTTAGCAAAAAAATGTATCGGTATTTCGTCCGATTAATCGATGGAGCGTATTAATGTTGTTTACACTCGCACTAGTAATAGTAATAGAAATCCAAACTTTTATTGCATTAGAGTCTATTTTCGTATTAAGTTGTATTCGGGTAAGATCAGGTGGGATAAGAGGAACTATGGGTGAAGGTGGATACTTGTAGGGAAAATAAACAGTTAGAGATACTTAAAGATATTAAAAACTAAATTATATGATAATACTAAAAATAAAGCTAATTCATAAAAATATTTACTTCCGTAGAAGGACTTTTCTCATACGGTTTCTCTTATCCCGAATTTGGAATCGCTAATTTTACTACTAATTTAATACTATTTACGCAAATAAATGTATGTGTTTGATGCTGGAAACAAAACAAAAGCAATTTCATTATGGACCCTCCAAAACATTCTTAGAATCCCACCAAAAACCCAAAGGCACAACTAATCAAACAAATTTTCATTATCTCATCCATCATGTCAAACTTTAATCTCAAGAAGCTCATTAAGGTTGTACCCAGTTAGGGGCAATCAGGACTGGCTGGACCCAGCATAGCGGCCATAGCTTACCGAGTACTTTCCTAAGAAAACCAATATAAGCCTGACCCTGAGATCTTTACAAGGTCTACGGAGATCACACGCTCATCTACTGGCTCGTTGGAAGTAAGGTGAAAGTAATGGCAATGCATTGCATAGAGGTGCTCCATATTATGCCACTTATAATTCTCGCGTTTTATACACATTTAATTACACAAACGGGTCTACCGCGATATAATTTCTATGTTGTTGTGTTTTCTACCTTAAATTTCGACGTTTCAGCTGAGTTGCACCAGCTGTGGTCACGGAAAGACAATCAAATTAAATCAATCAATGAAATTATGTCGCGGTAGACCCGTTTGTGTAATTCAATATTATGCCATGCACTGTTCATTAAGCGAAACGAAAACTAGGTACTTATATTAAACAATAATCTATGTACTTTAAGAGGAAATGGAACTAACGGCCCGATTCCAACTTTAAGATACGTCAAATAGTTCAACTAGATACGATATGGATTAGATATGTCAGTGTCAAAAGTGACGTTTCTTCAAACAAAAACGTCATTTAATTTTGACACTGACATATCTAATCCATATCGTATCTAGTCGTATTATTTGACGTATCTTAAAGTTCGAACAGTACTATTAGTTATTCTGTGGTTCGAATCGGGCCGTAAGCCGTAACTCACATGACTGCTTTTCCATACAAACGTAGTCCCCATTTATCTCTCTGGATATTAACATTACCTACAGATTAATTTTTGCGCAATCTGATATAGATACATTAACCACAGCTATGCCATATTAGACGCTATATTAAGATTTTCCAAAATTTGTATGGTATTTGTTTTTCGCTCCTGACAAATGTAACCTACAATGTTAAAAAATCGAAAAAAGGCAAAGGAAGGAGCAAAGCTGAGGGTGGAAGCCCTAAACGACGGCGTTGCATGAACAAAAGATTTCCTTAAGGGGTTAATATGCAATAATTTGAGTAGGTAATTTTCATATAGTGAATGTCCCGGGCGGAAAATGGGGACTACCTACGTTTGCGTAGCGAAGCAGTCGTCCACTATCTCTATCATCGTCGTATCGTCTATGTCCTTAGAGCAATAATTGGAGTCGCTTTTAAGAGCTTACCCCTCTGCCGAAAAACTTGCACAATTGTGCAAACTTTTGTATGGACTGACAATACTGACATGGTTATTTTATTTGTACGTTACGTACAAATCATGTGGAAATAGCAATACATTTGACGTCCCCTCCCCCGCAAAAATCGGCAGTCTGTTTCGTAAAGAAAATGACAGCGATGACGTCTCCAGTTACTAAATGCTCTAAGTATATGTCTTAAAGGTCGAAAACGTATAGGGAAAGAATATCAGGATTATCGTTAGTTTAAGTTCATATCGTACCCTGATGCACGGTAGAGATAAAATAAAAACAGTTGTTTAGCAACTATCAAATTACCTATCTGATTTCGTAAAAGATAATAATGACAACCAAAGTTAAGAAGTTTTCAATACCAAGTTAAAATACTGGCATTACTTTTTGTGTCCTGACAATGGGATGTTCCGTCCCTTTCTCTCCAAGAGCGCGGTCCTCTTCCCGCTGCGCCGGCGCGTCTGCTCGCGCTGATCGTTCGAACAATGCCCGAAACTAATTATACAGCTTGCAATCAAAAGGCCTATAAGGCCTATAGGGTCGTATATTAATAGGATAAAAACATAGCTAAAACCCCTGTTGTACGAGTATGTAGGTATGTGAAGTGTTTGGAGAGACATTCCAACACGTAATAATTTACTTTGCTTAAAAGTTTGATTTATAGGTACTGTCTTGTGACTAGTATAATATTACCGTGTCAACAACAAGGTATCAGTAACGAGAGCGATTTAAGAGTTAGTATACTTACTTATAATATTACTCGTATAACTAGTTAAAAGGACTAGGAATACATTAAAAACAGTTTTACTCCTATTAGGTACCTATTTTACGGCCCTGGAAGTTACAGGCTGGAACTCCTTGAACCACATTTTATGTATGTGAAATATTATTACACAGGTGCATGCATATGATGCATATTTGTCAGCAAAACGTATTACTCATAGAATAAGTTTTGTATTTTTTTTTGTTTGGTGCTTCTTAGACATTATTCTCACATTACATTAAAACATTACATTAATTATTAAAACTTTTCCCTGTAGGTATATAACGCACATACAATGTAAACCTCCACTTATCCACTCCACAGCTCACACTGTCAAATAACGCTCATAGTCTTGTTAGGAACCTGCATGCGGTCATTAAGTTTATACAGAACTACCCAGTACAGCCTGTACATCAATAACTCTCGTAATTTGTGGAGTGAGTTTCAAGATGAGTGCGCTCGAAGTGCGCTAGTCGGCCACTTCGGCCAGTGATTTATTTATTTCACTTAAACAGAGTCGTAAATATGCCTCAACTGGCCGCAGCGCAGCGTTTGCAAACTATTGCAGACGTAGCTATTTTTTTTCGGTATGTAGTCTATGTACTGAAAAAACAATCATATGAGAGTTATACCTACCTGCTTAGTGTGGTGTTGTGACTCAAAATAATAGTATCTAAGTAAGCATAAAATTTTAGTCTATGACAATATCTATTAGGTAAGGTAACGTGGGGTAAGCCAAACATAGTTTATTTTGCTGGTGGCAAGAGAAACGGTGTTTCTCTTGGCCCAATGTTTCTCATACCTCATCCAACCTTACATTACTTTTCTTCTTCTCGGCGACGGTTCTCAGCATGTACCGGTCTATTTTTATTTAAATGATGTAATGTTTATTTCGGTAAAATATCTCACCCTAAACTATCATAATAATATTGTATCATTCCTGTTCTACATATTCTTCAGTTGTTTTAGTCATGAGGATCTAAAATCGATATATGTATATGTACATATGTACTTACCTACCTAGGTACCTACAAATCACCCAACTTTCCTTCTTTAATTTCCAATAAGTACATAAATTGCCGTTCTTTATTGCAATTTAAATCTCATTATTCAAAAACGCGAGTCAACGTGCATATTGATAATGTAACGCGGCGAGGTGTGATTTTTCACGTTTTCTCCCGAGACGTTAACGTGACCCGAAGCGGGCTCTATTTATGATCGGTGCACCGAAATGGCCGACAAATGGCCGGCAAATGAGAGGCTTCGTCCGCCGGTGTCGGCCGCTGCTCCTTTCAACTGCCCGCTTTTTGAACAAGCACTAACAACTTCTCTTTAAACCAAGCGATCCAATACTCGCGATCTTCACAGGCAATGTAGTTTTCCTGTATCCAAAGCAGCATTGGAATACGTATTATAAAAGTTAATCTGTGACGTGCAGTGGTAGAGGCGGCCTGGGGCACATTTGATTATACGTTGAGAGAGGGCTAATCGCCCTCGACGGGCGAACACCTCGAGATCAAACACGAGGCGCGCCGCCAGATATTTTTGTTTCTATTAAACAACACCCGACGTAATAATGTTTAACAATCGTGCAGCGATAATTCGAATAGGGAAATCTTTGGAGTCATTGACATTAAAACACTAATCTCACATTTTATGTGATTGCACGAGTAGCTTCCAAAACAGGATACGTGCATAGCATATACAGAGAGGATTTTAATCGCTACTAAAAATAATAAGGTAAAATTAACTTAAGCTCTACCAATTAACGCAGACGAATCGTGAGTTCGTTACGCGGCGATTTTTCTAATTGGACATATAATTCTAGCCGAAAAGTATGAAAATAAATCTGATATTAAATAATTAAGGGAAGGTTGCTATCATTGGACCGGCGCTTTGAATGAACCATCTAAATATTTTAAAACCTACGCATGCTAGACAGAGATAGACAAGGTACAAAGTGTCCTTCAGCGATCCAAGCGGCATCACCGCTTTCTCATTCTCAGTCGCGCCGCGCTTTTCGGCGACGAGTGACGTGAGCAAGTGTGTTTCGAGCGTCGGCGATGTAATAATTACGCGAAAGAGAAACGCAAAAAGTGTTATTATATTTGCATTTGTTTGAGTGTATTGACGTATGATGGTTAGAAATCTATTAATCATTAAATTTATATAATAATAGTTTCTGGCCAGTTATTTTCGTTATTTTTATTTTTTTGTTATTTGATACCTAGTTGCTATCAATGGACCTCATGTATATATCATCGGACCCTTAGAGGATATCACCAACGGAGACGCCATGTCTGTAATTTTCGGTACAAAATAGTCTGCCGTTTTTTGCGGGGGAGGGGCACATCAAATGTATAGATACGTCATGTCAGATAAACGTCAGTCCATAAATGTGGTTGACACGTGGTTGACCATTGGCCGCCTATTTTCGACAGAGGGGAACGCCTGTTAATGACCACTCCGTTTGGTTATATTCTCTAAGATCGGACCGGTCCAATCATGGCAACTTAAGACTTAGTTTCTGTATGTGGAGAAGTGTCCCACTTTTTGTGTTCGTGCACAGATGGTATTCTGTTATTGATTGAAAAAATATATTAAAATAAATAAAAATGTCAATTTCTATAAGTCTCCTTGATTGGACCATCGGCATAAAAATCCTAAGTCCATTGATGGTGACTCCGTGGTCCAATCAAGGTGACCCTGGTCCAAACAAGGCAACAGTGCGAAAAATCCTTTTCACGTTTTTTCTTCTAGATTATTAAACTGTATTCATTTGTCTGTAAGGTAACGAATAAATATATTTCAATGGTTCAAAATTATCAAACTTGTTTTAATTTCTTACATGAATTGTGTAAATTATAAGGCAGCGAAATTAAGTGGTCCAATGATAGCAACCTTCCCCTACTTACGAGTAAGAGAAAAAAGGCTTTTTACTGGAGTTTTTTGTTTAGGTACTTACATACTTCTTGCTTTGGGTTTAGCTTAGTTTGGGATTAAATGTAGTTTAAGTAAATATATTTTTTAATTACTGAGCACAACACAAATAAATCACTTACTCACTCAAAACAGTAATCACACCGTAGCCAATTATGTACAATAACTTGAGTTACAGATAGTCTGAGTTAAATTAAAACCGAGTTTAAAAGGTTTTGCAGTTTTTAGTTATAAGTGTACCTAATTTATAACTGGGTGTCTTACTTTATCATACACAGACACTTTGTACTGAAAAGTATTAATCACAAAAGTTTCATCGTCAACTCCATAGCTCCCGCAGTTCCGTTGTTTAGATAAGTGGTCCATCTCAGATCCTCGGATTGTTATTAAATATTTGTGTTGTGTGCGATTAGCGCACTCACCGGCCAATTCACCGGCCCCTCTCGACAACTACTACCTTAATGTTATTTAATATGCCAGTACTTAACTACGAGTTCTGACTCAAAAAGAAGCCGCTACGAATGAAATTCAACATCCGCACGCTGCTATGCGGAATTTAAACGTAAATATCTAAAGTTATTTAAAAAAAATAAAAATTTAAACGTTATTACGTTACTTCATATTAATTATTTGGTATTGTTCTATGCTGTGGGTTTTAGTAGGTGCGCTCTCCATATATTTTATTTACAACCGAGTATTCATTCCGTTATATTTTTAACAGTTCCTTTCCTGTTGTCGTAGCAATTGGGTTAACCAATGGACGTAGCTGCGCCCACTTATTTTGCCTAAATTGGTATCGATTATAGTATTGCATACGAATGCTCAATATAAATGTCAGATGAAGCAGTTGCGTACCTGGGAAGGGCGAAATTTTAACGAACCCTTAACTTTGACATTGTAATCCAGTGACATGTACTATGCCATGATATGTACATATGCCATACGATAAATAAATAATATAAATATTAAATATAAATATAACAATAATTCTTTCTATCTATGTAGTCCGATTCATGCCATCAGTTTAGAGGCTGCGTGGTATATGTGTGTGTTACAAAAGAAAGGAAGTGTGTTACAAAATAACAGGAGCAAAGTCATGTTCAAGATTTGAAGTTCATGCTTGAATAGCACAAATACCTATAACGACGGCGTTTATGATTTTTATCTTATATATATGCCGGTTATTATATTGTAGCGTTGTTGCCAAGCCGACAGATTACCAATACAACATAAGTAACCAACGTTTCAATCCTTAATGAAGGCTAATCCTTATAATCATAAAACACTCCCGCGCTAATGGCGCACAGCAAAAACAAAACTGTTTATTCACATATTAAGTGGTGCTGTTTCATTGCGCGTGATTTAGCCGATCCATATATCTCTGCGAACCATTGTGTTACATAAATAAAAGCGCTAAACACCGCTCATTGTCTATTAGGAATTACTTTTCTCCGGGCTTACAATGGTCGGCTTCTCAAAGGGAGATGGTTATCGTACGAGTTACATTAATACGCAACGGGCACGCCCCGATCTCGAAATACTAGATCCGTTTGTGTTATGATACTCGCCGGTAAACGTTGATCTTTATTTTATTTTCATGGTACATTAATTTGTTCGACGCTTGGGCCGTGGGGGCCGAAATGCTTCTGCATATTGTTGCCCTTAATTGGGGCTATAACATTTATGTTTATCGTATGTTTCCAGTGTAAATTATAATAATAAAAATACCATATTGCATAATGAATAGGTAAAGGTATTTCTACAACTAATAAATAAGACTACTATACTCTATATAGTGGATCCACATATCCACTGCTTGAAATAATCATAGTAATAAACAATATGATAGACAGTTTTCTAAAAATACCTATTTTTGTTATCTGTTGGAAAATACGCAAAGAAAAATCTTGAATGAAAACTAACCTTTCAGAAATAAAGCATTACCCATACTTTCAAGTAATCTTAGCTTAAAAGAAACCTAAAACTATAATTACATAAACGTTTTATGGCAATGTTGAATCGATGCGCTCGAGTCCCGATCGATCGCGAAGTAATCGCGTAAAATTGCGTCGCACGCGCTTCGCAATTATTTACATTACCGCCGGATTGAATCGACTGTAAGTTAATGCAATATTGAGGCTCGATTACCGCGAACATCGGCTGTTTTGAATATATCTCGGATAAATTACGTGCAGGAGAGCGGGGACAGGTGAACAACACGAAATTTGTGACAATGTCAACTAGTTTGGTAATCAATTTGTTATTCATTATAGTGTCATGTGAGACATTGCTAGCTGAGCGTGACAACTTTGGAAAATAATATTAGGCTCAATTTATTTGGTTTAATTTTAACAGTTGTTGGTTAAACCTGAATTGGATTAGGTTAATATTCATATACCTACATGCATACTTATGCACACTTTAGGTTAGGTACTTAACTAATTGCCAAACTTCATTAAGTTACCATGAAATTACATAATTGTTTACCATGAAAAAATTAAATATTTCTTCAAGTTTATTAGCATTGCGATAAATAATACAAATTTCAGAACATATTTAATAGTTTTGCTCACAGCATCCAATATTAGCTAACACAGCATTTGAAACTTTCGTTTCTCGAAGTATAAATGAGCTTTTTATGAGTGAATTATTCTTAAGCATAATATGACTCCACGGATTGATGACCTGGTTAGTTCACGAAATATTAATCATGATATTATAAATTAAGATGTGAAAGATATTTCCGATGATCATCTATTCAACTTTGCCCAACCTACCCATCGTTACAAGCTTTACATGTAATAATTTCGCACTCATAATTTATACAAAATTTGTTCAACCTTAATACCAAACCATTTTTTGTGTTAAACCATTTTGTAAACGCATTTATGAATGAACTGCGTGCAAAATGCTTAAACACTTCAAATTACACTATGAATGGTTAACAAACACACAAATTTGAAATAACACATGAATGAAACAAAAGCGAAAAACATCTATATGGCACTAATAGGGAAGAACATCCAATCATGTTTTTAAAGGGGTTTTATTGCATAATTGGCTGCATTTACAACAATCCCTGTGAGCACGACACCCGTTTCTTAGAATTCCATACAATAAATATGTAAACGATACCACAGAACTTCTGTCTAATAAAAAAACCGGAACCTCTAAAAAATATTTATTATCTATGTTCATGAACATTGCTGTTTGGGATTGAGAGTCTGTATGCTTGTTCCTTGTGAAACGGGCATTGGATACTATGAAAAGCGATGCTTACGTTGGAAAGAAATCTGATGTAACGTTAGAAGAACACCTGTGTACGGATAGTCGGATACCTTTTATGGGTTTATAGCACTGACTACACCTCCGTTTAGGACACTAGTAATTGATCCATGCAATGAACGCCTCGTAAATGGAACTGTTAATAATCAATAAAACTTCGATGATATTAATTTAGCGCAATTTGTCAGTTTACATTTTTTTATTAAATATTTACTAACTTAAGTATTTAATTAATTTCCTACCTTGAAAACTTGACACAGTAATAATAATATATTCTATGATGTTTTAATTACCTTATTTATACCTATGTGTAAATGTTTGTCGCATTGGGAATCATTAATAATGCTATATTTATAAAATAAATCACCACTTTCCTTTTCAAATTTTGAATGGGGGTACACAATTGAAAAATCCTATTATGTGCGTAAAGTCAAGGCAAATAACGTAAAGCGTTTTGTATGTGGCCACACGACGTCGGACAATGGCACAAAGAGCGCCGGCGCAGGCCTCGTGTCCACATCGCTAATCGAAAATCTGCCACACTGTAAACCAGGATGAGTTAGATCTCGAGATATACAAAAACTTTACGTAAACCGACGTCACACTAAACCTTATAAGCCTGAGGCGAGCATTCAGTTACCATTGGGAATAAAAGGCCGCGCGGTAATCTCTCGTCATTAATAAGGGTTCTTCACACGTTGAGTGTTAACATGACAAATGCGGTGGCCACAAAGCCGCCGCGCGCTGCGGGCCGTCCGATTTCGCTCCCGATTATCATTTCCACCTTGCCACACAAATTGAAGATGGATCTCTAAAATTATTTGTTCGAAAAGGCACCATGCTATTAGAATGATAGAAGAAAAAAAACTTGTTATCTTTTTTCGACTCTTCGGTCTACGGTTTATATTGTTTGTTGGAGCAACCCTAACTGAAACTTTGTAGAGTTGTAGGCTAATCTAATCAGACAAGTTATCATAAATAGTGAAACGATTCAATTGCTAACTATGTCGCGTGCAAATAACAATCGCTCGCACACAGCACCTAGTGTACAAATAACTCTACAATGTCGTGTAGTCGGCCCCCGCTGTCCCGGGGCCACTCGCTGCAATTATTGTGAGTAGAAAATTAAATTAACACACACGCACGAGCTTGCCGTGTAACCCGGGGGAGGCTAGCCAGATAAACTTGGCCTCGGGGAGCTCGTAAACTCCGCGCTATAAATGCAGACTCCTGAACGCAGTTACTACGGGAAGGAGCTCATGCACCTTGGTCGAATTGGCAGCCATTTTGCTTCGTCCACTAATTGCACCCTTCGTAGTTATTTCATCGCTACGTACGCCTTTCTGTCTGTACTCATTAGCTTGTGGTTTGTAGTTTTCGAATTAGCACTTCTATCGTTTCCGTTGTTTTCTGTGGCCTATTGTTATGCGTGGATGATTACAGGCTGTGACAACTGCATGTTATATCGTTACGCTAACAGAGGCCTTGGTACATTAGTTTATGTCATGCGCTCTGTCATCCGTCTACTTACTTTGCAATCTGTTATTACACTTATTACTTGCCTTTATGCATTATAAACTCAATGGAATGGATTTTATTTATTATTTTATTACATGCCTACCTATAGGATAGGTAACGTAAATTTTATATTTTCTATTTTGTTGATATATGCTCGTATATAGTATTTAAAATTGAATTAGCCTGATTTTCATTGTTCTTACATTTACGGCTCATATGCGTTAGGTTGGCACGTTGTCGTTGAGTCAAAACGTTGTCTAAAATTGAGCGTAGCCAACTAATAAAATTTTAAATCGACAGAGAATCTTCGATGCGTTTTTTAATTGAGACCGTGCTTGATTGGAACCAATCAAATGATGTAATTTATAGCCTGTCTCACATACCCAATTGAGGTGCCCAATTCTGCTCTAGCATTTTGACATGCTTCTCATCTTGTTTTAATGCGACCTTGACCGTGACCGCAAATCAGCGGTAGAGGCTCTCGCCAGGCGTGGCTCACTCCGTGATTTCGTCGCGTCGCAACAAGTAGCTACAAGTACCGTCCCACACCAATTTTGGTGGCTAGCCACGGGCCGCGCGTAGCGCTTGCGTCACCTAGCGGTCATATCTGTCCTAATCGTAACAGGCGCGTTTTGTTAGGGAGTGATTCTTCTGTACCTAGTACTATTATTTATTCTGTGCTCTCGCTGACTGATGCTGACTAAATGCAGTGAAGATTCGTCGTGTAAGGCATCGCTCTTATTGGTGCGCGTGAGATGCATGATAACAGGATCATATCAAAATATGTGGTATTATCTATGAAAAGGGACCTTATTGTCGATGGCGCTTACGACACTAACATCGATGAGCACTAAACGTAGTAGTTTAAAATTGGTGATTCTGGCCCATTTTAGTTATTTTGATTTCCAATTTAGCAATTAAGTTTCTTTGATTACTGGAACATTCAATGTTGCTGTCTATCCAATGCGGAGGTCAATTTATGTTATGTGACGCTGATGAACTGATCAGTCATCGGGTTTAAGGTCCCTTTGTAGTTTTTTATAAATAACTCGTATACGGTGACTTGTAGCAATAAATGTTCTGACACATAAGTAATCTACATCAAATTGTCTACATTAAGGCGCGGTGTGTAGTAAAATGCACTTTTTTGTCACCATATTTACAGACTTTTACAAGGATTTCATGCATTATTTTCTAGTATGTATAACTTCAGTCCTTGAACTACGTTATTGCTTGTCAGAAACACGACGGCTCATTATTTTCTCGATAGAATCTTAAGTTGAAAACATGCTGTGTTGTATGCATACTGCATGTAGGTTATGATAAGTCTTCTGTTGACATGTGTCTATTTGCGATGTTCATTCCTTTAATACAGATAGTTTTGGTAGCACGTATTTTCAATGTTATTCCCGTAGTAGTCCCATATATTACATTGGCGACGAGCTGAACTCATGTTATTCTCGATGTTGGATTGTGCATAAGCGTGTGGTGTCGTGTGGGCGCAATGACGGTCGGTAAAATTGAACCATTCGACGCGAACAAAGATAAGTGGTCGTCATACGTGGACCGCCTTGAACAATATTTTATTGTTAATGATATCGAGGAAGCAAAGAAAGTTGCTACACTAATTACGTTTATTGGCGGCCCTACATATGAACTGCTAGTGACTCTTTGTTCACCAAAGAAACCACACGAAGTGAAATATGATGACATCAATAAAATTATGCTACAACATCTGCAGCCAACGCCTAGCATATTAGCTGAGAGGTACAAGTTTCGGCAAAGAACGCAAACTAAAAGTAAGTCTATATCGGACTACGTGGCAGCCTTGAAGGAGTTGGCTAGAACGTGTGACTTCAAGACGGGATTAGACGACAATTTAAGGGATCAGCTTGTCTGTGGCTTGTTTAGTGAGATGATCAGACAGAGACTTTTTGCGGAAGATGAAGTTAGTTTCTCAAAAGCTTAAAAACTAGTCACCGCCTTAGAAGCGGCGGAGACGAACGCGGCGGCAGTGGTGAACGGCAAGCGACCGAACGACGACGGTGCCGTGGCATGTCATGCTGTCACGAGTGAAACTCGCCGCAGCGAGGGACGAGCGGGACGACGCGCGACAGCGGCAAGCAGCGAGCGAATGCGCGGTCGCTACAGCGAGGGCGCAGCCGGCGGGAGCGGCGCGCCGGGCGCAGCGGCTGGAGCGTCGGGCACGGGCTGGGGGCGCGCGGGGCAGGCTGGCGGAGCGGCGAGCGGGCGCGGCGCCGGGAGCGGCTGGACTCGCTCGACTTGTCGGGCTTGCGGCGGACAACATGATGCAGCCGGATGCAAATTTCGCGTATACGTGTGTCGTGTATGTAATCGGGAAGGCCACCTTAAAAGAATGTGCCCTAAACTTGGGGCGGGCGGCGCGAGTTACGCAGACGGCAATTACGTGGAAGAAGTAAATGATTCGGATACCGACGATAGCGTCGAGGTAATTACTTCAATTTATAACATAAGTCCCTCAAAAGACTACAAACCATATATCTTAACATTACTTGTTAATAATAAACAGTTGGAAATGGAGGTAGACACCGGTAGTCGCATATCGTGTATTAGTCTTGATTGCTATCGCGAAATGTTTATTGACTGTGATTTAATAGATTCCAATCTGTCTTTGAGATATTACACCGGCCCGCCTGTAACTATTGTAGGCAAAATAAGGCCTGTTGTTAAATATAAGGATCAGGTACGGGAATTTACTTTGTATGTCGTGAAGGGCGGGCGGACGTCTTTAATCGGGCGCGAATGGTTAGAAGTGCTCGGTATTGTGGACCGCGACAGTTTCCCGTGTAATAGTATTGTTACGGGAGGGAAATTTGATTTGCACACGTTCAGTTCCAGATACGCGCAGGTTTTTGAAGACGGGTGAGCCGGTGGGCTTTCGGCTGCGAGACGGCGCGACGCCCGTGTTCTTGCGCGCACGCCCTCTAGCATTTGCCTTGCGCGAACCGGTCGACCGCGCGCTGGACCAGCTGGTGAGTGACGGCATCATAACCCCGGTCGAGTGTTCGGATTGGGCCACACCAATTGTACCAGTAGTCAAATCGGACGGCTCGATTCGTATCTGTGCTGATTATAAACTTACGCTCAACAAATGGCTAGAAATAGATAGGTAGGATAGACGATCTGTTGGTAAAATTAAATGGCGGGGACAAATTTTCTAAAATCGATCTAAGTCAGGCTTATGCGCAATTTCCGTTGGATGATACTAAGAAATTTACCACAATTAATACCCATAAAGGCCTATTTCAGTATAATCGCCTCGTCTACGGGCTCGCGTCGAGTCCTGGCATCTTCCAACGTAAACTTGAACAAATGTTTGCTGACTTACCCTCGGTCGGAGTCTATCTAGATGATGTGATCATAACGGCGAAAAATGACGATGAACATTTAAAAATACTTTGTCAGGTTTTTGACAGATTACTAAAGTACGGTCTGAAAATAAAGAAAGAGAAGTGTACTTTTTTCGCAGAGTCGGTCACCTATTTAGGGTTTGTTATTTCAAGAGATGGAGTATCAGCAAGCTCAAGTAAAGTAGAAGTCATCAATAAAATGTGTAGTCCACAGAATGTTTCAGAGTTGCGATCATTTCTGGGAATGATAATGTACTACGCAAAATTTGTTAAAAACTTGAGCGCAATATTATCTCCGATGTATGAATTACTCAAAAAAGATGTCAAGTTTGTTTGGAGTAAAGAGTGTCAGGCCGCATTTGAGAAAATAAAAAAGATGTTGCAGTCGAGTGAGGTGCTGGCGCACTACTCTAGCGAGCTGCCGCTGGTGCTGACGACGGACGCGAGCAGCACGGGCGTGGCCGCCGTGATCGCGCACCGCCTGCCCGCCGGCGAGCGGCCTGTCGCCTATGCGAGTCGAGTGTTAAGTTCAACGGAGAAACACTACTCGCAGATTGAGAAAGAGGCACTTGCGATTATATATGGTGTTCAAAAATTTCACCAGTATTTATATGGAAGGAAATTTCTCTTGAAGACGGATCACAAACCCCTAGTAACCATTTTTGGAGACAAAGCCGGAATACCTGCTATGACTGCGAGTCGACTACAGAGATGGGCGGTGATCATGTCTGGGTATAATTTTGATATAGAGTATGTTCGGAGTGAGGAAAATGGAGCGGATGCCTTGTCGCGATTAATAACCGGACCCGATAGAACAGTACGATCGGAGGTGACTTATCTTAATTACGTGCAAAACTTTTTACCTATAACAAGCACGGATATTAAAAAAGCAACGGACAAAGACTCCATTCTGGTAAAAGTTAAAATGTATATTGCTTCGGGATGGCCGACTTATTGCGATGATGAGAATCTTAAACCATATTACATCCGCAGAAACGAGCTGTATATGGAGGCAGGGTGTATACTATGGGGGTACAGGGTGATAGTACCTACTGTTTTTCAAAATAACATTCTACAAGAGCTATATGTTGGCCATGTCGGCATGGTAAAAATGAAGAGCACGGCCCGCAGCTACGTGTGGTGGCCCGGCATCGACGCGGACGTGGAGCGCGTGTGTCGCGAGTGCGCCGCGTGCGTGGCTGAGAGCAGCGCACCGCCGAGGGCGCCACCCAAGCCGTGGCCGTATATTACAGAACCATGGACGCGTCTACATGTTGATTTTTTAGGCACTATTGAAAACGAATCTTTTTTTGTTATTGTAGACTCGACGACAAAATGGATCGAGATTTTCCGAATGTCAAGGACAACTGCGTCATCGGTGATTAAAGTTTTGTGTGAAACTTTTTCTAGATTTGGTTTGCCTAGGTCGATTGTTTCGGATAATGGCCCTCAATTTTGTAGCGCAGAATATGATCAATTCTTGCAATCAAACGGCATTGAAAAAATACTTACACCGACATACCATCCCGCGTCTAACGGCGCTGCCGAAAACGCCGTGAAGCTCTGTAAAAAAGCAATCAAGAAAGCAAAGCGAGAGGGGGTCGATATCGACTTAGCCTTGCAAGCATACCTGATGTCCTACAGGAACGCAATCCATGGCACGACGGGCGATTCTCCTGCGCTATTGCTGCAAAAACGCAGGCTGCGCTGCCGATTAGATTTACTTCGTGGAGGGGAGGAGCGTGAGCGTACTGTGCAACGCGCGCAGGAGCGGCAAGTTCGAGCGGCTGGGGGTCGCGAACGTCAATTTCAAGTTGGGGACCTAGTGCACATGCGTGAGCAGGCCAATCCGGATAGGTGGGTAAAGGGTACAGTTAAAGAGGTAGTAGGCTCTAGGAATTACATGGTGGAAAGGGCGGATGGTAGCCTAGTCAAAAAACATGTTGACCAAATTAAGCACAGTGTGCACAATCGTACAGGTACTCGGTTGGTGTGGCCTGATTGGGATGCGTCTGGTGGTGAGGTGCCTGGTCCAGTCGACGCGGCTTCGGCAAGCGCGAGTGTCGCGGCTGCGCATGAGCACGGGCCCGAGCCGGCCGCTGCTGATCAAGCGGTACCGTTGCCGAGAGCTCAAGCGGGTACTAGTAGTTATGGTCGGCCCTTAAAACCCGTTAGATACTTCCCGATGCCAGAGATTGATTAAAACTGTTTTGTTATAATGACATGAAGATTATAAGGTTTTGTTTATTAATGTTTAAGTAGTTATAATTCTGGAATGCAGTATACCTACTTAAAAATAAGTGTGAGGGTGTGTTGTATGCATACTGCATGTAGGTTATGATAAGTCTTCTGTTGACATGTGTCTATTTGCGATGTTCATTCCTTTAATACAGATAGTTTTGGTAGCACGTATTTTCAATGTTATTCCCGTAGTAGTCCCATATATTACACATGCCTAACACTGTCTTTATTTCCTTATGTTAGAAGTACTAGGATGAAAATGTATATGAAACTTACTTCAGTCGATAGCTTTTAAGTAAATTTTCATTATTGCTTGTCCTTTTATCGATACGTTAATTTTTTCATTTATCATTTGATGAATTCAACATTTTGCCTACTAAATTACACCCTACGCGGCAATACCTTGCGCCTATTCCTCACGCCAGTACGCCCGTGACCACTGTCAGCGTCGGACCTGTGCTAGTTTAGCGGACGTTTCATAAAATGGGTAATCACAGTATAAATATGCAAATATGTTATACACACAATGTTTTTCAACATACTTACGAAGAAAAGCAAAATAATTCTTAAATACGGTGACATTTCAGACATTCGTCCGTCATATTGTCATTTTATAACAAGTTGGGCAGCAAAGGCACACACCCATCTAACCAATCCGGAATTCAGTCACGATTGATAAATTGTGTAAACATAATTTAAAAGGCTATAAAATTAATCAAATTGAATAATTTAGACTGGTCACATTTTTGTAAAAATCGATTTCTACTGGCAAAACATATTACTTTTTGGCAACCGGGTTTTTTAACCTAATTAGACCCCGCTGAATCCGAATTTGCCGGTTGCTTGATCGAATTCTTGACTGGAAGTGAGATATGTGATATTAAAGGTCCCTTTTTTTAGTTTTTCGTAAATAACTCGTAAACGGTGGCCAATATAAAAAAAATGAACTAATAATCTACACAAAATTTTCAATAAAAAAGATTCAGTACATTTTTAGCAGGGATCAATATTTAAAAAGATAATAAAGAGGGAAAGTTAATTATAATAAATTCTAAGGTTCCTTGTTTTTATTTTTTCGTTAATAATTTGAAAAGTATGACTCATAGCAAAAACAAATCTTACACATAAATCATCATCATCATCATCATCTCAGCCATAAGACGTCCACTGCTGAACATAGGCCTCCCCCTTGGACCTCCATACGTGCCGGTTGGAAGCGACCCGCATCCAGCGTCTTCCGGCGACCTTAACAAGATCGTC
Source organism: Cydia splendana (assembly GCF_910591565.1). NCBI lineage: Eukaryota > Metazoa > Arthropoda > Insecta > Lepidoptera > Tortricidae > Cydia > Cydia splendana. The sequence goes on from NC_085963.1 coordinate 7,406,037, forward strand.
TGTCCATCTTGTGGGTGGACGTCCTACGCTGCGCTTGCTAGTCCGTGGTCTCTACTCGAGCACATTTCGACCCCATCGGCCATCTTCTCTGCGTGCAATGTGGCCTGCCCATTGCCACTTCAGCTTGCTAATCCGGTGGGCTATGTCGGTGACTTTAGTTCATCTACGGATCTCCTCATTTCTGATTCGATCACGTAGAGAAACTCCGAGCATAGCCCTCTCCATAGCTCGTTGAGCGACTTTGAGTTTTGAGGTGAGGCCGATAGTGAAAGACCACGTTTCGGAGCCGTAAGTCATCACTGGTAACACACATTGATTAAAGACTTTCGTCTTGAGGCACGGAGGTATGTCGGACGAAAAGACATTACGTAGTTTCCCGAACGCTGCCCAACCGAGTTGGATTCGGCGGTTGACCTCTTTCTCGAAGTTGGACCTACCTAATTGGACTACTTGTCCTAGGTAGATGTACGAGTCAACAACTTCGAGCACCGAGTTCCCAACAGAGACTGGGATGGGCACAACATTGGCATTTGACATAAGTTTCGTCTTGTCCATGTTCATTTTCAAGCCCACCCGTTGTGAAACTCGATTGAGGTCATCGAGCATCATGCTGAGTTCCTCCATCGACTTTGCCATGACTACGATATCGTCGGCAAACCGAAGGTGAGTGATGTATTCGCCGTTGATGTTGATGCCAAGTCCTTCCCATTCCAGGAGCTTGAAGGCGTCTTCCATTACGGCAGTAAACAGTTTCGGAGAGATAACGTCTCGCTGCCTTACGCCTCTTTGCAATGGAATCGCCCTCGTGCTCTGCTCCTGTACTCGGACCGACATGGTGGCGTTATTATACAAACACTTCAACACTTCGATGTACCGATAGTCAATATGGCATCGCTGAAGAGACTCAAGCACCGCCCATGTTTCCACCGAATCGAAGGCTTTCTCATAGTCCACAAACGCTAAGCATAATGGCAAGTTATACTCTTCGGTCTTCTGTATAACTTGCCGCAGCGTATGGATGTGGTCTATGGTACTATAGCCATTTCGGAAACCGGCTTGTTCGGGAGGCTGGAAGTCATCAAGTCTGTGTTCGAGACGGTTCGTGATGACCCTTGAAAACAGCTTATAGACATGGCTCAGAAGCGTGATGGGTCTGTAGTTCTTCAATAGGTTGTTATCACCTTTTTTGAAGAACAGCACCACCTCGCCTCTATTCCATGTTTCAGGCGTTATGCCCTCGGACAAGGCGGAATTAAAGAGCTTCTGGAGGACTTTAAGTACCGGTGTTCCACCCGCTCTCAGAAGCTCTGTAGTGATTTCGTCTTTGCCCGGCGCCTTGTTGTTCTTAAGCTGCTTCAGGGCCATCCTAATCTCGTACAGACTGATGTCCGGGATATCTTCGGTATAATGTCGGGACAGCTTGGCTCTTGGATCTCCTACCAAGCTGTCAACGGCCTTTGCGATCGAAGTGTATAACTGTCCATAGAACCTCTCGATCTCACCTAAAACCTCCGCTTTGCTCGACGCTATGCTGCCATCTTCCCGTTTCAGCTTTGTCAGCTGGCTTTGCCCAATAGACCCTTGCTTTGCTTGCGTTGCTTTGTCCTTTGCGAACACTTTGGAGCCTTGGTTTCGCTCAATAGTCTCTTTAATACGGTTAGTATTAAAGAGACGCAGATCATGTCGCAAGGACTTAGATATACGTCTATTGAGCTGCCTATATGACTCCGCGTCATCGGGAGATTGCAACTGTAGCGAGCGTCGTTCAGCCATGAGGTTTAAGGTTTGCTCGGTCAATTTCTGAGGTCTATCTTTACGGCGGGATCTAAAAAACTTAGACCCTACTGTGTGGACAGTTTCCACTAGCCCGTCGTTGATTTCGTCCACTGAAGCCAAGTTCTCTAGGCAAACAAAGCGGTTAGAGAGCTCGAGTTGAAAGCTTTCGGGGTTTTGAACATGGGCTCGAGTAGGTCGGAGCGTAGGCTTCATCAGGCTGGACCTTTCAAGTTTAATATTGATATTCAGTGTGCCTCTTACGATTCGGTGATCACTACCGGTCTTTACCCTGTTGATCACACATAAATAATAAACATAAAATTTCCTACAAGAAACATGTAGAACACTTTTCGCTAGGATCAATATTTAAAAAGACAAAGCAGCCGGTAAGTTAATTACAATCAATTTTAAAGTCCCTTTTTAGTTTTTTGTAAATAACTCGTAAACGGTGTCCCATAGCAAAATAGGTTTTATGAATAAATAATCTACATAAAATTTCCTGCAAAAAACATCTGAACACTTTTCTCTAGGATCAATATTTAAAACGATATTAAAGAAAGAAAGTTCATTACAATCAATTCACGTCACTTTTTTTAGTTTTTAGGGTCCCGTACCTCAAAAGGAAAAAACGGAACCCTTATAGGATCACTCGTGCGACTGTCTGTCTGTCTGTCCGTCTGTCACAGCCCATTTTCTTCAAAAGTACTGGACCAATTAAGTTGAAATTTGGTACACACATGTAAATTCGTGACCCAAAGACGGACATCTTACGTAAACAAATGAATTTTAAACATGGAGGCCACTTTTTAGCCAAGGGGGGTTAGTTAACATTAAGAACCTATTTTGCTATGGGCCACCGTTTACGAGTCATTTACGAAAAACTTAAAATAGGGACCTGGAAATTGATTATAATTAACTTACCCCCTTTAATACCTCATTAAATATTGATCGTAGCGAAAAAGTGTACAAAACCTTTTTTGTGGACAATTTTATGTTCAATATTTATGTATAATTTTTTTTGCAACTGCCCCCGTTGCAACCGTTTACGAGTTATTTACGAAAAAAAAGCGACCTGTGAACTGATTGTGATTAACTTTCTTCCTTTAATATCGTTTTAAATATTGATCCTAGAGAAAAGTGTTCAGATGTTTTTTGCAGAAAATTTTATGGAGATTATTTATTCATAAAAACCTATTGTGCTATGGGACACCGTTTACGAGTTATTTACAAAAAACTAAAAAGGGACTTTAAAATTGATTATAATTGACTTACCGGATGCTTTGTCTTTTTAAATATTGATCCTAGCGAAAAGTGTTCTACATGTTTCTTGTAGGAAATTTTATGTTTATTATTTGTGTAAAATTTTCATTTTGCTATGAGTCATACTTTTCAAATTATTAACGAAAAAATAAAAACAAGGAACCATAGAATTTATTATAATTAACTTTCCCTCTTTATTATCTTTTTAAATATTGATCCCTGCTAAAAATGTACTAAATCTTTTTTTATTGAAAATGTTGTGTCGATTATTAACGTTTAACAATTTTTTTTATATTGGCCACCGTTTACGAGTTATTTACGAAAAACTAAAAAAAGAGACCTTCAAAAAGTGATTATAATTAACTTTCCCGCCTTAATATCTCTTTGAATATTGATCCTAGCGAAAAATTGTACGGAATCTTTCTTGTAGGCAATTTTATGCAGATTACTTATGTTTAAGAAAATTTTTGCTATGCGCCACCGTTTAAGAGTTATTTACGAAAAACTAAAAAAAAGGGACCTTTAATATCAACTATCTCACTTCCAGTCAAGAATTCGATCAATCAACCGGCAATTTCGGATTCAGCGGGGTCTAATTAGGTTAAAAAACCCGGTTGCCAAAAAATAATATGTTTTGCCAGTCGAAATCGATTTTTACAAAAACATGATCACTCAAGTATACACTCATATTGTATACATATAATTAATAATTATTTAGGTACACTCACCGACCTCACCGTCTTACCTACCATTTTTAGGGTTCCCTACCCAAAGGGTAAAACGGAACCCTATTAGTAAGACTCCGCTGTCCGTCAGTTCGTCCGTCCGTCTGTCAGCAGGCTGTATCTCACGAACCGTGATAGCTAGACAGTTGAAATTTTCACAGAATAGATGATGTATTTCTATTGCCGCTATAACAACAAATACTAAAAAGTACGGAACCCTCGGTGGGCTCAGTGAGCGAGTCCGACTCGCGCTTGTCCGGTTTTTAATTTCATTAAGTACTCATCAAAATTCGAATTTACTAATAAATCTTTTTCAATATTAATTGCCGAACTAAAAATCCCGGAACTGACGATTCAGAATACCGATGTCGTCAGAATAAGGACGTAGACGTGCTGCGCGGGAATGGTGCGGTGCGCCGCGCGGGGCGCCCGCCTGCCCGTTCTACCACTCGTCTGCTTCACCCCCTTGAAAACGTAAAACTCGAGTATAAGAGCGCCTTAAATATTCTATACACTTTTTCGCTAGGATCAATCTTCTTCTCCTTCAACCTAGCGTTTTAGCTAAGCGTCCGGTCTTCAGCATCCTCTGGTGTGAGTAGATTTTAAGTAGATTACTTATGTATCAGAACATTTTTTGGTACAGGCCACCGTTTACGAGTTATTTACAAAAAATATTAACAATTGATCATATTTAACTTTTTACCTTAAATATTTTTTTAAATACTGATCCTAGCGAAAAAGTGTATAGAATATTTAATGTAGACAATTTTACGTAGATTACTTATGTATCAGAACATTTTTGCTACAGGTCACCGTTTACGAGTTATTTATAAAAAACTACAAAGGGACCTTTAAACCCGATAACTGATAAGTTCATCAGCGTCACATAACATAAATTGACCTCCGCATTGGATAGACAGCAATATTGAATGTTCCAGTAATCAAAGAAACTTAATTGCTAAATTGGAAATCAAAATAACTAAAATGGGCCAGAATCCCCAATTTTAAACTACTACGTTTTGTGCTCATCGATGTTAGTGTCGTAAGCGCCATCGACAATAAGGTCCCTTTTCATAGATAATACCACATATATCAATTAGTTAAAACAAAATCGGCCTCCTGTTGTGTCCGAGAGTTACTGACCTTGACCTTCGTGGGATGGAGGTCGAGGGATTAATCCTTCGTGACGAATCGCGAGTTAGACGCGGTGTATACCTACTGATTGGATACGTAATAAACGCCTATAAAAAGAGTCCACCAGCATCCGATGCCTTCGCGTTAAGAGGAAAGGGACGACCGCTACTCCATACAAACGTCCCCATTTTCCTCTCTGGATATTAACATTACCCTTAGTTTGACTTTTTTCGATTTAGGTTAAATTATAAAATTTACTAGCGAAAACCAGACACCATACAATTTTTTTGATATTACAATAATTATAACTTCTATATAAAAATCAGACGAGGTAGCATAGCTGTGATTGTTATGTCATATTATATTCATTAGAATACAAAAAAAGAAAAAATAACAATGTAATTATTGAATTTAACTTACAACTACATTAAATTTTTTACATCAAATTGTGTCAAAATATTTTCAATAATGTTAATATCCAGAGAGGATAATGGGCACTACGTTTGTATGGAAATGCTGTTTCGGGGCGGTCGTCCACTTGTCCTCTTAACGGGATTAGATCTAAATTCATTAGAATCGAACTTTGGAGCTTGTTATCATGTGCTTGGACTTGAATGATTAAAGTGGTCGAAATTTAATTTCAACGAAAATGAGCACACATGTACGGAATACCCACGAAATGTGGCAATAGGTACAAGATACCTATTACATAACCAAGTAATATTATTTGTATTAACTTTGAAATTCTCAATTTTTAAATTACATATAAGTACATACCTACATCAATGTAATGTAATTAAGAATCCTAGCATTAGCGAAAATCGATTGGAATATAAATAAGTACCTACCTGTGAACGGACTTTGCTATGCTACATCGATTAAACGTCGATTAACCTGATAATACGGCGAGATTGCGGGCGAGATGGTGTTATAGTTAATCAGCTGTTGTGGTGTCAGAATATCCATAACTCGGGGAATTGGGCGCGATGCGGGCGAAATGTGATAGAATTAATTCCCAAATTGCAGGTTCTTCGGGCCAAACCTGTTTTTTTGTTATTATTTAGCCTCGCCGTACTCTGTTATTTGGACATCAATTTGAGGTGTATTGCACCTGCTAACCTCTTTAAATATTTATATTGTTATGAAACTTGGCCGGTATTACCGTTATTTCTGAAATTTACTTGTTTATGTCAAAGTTTTGTAAAATAAGTGGTAATTTTGTAAACATTTGAAGGTTTTCTTTCGCGTTGTCATAATACAATAATAATAATAAAATAAGTATTTGGCAAAAATTACATTTTTGGTACAATCTTTTATCGCTGACTGTACTTTTCTTTCCACAGGCAACTAATGCCATCGAGACAATTCTAAAAACCCCAAAACACAATTAGGTTTCGTTGTTATATCACATAGTTCCTATGGCCACCTCCGGTCTCCATCATCAGATCAGCTCGATGACACCATAATATTGCATTGTCACCCGACTTACGTATGCATGCAAAATTTCAGCTCAATTGGAAACCGGAAAGTGGATCAAATTTAACTTGCAAGATTTGATTACAGACAACGGTGAAAGTAAATAAAAGCTTGTAATAATGACAGACGAAAAATCAATGAAAATAAGTTACTAAAATATATACATTAACAAAATAAGTTTAAATAGCAAAGCAGACGGCAGCCTTATATCTACGCCAGATGTCGTTACCAGTCTGCATGCGTGAGTTAAGGTCAGATGCACATCTCTTTCTTAAAAAAAATACTATAAACTATTTTTGGGATTAGGTTGCTGAGCACAGCCCAAGTTTCCTATGTGAGCTATGGCAAATGCCGGAATAACACTAGGAAAATGATGATGCGTGAGAACTAATCATAGTAATCATCAAACAATCAATCTTTCATACGATACTGTTTTATATTGTCTACTATTATGCAAGATTTTATATAACAGTATTGTGTCATGGAAATCGTTAATAAAGTAAAACAGTACCCATACTAACATAATTTCTTTATATCGTTATTAGCGCTCATATCGACCCCGCCCATACGTTTTGTACTATTTCGACTAGAGATGGGTAGTGAGTAAATACTCATGGGTAAATACCGAGTAAATACTCAGTATTTACTCAATATACCCGTATTTACTCGTTTATACCCAAATTGGTGGGTATAAACTATTTAGAGTGCTGAAAGGGTCATATCAATTTGAAATATAAGTGTATTTTGTAAGCCGCTACTGGATTAAGTACTCAAAATTGTAAGAAATGTATTTTTAAGAGGGGCACTCCATACATGTAACTAATTGTCACCAAAAAAATTTTCAGAAACCACCAACGTGTTGCACATCATTAAATGGGTCTTTAAAAATAACTGGAATGTTTCTAAGAACTTTTTTGGATAAATTGAATAGTTTTGGAAATAAACCGTTTCGAAAGGCCAAAATAATGTTTATCTCTCTTTATCTTTCGAACCAAAGTTCAGAAAAAATATGAAAACATATCGAGAGATTAGCCATATAATAGAGTACAAAAAACAATATTTTGAACATCATCGGCTGAGCCATTTTAGAGTTTTCTTAAAAAAACCCTTAATAAAAGGTCGTAAGTGCCGCGTAAACACGCACTTTTGCGCAACATGCAGTTATCTAGAACATCGATAGAAGTAAAGTACCATATTTTTAAAGTAAATACCTTCTTATTTAAAACAAAATTGTTAACTATGCAGTATCACAATTTGCCTCTCACTGATAATTACCTTTTATTCCAAAATTAAGCGTCCTTTATGCTTTTTATTTTATAGATATTGTTAATACACAATAGCACTCCTCAATAAAAGACAATTTTGTTCTTAAATCTCAATTTTTGAATATTTCATAAGCAATCGTTTTTACCCACCTAAATGAGTAAATACGGGTATTTATCGGGTACTTTGAGTAAATACCGAGTAAATACTCAGTATTTACTCACCCCTACCCATCTCTAATTTCGACGCGTCCCCTTCTTCCGGTGGCTTTAGTGGGGGCCGCTAGTTTTGTAACGTGTCGTTTATGACAATTATGACGAGTCCATTATTAATTAACCTGTGATACCTGGCGTGGCTTTTGTGTTTGCAATTATAACTAGAATATATGAAAATGAAAAACTTTGATAAATGAATATCCGGGGGGCCTTAACCAAGATGATAATTGTTTGCAGAAAACGAAACGAATGCACAGACAGATAGCATTTCGTGTCGTTTCTCTGCGAATGAACGATTGGCTGTAAAGATCCTTTATAAATTTAATTCTGTTCTGTTTTCGTCGGGATAAGTAGGGGAGACCGAGGTGAGTTGTGACAGAGGAGAGTTGTGACATCGTTGATTTTTTGGAATCTATTAACTAAAAACTAGGTCGCAATAACGCGCGTTGTTAGTTCAAGTTACGAGCTAACAAACGCACACTGTTGCGAGTTCGCTAACAGTCATTAGATTCCAAAAAATCGACAATGTCACAACTCTCCTCTGTCAAAACTCACCTCGGTCTCCCCTACGTTAGAATGCTATCCCAGTAAAGTTTAAAGCCTAAATTGAATCTGAAATGTAAAATATGTGCTCAATCACAATGACGGATGACACGCACGTTATAATTATGTATAACTATACATACTTCCACCGCGAACGAATATTTAGTCACTGTTATGGTGTTAATAGGTTTGATCATGTGGAAGAAATTATTTAGTTTATTGTTCTATAATTTCAAACAAATTTTTACTACGCTTCCACAAGGATCAGATTTCATTTTCAACGGAAAGTCGACGTTTGTACTACTTTGTACCTACCTACAACGTTCGCACTGTTTCAACTTTAGTCTAGTAATAAGAGTGTTGAATTCAAAGATACTTTTCACGTGTTGCGTGTAATCGGTATCGAGTTAAAGTGCATATCCGTTTTACAAATGAAGCGGTATTTATTAATTCATAGCACACGCCGCGTACCAAATGGCAATCATAGCGGTATATACCCATGCAGCCGGTGAGCACGCGACCAAATGTGTAAAAATTCATATACCCCATTTCTGAATCTTCCATTTCACCTATCACCATCGTTGGATTTTTAACCTTAAGTGATCAAAATAAAGTGCAAGTTGCTTAGAAAATATGTGTCTGATTCCAAGTGCAGAAAGTAAGCAGTCAAATTGTCTTGACCGACTGGAACGAAGTGTCATTCCAAACGCTTGTCAAGTGTGGGCAAGATAATCGCTCAAATCAACCTGTATGAGAGCGTTTTTAACTACGCATAGAATTTACGAATGTCGGGGTTACGTTAAGCTGGTTAGCTTTAGAAACCAATACGTTTGCGCTCTCGCGTCTAACTATAACACACCACCAGCATAAATGCAGATGCCGCACCGGTAAAGCACGCGTCTCGATTGCTCGATTACTCGATTACCACCAAATCGATTCGAACGGCTCGTACCGATCCGTAGACTCCTGCTATTACAATTAGGTACACTCGTGCCACGAACATTTCCTATTAAATAGAACGTTTTTGTTTAAATCTGAGACGAATCGCTAATTTGAATACTGTTGTTATTCGGACTCATCTTATTTACCGGTTTTTATGGAGCCTTCTCATGCGACGGCAATACGGAATGTGTTTATTGGTTCACGCTCCAAGTCCAAGTCTCTACTCATCGATTTCATACTCGATGTTCTGAAATAAAATTCGTTATGATTTCTTGTTTCATTTGTACGCTTTAGTAGGAATAGGCGCATTCCATTGTTTTATAAAGTTCTTCGAAGGATAGAGTGTGGGATATTTAAAACTAGTGGCTCTGTGAGCTGTAGACCTCGCGAGCAGAGCTTGAAATAACATGGTGCTAAGAGCTTTAAATACACCGTGTTTTTTTTGATTTCCGTTAATTTCAAGGGTGCATTCCTGAGCTTAAATCAAGTAACTTTCTCAAAGACACCGATGTTCTAATTAAGTCCATTTCGGAGATAATCCATAATTTATTTTTTTACTATAAGGCCTCTACAAGCGTGTACACTTGCCTTAGGGCCGGCTTACATATTGATTAGTGTTTAGAATGAGTTCATACATTTGCTACTAAACTTAAGTACAATCTCGGTCGATTGATGTACGAAATGACATTGATATGTCACAGATTTCAATTGTTTGGTTGAGTTAAATGTAATGCCCGTGTTACAACAACGCTATATGCTACATTTAATTACTTTTTAAACAAAAAAAAAACAAAAAAGAAAACAAAAAAAAATTTTTTTTTTGAAAATTAACTATGCCATTTAGTTCTTATAAACGTACTTAACTATACCCCGAAGTTAACGGAATTCAATAAAAACACGGTGTATAGTAAATTAAAGAAAAACAATACGAAATTTATGTGTAAAAAAATACAAAAAGTTGTAATATCCCAGCATACAATTACTGGGGATCGAACCCAGACCCTCTGTGCAAACAGAAAAAGCGAACGTTTACAAACTGAGCCAAATAGTTCTTAGATGGGTTGACGAAATTTAGCTACTCCTCAAATTAAAATTAGTTAAAATTAAATATCTAAATACCGCCTAAACCAGCGATAATTTTTTTCTGCATTTTTTGCTATTAACTCTGTAAACATGTTTCAAAAAGAAAAAAGTCTTATGATATCGATACGACTATTTGTTTAGGCGCCAGGTATCACGACTCCGCCATTTTTAAACATTTCCAAAAACCGGATTGACAAAAAAATTTTATTTAGTCATAAAATTCGGTCACAAAATTTCACGAGAATCGGTTAAGAATTGCGACCTGTAGAGGAGAACATCCGGACATACGAAAGCAAAATGCCCGAGTCAAAACGTAGACCTTCGCTTCGCTTCGGTCAATGACGGGGTTTTTTTATTCGAACCGTACGCTTTTCTCTTAGTGCTGTAGAAGCCCTTCAATACACCAGATTTGGGACATATTTCATAAGTTATCTGATCGAAATGTGGGGTAGGTACCAAAAATAGGAATATAGAAACCTCTATGAAACAAGTACATAGCTGCTAAATAAATAAATATTATAATTTTTAATACAGTCACACACACAATTGCTCCTCGAGCTTGTAATGGGCACAAACTTGATTTCTTAGCGTTTATTGGTCGAGAGTTAATATGGCTACCTTCCAGTTGTCATTTCCAGTAAACCTTTCAGCTTATTGAGACTCCGGGAACTGGTTCTAATATATTCAACTTTTAAACAAATAAACACACAGTGACCGAGTGAAATGTAGGTGAAAGTGTTAAAAAAATGATCCTCGAAAAGACTAAGTGAAGGACTAATTTCGCGGATATTCAGATACCCGTGCATCCGTGCATTCGTACAAGGACGGTCGAAGACCTGTACGTCTACCATCAGTTTTTACATTGACATAACGCTCACGTCTACGTAACTTACTTTCTATGCATCTCGCTCGTACTCGCATATTAGTGCAAGCGAGATGTACAGAAAGTAAATTACGTAGACGTGAGCGTTATGTCAATGTCAAAACTGATGGTAGAGGCTCTGTAGGGTTACCATCAGTTTGTCACTGACATAAACGCCGTCGAGAACGTAATTTACTTTCTATACATCTCGCTCGCACTCGCATATTAGTGCAAACGGGATGTATAGAAAGTAAATTACGTTCTCGACGGCGTTTATGTCAGTGACAAACTGATGGTAACCGTACAGACTTATCTACCTTTTGCTAAGTTATTAGATAATACAATTTCCTTGTTTCAATTCAACAGAACGCAACGGATGTCTATGTGGTACGGACTGTACTATCTAGTGCGAGAAATGTATTCATCATTTTGTCATTTGAAAGCAAGGGTGAATGGTTTCAGCTAGACAAAGCGTAATTTTTAATAGTTAAACATTGTGTGTCCTTGTTACGGTAAAATCGCATTTTTCCAAAACGCTAGTTGCGCTTCACGGCACATTACGAAGCCATAAAACGGAATGAAATAATGTTTGTTGTGACAGCGCTTCCCGCATGACAAAATAAGTCCATTTATTTCAGACAACAATGTAGTAAACATGGAATTTAATGTCCGTGGCGCGATTGTCGCGAAGTAGGTATACTTCAACATTGAGAATACATATTGCTACGGTTGTGTAATGTAAGTAAAAATAGGCTTAAAAATAAGAAGAAGAGTTAAGTTTTTTCTTATAACCTTTGGAGACAAAGGTATACCGGTAAACGGTTGGTTATCTCAAATAATTTTAAATTTAATTAATGACAAAAAGTTATCATCCCAACGCACCTGAAGCTGGCATAACACCATAGTATAAGGAAGTCAATATAAATACAGTCATATGTGTTCCGGCTTTAGAAACATAACTGACAACAATATAACTCGATATTTATTAACGATATGACATCTCGTAACATTGTCCGTTTACTACTTCGCGCAAAACAAAAAGTCTTTTTATTAGTTGAAAACAAATTGTTTTCATACCGCCGCTGCGGGAGAGAGACGTAACCCGCATCGGGTTTGTCACGGCGTGAAATACGGGACAAGAGCGGAATGGAATCGAATTTATTTGTGCTCGTTCTAATAAATCGGGAGGAGGCAAGTCAGGGTTCACCGCAGGCCCGTAACTCATGTGCAATGTGCCGCGAAATCAATAGAGCTGACACTTCGAACGCAATGGCGAGGCCACTTGCAAACTTTTTGGTTTACGCTACCAGAATTTATTTTATACAATAGGTAGATGGTTATTTTCACTGTTTTGATAATATGCTAATCAAAATTTTCATAATGACGAGTTAGTAAGTACTTAGTGCATCTACAATTATTGTGTAACTGATAGATTATATACCAAGTTTTAGAGTTAACTTTACAATAACTTTTGAATTATTTAAATGTTTTATAATCTGGTACAGAGCCTCTACCATCAGTTTTAACATTGACATAACGCTCACGTCTACGTAATTTACTTTCTGTACATCTCGCTTCCACTATTGCTCGCATATGCGAGTACGAGCGAGATGCATAGAAAGTAAGTTACGTAAACGTGAGCGTTATGTCAATGTCAAAACTGGTGGTAGCCGTACAGGTCATCAATGACAGTTGATGTTGATTCTAACCTCAAAATTATAAAATAAAAAAACCATATAAGTGTGTTAAAAAAAGACTAACTAAGGTTAAATAAACACAAATTTACAAATTTTGTTGCTGTCTTACATTTATCACAGAAATAAAACACAGTTAGCTTTACATTTCGCTCAATTTACCTACGTTTGTTTTTTTATAGGTTCCGCGATACTCATTGTGTTCAAATTAATGATTACAAATTACACTTTCTACGTGCATGAAAAAAAATATTTTGGCATCAATTCAATAACACACACAAATCATTATCAGATTACAAGCTGTCAATACTGAGAGGCATTTCGGCCGCGAATCGAATAAACTTAATGGAAACTCGGCGTGTAATCAAATGGCAAGAACAAGCATTAATTTATTAAGGACGCTGAAATATCACCGCATAAATCGCTATCTCGGCTGTCAGTTTATCGACAATTATTCTTAATTGGATTATGAAAGCGGTGCATGGTGTCGTGGCGGCGCGGCGCAGCGCAAGGGAGAAGAGGTTGTGTGGCTAGTGAAATTTGTTGACCTTACCTTGTTAATTTTACAAAGATACGGGATACTATATAAAGCTAAATAGGCATGTGACTAAAAAACCTACCTAGAGTAAAATTTATCCAATTTTAAATTTAGGTACCTTAATAAACTTACTTAATTTACTGTAGTAGGTAATTGACCGAAGTTTTTTTTTGATCAAATTTTGATCGAGATTATTTCACATGTTTGACCGGCAAATAGGTAGCATTAATTAAATGAACTTTTTAACCATTTAATTTTATTTTATTGGTTAAAAAAATATTAGATGGCTGCGGGTCCACCAGAGGTGTGTTAGATCAAGCACAATTAGAGTCAGGCCAAACTAACTCTGCATGACCTTTGCAATGACAAAGTATGGGAATGTCATCATTAATGTAAAATTTATATGAAACGATTAAACGGACTAGCGGACACCCAGTTACTCTCAGCATTGAACTATGAAAGTTCCCATTTAATAAAATTTTGCGAACGCTTTGGTACAACGGACCTTCAGCATAATACCACCCCTAATTTAAAATACACGTATAACGAGTAAATTATTAAACCTCTAATAGATTGTCAATTATCGCACGCCAGTGCCATCTTCGGCGCGGGCGACACCGCCGCTCATTGGCGGAGGAGAAAGGGGCGTCTTGTAGAGACCCGCCTTCACTCTCCTCATAGACAATGTCAATAGAGCCGCTAACAGATTTTTCAAATACAATACAAATATGTAGGTCCGCTTGATTATGTACAACCTCAAAATACATATACAAGGAATACACATAAGAAATACATACACACAAGGAATACATAAGGAATACTTATGTGCGAAATATCATTTGATATTTACCAGTTGCTTTTCGGTGAAGGTAAACATCACTCGTGAGGAAACCGGACTGATCGCAATAAGGCCTAGTTTCTCCTCTTGATTGGAAGGTCAGATGGCAGTCACTTTCGTAAAAACTAGTGCCTACATCAAATCATGGAATTAGTTGTCAAGCGGACCCCAGGCTCCCATGAGCCGTGACAAAAATGCCGGGATAACGCAAGGAAGAAGGACACATAAGGAATACATAAAGTCCTCAAAGACAATTATGATATTGATTTGATATTAATCCGAAAGCACTCGAAAACTCTTGCGTTGCTCACTTACTAATTTGTTTTTAAAAATATTTTTATATAGGTAAGTACATACCTACCTTGTAAGTAACTTGGTTTTACCACTGTATCTAAACTTATGTGTGTAATAAATGATAATGAATGGAATAGGCGCGAGAATTGATATAGTATAGTTAATTTAAAATTCAATTCAATTTATTTATTTACTGGATATTTAATCTAAATTGTAATAAATAAGAGACTAATTTTGACTATACCATTTTTCTGATTTAGACACTAAAATAGAATAGACTGTCGGCCCGAATCGAACTTTAACATACGTCAGTTAATATGATCGAGAATCGATATGGATTAGATATGTCAGTGTCATATGTGACGTTTCTTCAAACAAAAACGTCACTTTTGACACTGACACATCTAACATCCAATCCATATCGTTTCTAGATCTATTAAGTGACGTATCTTAAAGTTCAAATCGGGCAGTGTGTAGCTTTAATGTCTCTTGAAAAGGAGACTCCACGATACAAATATTGTCACCAATTATTGCTCTTAAATAAATACTTACATGCGTAGGTAAGGTACTTAGCTACTTAGGCGAAATGGATAAATATGGATCCGCCATTTTGTTAACACTTCTTTGATGTGAGTTATTAAAGTTCACCCCTACAGCCACGTTAAAAAGGTAAAAATAAATCACAGCTATTTACTCTTAAAGTAGTAAATATTCATTTAATATGCTTATCTTGATTATAAATCTCCACACGTTTTAACATACAAAGTTTGTTAAGTAAATAACTAGTTATAGGATCATACCTACCTTGAGAACTTACAATGTTATAGGAAGGTATATTCATGCGACCTACCGGCAAGCTAGTTCAAAGTCTGCCGACGTGGCATTAGCACACTAATAGCCCTTGATTATGATATTTACTACTAAACTCCGATCCCAGTTACACGACAGTCCTGCCACGCGAAATACACACTTACTCACTCGATATAAGGTTTCTCTCGATGGTTTTCTAGTTATTTTTCTATACATAAGTTGGCCTTAAGCCGAGTTCTTATAAATATTTCCATTGCCTGTCATAAGTAAGCGAGTGTTGGCTTCAGACGAACCAGTGTATAATCCCCCCGTATTTACCTATCTAAATTTTGTCTCTATCTCACAAACACAAATGGCAAAATGACGTACTTACCTATAGGGACAAACGATCACCAACGGCTTGTTAGATTTATATGAATAACGCTACTTAAGGCATCTTTAACAAAATGAGAACGTGTTTTTTTTTTTATTTTTGTTGATTGCCATAGCATGGTCGCAGAGCCAAATTTTTTGTAAGTGAACTCACGGAGAGAGTGAGTAATAGATGATTTTGTAAAATAATTGGATGTCAAAGAAATTATTACGGAACATACCTAGTGCTAAAATATGTGACGACATGTATGAAAACATATTTTATCGTTTTTCTTGTTATGGGTTTTGAAGACCGTGGCTCGCTTCCGTGCTAGGTCGAGCTGTAGGAGAGCAGTGCTTGGAATGGAACCAATGGCCTAGTATTTTAATAAATAGAGCCAAAGGCAGAGCTCTTCATAGGGCTGAAAGACCGGAGTGTCCGCTCAGCGGTTCCGAGAGAAGCCAAAGATGAAAGCTTAGAATTGGACTTCAAGTGGTAGACTTGTACGATTACTATTAGGTAAGTGATCGCAACACGCGGCCAGCTGATGTTCTTACTAAACAAACTTATTAAGCAAATGGACGCAAATTGATGTGTTTAGGATTATGCATTACCATTATGCAGTACACGTGCAAATTGTGCAACTGTGCCGCCAACCGTTCAATGGTAAAGGTTGTAACTGTCATTCCAGGTTTAAATGTTGCATCGAATATTGATGAGTAGGGTATAGGGACTACATGGACTTGAATCTAAATAAGGCAAAGAAGAAGGAATATTGGAGTGGATTGGAATTCGAAGGTAATAGCGTCAAGTTCAATGGAACCATATGAGCATTGATACACAGACGTGTGCTAAAATTATCGATAATATGATTAATATGACACAGTAAAAAAATTGTCAACGTATTTATGGGCCACTCTGTATTATTCTGTGGGATAACCCTGATACATATGAACAGCGGTAGTATAAAAGACCAAACCCATGAACCATAATAACTACCAGCTATAAACGTCACGATTAATTATATCCTATACATAATTATATTACATCAAGTTTGAGTGCATGGCAGAGTAGGAACAGCTTTTATAGTGGAACCGAACCTTATGCAAATGAGGCGGCGTCGAGCAAAGCGTTGCCTAAATATTAGTTTAATATTTGGGAGATTGTATCACAGACCGGCGGCTGATTGGAATAATGATATAGCTCATTTGATATTGCGGGGTTGCGTAATGCATTGCAACAATCATGTGATTTGTAGTGTGTAGTTTTAAAATATATTTTTATAATACATATGTAGGTATGCTAGTTTTAAGGTATTTATGTATGGGCCACTAGTTGCCTGAAATAAAAATTTTCATTTCATTTCATTATTTCATTTGCACGAGCTTTTAATAGGCACGCTGTTAAGTGGGTCTATTAAGAATTTTATAATTGATCGATTAATAGTGTAGCTACACGATTAATAGTGTAGGACGGGAATAAATATTCAGCTTTAAAATATAAATTCTCATTCCATATAAACCCGAGAGTTTTAAGATTCAAATACACACAAGACACTCTGTCCGATTCGAACTTTAAGATATGTACATCAATTAATAGATCTAGAAACGATATGGATTAGATGTGTCAGTGTCCAAAGTGACGTTTTTGTTTGAAGAAACGTCACATTAGACACTGACATATCTTATCCATATCGTTTCTAGATCTATTATATGACGTATCTTAATGTGCGAATCGGGCCAACTAATAGCTCACAATTTAGTTTTCTATCCTAATACCTATAATAAATAATCTTTCATTGATGCATTTTTATGCAAGCAAGTCGGACACGCGCTCCTATTGATTATTCAATATGTTATACATAGATAGTTTCTTTGAAATAAATAAGGATCAAACTTTTTAATGAATCAATAAAGTTCCGTGTGTTGATTCAATGCACTGACAAAGTTACAACGGCCGGGTTGTCAGCCGAATAAATTATGTAAATAGTACGAGGCGGGGTCTCGCTTTCTTGTAAATGATTTGGCGTTTTAGCTCGATCTAATGGCGGCCCGGCCACGCACCTCATCTACATATCCTATAGTCCTTTTCACAAACTCCTATCTTACCTAACCTGCCGCTGTAAAACCTACCTTACGCCCTAGTAAACAAAGTTCAAATATAATTGCAAAATGACTGACATGTGAGTTTTATTACGTTTAATGTCAGTATTAATGCCACAAATTATTTAATTGCCCTTTACTGCGGCTCACACGCAAACTTAGCCTTAATAAACAATGGGTTTTGTTTTATGTCAACGGGCTTTTGATTATTTTAGCTAATAGCATACAAATTAAGGTAAGTAGAGTACTAGTGGTGTCACGATTTTGCTTTCGTATTTAATCTATTATTCAATCTGAAATGAAACCTTCAAAGCCTTTGAAGCCTTCAAACCTTTTGAAGCGCTGATGGCCTAGCGGTAAAAGCGTGCAACTTGCAATCCGGAGGTCGCGGGTTCAAACCCCGGCTCGTACCAATGAGTTTTTCGGAACTTATGTACGAAATATCATTTGATATTTACCAGTCGCTCTTCGGTGAACGAAAACATCGTGAGGAAACCGGAATAATCCCAATAAGGCCTAGTTTACCCTCTGAATTCGAAGGTCAGATGGCAGTCGCTTTCGTAAAAACTATAGTGCCTACACCAATTCCTGGGATTAGTTGCCAAGCGGACCCCAGGCTCCCATGATCCGTGGCAAAATGCCGGGACAACGCGAGGAAGATATATATATTCAATCGACGACCTCAACTTAAACTTAAAGCCAAAGCCCGTCGCCGTTGTGAAATTCAAAATATGAATAGGTAAGTACCTAATTTTTTATCAAAATGTGCATTCTACTCCTAGCCTTAAGGATGACTCACGCTAGACCGGGCTGTGCCCCGGCCGAGGCGTCCGACATGTCATTTTCTATGACGGCTGATCGGTGATCACGTGGTGCTTTCCATATAAAACGAAGCGCCGAAGCTCCGGTCCGGCCCCGGCCCGGTCTAGCGTGAGTCATCCTTTAAGTAGTAAGTACACTTGATCTTGTTACAAGTTCTCAAGATTCCTACAGCCACACAAGCGAAAGCCTGAGCCTTCGCACGAACCCACGAGGCGCTCGGAATGGCACCTCTGAAGTGCCAAGTGGGCGGGCTCCACTTTACCCCGTCACCTCGTTCCCAGATCGTGACAAATGGTGGCGGCATCTTTCATCCGCTCAATTCACAAAATCACTGCTAATGAAATAACAACTCTGTTAACAGGGGTTTAAAGTGCACGTTGCAATACGCGGGTTTTAGGAAATGTTGGAATGATAATGCAATAACGAAATTTGGAAATAATCGCAAATAGCCTTGAAATGCCCCGAGGGAGATATTTGTGAATTAAAAAGTACCTACCTGTGCCAAATTGTTATTATTAAGGGAGACAGATAAAAAATATAGAACACACAGATTCATCAAATTTGTAATGTGCAATTAATTATTCATATTATTTTGTGAACATTCCATTGTTTTAAAACTGAAATCGAACTTTAAAACTTAGATGCACTTAGAAATTGGTTTTAAATATACATATATTATTCTTATTCTTATTCGAATTTCGAAACAAAAAACAAGCTTAAACAAAACTGAATTTTTAAAACAGAACTTTCTTAGTCATCACCAATGTACCACACACCGATGTGTCGGAAGCCGGTGTTGCTCGAAGACCACACATGTTCCACTGCTGGGGCCCTGAGCATCAGGCCGCGCTTACCATCAGGCGATTCGTATACGTATTCGTATACTCCTATATCATAAAAAACTAAATTTGACATTTATTTATCTGCCTCTCCATCGCTCGACTAAAATCGAACCAAAAAAGAGCGTTAGATAGATAACGTTTTTCGATTTTCGATGTTGGCGATAGAGCATTCTGCTCTCATAGTACTTGTACAAGTTAGTACAGTCACATGCAAATTATATGTTACTCTTCGAAGGGCGCAAAAATATCTTATACGCTCTTATGACTCTACAAATAAGATCGTGTCAGATATTTTTGCGGCCTTCGTTGTGTAACATATTATTGCAGCTGATTCTACGCTACGACTCGGACATCAGTAATGACTACGATCAGTAAAAGTCTGTACAAAATGTTTTAATTAAACATTAGATGATAAAAAAGTGAAAGACAGCTTACCATATACTTACCGTACGCGCGTTGATTCGTGGTAATGCCGATATCAATCGTCGATCATTACATACTGATGCCTCGCAAAATGATTAAAGCATCGCGAAATATTAAATGAATCCCGTAATTGCAGCGACTCCGACTCATGCATAACAACGATATTTGCTAATTCCGACACAGATAACTTAACACTACAACAGATATGGCAATCACATACACGTTTTTGGTGGCAAGCTGTACCATGTAGGTTAGTGGTTTTCGCATTTTGTAACGTTTTAAAAATTTCGATTCTAAAACGAACATTTTGCATGTTGGCTTTATGTCGACTGAATACTGAAACTAAAACTGTATTAAGACCTAATTGTAAAGTATTCTGGCAAATAAACATTTCTATTTCTATTTCGAAAAAATCCCAATTGAGCGTGAACATGTTAAAGACGACTTGTTTTTTGCAACAGATATTAAAGATATACTTTACTTCGCATGTAGCACTGTCAGTGAAATGAAACGCAGAATTTAACATAGGTACTTACGGTCACAGGCTTTAATTATTGATCCATTTAGGGTTCAACCTAATTTGGCTGACAATATTAACCGTATGAAATGTCCAATGTAAAGTGAACTCTAAATGGCTCAACAATTAAAGTCCGTAACTCTACCTTATATTTTTACGGTTATAGTGGAATAAATACAATTTATTCAATTATCGGTTATTTATTAATAACTGATAAATTATAAATTGTGATAATTGGCAGGAAACAGCGCAGGATCGGGAAAAGTGGCGTGCTCTCGTTTCGGAGGCCAAGACCCTCTTTTGGTCGCTGAGCCATATTAGTTAGTTAGTTAGTGGAATAAATAATTCTTCTTGTCTTTCACAAACGAAAATTATGTAATCCGCGATTCCGCCGCGGAATCCTTGCCCATTGTCTAAGGGCGATTATCGAAATGGCGCCCCATTACATTGATAGTCGCTTCTGCGATAATATGCCTTAATGTGATACGCGTAATTACATACATGCGAGGGAATTACCTTACAGTAGCCGATGAAGATGTAATGGCGACTTGTCGTTAAAGCTAATAGGTGCGTGATGTGCTAGTTTGTCGTTGGTGGTCGAGGCTTAGGGCGCGTTTGCACTAGCTCGACTGTCAAATACATCCTTGCCCCTATTTAACCACGGTGACAGGTGCGACAATTGTCGACATCACTGTTACTGACGTCACAGGCTTCCATAGGCTACGGCAACTGCTTACCATCAGACGGGCGGTGTGCGAAGCTAATGACAATTGTCACAAGAAACACGACAATTGTCACGGAATTCCGACACAGAACTCATTTGCTGTCAAGAATTACCGACAATTGTCCTGTTTCTTGCTTCCCAAAATAAGTACTTATTAATTGGCGATATAATATTATTTTATTAACATGTTGGTGGCAAACAAGCACACCGCCCGTCCGTAAGCGGTTACCGTAGCCTATGGAAGCCTGTGACCTGACTTGTAACAGTGATGTCGACAATTGTCGCACCTGTCACCGTGGTGAAATAGGGGCCAGAAATGAGAAAACTAATCGTACATGTAGTAATTGTTTGCCTCATGCTACCTATGTAGATACTAGAGAGTAGAGAGTCAGCGAGATGCACAAGCAATGATACCAAAGTAAGATTAAATAGACATAAATATCCACTCACATCCTTTATGCAACTGTAGTTGCAAGCTGTCACCCTTATTTTCACATAATAATAGAGGTCACTGAAAAATATCAATCATGTGAGTGGTTAGGGTTCCGTAGCCAAATGGCAAAAAACGGAACCCTTATGGATTCGTCATGTCTGTCTGTCTGTCTGTCTGTACGTCCGTATGTCACATCCACTTTTTTCCGAAACTATAAGAACTATACTGTTGAAACTTGGTAAGTAGATGTATTCTGTGAACCGCATTAAGATTTTCACACAAAAATAGAAAAAAAAGCAATACATTTTGGGCGTTCCCCATACTTAGAACTGAAACTCAAAATTTTTTTTTTCATCAAACCCATACGTGTGGGGTATCTATGGATAGGTCTTCAAAAATTATATTGAGGTTTCTAATATCATTTTCTTCTAAGCTGAATAGTTTGCGCGAGAGACACTTCCAAAGTGGTAAAATGTGTCCCCCCCCTGTAACTTCTAAACTAAGAGAATGATAAAACTAAAAAAAATATATGATGTACATTACCATGCAAACTTCCACCGAAAATTAGTTTGAACGAGATCTAGTAAGTACCTACTTTTTTTAATACGTCATAAATCGTAAAGCGCAATTTTATTATGTTACTTGCTGCTACGGAACCCTTCATGGGCGAGTCCGACTCGCACTTGGCCGCTTTTTCCCTAGAGATCCTTAAAAGGTTCTACACGTATTTCGTTTGTGTGTGTAGGTATACTCGTTTAATTTTCGACTGTACTTCCTTAAAAATGTTTTGCAAAAATGAAATAAAACTTATAGGTTATAGGGCATCGTTGTGTTCATAAAAGTTCATATTATGTTAATTGCGCAGCATTATTCGTACCAAATTGTCATCATATTTAATGTATCTGAATATACCCTAGAGTAGGGAGCTTGACGGGCTTACTTCCGTTTGCTATTCAGCCCTCGGTGCACACAAGAATGCATTTAACGTCAACCGTCTATTATTTTACCTTTATCAAAGAGCTAACTAAATATGGGTTTAGCAATTGAAAAATTATATTGTACGCGTTCCTTGCTGACATGCAAATTAGGAACGTAACCGAAGCAGCTAATACGAATCAACCACGTGGCAAGTAGAAATTACTATTTATGTGGCCCGTATAAATGAGGTATAACGCTAAGCTTATTTATCGCAATATGTAATGTTTATAATTGCTTGATATAGTCTAAATCGCCATACAAAAATCATCGTGCAGCGAAATTAGGGACCGCTTTTGAATTTGGTAAATTCCCAGGTTCTCTCGTTGGAATTTGCTACGGGTTCCGCGCTTGCTTAATCTAGTCAAATGAAAAAGTCCTGCTTAGATCAAAGGTTATACACATAAATTATAATGGGTCTAACTGGAACCCTAGAAAAGTGAGGTTACATTTCAATATTTTTCATGCAACCCGTGATGCAATTTTACAACATTTAGAAAGCAAGGCAACCAAACAGCGCATTTTTATGTGAAAGCCAGTTCAAGACATCGTTCTTATTTTGGCGTTGAATAATTATTATCTATTTACATATATTATTTTGCGTTAGAAAAGAAACCCGTGAGAAAAGTTGTCAGACGCAGAAGCAGCCCATTAACTATTTCGTAATTGATGTTTTTAATGTCATCTGCAGCAAAAAGTGTTTATTTGTCTTTAACGATATTTATTTAGATTTATAGCAAACATGATAGTCTTAACCTCAATTTACCCAACCCGTCATTAAATCAAAAACAACTTATTTTTTCATAAACACGAAACTCAAAGGCGCACAAAAAGCCAATCAAAGGTTAACATTCAATTTGTAATTTATGCGTCAATCAAACTTGTTTATTCTACTCAGAAGTGGATCACATTGAGCAACGGCCACGGCTTCTGTGCTATAATTATGAAGCTTGGGATGATTCGACGCTGTTTTTGGAACTACCTGTCATTAATTGAAGTTACCTACTAGTTATCCAACACGAGTTTGTTTACGTATCTTTCAAACTTTTTTAAATGTTTCCATACTAAGTATAGAGTGTAGCGCCAAAATTCCGATGTAATGGCACTTAGATATGTTGTCGTATTAAGTGCCAGATTGAGTTCAAAATTTATATCTGAAGATCCAAGAATAGAGCTGAGATCTATCATAGGTCGAAGCTTTCAGTAGTACAAGTAAACCTCTAAAAAGCTCTTCGTGTTTTTTTTTTTCATTTTTCAGCTACCAGTAAGTACCACATTGATGTAGGTCTCTGCTCATATTTATTAGGATATTTTGGCATTACAACATAATGCTGAGCTGTGTCTTTCTTATTCCTCTCTTGGTTTGCGTTTTCAATTTTCCCGATATACCTTGCAGAGAGTTGACCAATATATTTCCCAAGAATTTTCGGTTTGCCTCTGCTTCGGTGACCATTACCTACTGAGTGAAAAAACGCAAACTACCTACTTCAGATTAAGTATTTTTTGGAATGTTTAATTTATCACCCAATCTCTCAGATAATTGCTCCTCTTGTAAGCAAGACATGTAACGTTCCCTTATTAATCGCAGTTAAGGAAGACAGAGTTATGATTAAAGGCTTACAGAATTACCAAGCTAAAAGAGCTAATATGTTTCAATCAAATTTGACACTTATTTCAATGTGAAAAGGGTTTAACGTTTGTGTTGTTTGTCGTGGTTCTGCTAACCACGTATCGCGCAATCGGTGTGTAATTGCGGCTTGACGGGCTCAAATTTTAATTAGTCGCGAACGGACACGTAAGGAGTAGAGACTGGTAGTCTGACTAGTCTCCATACAACGTTGTGCTATTCGTCACTGCCGTAAACGACACATTAGTCAGGTTGCAGACCAGTTTTAAAGGCATCTTCAGAGCGCTCTGGGGTAGTGAAAAGTTGAAAATAGATGACGTTATGAAGTTTACGACGAATAAACTGACAATACTTCGCTTATAAGTTCATAGGGGCCTTCGACAACAATAATGAGGAACGCGACTTTATAAGAGATTGAGAGTCGTAATTATTTTCTTGTCTCTGGTTACAAATAAGTGCCGTTCCAAAAGGCGTCAATCAGCCGTGTGGTGGCTTTGCGTCTCATAGTAGAGTAGGACCAAGTTTCATACAACCAAGCTTGCGATGAAAAGGTGTGGAAGTATCACCATAAAATAAACGTCAAAATTCTATGCAAATATGGCACTTATTTTGACACTCCCATACTTTGACACGTTAAATCGGCGCAGAGTTAGCTTAGACGGACTCTAGCTATTTTATTAAAAAGCTAAGAAGTGCCGTTACTGTTGCAAAAAGTGCCACACATGTAACATTATCTTTACTATACAATACTAAAGTGCCAAGCATTGTTATTAACAAGAGACTTTAAGATGCAATCACATCCATACAATTGCGTGGTTACACGCCATAACACCTTTGTTCAAATCGGAACAGCATCAATTCATTAGACTCGTCAAAACAATTGAATATCTAAAACACGAGCGCAACAAATCGTGACCGCGTGCCATTTGAAACTAGCATTCAATTCGTTAACCTCGTATCTTCTGTAACACGCCATTGTAAAGTCAGTCTTACGGTTTATGTGACAAAATTGGCATTTAATTGTAGAGTATTTAAGTGAGGAGGTTTAGAAAGATAATGGTGAAAAGATTTCACAGTGCTTGTTCGATTACACACATAACGCCGTATTTTGGCGTTAATTACATGGATTGAATCTGTCAGCCATTTAACAATATTGTCTCTGACCAATTGTCGAATTGGCTGCGCACGAGCGTTAGGTTTCTGTATAATTTCATGATCGTGATCACTAACGATTAACGATTAATAGGAACATGTCTTTGCTGCATTTGCTCGGAAAACTTTCCTTAGCATTTATTTAGACTGCTATAGCTTGCTGTTCCGACAGTTGAATGTACAAATTCAACTGCATTTTTGTACGAATTTTTTAATGAAAATTAGTAAATACATTTGAAGTTTCTCCCTTTTCTTCACGGTAGTGAGGAGGAAATTTATATTTCGCTCTGACTAGTTTATCTTCGGCTAAATATAAGGATAGCATATACATGTGAAATCCTTTTTTTTTAATTACAAATTGTAAATTAAATGAATAAAATAAAATTTTGGCTACTTATGAAATAAAACTAAAGTCTAAACCTAACTAAACATTAATAAAAATACCTAAAACAAAGCCCGGCCTCTTGACAAGATGCCCATCACGCATACAGGCAGCATTCCCGCGCTGTATTGCGATGGCAAGCCTTTGCGCGAGATAGCTTCCCGCGCGAGGGTCCCCCGTAGCCTCCCCTCAATCGCTTCCCGATTAAAATTGATTGTAAATATAAAAATTGTAATGATATTTTAAATATTTTTTTAAATACGCAAGGTAGGTACCTAATCCTCACAAACTTCTAGCAAGGTTGGTATATTTGGCAGTAATATGTTCGCAGATTGGTGAAGTGACTAGGTCAAATTCGTAAGCGAAAAGCGGCGCTTAAATGTGACTGTGTCACGCCAAGCGATGTCATTCCACGATTTACCGAACGTTTGTTATGGGCCCGTCGCACGCGCCGCTAATTTAGAACCGTATAACTGACGATACAACTGTACACCTACACACACATGGTGAGTTTCAGGATGCGGGTTGCAAAATTGCAATTTTTTTATTAGTTACTGGGCCAGTGGTATTTATCGAAATGTTTAAGTTGATAGGGCACTTTCGACTAATAACTTTATTTTGAATAAAAATTAATATTTTTTTTTTGTGTACTTACTTTTAAATTTTAATACTTACCTACCTACTTTTTATTATTGGTAAACAACTAAATTCTCTAAGCCTGAATACTTACTGAAAATCTCAGAGTCAGAACTTGGTGCCCATATTCGTATATAAAACTTAATAGTCTGGTATCATCGATGATGTGGAACTGACTATTATTATTGTGTACAGCCCTGAAGCGTAGCGTAACTTAATTTTTTTAGTTTAGGATTTTTTAGGTGTCGTTTAGATACCTTTGCTTTTGTTTTCTAAGTTTAAACACATACCTACTTACTGCATATTAATACTTAAGTGCCGGGGGCAAACAATCTTGCTCATCACACAAATATTAGCACATACCGGGAGAACGTTCTCAGAATTCGCGCTTCTTTCCCCATAGATCGTGTAGGTGTGTAGCGCTCTCGGGGCGTTAAGAACGCTCGTTTATCGAAGGCACCACGAACAAAGGCTGCCTCGTCTTAATTATTATGATTAATGACGCGGGCCGCGGCGCGTTTCAACTCGCTTTACTGTTGTAATCGAGAAATAAATTAATTTTATTAGTCGCCTTTCTAATAGAATATGAATTGAGCGTCAAGAGCATGAGAGTCGTAAAAAGTTTGAGAATGCTGCTAGTTTGTCAGTCAGATTAGTTTTCAATTAAGATTATTAAAAATACTTATGTTTATATACAATAATACATATATACTTACTAGTAAGAGTACATATTATAATTATATGTATACAACCTATTGCTTATTTGAAATAAATAAATAATGTGAGATATTTTTTCCATAGGTATATATAGTCTATTTACTTGGCTTCTTATATTAATAAATAAACATAAGAAGAAACAATCAGGCCTATTCGGATTTCGAGATAATCACAAGATCTAGAGACGATTTAGAGATCAACTAGATCTACATTAGATATCGACTAGATGTGACTTAGATATCTAAGTCATAACTTGTCAAAATCGTTTAAGAGGACCTCCAGAATCGCGGAAACGTCAAATTTGACATATCTATCTTACTTAAATATTTTTAAATTATCCATATCGTAACAAGTTACGATAACTACAACAATCTATCTATATATATGAATTAGATTTCTATTAGACTTCAACAAGTTGAAGTCTAATAGAAATCTAATTCATTTTCCGAATCGAGCCGAATGTCTTTCTAGTAATATTGGATCACAAACAAATGGAAATAATGCCCTACAAAACAAAGAGACTCCACCACTTGTTACCATTTCGAACATTTTCTCATGTGTCTAAGTTAAGCCGCGTATCTATGACAACAGTGGGATCCAGCATGCTTTATTACTGTGAGATAGGGATGCGTTTTGATTGATTTTCCGCAGCCGCCTTGGGGCGAGATCGTGGCAGAGATAATTAGAGGCCGGCTCTGTGGGAGCCATAAAAACGGCAAATTGACCGGCGGGATAACCAGAAAGGCACAATGTGTTAGATAATAATTTCCAAATTACAGGTTATGTTGGTTTGCGAGCGAGTATCGACGCGCTCTTTTTTGACCGAGGTGCTAAGGGCAGGATAATTATTATTTGGGTATCAAAGCGAGGTTTAGTACAGCTGCTACCTGTATAAATATTTATTATTTAAACTTCCAACGCCAATTTTGATGGAATCCAATTTGTGTGAGCTAATTAAATCGGCTATAAATATTGGAACGGGTTGCCGATGTCCGCGCTAGGAGCCGTGGGTGCTGTGCAGTTGCTAAACAAGTTTTTTTATAGTTTTTATTACGACAATAAAGTTATGTCGTATCTTAATAGCATTTTGGGGTTCCTTTGATATTTCTGACATTTAACTTTTTTTGGTGTAGGTACCTATATTAGGCTGCTTAAGTTTGGCATTGGTGGTCAGATTCTATTGTTTTTTTTTAATCTTTGGCGAGATTGCAAGGCTTCGCTGCACTTGTGATTCCGTTTAGTTCTCCGATATTAGCCAACTCATCAATTTGTTTCTTCTTTTTAGCTTCTAGGTACCAGTCACATTGCCTATAAGAAACTGAATTTCGGAAAAATAATTTGGCCCAATGTATTTAATACGTATGATTGTAATAACACTTTAAGGCATTAAAAAGTTACTTAAATCCAAAATGCAGTACATAGCGGCCCCCTTTGTTAAATCTATCGTTAAATTTAAATAATTAGGTACAATTATTTAGCAGTGGCGCTAGTGAGCACGTTGATGGGCTCTTAATCAAAACATTCAAAACACACGGAACCCGCATAGACAAGGAATGTCATCTAGACACGCGGCAGCGTGTCAAGCCAAGTTCAAGCAAAGGAACTGGCTAGCCAGCGCCGAGTGTAATATTACACGAACCACTTGGTGCCACTTTTGACACTTCTATAACTCAAAACCTCTTTAACGTAAACACATAAAACTACGTATGTTTAATTATATCCATAAGGACATCTAGAAGCCCAAATTTCATGAAGCTAGCTCAAACGGTTATAAAGATTTGAAGGTCAAAAAGTCGTAAATTTTAGTATTGACTGACTGACATATAGTACCTAAACCTAACCTACTTCCAGATGACCTAGAAGGATGAAATTTGGAATCCAGCTCGGTTATTGTGTGTACGCGTAGGAAAAAATCTAAAAATAAATAAAAGTTAAAAATTTGTGGGGGTCCCCATACAAAAAAAAAATTAATTGTAGCGTTGGAACCGTTACAAGCAGATATTTGAAACTATCCCAATATATGTATTATTATATTTGTTATATAACAGAAATATAAAAATAAATTTAAGTCAAAAAATAAGTGGTGTCCCCATACAAAAACTTGTTATACGCGCTAAACAACCGGCCAACACGCAAGAAAAAACATTAAATCTCAATACCTGCCTAGTTTTCTTTACAAAAAGTAATGATATCCCACCAAAAACATAAATGTAAAAAAGGAGAGCCAAGTTCAAAAAATTATGCTTGGATGTCGGCTTCGCCGCAAAAAGAATGGAGATGTAAATGAGTGCCATGTTCTATGCAAAATCCAAATATGTATTTATAGGAACCAAATAACGTTATGATACTTATAACAATTGCTGTTATAAATAAAAATGTGAGATCTTAAAGTAGGTTAGATTTGACTTGGCCGTTGGTGGGATACTAGTAGTAGTACATACTAACACGATTATTTCCCATTAGGTGTTAATGGATTCAAATCTATTAAGATTGAAATAATTTTGGTGTGAGAATCACAATTACAACAAAGAGAAGATTAGGTTGTATCCAATTCTTTCTAAATCGGCTTCTGTATATAAACAAGTGGTCGAGCGAGATCGAAGTAGTAGTCTATATATTAATTATTCATAACTTAAATATAACTTCCGTGTAACACATTTTTAATAACATAATGTTTTGTATAGACATAATTTGTCAAGTAGAGGTTTTGCTATACATTTATGTGAACAAACATTTTTTAAGTTAAGATATTTTTGGACAAAATAATTTTGTTCATTTGACAAAAATAAATTTGAGCGAACATTTATAGTCTAAGTAAAACATCTGGGAAAAAAACAGTTGGTCTTATATCTTATATATTATACCTGTATAAAAAATAGTTGCAAAGTAACAGTTTGGGAAATGATCATTTGTCGGATTTTAAGTTTTTTAAATGTTTATATGGGAAAGATTGAGTTCACAAACGTGCAGTTGTAAAATTTGGTTGGGAAACGAAAATTGGCCAAAAAAGTTTAGGTAAATTAAAAGGATCCCTAAATAAATACTTAGGGGAGACCGTACCTATTAAGGAACTAATTCTGTTGGAAACAGAAGCGAATGAAATAAACGTTTTTATCTAGTAACTTTAATTGGCTTGCTAACGGAATGTAGGTGTTTGTTTGTAGAAGCTTATACCAAACCTAGAAGGGTTCCAAACCTGAACCCTTACAAAACATTTATACATTTACACACGACGCAACATAGTTGCACTGATGATCTTCAATTAATTGCGACATTTATTACACTTTATGGTCAAAAACGAGTTCCAATAACGATGGGTGTTGTTTGTTTTTGCACGAGACCAATCAAGGTAAACATTGTTTCCTCTTATAACGACACACATACCTACATACTCATGAGTGTTAGCATTTATTGATATCGGTTGTATTTTAGACTGGAATTGATAGGGTTTTACTGTGTGAGAAATTCATTTCACCTATTTAAACAGCCATGATCCTGGCACGGGTAGTTAAGTCAGTATCCAATCTCGTAAAATGTATTTTTAACTTTAGTTTTGTATTTTATTTAGGTACCTGTCTTGTTTGTGTGTTACCATTAATCTGATCCCTTTTAATGACTCCTTGTAGGAATCCTTTCAAAATTTATTTGATAGTACCTAACACAAGTTATTTTGCTAAGGTGTTTTGGGGTGATTGGGCTCAAAATTTACAACTTATGATTTTATTTATACTGATGCCATTATGTTTTATTTGATATAACTACCTGTATTTGAATTGACGCTTTATACAAGAACTGTTCAAAAATCATTATCATCTTACTAGCGTTCTCCCTTTTTGCCAAGATTTTAAATTTTAATTAAAGCTTGGGAGATTAGCACAGGGATCAAGCCCCTGAATATCTTACGGGTACGAGTATTAAAAAATAAGTATTTTTTTTGGTTTACTAATGTGTTGCAGAAAGATTTTTGACATATTTTTGTATTGCATAATGTTACTTGGCAGAAATGTCGTTAGGCAGAATTACCTTTCCCATATATCATTTAGCATACAATCATTTCGCAGAGTTTTAAAATCCAGAACCATATTTTGGCATACTGTTGATGATCATAATAGTCTTTTAAACGAGTATTAATTTCGCAGATAAATGTATTGCATAATATTTAGGTGGCCGTTCGTTTTGTATGAGGTCGCAGTTCTAACCTAACCTAACCCACTTTTCTGGTGGCCGTTCGTTTTGTATGCTGCAGGATAATTATGGTACATAAAATTATGCTAAACCAAATCTGCAAAAGTAATCTTCTGCTAAATAATATTCTGCAAAATGTATAGTATGCTTAGTAATAATAATGCAAAGTAATATTTATGCCTAATTATCATTCTACTAAAAGTGTTTCTGCGATACATGTTATGCGAAGTGTATTTCTGACAAACAATATTATGCCAGAAGAGGGGAACCCATTTTTTTATAGTTATATTTCCCTTTACACCGACAACAAAGTGATAACCTAAATACCAGTAGGATATACATACTAGGACCATAATCTAAGTGAAATGCGGCCGCTTTAACATGCACTAATATTTATTGTAAGCTCACGCAAACTAACACAAACGCTTCACTCACCAGTTTGCATAAGGCGCAATATCGTCCGTCGCTATGAAATGTCACAGGATGGCCCGCGGTAAGACAATCGCGGAGAGCAGCTGGTGCAGGGCCCGGGCGCCGCTATTGGCCCGGGCCGCGAGGGCGGGGCTCCGTTCCCGCCTCCGCTGCTTTCCTAGATTAATGTCTCGTTAAACTGACATCCTATTCTCTTTGAGGATGTCGAGACATTTCAAGTAGTGATAGGTAAGCGTCTTCGTTGGCAATGGCATTATGAACGTCGTGAATAAAGCCATGGTATTCACATTACTGATTAGTGATAGCTGTTGTTCTGGCTTGCGTAGGTATGCATATAGGTAGGTACTCCAGCTAACTTATTATCTAGTACCTATAATGGTTAAATTGATATAATTATACTTCATCAATAAAAAATAATTGGAATTTTGTTAACAGTCGACCAATCAAAATGTTGATGGAATATGGAAACCGAGTTCACAATTGAAAAATGTCATCCTTTTAATTTTTCTACATATCTACCTATTATAACGACAAATTAAACATTAATTGGATGTATGTTAGGATAACGACAAAAAGATTTTAGTGTAACACTGTGAATCACAGAAAAAAACAGTTTCTTTAATTATTATTGCATTACGTGGATAATAAAATGACTGTTATTTAAGACAACAAAATATCCGTCCATTGATTTGGTGGTCAAACATAGAAAGCTCAAACAATGCCAGATGTCAAAAGAGACAACCCAATATAGAGTATGTAAGTAGTTACTTACTTGGCGCAGAAGAATGAAGAGGCCCGACCCAATTAAACGAAACAGTAAAAGAAGAAGAAGAAGAAACCATGTAAATAAATAACTTAAAACTAAGTTAGTTAAAACCAGCGGTTAAAACTCATAGGTATAAAGCTAAAAATCTAATTCTAAAGTTGGCCCCTGTGGCATGGTGCCAAAAATGCGGGCAGTATTTCCTCGCTGAATCACATTACTTACCTATCTAATTACGTTTTATTCTATAAGGCTAAGGAACAATGCATTATTAATGTATTTGTTAAACTAGCGACGGGCCCCGGCTTCACACGGGTAAACCTTAACAAATTACAGACCTAAACCTTCCTCAGGAATCAGTATATTGATAGATGAAAACCTCATGAAAATCCGTACAGTAGTTTTTTGCATTTATCGCGAACATACAGACATAGAGACGTGGCGGGGAATTTGTTTTATAAGGTGTAGTGATATTGTGAAATATAGTGCTGAATTTTATGCAAAATTTTACTCGTTTTGTTGAGTATAGCTGTGATCCAGAATCACTGGAGTTTGTATTCCAATATGTTTGTCCACCAATTTTTCGAGCCCTGTCGCAATACAATTGTATTTGTCAATGATAAATGGCCGCGGTCCTTTTCATCTCCAGCAGTCAAAGGCACCGACGGCTACACTCTCTCCTCGATTGAGAACCTTACATTCCATAGTTATAGAGTTCTATATTGATTGTCAATTTATAATTACAACACGGGACTAAATGATACGGTACTAATCAAGGCCGGGAATAAACGCGGATAATGCGGTTTAATATCGTTTGAAAAGAGCCTTTCGGCGGGTAGTCGCATTCAGACATAATGAGTTTATTCAAGGTTTTAATCGAGTGAATCGTCGTAAGCAAACAGTACTTGAGAGGTGCCGGTGTGGAGTGGCGCTGCGGGGGCTCCGATAGTAATTCGTTTTCAATTTATTTATATGTGTGAATCAACAATAGTGCAGTCAAGTATATATAAAAAAACCGGGCAAGTGCGAGTCGGACTCGCGCACGAAGGGTTCCGTACCAAAATGCAAAAAACGGCAAACAAAAACGGTCACCCATCCAAGTACTGACCCCGCCCGACGTTGCTTAACTTCGGTCAAAAATCACGTTTGTTGTAAGGGAGCCCCACCCATCTTTATCGAACGAGCGAGCGAAGCGAACGAAGTTCTTATTACATTCGACTTGGGACACGCGGCTGGCTAGGGGCACGTCCCGGCATTTCGATGTTTTTAAGCTGAACTATCAGAGGATAGTTTGATACTCAAGAACTTAAGTAAATTTGTTCTAATTTAAATGAAATTGGGTAAACGTGTAGTTGAGGGCATTATATTTTAGTCATTAAATTATGAGCAGGCTCGATCAAGGGGTTATTGAGCTAGAAGAGCCTAGAAGGCTAAAAAGCTATTTGTGAGGGGTCTTGCTATTCTGGTCATCTTTTTGCAAGAAAATTGGTCGAGTTTGGTATCAAATGATAGTGCTCGGCTTGCACTTTTATAATATCGTTTTTAAATTTACCATTTTGAAATAATTAGCAAGAGAAATATAAACATAATATAGGTATTTGACATTTGACACGAAATATTTCGGCTTACCACAGATACAGTATCAGTTAAGGGCTCCACAGACATTGTAATATACCCACGCGATTTTTGATCCATTGCCGCCTATAATGGGAGATAAAATAGTAGAAATAAAATAAAATAGAACTCTTAAATTTTCATACTATAGTCGGTCAAACAAGTTTGTCAGTAGAAAAAGGCGCGATATTCAAATTTTCTATGGGATGATAACCCTCCGCGCCTACATTTTTAGCCGCTTTTTTCTACTGACGGCAATGGCTTGACAGACTATAAATTGTTGCCATGTGTAAGCATTTTACGTCAAAAACGTGACAGCAATGTAGAAAGTGGCGCCCTCATTTATTAACCGACTTCCAAATCTCAAAAGGAGGAGATTCGATTGTGTTTTTTTTTATGTTTGTTACTCCATATCTCCGTCATTACTGGACCGATTTTGATTGTATGTATATGCATACAGATTGGTCTCGTTTTTGTCAAAATCCAGTTCTGATGATGGGATCCATGAGGAATCGAGGGATCTACTCAAATCTTAAAGGCATACATATAGTGATTTATGTGTTTTATCAACAAATCAAGCATATACATTCAAAAAAGTGACATTTTATGAAGTGGAACTGCTGATGATGATCAGAACGGAACTCTTCAATGAAGCATAGTTCACGTTGGGCGATTTGTCCTCTTCTTTATGTTTGTTAAGCAAGTTAAGTTTTTAAGCCACATTTTTGTCAAGCTCAAGTTCTGATGATGGGATCCACGAGGAATCGAGGGAACTCCTCAAATCTTAAAGGCATACGTATAGAGATTTTTTTATTTTCATCAGAAAATCAAGCATTTTCATTCAAAACTGTCGCATTTGATGAAGTGGAACTGCTGATGATGATCAGAACGGAACTCTTCAACGACGCATAGTTCACGTTTGGCGATATGTCCTCTTCGTTATATTTGCTAAGCAAGTTAAGTTTTTAAGCCACATTTTTACGAAGCTTGAGGTCTGATGATGATATCCATGAGGAATCGAGGGATATCCTCAAATCTTAAAGGCATGCGTATAGAGATTTGTGTATTTTCATCAGAAAATCAAGAATTTACATTAAAAACTGTCGCATTTGATGAAGTGGAACTGCTGATGATGATCAGAACTCTTCAATGACTGTAGACGTTTGGCGATTTCGAATTTAGATTTTGACGGAGCTGGCCCTGGAGCCAGACCTGACCCGGATCTGGGCTCTTATCTGGACCTGAACCCGGATCTGGACTTGGACCTGGACCAAGACCTAGACCTGGACCTCGACCTTGACCTGGTCATGGACCCGGAACTGGCCCCGGACCCGGACTCGGACCCGGACTCGGACCTTGACCCGGAAAACCACTGATACCTAAGCTAAATAAACCACTATGATTACCTACCATAAAATGTAGGTATAAAGTACAATGATGCCAAACTTACTAGCCCCTCCCGTTCAAACCCCCGTACACCACACCGCACGCGCCGTTAAGTGGGTTAGGTTAGGTTAGAACTGCGAGACTTACAGAAACGAAATGCTACTATAAAAGTGGTTTTGGTTAGGTTCGAACTGCAATCCTCACAGAACCGAACTGCTATCAGAGAAGTGGGTTCGTGAGGCTAAAACTGCGACCCTTACAGAAACGAAATGCTACCTACTAGAAAAGTGGGTGGTTTTACCTCCTTTTCTACATAGTGCACCATCTATGTACAATAATGTCAATAATCTTTCACCGGCCCCCATAGAAGTCGGTTTTTTTTTTTTGAAAATTATTTTCTTCTATTTTATGTCGAACTATACGAGTAAGTCGGTGCAACAAAGTCAATCGCTCTATATAATTTTTGGCAAACCGCGAGTTCTCAGTTCGGGGCCAACTACTAGTTTTATTCTGTTTTTAGTATTTGTTGTTATAGCGGCAACAGAAATACTTCATCTGTGAAAATTTCAACTGTCTAGCCATCACGGTTCGTGAGATACAGCCTGGTGACAGACGGACGGACGGACGGACGGACAGCGGAGTCTTAGTAATAGGGTCCCGTTTCACCCTTTGGGTACTGAACCCTAAAAAAACTAGTAACGCTTTAACTTAATGGTACAAATAAGATTCATATAGTCAATAAATTACATTGAAATTATTATTTCAATATATGTAAAACCCAAAATAAATTAAAAACTATAAAACATTCCGGCTGTCACCTGGTCTAAAGGTGCCAAAAATACAAGCGGCGTTGCCGCGTTGTACGTCAAGCAAGACGCGTTTTCTGTACCAGGTAAGAGCCGGAACGGAGGTCATAATCACAAGTATCACAACCCCTTTCCCTAAAACGCCGCCCTAAAGTTTTGATGAATAATTTGGCCTGAATGAGGGGAAATCTGTTCACCATCGACCTGGTGGCCTAGCCAACCTAAGAGATCTCAGGCAACCCCAAAACTCGAAAGAGGGTAGGCAAAATAATAGGAACAGGTAAAAGAAAGGGAGAACTCGTAAATTTTGTGCATCAATACTGAAAATAAAAAGCCTTATGGACCTGCAAGATTGATCACTGACTTAGCAACATATGTAAGTACGAGTATGTCACCGGTAGCGATCGGACAAATTTTAAGTAGGTACCTACGTCTGTCTGTCACCCTCCTACCCTTGAGATAAATACATATAAACACCACCATCACACACCACATGATCACACACCGTATCCACACACCACACACGTATTACCAAGCGACGTAACTCTAATTTAGTTTTAGTATAATAAGTAAGAAGCTATGTGAACTAAAAGCCTGTAAAAGATTCAATCTGCGAGTATTTTCATTTAGGAACGAAAATACATTTTACAATATACCTAACTGCTTACCCAACTCACGACTTTGACACATGTACAATAGCACGATATGCGTAATCGCGTTCCAAAAGACATTTGCGGTTATTGCCGACACAATAAATTCAAGTAAAATTACCGCCATTTCTCGACAATAATGACTATAGACATTAAACAGGAGAGTTAATGCATTTAAAATCAATGCAGGGATTGTTGTAGTACAATGGTTGCCGGGAGGTGTGCCGGGATCGTCTCGATTCGGCACGCTCCGGCGGTGCCGTGACAACGCCACAATGCGCGAGAGCACGCCGCGATTCAACGCGTTAGATAAAAGATTAACGACGCAGGTTGTGCATTCCTATTGTAGAACAAGTTCTTGAGTAACCAGTCAAGTGCAAGCTCAGGATTTGTACGATTATGTGTAATCTGGGGGCGGGCTTATACTGGATATGTCGAACCATCGACTCGCCCATGGTCGATAAGAGGTTGAAATTACATTTCAGGACCACCTCGAGTGAGCGCCGCCATTTGTTTCAATACACTTCCACCATACACAAGCACGCATATTTTAATTGCAGAGTTTGATTGGTAGGTGTGGGAGTGTTAGCTAAGCTGCCAGGTTAGTCGCCTTAATCGTAAGTGATTGAGCAACTCTTGTAAGGACTGACCTGACTGGGACTTGACACCATAGATAGGCACATAAACACCAAACGCGGACACCGGATACCTACGTCTTTAAATTCTGAAATTACTTATTTTCAAAATGTTTAAAAATAACAATTTATCTTCTTCAAACAGTATTCACCAGCCTTGACGCTGACTGACGTACCTACGGATACATTAAATTAAGCCCGACACTATCGCCAATGCCGTGACCTCTACTCTGTATCTTTATGTACTTAAATAAAAGTAAACAAATAATTTATAAATTTTCGGGTCGTTATAACATTTTATTGATTAACCAACCAAATACAAAACTACCTGGATGTGTCACTGCACGAGCTGACTTTGACCTACATTATTTGATCATGTAATGGTTTCATCTACCCTCAACTGGCTTAAGAAGCCATTTAAGGGTATATTTTGTTTACTCTTTTTTAAATACCTAAAGATACAGACTACAAGAGTAAGTCTGCTCTCCCCACTCTCGGTCGTTTTTGCTATAATTTTCGCAGTGGCTATAAGCCACCGACTTCAACAACTTCAAAACACATTCAGGGATTCAGAAACAATAACATGTTGTTCCTGATATGTAAATGTAAAGTTGGAGGTAGATTTACAGCCAGCATTAAAGTCTCACAATGGCGTGCGGTCGGGAGCAATGCGGGTGCGTTGCGCGGCTTTATGTGACCAATTACCCTTTACTGCCTCTTTTACTACCCCGCGTATTTAGTAAACATTGTCCCATTCTACATAATACTCGCTGTTGCGACTGTTTCTTTGGTTTTATCCGCCCCTAACTACCGTATGCGAAACTACTAATAATGTGCACGAAACACAAGACGCGTGTATTGTACGAGTATATATGTCGCTGAACACAAATACTCTGGGCAACTACAATAGGTTTATTCAAAATTATACCTTTCACATTCCAAAATATTCACAAAAAATAGCAAGACAATATGTAGTTACTTAAATGTTTGCTAATTAAACTTACTTGCATAAGATGTTTTGAATAGCTTCACGCCAGATTGATACCTACTACGTACTTATTGATATATCACTTAGCTAAGTACCTGAGCCTCCTTACAGTGGTAACTCCCGTTATAGTAGTATAGGTGCTAATAAGTATAGTAACTTTCACACGAGGAGTCTGTTTGCGGGATCCTGCATGCATACTACAGAAAACTGAATCCTGCAAAATGCCGTACCCGCAAAAAACTGGACGTCAGTGGGAAACAGCTCTAACTGCATTTCTGTTTTTCTTATTGTTCATCTCAAGTATATTCCTCTGAAACTGATGTTTTAAAAATTATAAATACCCATATCTTTCTACACTTTGTAAAATCTCTGACAGAGCCTGCATTCCTCGTCCACTTTCAACCGTTTTAAAGACAACAACGACAATGCTGCAAACACCTCATTTTAAGCAAGCAATAAGCAATGTAAGATACAATCGAGGAAGATTTACTGAGTTATTATAAATATCTATGTAGGTTTAGCTGAAGCTATTTATGTAGGTTTTGCCTCAAATTGAAGGCTTTGATTAAGAATATGATAATCCGCCATCAGATTTATCGCAGTGGCCAAGGCGCTTACAAATCTCTGAACACGCCTTTATTCTCAAGCCGTTAGAGTGCGTGTTCAAATAGTTTTGAGCACCTCGACCGCCCTGATATATCTGATAGCGACTGTACAATCGGCCCAAAATATTTAGATTTGTGAGACATGTTACGCGAAACGTATTTCGGAACAGTCTGTAAGTAGAATGTTAAAGTATAACTTACCTACCTTACAGAATTCTCCGGTATTTTGGATAATTTTGAAAATTTTCAAATTATCTGGTTTTCGAACTTTTTGGAAAAAAATCCGCAACTTGCACATGTGTAAGGAAACCTACTTTTAATACGTGACATTAAAAACGTGCAAATTCATAAAATGAAATCGGCGGATTTAACCACCGCCTGGACAATGGAGGAAACAATAACCAACCGTTTTAAGTGAAAGTATAAACACTTGGCGAGTACACGTTTGATAATAATTGTTATAAACATCCAACACCCTTCACACCAAACTCATAATTAAACCTTAATAATAAACCCAGGAACAAAACCAACATGATAAGTTTTAGTAAATTACAGCTGTCAGATCGACAGCAAAACGCCGTAAACCCTGTTTCTGGGTCGAGAAATATGAAAGTGAGTCAGCCCCTGTAATTAGGAGGATGCTCTTCCCACCGCCGCCAAATGGTCTGCCGGCAATCAATTAAAACAATATTTGAAATAGTGCCCAAAAAAAGTTAAAAGGAAGTGCTCGAGCTAATAAACATTTTGTATTATGTCCGATACGAGTCGGCGTCCTCGTCTCTCGTAGGGCGTCTCGCTCACTTGCGCCGATGCGTCTACGTAGGCCGGGAATATTATTCCCATAGCGTAGCGCATCAAGCTTTGATCTCAATCTAACCAGTAATAAATTTGGATTTTAAAGTAGAGCGGGATTTCAAGCACACTAATTTTATTAGGCTCCATATACTATGTATTATGCTTTTTTTTTCTTTTTTTTAATGTTTTATTGATTTCGTTAACTCTGATTGTACTGTACCTAATATTTTTAATTAAATACCACGTTTCTGTTGTGAAACCAAATCATACCAATAAACTAATAATGGTGTGTCTGTTGTCTGCGGTGCCACACATTTTAAATATCTATGTGAGAACTATTAAAAACTTTTAAATAATATGAAATAATGTTCTTACAACTAGGATGCTATTAATTATTTTTGCATTGGTTTTATACATTTAATGTATCTCTGTTGTAAAAAAATACGCATAGTCATTATGATTCCTGAGGCATTGAAGACACTGGTTTTCCCAGAGGCGATTGGCTGCCAGCCCACGGTAATGTGTAATATGGGGTCGGCACAAAGAAAACGCGCTCGGATGAGTTATGGCCGCGCGCGTTACCGTCAAAGCCTCCTTGTTTGTGAGAGCCGAAAGTAATTAACTTCAACTTAGTTGAGATTACGACTTTTAAATCTCCGCAAGTGATCATTTTTGAATAGTTTGTGAGGTTTGTACTCTAATCGATGAGGTATGCTTTTACATAATTGTTAGGGCGAGCGAAGCGAGCCCTATCACTATTCGACAAACTATGCATTCTTGTGGTACACTTTACGGAAAAACTACTGCACTGTTGGGTTTGAGATTTAACATAGTAATTTAAATTTATGTCTAGATGTGTTATCAAACATAAAAATATCATTTTATAAACCTAAAAAAATACAATAAAGTAATAACACTTTGTATTACTACTAGCGCCATCTGTTGGCAAAATAATGAATTAACATTCGTGCTAATGTTAATTATTTATTTCTGTAACAAATGTTAGTAGTATAAATATTGGACATTCTTATACAAATTGACTAAGCCCCCACAGTAAGCTCAAGCAGGCTTGTGTTGTGGGTACTCGGACAACCATACCTATGTGGTGTTTTCAATTTCAATAAAGTCGATGGCGCTTACGCTATTATCAACGATGAATACAAAAGTGGGTTAAAATTTTGGATTTAGGCTAGGGTTGCCATAAGTGTGGGGACTCAGACCGGGACATTAAAGAAAACCGGCCAAATGCGAGTCGGACTCGCGTCGCGTTTAAAGGGTTACACAATTTGTAACAATGTATTTTTTCATGTGAAACGTGAGTGAAATGTCTATAATTAAGTCCGACTCACGCTTGACTGCACATTTCTAATAGGTTTTCCTATAGATTGGTAAAGAACTATTTTGTGTTTTTTTTTTTCAAAATTTTAGCACAGTAGTTTCGGAGAACATTTTCCATGTGTTTAAATGATTGTTCATTGACCAGTCAAGCTACCAACTACCATGTAAATTCAGGGGATTCGGGGTCAACCAGCAAAAAACGCGAGCGAAGCGAGCGCGAAATTTTTTCGACAAAATTGTGAAAGCGTGTTAAGAGCGCTCTTACAAGAAAAGTCGAAATAATGCAAAATTGATGATACTAGTCGACGAAATTCAGGACTTTGCGCTCATTATTAGAAACAATGAGTGCTTGTTCCAGTAAAAGCGTCTTCTTATCTTTATAAATATCGTTGTAAATATTAGAAAAAGGACTTAATAAATTAGTAATGATTTTTTTTCTGATGGTCGTTTCCGAAAAACCCCGTGAAGCACTGAATGGCGAGCTCTTATTTGGAAATGTTGAGAATTTTACTCTGCTAAACCTGGCTATTTTGTATTACTAATACCCTGTACTTTAGGCATATCAAACTATATTTTTCCTACATACCTTTGAGAAAGAGAAAATGAAAGTAAAACGAACTCGATTTTCTCTCCGAAACAAGTGTCAATTCCTACGAAAATCTACTTAATATCGAAGTCATTTTCATACTCAAGCAATCTGCAACGTTTGCTTATACTGTTGGTATACATTAGTGTTTATGAAATTCTACTATAATTTTTTGGCAATTTTTTGAAAACTACTCTATATTACCGATGACGCGCGCTGCGCCAGCTCAGTGCCGCGGCAGAGCTTGTAGAGGCAGGACGTGTGTCGGTCGGCTCCGCACATTTTCAACGGCAACGACGAGGTTTTTTATCATTGTGTGCGGCGGGCGCCGTGTAAAACGCTATACTGTGTGCGTGTAAACCGCAACGAGAGACTTTGATCCTAGCACTGTTTTTATAGTATTATAATTTATAATGGTACAGTTTAATAAACTACCGGACAGGATTAAAAATATTTGAAACGACCTGACATTCTATATGTATTTATTTGACTCAAGATAGTACTCAGGGTCTGATGATGGAGCCGGAAGGTGGTCACCGGTACCAATCAACCATGCAACTAAACCACTTCGTGTTTAGGCTCGTTTTATTCATCTCAACAAGATCTTTGACACAAGATAGTACTCAGGGTCTGATGATGGAGCCGGAAGGTGGTCACCGGTACCAATCAACCATGCAACTAAACCACTTCGTGTTTGGGCTCGTTTGATTCGGCTCAACAAGATCTTTGACTTAAGATAGTACTCAGGGTCTGATGATGGAGCCGGAAGGTGGTCACCAGTACCAATCAACAATGCAACTAAACCACTTCGTGTTTAGGCTCGTTTTATTCGTCTCAACAAGATCTTTGACTTAAGATAGTACTCAGGGTCTGATGATGGAGCCGGAAGGTGGTCACCGGTACCAATCAACCATGCAACTAAACCACTTCGTGTTTAGGCTCGTTTGATTCATCTCAACAAGATCTTTGACACAAGATAGTACTCAGGGTCTGATGATGGAGCCGGAAGGTGGTCACCGGTACCAATCAACCATGCAACTAAACCACTTCGTGTTTGGGCTCGTTTGATTCGGCTCAACAAGATCTTTGACTTAAGATAGTACTCAGGGTCTGATGATGGAGCCGGAAGGTGGTCACCAGTACCAATCAACAATGCAAGTAAACCACTTCGTGTTTAGGCTCGTTTTATTCGTCTCAACAAGATCTTTGACTTAAGATAGTACTCAGGGTCTGATGATGGAGCCGGAAGGTGGTCACCGGTACCAATCAACCATGCAACTAAACCACTTCGTGTTTGGGCTCGTTTGATTCGTCTCAACAAGATCTTTGGCACAAGATAATACTCAGGGTCTGATGATGGAGCCGGAAGGTAGTCACCGGTACCAATCAACCATGCAACTAAACCACTTCGTGTTTAGGCTCGTTTGATTCGTCTCAACAAGATCTTTGACACAAGATAGTACTCAGGGTCTGATGATGGAGCCGGCAGGTGGTCACCGGTACCAATCAACCATGCCACTAAACCACTTCGTGTTTAGGCTCGTTTTATTCGTTTCTATAAGATCTTTGACACAAGATAGTACTCAGGGTCTGATGTTGGAGCCGGAAGGTGGTCACCGGTACCAATCAACCATGCAACTAAACCACTTCGTGTTTAGGCTCGTTTGATTCGTCTCAACAAGACCTTGGACACAAGATAGTACTCAGGATCTGATGATGGAGCTGGAAGGTGGCCACGGGTACCAGTCTACCATGTAACTGAGCCACTTCGTGTTTGGGCTCGTTTGATTTGTCGCAACAAGATCTTTGACCCAAGGTAGTACTGAGGGTCTGATGATGGATCCGGAAGGTGGTGACCGGTACCAATCAACCATGCAACTAAACCACTTCGTGTTTGGCTTCGTTCGATTCGTCGCAACAAGATCTTTGACACAAGTTAGTACTCAGGGTCTGATGATGGAGCTGGACTGTGGCCACGGGTACCAGTCTACCATGTAACTGAACCACTTCGTGTTTGGGCTCGTTTGATTTGTCGCAACAAGATCTTTGACACAAGGTAGTACTGAGGGTCTGATGATGGATCCGGAAGGTGGTCACCGGTACCAATCAACCATGCAACTAAACCACTTCGTGTTTGGCTTCGTTCGATTCGTCGCAACAAGATCTTTGACACAAGTTAGTACTCAGGGTCTGATGATGGAGCTGGACTGTGGCCACGGGTACCAGTCTACCATGTAACTGAACCACTTCGTGTTTGGGCTCGTTTGATTCTTCGCAATAAGATGTTTGACATAAGATACTACTCAGGGTCTGATGATGGAGCTGATGATGATAGACAGGTACCCGTCGCCACCTTCGCGCTCCATCGTCAGACCCTGAGTACTACCTTGTGTCAAAGATCTTGTTGAGATGAATAAAACGTGCCTAAACACGAAG
This sequence comes from Cydia splendana, assembly GCF_910591565.1. NCBI lineage: Eukaryota > Metazoa > Arthropoda > Insecta > Lepidoptera > Tortricidae > Cydia > Cydia splendana. The sequence goes on from NC_085963.1 coordinate 7,450,413, forward strand.
TGGTTTAGTTGAATGGTTGATTGGTACCGGTGACCACCTTCCGGCTCCAACATCAGACCCTGAGTACTATCTTGTGTCAAAGATCTAGTTGAAACGAATAAAACGAGCCTAAACACGAAGTGGTTTAGTTGCATGGTTGATTGGTACCGGTGACCACCTTCCAGCTCCATCATCAGACTCTGAGTATCACCTAGTGTCAAAGATCTTGTTGAGACGAATCAAACGATCCTAAACACGATGTGGTTTAGTTGCATGGTTGATTGGTAATGGTACCTTCCAGCTCCATTATCAGACCCTGAGTACTGTCTTGTGTCAAAGATCTTGTTGAGACGAATCAAACGAGCCCAAACACGAAGTTGTTTAGTTACATGATAGACTGGTACCCGTGGCCACCTTCCAGCTCCATCATCAGACCCTGTGTATCTTCAGTGTCAAAGATCTTGTTGAGACGAATCAAACGAGCCTAATCATGTTACTACATGGTTGATTGGTATCCGTGACCACCTTAATCATCATCAGATCCTCAGTACCAGTTCGTTTTTAAACCCTCGTTGATACAAACTTTACAACCTATAGGTACCAAATGCAATGACGAAACATGTAAATAAGCGAGTAGGTACCTATAATTTCTTTCGAATATTACTCGATGGCGATTACCTTCATAAGTACGAGTATGGGGCTATTCATAAATTACGTCGTTTCAAATGGGAGGAGTGGGGGGGGGGGGGGGGGTCTGGACATCGGATGATGGTAACATGACGTAGGAGGAAACAGATTCATCCGAAGCTTGATTTTTGGATGATTTGAGGGGTGGGGGTGGGGGGGGGGGGTCAAAAATCGTCAAAAATAGATGACGTAATTTATGAACAGCCCCTATGTACATTTGCACTGCATTTAGTATTTTCGTACTTACCAAATAACAGTTTTAGAACTTTAAAAGTTAAGTACAGTTAGTGTTGTTATGGTTGATTTCAATATGCTTCGCGAAGGATCAAGAATGTTTAATCCATCATTGTAGTGCGAGTGTGGTAGAAGGGATCGGCATACTGAGCTCGCACGGCCTGCCGCAGCGCGTAAAATACCTAAACTCGCTCAACGCCGAAATGTAATAGCGCTCTTAAAAAGGCCGGGCCGGGCCTAAAAATCCGAAGTTCCCCAGTGAGGCTACCTTTCATGCGAGGTCGAAGCCGTGCTTCAGGATAAGCTCAGCTAGAGCATAGACGCCAACCAATGTCCATTGTATTAAAAAGCGAAACCGTAGGCCGAGCTTGGCGCAGCGAGGTCAAAGGCTAAGCTGAAGAAGACGAGATTTGGAAGACAAACCAAAAATTTAGGTAAAATGTGAGGCTGAAGGTCGAGCTCAGAAATCTCCACATTACTTAATAAGCCCGAAGCGTACTTATAACCAGCGCGGTGAGCTTTCATGCGAGGCAAAAGGCCAAGCTTCTCAAATCAAATTTTTATATTTGTTAAAAATTAAGCGACGCTGAAGGTCGAGCTGTAAGAAAGCAGCGCTAGTGTTACTCAACAATAATATGTGTCATATGTACAAGAGTTACTCGGAGGGCCGAAGTTCCATTGATGAGGTTTTAGGCCCTTGGGAGCCTGAAATTCGAGCTTTACATTAGACTTTAAAAGCTATAAAATAACATAATTTACATAATCATCTAATTATTGTGTGTCTGAGAAACTGATATTGGACATTAGGTAAAAGTAGGTACCATAAAACATTTTTTTTTAATTTTGGCCATTCGAAACGTAAAAATGTAGGTATATTATTATTTAAGTCCAGCCCCCTACTAAATAACTATGATTTTTAAACCGGGACAATTTTCTTATCGGCCGGGACGCCGGGACACCGTGCTTCAAACCGGGACATGTCCCGGCGTACCGGGACGTATGGCAACCCTAATTTAGACCCACCTCGCTTCGCTTGGTTTGATTCCCAATTTAGCAATTAAGTTTCTGTGAACAGGTACCTACTAGAACAATCAATTTTGCTGTATATTCATTGCGGAGGTCAATTTACTTCTAATGTTTTGTGACGCTGATGAACTGATCAGTCATGTTGTATTAGCAAACTTAAATCGGGTATTTTCAGTTCGAGAAACTGTTTTGGCGCCATTCATTTATTACGTAAGACGATTTTGGGGTGGAGGGGGTCGAACATATCTTATTTTTTCTTACAAAGGGGGGGGGGGGGGAGGGGGTTTTCATAGTTCTTACGTAAGATCACAAAGATGCGATTTTTTTTTCTATGAAATTATGACGAGCTCAAGTACCTTTGTACAGGTACAAATAAACTGTACTGCACTCCCAAGTGCTCATCATGACGAGTCGGATGTCCAAAACAGCGTGTGTCCATGTAGGTCTATAGGCACACGCTGTTTTGGTCATGCAACTCGTCTTGATGAGTACTTAGGAAAGTAGTAATACCCAAGATAGAGCTGGTGCTCAACCTTGGCTGTACCTAGTGGAACTCAGGTTTGGTGCAACACAGGCACACGCTATTTTAGTCAATCGACACGTCTTGATGAGCACTTAGAAGAGCAGTACCAAAGATAGAGCTGATGCTGAACCCTGGCAGTACCTAGTGGAACTCAGGTTTGGTGCAACATAGGCACACGCTGTTTTAGTCATCCGACTCGTCTTGATCAGCACTTAGGAGAGTAGTACCCAAGATAAAGCTGATGCTGAACCCTGGCTGTACCTATTGGAACTCAGGTTTGGTGCAACATAGGCACACGCTGTTTTGGTCATCCGACTCGTCTTGATGAGTACTTAGGAAAGTAGTACCCAAGATAGAGCTGGTGCTGAACCTTGGCTGTTCCTAGTGGAAATCAGGTTTGGTGCAACGCAGGCACACGCTGTTTTAGTTAATCGACACGTCTTGATGAGCACTTAGAAGAGCAGTACCAAAGATAGAGCTGATGCTGAACCCTGGCAGTACCTAGTGGAACTCAGGTTTGGTGCAACATAGGCACACGCTGTTTTAGTCATCCGACTCGTCTTGATCAGCACTTAGGAGAGTAGTACCCAAGATAAAGCTGATGCTGAACCCTGGCTGTACCTATTGGAACTCAGGTTTGGTGCAACATAGGCACACGCTGTTTTGGTCATCCGACTCGTCTTGATGAGTACTTAGGAAAGTAGTACCCAAGATAGAGCTGGTGCTGAACCTTGGCTGTTCCTAGTGGAAATCAGGTTTGGTGCAACGCAGGCACACGCTGTTTTAGTTAATCGATACATCTTGATGAGCACTTGGAATAGCAGTACCCAAGATAGAGCTGATGCTGAACCCTGACTGTACCTAGTGGAACTCAGGTTTGTTGCAATATAGACACACGCTGTTTTGGACATCCGACTTGTCATGATGAGCACTTAGGAGATTAGTACCCAAGATAGAGCTGATGCTGAACCCTGGCTGTACCGAGTGGAACTCAGGTTTGGTGCAACATAGGCACACGCTGTTTTGGTCATCTGACACGTCTTAATGAGCACTTAGAAAAGCAATACCCAAGATAGAGCAGTACGCAAAAATAAATTCAAGGACATTGGCTCGCTGACCCAACATTATGTAGGAAAGCCAGTTGGCTTCCTTACAAAAAGTACTGGGCGACCGTGTAGGATGTAATAAGCGCTTATGAAATTGTATATTACGTGTGGATGATATTGGCAATTTGATTTTCTCGTCTGGACACGTTTTTAATGGACAAAGTAAAAGCTGTAACAAACAGGCGTACCGGACAGCAACCGGGGTCCGGTTAGTATATTTCTTTCTTGCTCTCACTTATAGCTGCGTTCTTAACGGACTTATTACGTACCCACTCGATCAAACATGGAACAAGCATCGGATTGGATCAAAGTCGCGGTCCGGTACGTTTAGGAAGAAAAACTCCGCGAGCCCTTACAAAGCTCTGCTTTTTGCTAGTTATTTTACTTTAAATTGTATAAATTTATAGAGTTGCGTCCTAACCAGTTACAGTAACTACATAGTTAAAGCAGCTAGGTTACCTGTATTTACTTCATGAAAAGTTATCTTATCGCAACCACAGTAACATCAAAATAAATTCACTTCCGGTAAATGTGTTACTGTAAACACATATATATGTTACTGTAAAAGCCCGAAGTACGGCAAAACCTAGGTCTTACCGGTAAATCCTAGTTTTTACCGATGCCGATCGGTAAAAGCCCGAAATGTTAATTCTTACTAGTTTACTTCGGGCTTTTACCAACACCGATATGGTAAATCCTAGGTCTTACCACGGCGACCGGTAAAGTTTGAATCATGCACTAAACTACATAAACTGTTGCCATAACCAAAAACAACGCACTGCCACCGAACTTCTGCAAAATCACCCATAGCTTACTAGGTTGAAATTAACATTCGCACAAATTAAAAAAAAATGCCTTTCCCACCCACAACAAAATACAAGAACATTTAAAACAGAAAAAAGTTAACTTAGATTCACCCGCTGTTCTCCTATGATTTAGACCGCGTATAAGAGGCACCATTGAAACAGCTAATCGAGTTTGTCGGCCGATGGTATCTCTGACCGTGCGTTAATAATACTAACGCCTCTGCGGCTATCGTGTGTTATGATGCAGGATGACCTTCACTAATTTATGAGAGTCTAAATGCCTAGTTTAGGTACGCTGATGAAATGTTATATTATAAGGTTTTGAGTACCTACTAAGAGATAGCTGTGTGTGTGTACCTGTATTTATGATTTTTTTTCACAGAGAATATGCAACACCTATTAAGAGATTTATTTTTGATTCAAGTCGATTGTAAGAGTGTATAGTCATTAGAAATATGAGTCGATCCTAAAACATTGTATGCATAAAATTGTCATTTCAACAATTCTGACAGCAGGTTTCTTTGCACTCTACATTGAACCACCTAAAATACCGAAGATAATAAGGGCATGTCGCCGTACGACACGCGTTCCCTGAGGAACATGCGGTCACTGCGTCCACTCGGAAATGGAATAACACCTTTACTTTTATAACACCAATAGATAAACTTGCGAGTACCTACATACATGCAATCATGCCCATTAATCAGGACAGTTTCACTGCTCAGTTTGTCCGGAAGCAATACTTCAAGTACTGTTGTTTCATAAAAGCGTCCATTTGTTTCAATGTAATATAATACCTATTGTTCCATGAGGCCAATAAAGAATCGCGGGAAGCTATTTTCGCTTATCGTTGAATATTATTTTAACAATACCGAGATATCTGGGTTAGATAAGGTGTAAATAATATAGGGCCGCTATTCGGTCGCCTTAAAGTAACATGGGTCACATACAGTGATTCAGATTGTATTAAGGTAGGTATTAAAATAAAGACCTCCAATGAGGTGTTAAAGTGTTTGGTGTTATTATGGTACTAAAATATTAGAAAGACAAACCTTAGTACGATATGAAACAAGCGGCTCTCTATTGTAGGAACCAGCATATTTTGGTTATTGAAAAAGTTATTCTCCAATTTTGAACAGGCCGCGTTTGTATATATATACAGATATTCACAATTTTTCCCTTCCAGGGTATTAAGCTTATCTATACCTACGCACTAAAAATATACATAATGGACATACTTTTGATACTCATTCTAATATCGGCGGGTGAGAATACGTTTGTGCCATACGCCACTTACATGGTTTGCAGGAGAGCGAAAACAAGCAAAAAAAAAATATTTTTCGGAAAGTTTTACATTTAGGAAATATTGAACGTATTTATCATTTAGGTACATGTGTTTACTATTTATAGTACCAAACAAATATTGTGAATACAGTGGTAATCATGAAATAAAAGCATTTTTATTATTGCCATATACGTTTTTGATGAGTAAATGTTAAACGCATAATGTATGATATGACACAAAATTTGTGGATATGTCACACTTTTGTGATAATTTTCTGTTAACAGAGTGTATTTATCCTATAGTAAAATGCGGATATGGCACAACATTTTTCAAAAATAGTTTTTTTTTTTCATAAACCGATTAGTGTCAATTATAGCAAATTTTTTGTTATTTTAGGAATCACTAAAAAACGATTTTCTCAAAAATGGATGTGGCACAAACGTATTCTCAGCCGACGAATTATGTATATCATGGAAAAATGTTTGAATTTTTGTAAAACATCTACCTAAACAAAATTTAAGGATTAGGTACCCTATACAACATACATACAACATGCTGTGGTTTATTTTTCATCATGATGTAAACCCCAAGAATAATAAAATTGGCTTCAAACAGAAGCTGTATTACTTTTGCTGACATTTTTATTATACCCATGGCGGAAATTTGAAAGAATATTGAAATTTCAATTGTTTCCATTATTCTTTCAACTTTCCTGTTATTGTTGGGGTCGCGAAGGAAAATAATGGATAGATGGTGTTACTGCTTATTATTCATTGTACCAAGGGGCTCGGCGCCGTGATTTGGCTCATTTTTAAAGTAACAAAACAAGTAGCGCCTCTCGAAATATTGAGTTCCATGAAAAGTTTTTCTTTTTGACAGGGTAATACGGAAGCCTCTTTGGAATAGAAAATATTTTCCTTAAAGTGGGTTATTGATTATGCCCGCTGTAGAAAGAAAATATTTTTCATCGTGGTTTAATTGTGTGACTTTCATAACGAAAGGTCGCTTGAATTCTGGCTTGTAACCGAACCATTGAGTTTCCGGAACTTATAGGTATATGTACTTAATACTAATGTTACTAATACCCCACGAAATTAAACGAAATTTATGAAACTAGATGAATTTATGAATCCAAACAATGTTATATGATTATTGAAATGAGATACTAATTATTGTTACTTAATATAAAATAGACATAAGAATATGTAAAATAAAATTGACATGTAACTTACGTTATGAATAAAGAAATTGAAATTGAATTGAAATTGAATATCATCATTTCACTCACTCATTTCATCACTTTTAGACTCAAGAGAGCATCATGGGTAAATTTCATTATATCTAAAAACACATTCTATAGGGTAGATAAGTTAAGTTTTCTGCATGGGGACAGTCCGGACTACAGTCTGATTTCTCTCGTGCACAGGAGAACGCGCAGGCGCCTATAATGGCTGATGAGAAGAATGAAACCCGCTACCGAAGCGTTTGCTATCGTCTTACTATCCGCTCGAGCGAACACAGCCACTATTCCTATTCAATCAAATCAAAGGCTTTAATGAACCTAGCCATATTATAAATCAAACATTCAATTCAAATCGAACTAAATCGATCTTCTACGCTCATAATCAAAAGTTCGTGATGCAACAAAAAACTAATTGACAACAATCAACAATGTTGCAACAAAAAACAATATTTTCTATCATTGTCATTAATAATGGTTAGAAAAAAGTCATTCACACCTTTGGAGCGCTAACATGACAAATGCGGCGGTGCGGCGGCACAAAGCCGCGCCCGCGCCGCGCCGCGGGGCGCACTGCCTAAATATTAATTATCTACAACACAACGAACACCTTTTAAAAGATTATCGCGACTTGTTGCTGTGTACAACATCTAGATAGCGCCGACTGCGCCTGTCTTCTGTGTGGCGGGCGGGGGAATTAACATAACATTTATTTTACCAACCTTGAGTTGGCACGATGGTGACAGAAGGTAGAAACGTGATCTGATGATCTCTAGATAGATAAAGTAAACTACGACATATTGGAGCTACCTGACGGAAATAGCAATCGTATTTTACGGATTTTAATATATTTTCAGGTTATTTCTATGTCAGGGTATTTACCGTGTTTTGTATAGCCAAATGGAGTTATAGATGTCGCATGCCATATAAAACCACACGAATCGCGTGGCCAGTGGCGGTGGTATGGCCTGGCAAAAAACCGAAGCTGCAGAACTCTCCTCCTCTATTTTCTCTTCCCTCCGTTTTCTCCTCTTTCATCCCTCTTTTTCAGACTCTTTTCCTACTACTGAGCATGATCACTCCACAAAGCTACAATGTTCAATGAGCATAATTTTTCATACGCCAGAGCAGAGAAAGAACACTCCATGCAGCGCCGAAGCCGTTGAAATTATTATAGTTTTTCTATTTGACCGATCAATATCTACTTAATACGATTAGTTAATTAATAATATTCTTTACCAGAAATTTATTTTCGACAGTATTTAGGTTGGCATTTTAACATAGCTTGTGGTCAGTGGCACTGGCACCCTGTAAAAATGTGTTACAAATCGAGCCGCAGGCGACGCCATGTGTGCGGGACACGCACTGCCAACGAAATGAGAACAGATAAATTGTTAATCTTATGTTTTATTAAATATCCAGTGGATAGTTTCATAACATCAGGAGCGTAAGAATACCTACTCATTTTTTTGACAAATCTAACATGGAGGAATCTGATCTACTTTTTATCATACGCATGTGCTTCTTGCTACCTATTAGTACATGTAAAAAGTTAAAATGCTGCTAATGTGACCGCTAAATTGCGTAATTTGTCTTATGAGTTATGAGTACATATAGTTTAACTTGACTCAACCCACCCAAGTTTTGATCAACTTAGACAAAGTGTGTTTCATATTTGTTTTTTGATATATTTTAATCTAACACCTTGTCTATTGGGTATGTTAGATTAGAAGTTGACCTACTACAACTACGTACGAGCTGCTACTAAAATATGCCAATTTGCATCTTTAGTGCGAGACGAGGTCCATTTTTAGGGTTCCGTACCCAAAGGGTAAAAACGGGATCCTATTCCTAAGACTCCGCTGTCCGTCCGTCCGTCCGTCCGTCCGTCTGTCACCAGGCTGTATCTCATGAACCGTGATAGCTAGGCAGTTGAAATTTTCACAGATGATGTATTTCTGTTGCCGCTATAACAACAAATACTAAAAAGTACGGAACCCTCGGTGGGCGTGTCCGACTCGCACTTGTCCGGTTTTTTTTATATCATTGGCTTATCCACTGGTAAGTTTTTGTATTCATGAATTAATTCGTTATGTTTAATTCAAAATATGACAACTAACATTTAAATCTGCCACTGGAAATAAACGATTCCACTGACCTTAGTAGATCCATCTCACAGCGGACAAAGTTTATTTACATAACAAACTGTATTACAATAAAATACAAATCAAATATTGTAATTTGTGAGTTCAATACAACCGGCCTGACAACAGACGCGCCGACATAAGCCGCGACAACTAGTCAAATAAATAACAAATAATTCTAAACTTTCCGGCCTTACCGCCGTCTTTAAAACCAATCAAATAAAAATAGGACCAAGTAATAACGTATTTAGGGATCAATGTCACGTTACAGTAAATAATAAGCTGGCTTAAGGGGAATCGTGAGATGATGGTCATTTGCGTCGCTTAGGTTCCATTTTTGACTGTTTGCTCTTCCAGTACGGATATTATGGTCGTTCTTGTCTACGTGACAGCGTGATAAAATGGTGTCCGTCTCTTTCAAATCTTTCAATCCCACAGTGTTAAAAAGTGACAATTATTTTATCACGTGGATGAAGCCCTCCGTAATACGCGTGCAGATTAATTTTATTTTATTTTATTTATTTATTTATGAGACAGTGGCCCATAATGGTTAGTAAACACTAAGTGTTAGTGACAAAAATAGAAAACGTAGCAATAACAATAATAATAATCACCTAGTAGCGATTATGACACACTCAAAACATAGATTATGAAACATATTTATCTTATATGTATAAAAAAGGCAGTCAAAACTTTGCATGTATTGTTTGACTTCAATTATCTATTGTCCTCGCCATTAGATCAGATCGAACGTATCAAAATATTGGAATATCATCCGATCTAAATAAGTTTGCAAAATTTTGGCTCAAGTTAGATTCTGAAACTAAAGACTAAATAGGCTTGAGATGAGTTTTGACATAAACTGTTCGTAAAAAAAGGTTATATAGTCTTAGCTAATACAATTTTTAAATAGATAGAATACCAGCTCATACTTCCTCTTAAATTGTATTTAATTCGGACGACGTAATGTACATTTAAACTTGTCAGACAAAAATCAACTTTCGTAGATTACGATAAGAATTAAAATCGGTTAATCATACTAACACGTAAAGTTTATGGGAACATTAAAGGTGGGAAATCCGAAATGAGTGTTAAAACTCCAGCTAGCAGATGGCGGCTCGACGTTGATACAAACTCAATTATTTACACTCAATAAAAAGGACATTATACGAGCATTAGAAAATAACCTGCTGAAGGGCTCTTGGGGTCTTATTCCAATTCCTTCCAATTCCAAGGCGAACCATTACGGTGTGCTCTCAGATTACACAAAATAGTTACGGTTTAAGAGGTCACATCTGCATTGGTTTGCTAAGCATTTGACTCGCCTGCATTCTCAAAACGATAGGAATACAAGGCCAAGACAGAACGAAGAAGAGTTTACGATATAAGAAATTACCTTTGGCAAGTGTTGTATCATTCCAAGCCGGCTATGTTCAAACAATTTTTAATACCTACGACCTACGTCTTTTAACGATTTAACGTAGTATTACTGAAAATACCTTATTCTCCGAGTTAATGAAGCGGCATTGTGTAAGAGCTGAAGAAAGTAGGCGTCCCGATCATGTCCCAAGCTCTCTTCTCAGGTAAACCAGTATACAAGTGATCTCTAATTACGAATAGTTATTACGGATATTTAGGTCAAGCTTATAATGGACTAGTCACTGGCTTATAAAAGCTAAGTGAAAGATGAGAATACCTACGAGATGCGCCAAACACGGCGCTCGTGACGCGCCGAGCCACCTTTCAACTGCGTAATGTAAGTACGTAAATACCGAGATAAACGGTCCACTCTGTAGCCATAACTTTGTATTCATTTCACATTCGCATGGGTATTATAGGCCAAGATACTAAATAACCCCCTTATTCATAAAACTTAGCAACCGCTTACAAACCCTTGTTTTTAGTCTCTTTCTAACAAACAAGAAATCAAAAATGTCCAAATGACGGATATAGACAAACGATGCATGCCTGCGAATAATAATCATTTATCCCGCATATTACCAGTACCTATATAAACATATTTATTTACATAGTATCTGCTTATTGATACTCATCATCATCTTCCTCGCGTTATCCCGGCATTTCACCACGATACTATCGTTAGGAAATTAGGACCATCAAATAAAATAGACCTGGAAACGAAACGTTTAAGTTTATAAAACCTATTCGGCTCAGCCAAAGCACTACCGAGGATTAGTTATGATTATGAATGTACCGTGTTTAATCAAAATTAGCATTTATAGCATCCTTGATCCCGTCATAGCAAATATAACAAATGTTGCTTGAAAAAACACAGGTAGACGCAAATATTTGTGAACAATTTGTAGAATTCACACTTAATAACGTTGATTTTTTCCAACAAATGTTTAGGAGCGGCGGCAGCATCAAAGGGGCAATCATTAGGGCGATATGACTATGAGTGAGGTGCTATGATTGCTTCTTCTCTGGGAGACCGCAACAGGTGACAGCGACCTTCGAGTAAAAAATGATAAGTAGGTAATCTAAAGTGGTTTTATTGTTCTTTTTTATGTTTTAGTTTTTTGTGAGGTCCGAATGACTTTGGTTCTAATATTTAACGAGATCAGACACGTCATTTATGAACATACAAAGAGAGTAGGTACTTAAAGAGTAGGTAGTAGGTACCTATCAATAACTATAAAGTATATGTACAGTCAGCCAAGAAAGTGGTCTACCACTTTTCGACTTTATCAATCAGATGATAGAGTCGAAAAGTGGTAGACCACTTTCTTGGCTGACTGTACAGTACTTTTTGCACTGTGACTGACTGAAGAAGAATCCCATATTTAATCTCATAACACAAAATATGAGTTCATGCATTTTGTATTAGTATCAAATAACAATTTGATTATACTCTTACACATATCAAATCATGTTTCTGAGTCTTTGTTGTAGCCAGAAATGCGTAGGTACTTATAAATAAAATTATGTCATACTTATGCACCTAATTTAAATTTGATTAAAGTTGATTATATGCTGCTCACAATTGTGTAAAAGCAAAGTCTAATAATGAACTAGAACGCAGTTACTTATTTGTCTCATCCTAATTCCTGCATAGATGAGTTCATATCGGCTGATCTGATCTTATCGCCATTTATCTTATCACCTATAAGATGTAAATTCTCACAATTTTCTTCTAAGAATCGCATAGTGACAAAGGCTGATTTTAGTGGAAATTTACCATAGAACAGTTTAACTACACGTCGCCTCCATTGTGAGAATCTAAACGGTCTAATAATACATTTAAGTACTTACATTAAGGTAATTTATGTAATTTGATACAAGACGAAAGCTGAGCCTTCGGGTCGGACAATAGGAACATATTTGGTATACAGAGCACGAGGAAGCCTCAGTGCTGATGCTGAACCGCTCAGTGTTAAGTTAATATCTCTAAATTACATAGTGGACGGGTAAGTGACGCTACTGTCTTCTTGTAGCGGGACCGATTGAATTTAATGGCCCTATTTGCGCAGACGCCGATAATTTAGCGCGACGTGGCTGGCGTACAGATGGATGGAGAGATAATGCCGTAGCTGCCTATTATACTATTAGGATGGATCATCTATGACATTCCGTGTCTCGCTTTGATAATGTCTTTAACTATAGCATGTAAGTACAATCGTAATGTCACTGCTTGTTGCCATTAAACTAATGGCTTGAATTAATCAGCACGCAGAATTATCTCCTGGAAATAGAGTCATTATCACACAATCACAATCAGGCCGGCATATTGATAACTTAGAATTCACTCGCCGGAAGTGTTTAGGTAAATGTACCTATATATTTATATTGTAAACAACTAAGTATTTCTTGCAGATAACCCAACGACTTGTTAGGAGTCTGGCGACCTACGAGCACGTTCATATTTTGCCTAAAAGCTTAGCTTAACCATTCAGCGGGGAAATGCGGCCAGTGTCCTGGGGAATAGTCCCCATGCATAGGCCCCAGGTGACATTAGGTAGGGTCCGTCGAAAATTGATAAGGTACCTATGCAACATTGTAAATAACTACATGTATATTGTAATTAATTGAAGCAAATAAATTTGTACACTAAGGTTTTATTTTAAGTGACCTAATATTTTTTTTCGTAAATCATTGCGTTTGACTTTCATTTGATTAATGGTAGCCAATTTTTTCGCTTGCAACAACGCACTAAGTGCAAATTTTCTCCTTTCAAGCCAGAAAGGCAAGTGGCAAGTAACAAATCTGGCTTTCTAAAAGCTTTGCAAATACGAGGGCGTTACGCGACGGGCCATTAGAGCCGAACAAGTGAGGGTAGTTAGCACCCCCGCATTAGTCGGGGACTATTTACTCCCGAGTGCGGTAATCCAAACACAGAAACTACAAATCACTGTGCTTTTACTTTATTATTCGTGTAACTTTTGGGGTTTTCAAATCGGCTTTCTGCAGTAGGGTTCCCTTCAGAATACATCTAATTTTTGAATGATTTTAAATGAAACAGTGTCAACCCAAATCATTACAAGTGTTTTAATAAGTTTAGTACCTATGTACATATTGGGGACACATTGGAGAATCAGGGATATTTTTTCTACTGGTTGTAAGTAATATGATTTAAGTGAGTAGAGTCAACAATTAATCCCTTTTACCTGACAGCGCGATGCAAAAGAAGATAATGTGCTTAAAATGTGCACTTTGTAGCACTCTAGGGACCAAACGCGTGGGCCTAGGATTCAAACATTCTACAAATAAAAACATTCGAATTGGTAACCTCCTTCTTTTTGAAACCGGTTAAAATTTAAACAATGGTGACGATTAGACGCAATATTGTGAAAAAAAAACATGTCATAGGGTATCATTTTATAGGGATTTGTAAAATATATTTAGGTTTTCTTGATATTATTTTATTTTGAATGACCATTTACAATCTACCTATATTGATGTAAATTGTAAAGTTGGTTAGTAACCATTTCTCAAAGAAATAATTTATAACGCTGTCGACTTTGTTATTTTTTTATACTTGCTCGTTTGTTGTCGATTCTACGATGATCATACGATGTCATAACCATTGTAATTGATTACAAACACAAATTTCTCCGTAACTCGGCCCTCTTTCCCTTACCTTAGCATCTATTGACTGTGATTACGTTTATAACAGCAGCCTTATCCGCGCAGCACGTCGTCGATCACAACGTCGCCGCTAGCAGCTCGTTCGTCGCGAACCTTAGCCGTGAAACGTCACGGGCCGCAGGCGCACGTTGTGTTAAATGTAGTGATGTGCCGGTCTCGCATGTTGTCGACAACTGCCCTTAACTGCGCTCCTAAGCTAAATGAAAATTTAATGCAAATACCGCTTTTTGGCTTAGGAGGGCAGTTAAGGTGACGTATACAGTGGATTTCGGATATAATGACGATGGAGGGACCACCGAAATTTCGTCGTTATATCCGGAAGTCTTTATAGGCAAACAAGGCAACCTATGTATAAATTTAAATCCGAAACGTGAGTACCATAGCCCACACTGTCAACTGTACATCGGCGCGCCTTATGCCTTTTGAAATAAGGTCCACCGATGTACAGTTAGGAGTGCTGCTGTTTCTACGTTTTGAACGAGTATTCAGGCTATACCCCTACCTAGTTAATATCACCTATAAACAAAAGGTCACCATATTTGCAAACCATCTGTCGATGTAAACATAAGATAAGAGAGTAGCTCTATTGTCCTTTGACGACCGACTCCTGTCGCAATATCTGCATGGGATTTCTAAGAACTTGTTACAAATGGATCATTAAAAACCGTCGCTACACCCGAATGCGGTGCTACAACCGAAGTCGCTATATCCATATTAATCTTGTACTAAAATATGCTTTAAATTCATGGGACTTGGATTTTACGTCGCTATAGCCGAATGGTCGCTACAACCAAGGTCGTAATAAATGAAATCCACCGTATTCAAAATACAGAGTTTTTGAAAAAGCGTAGCGCTTTTTTAGATCGCGATACGATTGCCAAAACTTTATTTAGCAATCTTGAAGCCCTTCTCTAGTAACTTCATCCGCACGCGCAGCCATCTCGCTCACTTACCTAGCGTCGCCGGCAATGTGGCCTCGGACTGCTTATAGTGCCATCTATTTTGTATTTTTAAAGTTTATTAATTACTTAATTTTAGAATGAAGATTGAGAAAACTACCTAATTATTGGTACTGAAAAGTTTATAAGAGAGTCAGGGCTATCATTTCTGCTTTAAATTAAAGTTGTAAGTTCAAAGTTTCAAACGGTTTCAAATCTGAAATACCTAGAGTTGTTCACCGAAACTATATAGTCGCTGCCAAAAATTCTTTAGGGATAAAAATTTAACAAAATGTACGAGACTCAAGAGAAGAAACGAAGATAAAGGGGGGAAGGGGATGAACAGTTTAGACGAAGATAGTATCTAATAGAAGAATCGTAATGTTTTACTTAACAATTTCCTGTGATTAAGAAACAGAATTATTTTAATATGACCAGTTTGTGGTATTTATGGCCGGTAAATTACTAATTACCTGTAACTTTCCGGTTCTAAGACTCTATCCATTCATTACCGGTTATATTTGTCCGGGAATGAAAATATTAGTAGCGGCGCATCACTATGCGAACGAGGTACCTACTGCTAGTCTACGAGCTATAGGGATGAAATGTTGAGAGATTTATTGTACAGTCACCATCAGATATATCGGAGCGGCCAAGGTGCTCACAAATATCGGAACACGCCTCTATTGTCAGGGCGTTAGAGCGCGTGTTCAGATATTGTGAACACCTTGGCCGCTCCTATATATCTGATGGCGACTGTAAGGCGCTAGCAGTTTCGAGTTATCGGAAGCATTATGCATGTTATTAGGAACTATTTTATTTTTATTTATTTATTATATAATTGATTGCAAATTCAGGAGCGCCATAAATGCGATGCGGAGCCTTTGTCCCCTCGGACATTCATGGCAATTCTCCATGTTGACAACGTAAGGCACAATTTTATAATAGGTAACTATGATATATAGGTAATTGCGAAAAGTTACCGCTTTAATGCTAATTTATTTACCCAATAGGTAAATACACAGGACTTAGGAAAGTTAAAAAGTGCTTTCAACACGCCCGCAGCTATAAGCCTATAACTGACGTATTTTCATTTAATGAAAGACCATTCTTTACTATATTGTCATTTCATGAAAAAAATATTAAAAATAATCATTTACATGCTTTTAAATAAATGTACATTTTATTATGCACCTACTTACGCAATTCAATATTGTAGAGCAGAAATTACAAATATAAATTCTTGCAAAATTGCAACAGCATCCCTCTATTCATATGACTTCAAGATAGATCTACTGTTCTAAAGTGCCGCGAGCTCTAGTTACACACCCGCTCCGCTAATAGGGATCATCTCCCATCATTTCAACTCTCTCACCCAGCATCGATAAGTACCCACCTACCTACTTCTTTAATCATTGCAATTTCGAAACAAGCTCAAGCGTTGTCGGTGTCGAATAAATTTTGTATAATGTAAACGTGATAACAATTTAAATTCCTCTGTAAAGGGTCTCGAGCCGACAAAAACAACAAACAAACGGAGAGGCGCGCGATTGGCGCAGCGGCATGGGGCGGCGCCGGCGGCAGGCCCCTCCTGCCTCATGCGCCAGTCTCGCTCGCTCGCCCAGTCCTTATCTTCCACTCCGCTGCGGGAGACGTGTGATCAGCCAATTTTCAATTGACAATAATAATCAAAACAATAACGGGTTAGTGATAAACTATGCCTCGACCCACACGCGAGTCCTACGGAGACCAAAAACCACCGTTCTCATACATAGCTCTGACCGCCATGGCCATCTGGAGTTCCCCAGAGCGCATGCTGCCGCTCTCAGAGATCTACCGGTTCATCACAGACCGCTTCCCATATTACCGGCGCAACACGCAGCGCTGGCAGAATTCACTGCGGCACAACCTCTCCTTCAACGACTGCTTCGTGAAGGTGCCGCGCCGACCGGACCGACCCGGCAAGGGCGCTTACTGGACGCTGCATCCGCAGGCCTTCGACATGTTCGAGAATGGCTCGCTATTAAGGAGACGCAAGCGGTTTAAGTTGCATAAGGGAGAGAAAGACAGTTTGAATGCGGAGCTGGCGGCGCTGGCAAGTTTTAATCGAGCGTTTTTGGCGCGTCAGGCGGGCGGGCCGCCGCCGCCACCGAGTATGCCGAGTGGAGGATTGTATGGCCCCACTATGAACCTATGTTCGAGGTTGAGTCCCGAGCCACTGGAAGCGCCGGATACGGCAGCGCTACTGCCGGCGGGGCCGCGGCCGCGGCGCGCGTTTACGATCGACGCGCTGTTAGAGCCGGAGCCGCGGCGCTCGCCATCACCACCGCCGCCGCCCCCCATGCAGCCGCACTGCCCGCTGCCGCTACCTCCCGCACCGTACTTGTTGGCGGCGCAGCGCTACCACGCAGAGCTGCTGGCCGGACTGCAGCAGTCTTGCCTACCCCCGTTGTGGACATGGAGAGACACAAACCAGTTTTCACATTATACGCTTAATTCATGAATGGTGAGTGTCTTACATATGTAAATTAATAACTTATACGAAGAACTGGAACATACATAAGGAACTACTATTTTTAAATGGCCCAAAGTACCTAGTACATACATATCTGTGCCAATAACACATAACCTACCTAGTCGTAGGTACTTACACTACAATAACATTAATTAGGTGGTAGCTAGATACAAAATAGCAAAATACCTACTAGTATAATCGTATTAGGACAAACCTCGAAATCTCTGGAGCAATCTTGAAATTTAGTATTTATACCTAATGTTAATTAAAGGCCCTTTTTTCATGTCCACACCATTTGACATTTGGGGACCTCGAGGAACCGCTGCCATCTTGGAAAATGTGTACCATCTTGGAAAAATTCGCGTTTTACTCTGAATCTACGTTCTCCGTAAAAAAAATGGCGTAAAGCAACATTGAAAGGTTATTAAATTCCACACATAAAAGCCTGATATACGCCTTTGCGGAAAAAATACATCTTACTATAGAAAACACTTGCTGAATCCAGATTTAGCGCTTATACTCTTCCAGGGAACATTCTCTTCATATGAAACTTGGAAGAATGGGAAAAACACTTTTTTGTATTTAATCTACCCCAATATCATAATTTTATTCGTTTGCGACTTAACCAGAAAAAAGAGTAAAGGATGACTCACGCTAGACCGGGCCGGGTCCGGGCCGGAGCTTCCGGCGCTTACTTTTCTATGACATGACAGGTGATCACGTGATGCTTTCCATAGAAAACGATGCGCCGGAAGCTCCGGGTCGGACACTGCCCGGTCTAACGTGAGTCATCCTTAATGGGCTTAAGTACTGATGATACCATACACCCTGTAGCCTTGGAGTCTGGATGGATTTCTTCAAATAACATATCGGTAGATTCCTAAGGTCAAGAGGACTGCCTGTTTACTCTTGTTTTATTATAAATCATATTTTTTCTTCTGGTGCCTAAACTTTTGAGCGAATTTCAATACAATAAAAGATACATCACTAGCTCAATAATTGGTGCACCAGTACTATGCAATACAAAATTACTAAAATTAATGATTAAGAAATACATATGGCTGAATAATGTGATGGCAAAAACTGATTTTAGCCTTAAAATGGGGTTCAACTAATAGTGATAATTATCAAATTTGACACATACAATCTTTGAGATCCATGTTAACGTTTCTAAATATTTGAGCTTTGGGGAAGTATGCGCCTTTTTCATTTACATATAATATGTAATTACCAAAAGAAATTCAATTTACATACGTATGCTTTGATATACAGTGGAAACTGGATAAGTGGAACCTGGGTTAGTGGAAAACCTCTTTAAGTGGACCCAAGTTCTCGGTTCCAGTCCCTTGGCAACGAAATACCTCTATAAGTGGAATTTTGGGACCTCTATAAGCGGAATCCATTTTTTCGAAAATTTCTTATTTTTACCTCTGTAACTGGAAGCAGCCGTCTCCGAAACCTCTATGAGTGGAATAGCTCGGCGTTTTTAATAAACCGTCACAAGGAGGGTAGTTTGTTTCGTTAACATTATGGTTCGTGTTTTAACTACGTATTTTGTATGAGATCACACATCGTTCAGTTTTTTTGCATTAAAGTACAATCGGTAAATTGATTTATTTAACCATACTTGTTTCTCTTGGATAAATAAATATTAGGAGTGATTTTGTTTATGTAATTTTGAAAATTGTATACGAGTAGGTACTGTGGATTATTTACAGTATTGCTTTTTTTAAAGTCAGGATTACATACCTATTTTTGTTAATACATACATATCTACATACATATTTAATAAAAGATCATTATTTAAGTCTTGATCATACCATACGTGACCTCTATAAGCGACATTACTAGCATCCACAACCTCTGTTAGCGAGAGCCTCTGTAAGTGAGAAAACGTTTTATTTGAACCTGGTTTAGTGGAAAACTGGATAAATGGAAAACCTGGATAAGCGGAACTAAACAGCCGGTCCCTTGCAATTCCACTTATCCAGTTTCCACTGTATTAGGAGTAATCTATTTACGGATTAAACTAAATCCCTTTTATGCTGCTTTCTCTACAATCTCTTGCTTTATTGCTGATAATAAGAGCTGGGGGCTATAAAGAAGATGGAAGTGGTAGATTAAATTCAAGATAATCCGAAGCTTTTTAATAAAGTTTGATGTGACTTGTTTGATCTTGAAAAATGAAATATTTTTCCTATCACTAGGTATACCTACCTATTTATGTTTCTAACCAATTTCGGCTGTAATCTTTGTTAAATGACATAAATACTTATAAGTTATACATAAATAGAGTCGCATTAAAAAGTTCATGATAATATAATGGCTGTTACGTTCAGTAGGTACGTACGGATCAAACGAGGGCCAATGATAGAACCTCTTAAAAGCTACCAATTTGAATCCATGTATGTTCAGTGAAAAATGTATGGAAAAAAAAAACAATATTAAAGAAAAGAGAAAAGTTCGAAAGCTGTAAGTTTGTGTACAAAGTTATATTTGTATTTGACGGCATATGTCATTATATGGAGACAACTGCAAAATAACGTTTGTATCTCGTTATTCTCAACAAACATACATAGTGAGAGTAAAATGACGAAAGTACAATTTGTATTCGTTAACGTATTATTCGTTGCATAATTATATTAATTATTATCATGACAATGTTAAGTCAAATAAGCTTAATGTGTAGTAGATTGAAGTCTCCGGACTAATTATTTTGTTATAGTATTAACATTCATAATGTTTTATAAAAAAATAATAAGGTAATCAAGTTACAAATGTTAGGTTAGCATGGTTACACACCTACTACTTAGTCGGTCCATAAATTCTGTCGCAAAGATTTTTATTTTTACTGATAAAAAATATATATGTACCTACACTACATCCCTTATTATTCGTACATATGGTTTAAAAGCTTATTTAATGGTTAATACAATATAATTGCTGTCACAGTTTTGCATAATTCTATGAACCTAATATTCGGGAAGAGTCATAAAGATACACGTCAAAAAGACGCTACCTGTTTCCTATGTGTGATTTTGATCCCTATTTATTTATTATTCTATACTGTACATGTTTTATTACCAAATCTACTTGTTGTATGGTACCTAATCAAATTCAAATGTTCCTAAAAAGTTTGAAGGGTATTGGCTGAAGTACACACTTGTCGGAGAATTAAATGCTTATGGACCGACTAAGTAGGTACACTGGCTAATACTTTTTTTTTTAAAGAAAGATGACGCCAGTAGTCCCCATTTTCCTCTTTGGATACTGACATTATGGAAAACATTTTTACTTAAGTTTATATACTTACCTATATTAACCATAGCTATGCCCTTACGCTTGATTTTTTTTCGATTTTTTGATTATTTTATAAAAAATATTTTATAATTTGATTATCATAAATTTATTAAAAAAGCGGTGGTGGCCGAGTGGATATGACGTCCGACTTTCAATCCGGAGGTCCCGGGTTTAAATCCTGGCTCGTACCAATGAGTTTTTCGGAACTTATGTACCAAATATCATTTGATATTTACCACTAGCTTTTCGGTGAAGGAAAACATCGTGAGGAAACCTGCATACATTTGCGAAGAAATTGAAAGGTGTATGTGAAGTCCCCAATCCGCATTGGGCTAGCGTGAGGACTATAGCCCAAGCCCTCTCGCGCATGAGAGGAGGCCTGTGCCCGGCAGTGGGACGTATATAGGCTAAATTATTATTATTATTTTTTATAAAAATTAGGAGCGAAAACCAGATGTCATACAAATATTTAAATGCTAGGAGGATTGAAATAAAACGTAGAGGTACAACTTAGGTTGTTTCAAAGTAGTTAAGTACTTGTAGGGGATATTTAACATTGACTAATTAATTTGTTATCTAAAGTGAAATTACTAACCATAGTAAGAGTACAATTTAATACATTAATCACTAAATTAGCTATTGCATTAATTAAAATTTTCTTTGTCTACAGGTAGATCAACAAATTTAATTTAAAAACGATCTCAGGATAACTCTAGACTTAGGAAAAACCTAGAGTCTGTTTCATATTGGAAATATCTAAATAAATCAATAAAGAAGATTAATTAGCGCAATGGACTTAGAACTTTATACACTTTAATCAATTAGACTGGGAGGCTGATGGCAATATTGGCATCGAGTCTAATGACCACTAACAGGATAAGCATAACGTGGTAAGTTTCTTATACACAAATGTGTCTTCGGCACGTGCGTGACAGATTTGACAGACGTATATGAATGTTATCAACAACAAAATGAAAACTGCGTCTCATAAAACTGAATTGTCAAAAATCTTTAGTAAATAATTTCTGCATAGTGTAGTGATAATTAATAAAAACAGCTTACAGTTTTTAAGAGGTTGCGCACACTGAGCCTTAAAAGGCGGGTGACAGTTTATATACTTTATGTAGTAACGTAGGTACTATGATTACTATTATTTATGATTTACATTCTCATATATTAAAATAACAGATGCTCCTTACACATAACAGAACCCCTGCACTAAAATAGAGGAAATTGTAAATGTTTTAACTTTTTGCGATAACAATTCTTGATTTTTACTTTTAGATTTTAGATTTGGATACAAATTTTACAAGCCTTCTTTGTTTGTCCCATAAACTTTTTCATTCAACAGTTATTAACCATAAAAATGTATACCTAATAAGTTTCGCTATCGCAATTAGCAATAACCTTGCACACCTCTAAAACAAAACATTACAAAAACATAATGAAATTATTAAAAGTTTTGAATTGAACTGATGTGAGTTTTCTTATTTTCAGGTCCGCGTTTTACTACCAATTAATGAATACCATTGAACTCGACTATCCCTCACTCTAAGAAGATTTATTATTAATTGCCTTGTCAATTTATTTGAAGGTGTATGTCCATGCTAGAAAGACTTCTATATGTTCTAATTTGTTTTTTTCTGTTTCTAAAGTTAGCATTGCGCTATTACCATAATAACAAAAGGTGTTCATTGCAATGTCGTATAGCGTAGGTGAAATAGTTAGAGTTAGACCAAACGTCTATGAAATTATGACGTATAAATAACACTTGCACTGCGTGGGCTATCAAAATCGCTGCAGACTTTTCTTGGTCTAACTCTAACTAATTTAAACTATTACCTACTTACGAACTGCGGTCGCGCGCTCTGACGGCCTGGCCACGACATTGATCTAAGGGGCTTAGACCAATGTCGTGGCCAGGCCGTGAGAGAAGGGTCTAGCTATCACAATATAGTCAGAGTCTATTTAATAAAGAAGACTGCCAACCCTCAAACAACACCGCAAGAATCGTCAATGTTGTAGATGACGTTACATATTATTTTTACATTTTAGTTATTTGCGTTTTAAAACTGCTACCCTTCTGCTATTTATAATTCAATACCCTTGTGTAATTGTCTGATCGCAGTTATAGTCACAGAAATAGATTTAAATTAAAGCATTTTGGGTCTTTAAACTTTATAAAAGATTTATTAATCTCAAAACTAGATGGCGCTATCAAATAAGAATATGCCTAAAATGCTTTTATCGTGCTTATTGTACTTTAATTTAGTGCATGTGATAGCCGCCAGGAAAGTAGGATTGGGGCCCACTGATTAACAGTCCGCCGGACGGTATCGGCCTGTCAGTTAGAACAAAATTTTGACAGTTCCGAACAACTGACAGGCCGATACCGTCCGGCGGACTGTTAATCAGTGGGCCCCTTTAGAAGTCATAAATAGCGGTTTGGACAGTAAAAAGTTAAAATGGGAAAATAATAAAAAAACACGCGTGTAACGTGGTGTTGTTTGGAGCTTGTCCGTCTTGAATTTTTACTAGGTAGTCTCTGAAAAAATACCCCAGCAATATGATACCAATATTATTTTGGCCTAACTTCTATGAATAAGCCGATGCAGCGGTTATTTTTTAAAGATCAAAATAAAGCTCCAATGTCTATGCTGTGAAATTTCAGAAACTGGAAAGATTTTTTTGTCCGAGCACTATTTAATTTATGACCCAACTAAACTAGAAACGTAAACATTCCTAAAGTAGTAGCGAGATTGTTTAACTGTGATATTCGTGCTAGAATGTAGATAAATTATTAATTGTAAATACTGTACAGCTTGTTTAGATAAACGTACTTGTTATAATAATTTATTTTAGAAAATGTAACCTGAAGTAAATCGAAAAAATAATATAGAAATATTGTGTTTATTGTTTTATATTGGTTTGATTTCTAACTTCCTTCCTTGTGTAGTTTGTAAGACAAAATAATTAACTTATTAGTCTTATTACCTATTAGTGTTTTCTATGGTGTATCATATTGTACACACATCTGAAAACAATTAGCCAACTGATCCATCCTACATTGCAATAGACTTCAAATAATGTAAGTAATTAATTTCATACAGCACCAAGTGCATGTCGGTAGATGGACAGGCCCAAACGGAGATGGTGGGATAACCTGGACACATTCCTTAACAACTGGGCGGAGGAAGCACCTTAACCGGAAGACCTGGAAATCAAGGGGAGAGGCCATTGCCCAGCAGTGGGAAACTCAAATTGGCTAGTTCAAAAAATATTAATAAAATATAGTTACAGAATAAATGTGTGTAAGTACAACATTCAACAACATGCTAATTCGCATTATAGTTCGTTTTTTTAGCATTAGAAAAAAGGTAAACAATCTTGACGTGTCTTTTAATTGAAAAACACTTTTTAAAAATAAGTCACGGCAAATATGTAAGAATTATGAATTTAATACGATCATTTATATTCTTCTGCTTTCATAAGTAACAGTTATTGATTTTATAAAAAGCTTTATTCAATTAAAAGATATGTCAAGATCGCTTACCTTCCTTCTAATGCTAAAAAACCGGGCAAGTGCGAGTCGGACTCGCGCATGAAGGGTTCCGTACCATAATGAAAAAAAAAAGGAAAAAAAAATGCAAAAAAAAAACGGTCACCCATCCAAGTACTGACCACGCCCGACGTTGCTTACTTTGGTCAAAAATCACGTTTGTTGTATGGGAGCCCCATTTAAATCTTTATTTTATTCTGTTTTTAGTATTTGTTGTTATAGCGGCAACAGAAATACATCATCTGTGAAAATTTCAACTGTCTAGCTATCACGGTTCGTGAGATACAGCCTGGTGACAGACAGACGGACGGACGGACGGACGGACGAACGGACGGATGGACGGACGGACAGCGAAGTCTTAGTAATAGGGTCCCGTTTTACCTTTTGGGTACGGAACCCTAAAAACGAACTATAGTAGGTAAGTACAAATCTTTTCCACGTGATAAAAAAAAGGGATTAGGTTAGGCGTAAACTAGAATAAAACAAGAATACCAATAATTAAACAGAATGATTATTGTAGTTCGATGGCTCAAACTATTAATGTAGTCATAAAAACCACCACCTGTTCACCAGCAGCTGTATGAATAGGCCATTAGGTAATACATATAATAATGTTCATTTGTTAATTATCGATTCTTGCACAACAAACACTAAACATTATCGCATAATATCGATAATCGACCTGTAAAACATAATAAAAATAGTTATTTGTACAACAAGAGATCAAAGTTTGATATTTCTTCGAGTGCTTATTTTGAGTCCCGTGCAAGCGAAAGATTCTATAATAGATCGAATCTAATTTAGAATCTTGAGCGTAGTAAGGGATTCAAAAGCGCACGAGATGTAAATAACTTTGATCTCGTGTAGTACACAAAATTTTAAAAAGGGACAGAGATAATAGAACCCCAGTATATCGAACTTGTATTAGACCCCGCATGTTGACATGACATTTGACTATAAAGGTAACTTGAATGTAATTTTGTCTCACTCAGTGCTTGCTCACTGAGTAAGACACACTCAGTGAGCAAAATCGCATTTTGCTCACTGTTTTTAAGAAGCAAAGTACCCTTGTTCGAGCTGCTGAGGTGAAAAATATATTAACTCGCATTTATAGACGGGTCTATAAATGTGATTTAATATGTGTTCAAAACGCGAAAGTTTTAAATATTATACAATAAAAAATATTAATTTTCATACTAATATTGATTATTTTCATGCACAGCTGCTGTGTGCAATATACATAATAGCTGTCAATAAGGCAACGAAAATTGTGGGAAAACCATAACCTTAGAAAAATTTTATTCGGGCGTTTTTATTATCCTTCTGCATTACATAATATTAATTTAAAATTAACTGTGAATTTTGCTTTCAGTAGCCATACCATGAGTTGACACTTGAGATTTGTGATCACGTGATCAGTGGCAAAATTAAATTAATATACAGTGTGGAAAAATAAGTCGGGCCCTGGAGGGAAACTACCTTAAATCCGTAAGCTAGCTCATTTTACTTAAAGGAGACATTCCTTTATTTTTAAAAAGAAACAAAACCGCATTCAAAGATTTTCTAAAACTCGCTTGCCTCGCCCGGGACTCAAACCGACTAAAAATTCCAAAAAATTAAAACTCGCAATTTTATTCTACTAGTAGATACAGTTAATGTTAATGATACCATTTCTCCAAGAAACATTAGGTCTTACACTCGTCTGTCGTACAAAATATCCATATAATCTAATATTTAGTACTCAAGATTTTTTTAGACAAGCCAAATTAAAGAAAAAAAGATAAATACTTAAATGCAGTTTTGTTTCTTTTTAAAAATAAAGGAATGTCTCCTTTAAGTAAAATGAACCAGCTTAAGGATTTAAGGTAGTTTCCCTCCAGGGCCCGACTTATCTTTCCACCCTGTATGTACCTATTTTTAATCAGCTTTCATTTGATACTAGACACATTGTATACTTAATTATACACTGTTTTATAGTAAGGCGGCGGGAGGTAGGTAAGTGACGTTTCTGTTTGAAGATACGTCATTTTGACACTGACATATCTAATCCATATCGTTTCGAGATCTATTAATTGACGTATCTTAAAGTTTGAATCGGACCGTAAGTACCTATGCATTATATGTTTAATCTTGTATCATATCAAGTAATTTTGGGCAGCTGTATCTCAAGTCTTATACGGTCTATGTAGACCAAATAGGACACATATTTTAACAAAGTAAGGCTTCTTAGTGACCTTTGCCGTGACTTAAGTCATAAGTAGGAATCTCAAAATCCAAAAAAGATCCGATAATTTCTATATTTTCATATATTTCACAATTACTAGGAGTGCTTACAACGTTACAAAGTTATTGAATTGGACAAAAAGAGTATTTTCTCACTATTAACATACCTACATAGAGAGATCATGTGCTCCACTGGGAGGTCACGACCCTCAGCACTGAGGAGTACGAAGCAAGGAGGAGGACATAGAGAGAGTCGACCCTTATTTAATGTAAGGCACTATACTCGTATATGGAACGATTTCAATGAGCTATGGTGTTTTTGTTAAGTACAAGCAACTTGACATGTTGGTAATTTAGAAGAAGACGAATAATTACTACTTGCATAATATTTTTATGATCACTTTTGTAGTAGAGTTAGACCAAGAAAAGTCTGCAGCGATTTTGATAGCCCTCGCAGTGCAAGTGTTATGTATACGTCATAATTTCATAGAAGTTTGAAGTTTAAAATTACACTTGCACTGCGTGGGCTATCAAAATCGCTGCAGACTTTTCTTGGTCTAACTCTAGTTATACTGTATACCAATATACTGGCACCGTGACTGTCATGTGAGTTAAAGGCTAATCAAACTGTCTCCGACCGTTTTCTTGAGCATTTTAAGCAGAAATAAAGTAGGTTCTTAAAGTATATAGTAGATGCGGCTACCTACTTTTCGGATAATATTTTAGCTGTATAATAATAATGTACTTACTTATTTATCCTCTATATCAGCGGTCAGCAACCTGCGGCCCGCGGGCCGCATGCGGCTCGCGAATCTGTCACTTGCGGCCCGAGAGGCGCCTTGGCTATTTTGTATGTAATAGTGACAAACGACAATGTCTCATAAAGTCATAAATATTAACAAAGTACGGCCCGCGTCACCTCCGTTAACTACTATATGTGGCCCTTGGCTGCTAAAAGGTTGCCGACCGCTGCTCTATATCATCGTATAGGTACGTATCGATCAGGGTATTTGTTTATTCAATGGACACATAATAACATATAAATCATTGCATTCACATAAACTTCCCACAATTAAACATGAAAGTAACGTTATTTTTGTGGAAAGTGTCACATATATGTATATGTAGATGGTAAATACTAAAATATACGTATAATACGTAAATACTAAAATTCAATAACACACCACTAATTAACAATAGGACATGGCCCGACAATATGTAAAACAACTGAAACTAAAAAACTTCTAAATATAAATAAAATAATTGACGTACTTATAGGAAAGGTTTGAATAAACCATGCCATTCTTTTTCACGCTGAAGCTTATGCTTAAGTACCTACATATGTAAGTTTTTCACACATATATTTTTAAACGTAGTTCACATAATACATAATATAGCCATGTAAGCATGTGTAAGTAATGCGATTTTAATCGCGTTAGCCATTATGTGCTTTATGAAAGTAACGGGACATTACCGAATTGGTCACACCTACCCCTTTACCAATTTTATGTATGTTACAGTACGTGTTTTCATGTTCGTGATTTAAAATTAACTCCTTTTTAATGGTTCCGTAGATGGAATCATTCATAATGGTCTTTAAAGACCTGGTTTAATTTTACAAATTTACATTTTTCAACACCGTTTCCTTCGCAGAGTGATAGATACCTACAGCGGCCCCGAGACGATTGATCGCGATTGTTAATCTCACATTATTGAAGTAGGTAATTATCTATCGCAGTTACGTTATGTAATAAAATTGCAGACAATTGACAGAAATGTTGATTAACGCCACCAATTGGTTTAATGTTTATTTGAGCACAAACGGTACAATAACTCTTACAAATAGTACCTATTATTAGTTAAATAATAATAATTACTTCTCACTTATTATTTGTTTATGTTTGTTAGGTGTGAAGATTGAAACTCAAAGACGTATGAGCATCGTGTCTCGATTGATTGAATAAATAAATCATACATCATATATTTATTTGTGAAACATTGTCTCATGAAATTGTATCAATAACTTGTTCGTTTTTTTTAGCATTAGAAAGAAGGTAAGCGTTCTTGACATGTCTTTTAATTGAAAAATGCTTTTAAAAAAACAGTAAAGACTTATGAAAGCAGAAGAATATAAATGATCGTATTAGATTCATAATTGTAACATATTTGCTTTGACTTATTTTTAAAACGTGTTTTTTAATTTAAAGACACGTCAAGATTGTTTACTTTTTTTCTAATGCTAAAAAAACGAACTATAATGTGTTGGCAATCGCTATTAATCGTTTAAGAACAGCACGCCAGCTGCCACAGTTCACATACAAGTTACAGTTACGTACCTACATCTGTACTGTAAGTACCTATAATATGTATTTGGTAGCAAATTATGTAGATTGTTAAACGCGTATTTTTTATCATCAATAGCCAATAATTTAATATCATAATATGCCTTCAGACTTATATTTGAATTAAGTACTGATAACGATATTTATTAGATTAAGCTGAAAAGCAGCTTGAAATAAGAATTTATTTTAATTAAATCTTGCATTACGTATGCAACAATACGTACGTAGTACGTACAAATAGCATTATGTGCAAACTATTGAAACCAGACTTTGAAATATTAATAACCATAGCAAAAATTGTCTGGGTAAATACGAAGTATAATTACCATGATAGGGACAAAATAATTATTTGAGAATAATTTTACACAGATCAATTCAGTCCTAAAAGCTTTTAATACGCAGGCACTAACTAGACGAAGATATGTTATGCGTCATATTTATATTATATATTTAGATAAACAAAATACTTATACATAACGCAGAAAAATTCCTTAACTTGGGAACAAATAATCGAATAGTTATACTAGTAGGTATGTATTAGCTTATGTTATAGAGGTGTTTACTGTTTAGTTACATATTGCATATTTTACAGTCTTTGTTACATAAATTGTACATGTTTATGGAAACATTGTCTCATTTATAAAGAGATCTGACGGCTTATGAAAAGTACAGTCAGTGAACATTTACAACATATTGTACATAATTTTTATTTAATTTTGAAATCCTATTTAAATTATTAATGTAAAGTTTGTATGTTGACATGTTTCGTTATACAACGGAACCAAAATGACTAAAATTATGTGCGGTTTGCATAAAATTTGGTAGATAAGTATTACACAAATAGTTTAACATGGTTTGAATGTGAGTTTAAAATTTGTATGGGAGTGCTAAGAATCTTTCGATGGAGTTCGAGCGAGTTCCAATTTAAAATAAATAGCGTGCCAGTATTTAAC
The DNA here is from genome assembly GCF_910591565.1 of Cydia splendana. NCBI lineage: Eukaryota > Metazoa > Arthropoda > Insecta > Lepidoptera > Tortricidae > Cydia > Cydia splendana. The sequence goes on from NC_085963.1 coordinate 7,480,379, forward strand.
TATTTATACTCGTTTAACCGTCAAACGTCTTAGGCCCACTTGCACCATGCCACTAACCCGGGGTTAAGCGGTTAAACCGTTTTGTACGTGATTTGGTCTGAAACTGTAAACTTGCATTGTGTTCAAAAAAATGAAACCGTTAACCCAGTGTCAAATTGTACTGGTAACCAAGGTAACTTCAGCCTTAACCGGTAAACCCCGGGTTAGTGGAATGGTGCAAGTAGGCTTTAGAAGTAACGGGCCCTTACAGTATGATTATTCATATTTTTTATCATCGAATATTCACACCGACTGTACCTCTTAGCATTTCAATATTTATGGAGACATTTAAATACTACGAGGTGGTTCGTACTCACTGTAGGCAATTTCCCAAGCTATTCAAGAACGGCGATAGTATTTCTAAATAACGTAGATAATTCAATATGTCATCTAGTAAGGTTTCATAATTGTGTGTCTAGGTATAGGATAGGTAACACAAGAAGCCAAGTTTCCATCTTTGAAATTGACTGTGCAATATGACTTACACCTTCGAACAGTAGTCTGTACAGTATACCTACTTACCATTAAGACACACGGTCATACACATGTAGGTATCCAAGCTAGTAAGGCAGAAGGCGACTGGACACAAGCCGGGTAATATAGACTATGACCACGGTAACTTTGCACAAACTTGGCAGTAAAAATGCATATTTAGTTAGGTACATATCCCTAGAAGCGCCATACTTGACGTACCACTTGGCATGAAAACTTACCGTGTTCTGACTGTAATATCAGTAATATATTAAGTATTAGGTACATGAACCATTTACGCCACTTTCCTTTTGACCTTCGCTCAGAAACACTTAGTACAAAATGCACTCTGCGTGTCCGGCTAATTCATGATATATTTTGTTGCACCCTTGTCGTATGTCGTAGTGTCGGTGTAGATATAGACATTAAGCTCTCAGTTCCATTATAAACTTAGAATTTATAAACTCTCTAAATTGCAAGACTTAGGTCTTGCGCAACTGTAAACACGGCCCTTTGCATCTGATTTACCTGCATAATAGCTATTCAATAGCAACAAAGCTCAGTCCATAAAACATTTGAAGTCATACGTCAGCTATGTCGGCGGGCGGCCGACAAACGATATGTCACGGCACGTAGTACAATGCAAACAGTCGGCGTCTATGTCGGCGCGTGTGATGCGTTGTGCGAGTGTCACAACAGTCGCGGGACGGCGCCGCGACCGCGGCGAATCGCGCGACAATACCGCCGGACCGCCGACGCGATGAAAGCCTCGCGGTGGACACAAAGCCTTTGTATCTACACACACCGGTCATTTGCGCGACGCGCTGCACCCTCGAACTAGTGACTCGAGATTGGTTAATGTGCTGCCTTAGATTAGGAAACAATCTAACCACCGCTAAGAATAATTCAGGACTAATCTGTGAAAAGCAGCTTGTAGCTGATTATAAACTATGGATTAGTACATTTTGCGATGGAGCCCTAGGAACTGAATACAATAGTTTCTTAAAGAAAACAGCATCAAAATTTAATGATAGGTAAATGGGTAAAGGCATACTTAGGTACTTACTGCTGTGGCATAACAACCCGAAGTGGATCTTGGCCTCCAGACCGCCATGATACTCTGTCCAAAGCCGTTACTGTCCAGTCTACGACGCCGAGTTCGCTAAGGTCTTTCTGCACTTCATCTCTCCAGCGGTACCTAGGGCGTCCAGACGGTAAAGACATATTCACATATAATTTTCTGGCTGAAAGTTAAGGTCCACTGTAGTAAGAGCTGTCTCCTTAAGAGCCAGAGGCACGAGACGATATATCAAAGCGTTTGAATGCAGGAATCCTGTACTGAAAATTATACTGAAGATCCCTCAAGATATATATCAATATATTTTATAAGTTTCACTGTCTCCTCCATGTCCAACTGTTTACGTTAGTATACATTTTATTCTCTATGGATTACTAAATTACCTAAATGAATTAAGTGACTTTAATGACTGAAAATTAAGAACATATTTTCAATTTGTAAGAGATGCAACTACCGTCTAAATTTCTAAATTAAATAAGTAAATTTGCTAAAAATAATAAAATCACACATTTTTATTTTTGTTTTGTTTTTGTCCGTTTTATGTAAACCTGTTTATGTGCAATAAAGTGACATAAGTACATACAAAATCAGGCGTCAATCGTACTTTGCGAAAATCTATATTAATTAAAAATAATAACGTGCTAGATTTAGACTAGACCAAGCTAAGTAGGTAGCGATTTTGATAGCCCAGACTGTGCAAGTGATATTTAAACTTCATAATTTCATAGAAGTTTAACGTTTTAAAATAACAGTTCCTTACAAAATCACTGCAAACTTAGTTTGGTCTAACTCTAGTCAATTAGTACCCGTTAGTGTTATTTGCATGCAATTAAACCCTCCAAAAAATACGTAAATAAATATAACAAACCACCACCTTGAAGTACCGGTCCACAAATTTCGACATACTTTATGTTTCGCTTCTCTCACTCACTGCAAACTTAGTTTGGTCTAACTCTAGTCAATTAGTACCCGTTAGTGTTATTTGCATGCAATTAAACCCTCCAAAAAATACGTAAATAAATATAACAAACCACCACCTTGAAGTACCGGTCCACAAATTTCGACATACTTTATGTTTCGCTTCTCTACGAGGAATAATCAGATGCTAGGTATGTTGACGGTCCTTCAGGCATTCGGCAACGGCACGAGTCCGGCCGAATTTTTTAAATTAATTTCGGTGACGTAATGAAAGCAACACCAACCTAGACCAACATGGAGTAAAAAAATTAGGGATCGGACCGGTACCAAAGACGCCGCCACTCTTTCTAAAACGGCAAAGAACAGAGAAAACTTTCGCATGATGATCGCCGACATCCGATAGGATATGGCACCATAAGAAGAAGAATGAAAGCAAAGAAGTATGTCAAATAACATTTCTTTTTTGCGAAATTGACCTTAACTCGTGTAACAGATTTTCCATCTTTTGCACTCAGAAATGCGTGTGGTTAAAATTTTTCGGGTTCCTCGTGAGCACGTTGTACCTACCTATTTTTTTTTCGTATGGCTTTTTGTGTTACTCTACTTCAGAGATTTACAGTTTTTAAGTACTGTACCGCTTCTGTGGTTAAGGTGGTAAAATCCTCCACTTGCCCATGGTATGATGATGTGATGAATCTTGAAGATGAGCGTAGAAGTTCTGTAAACTAAGCAAAATGTGGCTGCGTTAAATTACTTAGATGATAACAGTAATAATAAGCTTAATAATGATGTACCAGATCCAGGAATGAATCGCCAAAAACAAAATATTGGCTTGTAAGTAGATAGACCTCTTTATCTCAGTAACTTTAGCAATTAGTTTTCACTCCTATGCCATTAGGTACACGTACCTATGTAACAATGTCATCTGTACTTATTTAAATTAGTGCTCAGCAGTTGAAGCGCTGGTGGCCTAGCGGTAAGAGCGTGCGACTTTCCATCCGGAGGTCGCGGGTTCAAACCCCGGCTCGTACCAATGAGTTTTTCGGAACTTATGTCGGTACGAAATATCATTTGATATTTGTCAGTCGCTTTTCGGTGAAGAAAAACATCATGAGGAAACCGGACTAATCCCAACAAGGCCTAGTTTCCCCTCTGGGTTGGAAGGTCAGATGGCAGTCGCTTTCGTAAAAACTAGTGCCTACGTCAAATCATGGGATAAGTTGTCAAGCGGACCCCAGGCTCCTATGAGCCGTGGCAAAAATGCCGGGATAACGCCAGGAAGAAGAAGAGAGAGAAGTGCTCAGTCAGCATTTAACGTTTATTTCAAACAGCTGGTAACATAAACAACAGGGTAAAATTTAATGTACTTGATGTGTCCAGTTATCACCGCACTTTCATCAGCATTTCACATTGACTACTTGTAAAGTGCAAATAAGTAGTGAGGCTGGTATATTAATGGGGCCATTATGATCCCTCGCTTTTGCACATTTGCGCTGTTCGCTAGATGGTATCGTGAGCCCGTAAGACGAGTAGTGCGCTCTCGGTTCCGACAAGATTGCAAATCTGACCCAATCATCTGTCAGCCTTTATTAATCCACTCTTCATTAGATACCTACCGTCAGATCTGCCGCTTTCAATTGAAACAATATTTTAATGCTTTGCCGCCACAAGAATAAAATAAAACGGTAGAACCATAAACATTCCACATTTATATTCGACCTCAGACGTTCGGTCGAATGCGGCGTCTCGTTTTGGCCCGTACGGTGTCTCATTCTCTCTGCGCCGAATCGTCTGCGGGAACCGTGCTCCTCGGGTCCGTTTAAGATCCGAGAGGGAGATAAAAATTGTATGGTTCATAATGTTTTAACAGTCTCATCGTTTGAGAGCATCGAGCCGAAGCCCAATTTAATTTCCTCCTCGGGTTAGTAATAATTGAGTCGATTTGTTCTATGAGCCGGGAGCCCGCCGCACCTCGTGAGCGATTTAATTAATTCATTCTACTTGTGCATTTGGTGCAATAATAGGATTATATTTTTATAGTATTATGTATAATTCTCAATTTTATTAATAAATATACATTTTATTAAAACTATTCTAGTAGGTTTAAGGTTGATTTGTGACCCACCATTGGACCTTTTCACAGTAAGTGTCACATTTTTTAAATCAATGTAATGCCAACGATGTAGCAATTACATGTGAAAAAGTTACTTACACAGTCGGCTCGATTCGGGAAATGAATTAGAGATTCACTAGATATGAAATAGTAAAGATATGTGACGTTCCACGGCAAAAGGTATCTTATGGCAGCGTGCCGCGATTCAGAAAATGCGCGAGCGATGCTATTATTAACGTCGCTCCAATATTAATGCGGCGCTATGCTACGTAAGCGCCAGCCGTCATAAGGTTCCTTTTGCCGTGGAACGTCACATTTCTTTACTATATCGTATCTAGTTAATCTCTAATTCATTTCCCAAATCGCGCCGAGTGGGTCAGGAATAAAGTCGTTCGATAGATTCGAAAAGTACCGTGAATGTTTTAAACAAAATCTTCTTTGTAGAAATAAATATTTGTGTTTTTTTTTACTTTACGTACTTACGTAGTTATATCAACAAATTATAAATAAATGATGAAATAGACACAATCGGCTAAAGTCGCAAACCTCTTATCTCCTCCAAAGGAGTTAAGAGGTTTGCAACTTTAGCCAACAATATCTAAAGTTATAATAAAATTTCTCTCTCTCTCTCTCTAAAGTTGCAAACCTCATTAACTCCTATGGCGGATATAAGAGGTTTGCGACTTTAGCCGACAACATATTTTTTTGTTATACTTAATTATCATAAACAAATATCAACTAGATACATATTTCTGAATGTCTAATCGGTCCAAGATCGAGTAAATATTAATTCGCAAGTAGGAAACGAGGATAAGTAACGTTCATACGTCATTTAACAGTTGAAAAATATCAATGTTTGAATTTCTACGACAACAACCTGATTTATGAAAACAAAGGACCAGTGTGAACTGACAAGTAATGTAAATTTTGCAATGTTATTATCTCACAAACAGGGATTGGTCACAGTCCGCGCTGAATAGCCCAGCCCAGCTCCGCCATTCAACGTAACATTTGTCGGCACGCCGCAAAGACTCCTCAAGTATACAAATAAATAACCCGGGAACAACAAATATTTTAATAAGCACCTCTAAAGAATTTGTTCTACGCTTAGTTACATATGAGTGTGACACACATCGCGTCGCATACCCACCTGCTTGTACGCTTGATTTTAACCACCAACAACGCATTATGACCCAAAACTCTTAAGCCGTAAGAGTATGTTTCGCATGTACAATTCAGGTTCTTTAAGAAGAATGCGCGCAGACAGCATGACCAATGTCGAAGTGTGGAGTCGACCGGTAAATGTCGGTTTTTGAAAACAAGTTTTATGGCGATACAAGGAAGAATCGACGGAAAATTGGGAAAGGTAAGCGTGAAATCTTAGCAGATGTGAGATCGTCGTAAATCAGGCGGGTGGGTTCTGTTCAGGCTATTAAATTAAATTCTACATCTGGACAAACACTTATAGCAATATTAAAAAAAAAACCCGGATGATACCCTCTTCAAAGACTATAATATTAGTATTTCTTATAAACCTCATGAGTCAATATCGGTATAAGTTCTCTTAGATAAAGCACAGTAGGAACAACATTTCCAACGATAACTAAAATTTTATATAGTGTGGGCCCGATTCGGATTTTGAAATAGACATCTATTAGACATCACCAAGATACGATAACGATATGTTTAAGATCTAACCTGTCAAATTTGACATTTGCGCGATTCTGGAGATACTGTTGAACGATTTCCACAGGATATGACTTAGAGATCCAATTCACATCTAATAGATATCTTACTCTATCTAATGTAAAAGTGACATTGGTTGCCCGAATTGCGCTGCAAAAGAGAACTAGTTGATATCTAAGCTATAACGTACACTGAGAAAAATTTGCTACTTATGAAGCTAAAAATTGTAAGTAGCTTGCAATTTGCTACTTACTACGGGTGCAGCATACTTAATACAGCTGCCGCATACTGCTTAATGGTGCAAGCTACTTACGCGTTTAGGAGATACACAATGTTGCGTACGGGCATTGCAATATTGTACGTATAATGTCAGCGCCTACGTAATAAGTATGTTATACCCGTACAATACGTAGTTGTTTAAGGAACTTGAATGTAAGTAGCTGCCACCATTACCCATACATATTCGGGTACATTATGCAGTTCAACCTCCTACTTATAAGTAGCTTATACCTTTATAATAAGTAGTTTTCAACAGAACATGAACATAAGTAGAAAACATCTTTATTCATACATGTGTTGGTTATCATATCCAGTTGTTTAAACGTACACCTCCTACTTATTTAAAGGCTTTACTTACACGATATCCGTATCTTTACGAATACGTAGGCGAGTTACGAGAGTTGTAATACAAATACGACCTACTATACAGTCCCATGATGAGTAAATATGCCGATTCATTATACGTGTGCGGTCTACTGTTATACATGTAGCAGCTACGTATCTTACGTAGCCCATGCCAGTATGTAAGGACCCAGTCACCTGACGCTAGCACGCAAGCTACGTAAAATACGTAGACAGTGCCATGATGAGTAAATATACCGATTCATTATACGTGTGCGGTCTACTGTTATACATGTAGCAGCTACGTATCTTACGTAGCCCATGCCAGTACGTAAGGACCCAGTCACCTGATGCTAGCACGCAAGCTACGTAAAATACGTAGACAGTGCCATGATCAGTAAATCTGCATATTCATTATACGTGTGCGGTCTACTGTTATACATGTAGCAGCTACGTATGTTACGTAGCCCATGCCATTACATAAGGACCCAGTCACCGGATGCTAGCACGCAAGCTACGTAATATACGTAGACAGAGCCATGATGAGTAAATATGCCGATTCATTATACGTGTGCGGTCTACTGTTATACATGTAGCAGCTACGTATGTTACGTAGCCCATGCCAGTACGTAAGGACCCAGTCACCTGATGCTAGCACGCAAGCTAAGTAAAATACGTAGACAGTGCCATGATGAGTAAATATGCATATTCATTATACGTGTGCAGTCTACTGTTATACATGTAGCAGCTACGTATCTTACGTAGCTCATGCCAGTACGTAAGGACCCAGTCAACTGATGCTAGCACGCAAGCTACGTAAAATACGTAGACAGTGCCATGATGAGTGAATATGCCGATTCATTATACGTGTGCGGTCTACTGTTATATATGTAGCAGCTACATGTCTTACGTAGCCCATGCCAGTACGTAAGGACCCAGTCACCTGATGCTAGCACGCAAGCTACGTAAAATACGTAGACAGTGCCATGATTAGTAAATATGCATATTCATTATACGTGTGCAGTCTACTGTTATACATGTAGCAGCTACTTATCTTACGTAGCTCATGCCAGTACGTAAGGACCCAGTCACCTGATGCAAGCACGCAAGCTACGTAAAATACGTAGACAGTGCCATGATGAGTAAATATGCCGATTCATTATACGTGTGCGGTCTACTGTTGAACATGTAGCAGCTACGTATGTTACGTAGCCCATGCCATTACACAAGGACCCAGTCACCGGATGCTAGCACGCAAGCTACGTAATATACGTAGACAGAGCCATGATGAGAAAATATGCCGATTCATTATACGTGTGCGGTCTACTGTTAGACATGTAGCAGCTACGTATGTTACGTAGCCCATGCCAGTACGTAAGGACCCAGTCACCTGATGCTAGCACGCAAGCTAAGTAAAATACGTAGACAGTGCCATGGTGAGTAAATATGCATATTCATTATACGTGTGCAGTCTACTGTTATACATGTAGCAGCTACGTATCTTACGTAGCTCATGCCAGTACGTAAGGACCCAGTCACCTGATGCTAGCACGCAAGCTACATAAAATACGTAGACAGTGCCATGATGAGTGAATATGCCGATTCATTATACGTGTGCGGTCTACTGTTATACATGTAGCAGCTACGTATCTTACGTAGCCCATGCCAGTACGTAAGGACCCAGTCACCTGATGCTAGCACGCAAGCTACGTAAAATACGTAGACAGTGCCATGATGAGTAAATATGCATATTCATTATACGTGTGCAGTCTACTGTTATACATGTAGCAGCTACGTATCTTACGTAGCTCATGCCAGTACGTAAGGACCCAGGCACCTGATGCTAGCACGCAAGCTACGTAAAATACGTAGACAGTGCCATGATGAGTGAATATGCCGATTCATTATACGTGTGCGGTCTACTGTTATACATGTAGCAGCTACGTATCTTACGTAGCCCATGCCAGTACGTAAGGACCCAGTCACCTGATGCTAGCACGCAAGCTACGTAAAATAAGTAGACAGTGCCATGATGAGTAAATATGCATATTCATTATACGTGTGCAGTCTACTGTTATACATGTAGCAGCTACGTATCTTACGTAGCTCATGCCAGTACGTAAGGACCCAGTCACCTGATGCTAGCACGCAAGCTACGTTAAATACGTAGACAGTGCCATGATGAGTGAATATGCCGATTCATTATACGTGTGCGGTCTACTGTTATACATGTAGCAGCTACCTATCTTACGTAGCCCATGCCAGTACGTAAGGACCTAGACACCTGACGCCAGCACGCAAGTTACGTAAAATACGTAGACAGTGCCATGATGAGTAAATATACCGATTCATTATAAGTGTGCGGTCTACTGTTATACATGTAGCAGCTACGTATGTTACGTAGCCCATGCCAGTACGTAAGGACCCAGTCACCTGCTGCTAGCACGCAAGCTACGTAAAATACGTAGACAGTGCCATGATGAGTAAATATGCATATTCATTATACGTGTGCAGTCTACTGTTATACATGTAGCAGCTTCTTATCTTACGTAGCTCATGCCAGTACGTAAGGACCCAGTCACCTGATGCTAGCACGCAAGCTACGTATAATACGTAGACAGTGCCATGATTAGTAAATATGCATATTCATTATACGTCTGCGGTCTACTGTTATACATGTAGCAGCTGCGTATCTTATGTAGCCCATGCCAGTACGTAAGGACCCAGTCACCTGACGCTAGCACGCAAGCTACGTATTATACGTAGACAGTGCCATGATTAGTAAATATGCATATTCATTATACGTGTGCAGTCTACTGTTATACATGTAGCAGCTACGTCTCTTACGTAGCCCATACTAGCACGTAAGGAGCCAGTCACCTGATGCTAGTACGCAAGCTACGTAAAATACTTAGACAGTGCCATGATGAGTAAATGGGTATCGTCTTGGGTCGTCCCATTAGGTTTTTGCCAAGTTCTTAAATTAGTCCTATTCTGCTTTCGTCACCCATTCTACATTCGTCACTTTTGTCGGTGGGCTTTCTCATCATTGGTCATATTTGTTGTTTGCCTTTTTCTTATTCCGACCCATTCCGGTATTCTTCATTATCTTGTTTGGGCATGTTCGATGTTAGTCTATCTCGTATTCAGTCTCATTCATTATTCGACATTTTTCTTCGACACGTTCGATATTGGTCCCATTCGGTTATTGACAAGTTCTTAATTTGTCTTATTCTGTATTCTGTCATATTCTTCATTCGTCACTTTCGCTGGTAGTCTTTGTCATCTTTGGCCATATTTGTTGATTGTCTTTTTCCCAGTGTGGTTATCAATTTCATCATCCCTTCCCTCCCGTGAGCGTCATAGAAGTCGCCCTGAAGAAGGTTGACAGCAGTTACCAAAGCTTTAATCAGTCTGAAACTATCTAAGTAGCCATACTACTGTGCCCTGGTCTAAGACCAGGCACGGCACGACGTAGTAAGCCCCGTGTCCCCGTTTTGGATTAATCTGCCCTACATGTGTATTGTTTAGGATACATTTAATTAATATTTAAGTATAAGGATTATTGTTTATGGAATCAAAACAAAAAACAAGACAAATAGTAAATGGGACGAATATCGAATGGGACGAATATCGAACGGGACGAATATTTAACGTGACAAATAGAGAATGTGTCCAAATTTCAAAAGATCCTAAATAATAAAAATACGAAATTAGAATAAGACCAAAGACGATATTACGAATAACGAATGAGACTAAAAAAAGAAATTGACTAACATCGAACATGCCCAAAGAAGATGATGACGAATACCGGAATAAGCCGAAATAAGAAAAAGGCAAACAACCAAGTATAACCAAATATGAAAAAGACCACCGATGAACTTGACGAATGTAGAATGGGTGACGAAAGCAGAATGGGACTAATTTAAGAACTTGACAAAAAACTAATGGGACGACCCAAGAGTATACCAGTAAATGGGTCATTCCACCGTTTCGGGTGTTACACTTGAACTCATAAAATAAGGTTTTATTCGATATTGTAACAGGAACTAGGAGGTTAAACTATTGATTCATCTACTACTTTGATAATATTTTCTTTTCCTGAACACACATAATTTAAAGTTTAAGAGCAATAACGAGAGACTCACTAAAAAGTAGCTGCTTCGGGTGTTACGCGAATTGGCCTATAACTTCTGACCATCAGTACCAAAATGCATAAATTAGCGAATTTTCTCAAGTAACCTCCAGTTTTATTTATGTCAAGTAATAATAGTCCTTATAGTCTACTGAAACACTAAAGTAACACTTAGTATCACTTTTTATTTAATTTTAATATAATAAATTACCTGTTTCGGGTGTTACTCATGGTTCGTTTCGGGTGTTACGAGTACGAAATTAAGACAGATTTATACGAAATCACGGCTCATTTTATTGAAAATATTGTCTTTTTAATAAATTCGATTAAAAACATAAGTATTAAATGCTGAATTATTATAAAATACATTAGTCTTAACAATAAAAAGTGTTTCTCGTAGATATCATAATTATTTTTCTTTCAATTCGAATATTTCCGAAAATATTCCCTTAATCAAAAAATGGTTGATGGTGACACCTATTCATTTTGAGAAATCTATCCAACGACACCCCACATCACAGGATTAAAGGCGAAAATAAATAAAAAATATGTTGTACAGGAGCTACCCTAAAAAAAATTTTTTTGTCATTTTTGTGTTACTACTTTGTCGCCGTGATTGATTTATGTATCCATGCCCAATTTCAGCTTTCTAGCACTAACCACCACGGAGAAAAGCCGGGGACAGACAGGCGGACGTTTCGGGTGCTACACAACTTCAAACTTTAAAACATACGATTAAAGTAGACACTAAAACAATAATTACTACACATTTGAATAGATTCACATCATAGCCTTTCTTTGGCAAAACATGTTTGGCTATAGTTCATTACGGGGAAAGTTACACATATTTTTGTCTCTTTTTCGTTTCGGGTGTTACTTTGAGACCACAGTCTAGAATACTCTTCTAAAAACCGATTAATCCATGCTTTTGATGCTAGCACGCAAGCTACGTAAAATACGTAGATAGTGCCATGATGAGTAAATATGCATATTCATTATACGTGTGCGGTCTACTGTTATACATGTAACAGCTACGTATCTTACGTAGCCCATGCCAGTACGTAAGGACCAGTCACCTGACGCTAACACGCAAGCTACGTATAATACGTAGACAGTGCCATGATGAGTAAATATGCCGATTCATTATACGTGTGCGGTCTACTGTTATACATGTAGCAGCTACGTATCTTACGTAGCCCATGCCAGTACGTAAGGACCCAGTCACCTGATGCTAGCACGCAAGCTACGTAAAATACGTAGGCAGTGCCATGATGAGTAAATATGCATATTCATTATACGTGTGCGGTCTGCTGTTATACATGTAGCAGCTACGTATCTTACGTAGCCCATGCCAGTACGTAAGGACCAGTCACCTGACGCTAACACGCAAGCTACGTATAATACGTAGACAGTGCCATAATGAGTAAATATGCCGATTCATTATACGTGTGCGGTCTACTGTTATACATGTAGCAGCTACGTATGTTACGTAGCCCATGCCAGTACGTAAGGACCCAGTCACCTGATGCTAGCACGCAAGCTATACCCCCAAATATATACCCCAGGGGAGAATCTCTGCATAGACGAATCTTTAATTTTGTCTAGAGGCCGGAGTGGCATTCGCCAATATATTAAAGGTAAACGCCACAAATATGGCATCAAAATGTATGTGTTAGCCACTACTGGTGGCCTTGTCCTCCAATCTCATATGTACAGAGGGAAAAATGATATTGAAATTGGAGGGCAAGGCCATACAGACAAGGTAGTGGCTAAACTTCTCCAGCCATATTTAGAAAAGGGCCGCCATATTTTCATGGACAATTTTTATAAGTGTCGGGCTCGCAAAATTTTTAATGGCAAAAAAAACTAATGTTACCGGAACGTTGCGATCTCGATGAAAAAATTGGGCAAAGGAGGCAGCATATATCGGTTCGATAAGAATGGGATTTGTGTTTGCAAGTGGAAAGACTATTTATGACTTAAATTCTATGTTTTTATCATCTAATGACTACAAAATCCTGCCTTTTTTGGTTGTGACGCCTGTGACTATATTTTTTGTCATTCGTGTACTTTAATAATGAAAATATACCAAATTTACTTCCTTTAAGGTAAAGGGCCCCTGTTTCGGCAGGTTAAGGCTCTTGAGAGTTTGTATATATTTTTTTAATATTACTAAGCATATCAATACCTTGAAAGCTTTTGAGTAAGTTATATTATTAGTTCTTTGTTTCGAATTATTTCGTGAACCTCTTATTTGGCTCCCATTTCGTGATACAAATTTAGGTCAGCTCCTAAGTTCGTGAATTCGTGTCCCCTGTTTCGGAATAAAGTTTTCTTTGAGTAATTGGTGATAATTTGTTGATAATCATTTTAAATATTTAACGGTCTTACCTACTTACGAGTAATTGTAAGGTCAAATTAAAAGTAATATTTAAAAATAATGTTAAATTGAGAGCTAGCTTAAAGTTTTTTGTACTCGTCGACTTTAATGGTTGAATTAAGACTTTGTAAACCATATGGGTACTTTAATACTTGATTAAAAGCCGAACTATATAAATTAAAAAAATTAAAAATATATAATAATAATAATTAAACTGAAACCGGTTCACGGGTATTTATTTATGTACCCGTGAATGGGTTCCAGCAGGCGTTCTACATGACATCAAATTTCTCCAAACGGCCTCTACGTGTTGGATCCATATCCCCACGCACGCCTTTGTAAATGACCGGGCTCGAAAGACCCGAGAGTTTTAAAACGGAGATACAAATAATAATTATTTACAAAAAAAAATTACTATCTTATACGTTAAATATAAACATAGACAAAAATAAATCAAATAAATTGAATTATAAATAAAATTGTACTACAGTACAGTCCGGTTATAACGACTCCCAAAGGACCGCTGATATTACGTCGTACTAACCGGATGTCGCACTAAAGGAACTGCCAATTTTAATATATTTTTTTAATTAAAATAATTACATCATTTTCTATTTATTAATACTTTAAGTGACAATCAAAGAAGAAAAACATTTCAACTAAAATATTTATTTACGTTAGTATTACAACACTTTGTCTTAAATGCAGAGACTTGTGTGTTTAGAAGAAGCCACTTTTGTAGGTAGGTACGCGTACTCACTCATCATCCGCAAATTACTCGACCCCGTAAAATAAAAAGTCGTAATTTTTAGGGATCTAATGAAGACGACAATCATACATCGACAATGAAAAAAAAAAATAAGTTTTTTGTCAAACATTTCAATTTTGAGTCAACTTTTACTTTTGTTTCAACAAACAACTTACATTATGCCTACTCAATTGAGACAATTCTTACAAGCCGAAACGTCAATGACTATTTCATCTTGCTGAGTATAGGCAAAGGGGGGAGGGAAGCTGGGTGCGCGGGACGAAGTAAGCTTCTTACCAACAATTTACGTCGCTCGTCGTTGTAACAGGACTTGACGGACGGATTTTGTGTCAATTTCCGTCGTTAAAAGCGGTCGGTCGTTATAAGCGGAGTCGTAATAAACGGTAGTACTTTCATAGTAGCTAGTACTAAAACCAAACAAGTGCCTATACTTACGTCGCTATAAGCGGTTGGTTGTTATATGCGGAGTCGTATTAACCGGACTCTACTGTAGTAGTTAATATGAGAATATACGTGGAATATACCTTAAAATGTTTAACTCGGGTCACATTCAAACTCGTTTTATGAGAATTCTAGTGAAAAAAACGTATACCGAATTTCGCTCAAACGAAACTTGATGAAATACATTAATTGTTTTCTAATTTATTTTTTTAATTTTCTTCGATGTTATATTTAAAAACAAGCACTCATAATGTATCTAGAAAATCCTTGATTCGTTAGTGGCACGAAATAGGAGACACACGAAAAATAAAATGACCGCTATTTCGTGAGTCGATTTATTGCAATTTTAAGGTATTTCTATGCATATATTCAGTCTTTTTTCTTATCAAATCAATTACTAAGGAACCCACAGAAACACTCCCAAAAACTTTTATTCGAATGGGTTTAGCTTTTCCTTCCTATAAGCTTAACAAGTGAGAGCACGCACCTTACGCCTAAAAAAAGTGCACGCATACAACACAGCTGTTCGCGGCCGTCTGACAGTTTCGACCGTCGTATTACTCTCAGTTTAATCACTAAAATATTGGTTATTATTTTATTGAAGAGATTGAATAATACAGATTTTTTTCATATGTATAATTTGAATAAAAAATATTTGAATTCCTTATTATTTGCGCCAGAAACAAAACTAACGAAATAACGTACTAACACGAACTTGGGGCCCTTTACCTTATTTATGAAATATTTTTATTGAATATTGTATCACGTCCAAGGTCATAATTATTTTACTTTTACAGTATTTTGTGTGTTTTATTAAAAACGAAGACTTATACTCACATTCCCTAATACTGTACCTTTATTTTCGTAATTTTTTAATGACTTCATTGTAAATTTATCATTTTTTGTTGAAAATAACCGTAACCGATTCTAACCGATATTCGGTTATTTTTCGGGCATAACCGTAACCGAAACCGGTTATGAAGTTCGGCCGGTTATTGCTTTCCCTACAGGGCAAGCTATGCTGGCGCCATCTGCTTAATACTTTGACCGGCCAACCCCATTTGTGGCGTTTTTCTTGGATATGACACCGTAGGATTGTGAACCCGTTAGTTTGTAATCTAACGTAGGTTAGGTTAGGTTAGATTATAATCTCCCTACCGTCCGTTTATAATTTAACTAGCGATATTATAAACTGACGACTGACGAGTGTTTACAATTTTACGGTGACATATAATTATATATATTGCCTAATCCCACTGCGGCCTCTCGATAAAATCATGGATTCGTCAATCGATAAATTAATATTCTCCCAGGACTATACAATTCAGTCATTCTATGATTAAAATAACTAAACAATGAATCTAAATTGTCCTGTCCAAACCTTAACCATCTAAAGATAATTAAAAATCCGTTACGCGAAATATAAAATTTACGAACTATATCTTTCTATTTTCGCACCGTGAACCACGTTCGATGTGTTGCCTCCCTGTCACACTTACGTACGAATTTACAAGTGCGACAGACAGGCAATACGTCGAACGCGTTTTGCGGTTGGTCTTGGTGTAGGTAGGTACGTCAAGGTACGTATTTTTACGTAGCTGGCGTACTTAAATAAAGATGCGTTATTAGAAAGCGTGTCCTTGGCGAGTGTTGCCAACATAACGCATTTCACGTCAAATCTAGCGGATTAGAATAAATCGTATCCCACCCATGAGTCGTGGGATTGGGGATTGGAAAGCGCTCAGGCCCGGTGTATTTGCCTTTCTTTTGCTAGAATAATACGCAAGAGCGATAGAGAGGCAAATAGACGATCGAACGATAGAAATTGTTCGCGGTAGCTTACCCCCAGGTCGAGTCAAAGGGCCTACCGAGAAACACTAAAATCGAAATTTCGTTGTCTGCCTCTCTATCACTCTTAAAGAGGCAGATAACTACATTTTTTAATTACCTATATAAAGTTTTAGCATTTTTTTAGCACATTTCAAAATTATCTAGCATATTTCTGGCATAATCTAGAATCTAGACATAAGTCTGGTATTTTTTCAAATCCCGATTTGGCAACACTGGAAGAAAAGGTCAAACCACTGATACCAGTCGCGAGAGAAAACAAACGAGCGTCGGCACGTTTTTGCTATGGCGGTGTATTAAAAATTGTTTAATTGTGAAAAGACTATCTGTGACGGTTCTGTGTCTGTGTATTAAGTGCCAGGAACCTCGGAACATCAAATTGAAGCATCAACAAGAGCGGGGGCTCTGCCCCTGACCACCTTTGGAGCCGGCTTCCATCCCAGTTGATGATATGTAATGTAATTGCCTGAACATATATAGGATAGGTATGGGTTGGTGATACGTAATTAAATTAAAATAATAGTTGTTAGCAGAATAATTATTTAATTTTGTTCTATACTAAAATCATTCATTTTCATTAAAGATGTTCGTCAAATCTATTATCCATTTAAAAGTTTAAATGGTAGGCTTGTCTGGGGAATAATGTGTCGCGGCCATTTTGACGTGAAATGTGGTTTGCAAATTTGCAAATGATTAAAAACCGGCCAAATGCGAGTCGGACTCGCGCACGGAGGGTTCCGCACCATCAAAAAAAAATATAGAGCAAAAAAATCCCTTAAATATTTATTTTATTTTATTTTTAGTATTTGTTGTTATAGCGGCGACTGAGATACATCATTTGTAAAAATTTCTACTGTCTAGCTATCGCGGTTCATGAGATATAGCCTGGTGACAGACGGACGGACAGCGAAGTCTTAGTAACAGAATCCCGTTTTTTACCCTTTGGGTACGGAACCCTAAAAAACTGACTGATTAATGGCTTCGTCACACAGGCGCGTTTTCCGGGCGGGGCGTGAGCGTTTATATGTAAAAGCGGATGGATAGGAATCATTCTAGATTATATCTTCATAATTTTTCATACTTAAAAACACTGAATTAATAAAATTATACTAATGCAGCAGGTGCCCAAAATATAATAAGCAGACAGGTGGTTATCTACCTTGTTTGGTTGATACCTTGCTATTAACAATTAGCTTAAACATTGTTAGAAATGATTAAATTGTAAAAAGTCTCAACTGAGCTGGCATCTTTCTTGTCACCATACACTTACTATAAGTATATATTAGAAAGGGAATATACTATTAGAAAGGGAGTACTGCCATATCCTTAGCACCATCCCATAGGTGCCATTTTAGAAATGAAATTTAGCTTAGAGTCTATTCGGAAAGAGAAGAATAGTGAAACATATAAAAAATAACTACAAATGTATTTTACATGAGACATGACTGAAACCATTTTGTTTATTTTTTGTTACAATTTCAATTCTTTAAGTAATATTTTACAGGCGTTTAGAAATTTACAACATGAACTGGTCCATGGATGAGGGCCTAGACAACATGATCATCAGTGGAGCCCTGTACGGAGTGCCTATTGCTGTGGTGCGGGACCGGAAGCAGTTTGGCAGGATTGCAACCACTGCCAAACCTGTCATAACAATTTACAACTGTGTAGGGAATGTTATATCAAAGATTTTGGTAAGTAATTTCTTTAATATCTTAATTCCCTCCCTCAACTACTCAAGCGCCGCAAATACTCATCTTTACTGCAAGATTATGAGTTTGCGGCGCTTGCAGTGGAAACAATGGGTCCTTGGTCGGCGGACATGAAAACTTTCATGGGGGACCTGTCGACACGGCTGGTCGACGCTTCGGGAGACCATAGAGCTGGCGCTTACCTCTCCCAGCGCATATCGCTGGCAATACAGAGAGGTAACGCAGCCAGCGTTATGGGCTCAATGCCGCAGGCGGAGGTTCTAGAAGGGGTATTCTCTTTATAACTTCTTTTTATTTTCATATATTTTATTAGTATATTCCCTTTTAAAAATCTTGTTAACAGTAAGTTAAAAATGTTGTTAACCACACATTTTCAAGTGTCCTGTTAACCTCTGTATTCTTATATCCCTGATTCTTAATCCCTAAATAATATTAGAAATGCTAAAGAGGTACCTACTCTCAGTCTGTCTGTCTTCACGCTTAAACATCTGAATCAATTAGCATATTACACAAATGAAAAATGCCTTTACCAGGATTTGACCCAGGCTTTGTAGTTTGAAACATACCATCATCTGTGATATTTGCAGTGGAACAGCGGAGTCCTGGTCCACATGGGCTGGTCGGACGGGGAGCAGCTGCTGTGTGTGCAGGAGAGCGGAGATGTGCTCGTTTATGACATGTTTGGCGCCTACCAGAAGACATTCAATATGGGGCAAGAAATTAGGGACACTAAGGTACCTATCATATTCTACTTATACATAAGGATATATTTATGTGTGGGTGTGGGGTAAGTGTGGCTGGCCTTTACAACTTTAATTTTAAATTAGATATTTCTATGAACAAAAAAAATTACTTAGCTAAACACACTGAATTTACCTAAATGGACTACTGTGTTTATGTAGAAATAACTATATAAAATAAAATGACTCGATTTTATTACTCTTTACTTAACTAAGAATGTACTAGAATGAATGGTACTTATATAATGCACAGTTATACTCGTATTATATGTGCCGATGCATTTTTCCTCCCCTACTCTACTACTATATTCCCTAATATATTGTTTATACTGTTTGTGAACAGGTCAGCAAAGCACAGCTGTTCCCAAATAGGACTGGCTCTAACACCAACCGCTGAGCAACATCTCCGAGCCCAAAGTCAGGCCCGTACCAGATCTGCCATGTAAGTTGTTCAATTTGTTATATTTATTAAAATAAAAAGTGTAATATAACATTTCTTTTTATGTTCAACTTGTTTTTAGGGTACCCCAAAACAAAAGGAAACAACTAAACCCTTATAGGATAACTATATTGTCGGTCCGTCCGTCTGTCTGTCAACGTACAATTATCCTTATTACAATAATCCGTACTATGAATATTTTAAACATACTAGAAAGTTAAATGGTGGGGACTAGAGACAGGTTTATTCCTATACACAACTTGTTCTGTGCGTGGCTTCTCTTGTTTCTATGTATACCTGGCAGTACTGAAAGAGAATGAGCTAAGCATTTATTATTTATGACTGTGACTGTTTTTAGATTCAATTTGTTTACCCCAAAATCAAGCAAAGTTACTATCCGGTATCACAGAATAAGTAATAGTATTATCATACAGAACGGCCACGCACCGCCCCGCCTCGACTCTCATTACCTCGCCCCGCGACATGAATTTTTATCATTTTATTTGTTATGAAATGGAATTTTGATGTTTAATTATAGTAAGTCGGTTTGCTGCTGACGACACATATTGCTGATTTTTGACAGGAAGTACCACCCGGAAAATTTTGATGTTCTGGCAAATAGTAGACCAGTCGGTCATAACCTACGATCCGAAAAAAATCTAGGGGTGTCACTACTTAACAATCGCAAAAAAAATATTGAACTTTTAATTTTGTCCTAGTTTTATATTTTTTATGACAATAAAAAAACATTTAAAGTGAAAAACTGTCACAATGTCACAAATAGGATGTTGATACTTAGCATAAATATTCTTCACTAGAAGAGGTAGCCATAAAAAAAAACAACAGGTTGCACTCCGGGAATGCCGACAGAAGTGAAAACTCAATGACTATTCCAAAATGTCTGCAGCACTATGTATAATTGATCCATCCTCCTTTCTATTGAAAAACTTTAGTTACGAAATTGCTGGTCGCAGGTTGTTGGTGAGCTTGTTTAAAATTGGAAATTCAAATTTATAGCGTTAATTGTTTAAAATTCGAATAGCAATTGTAAAGTTACCTTGCAGACCTCGCATCTTAATATATTTGGTCATGATATTTTGAGTTTTATTCACCAGTACTAGAGTTCACTTTTATTAGCGATATCATCAAGATGTCGCTTTATTGAATTATTAACATTGAGTTTTTCTTTATTGATTTAAGTGCCATCTAAATGAGTGGCCATCTAAACCTTTCGGTCACATGATCGCCTTACGGTCACGTGATCGCCTTACGCTGTCTTGAGTTTATCTTTTTTTTCCCACCTCAAAAAGTGCCTAGCGCCGCTACAGAAGTTTTCACTTCAAAAAAACAGTCTGTTTAACGCAAGGGCCGATTTACTATGGAAAGCCGACTATGGCCTTTATACGATTTTATGATCTTTTGTTACTTTTTAAAATAACCATTGCCAATTGTTTCAGATGACGACACAGAGACTGTAAGGAACGTTTGTCTTATGCTTCTGGCATATGTCATAAACGTATCGCCGGCTCGAAAACGGAAAGGCGGGCTCTGAAGTTTTCTCGCGCGGAAATATGCGACGGATTTTTCAAGCAAGTGTCATCAGAAACACATGTCATTAGCTACATAATCGAGAAGAGAGAACAATACATGAAATAGAAGTGGACTATGCAGCCGTTTGTTATTTTACTATTTTTTGTTACTATTCGTACACTCAGTATTTTTTTGTATTTGTCTATTATTCTTTTGGAACATATGTACACCCTTAAAACATGTCTTAAATCAAAAATAATAGTAACACAATTTACAATTACAGAAGTAACAAGTGAATGTCATTATTGTTTTAGTCACTAGAGTCCCAGATCAGTCAACAGAGTGATCACTACCTGTGAGCGTCTATCAAATGGTGTTCTTATGTTGTAGAATCCCAATTGGATAAAAACCCACAGATCATTACATTCTTTGGGATAGCAAGCTCCGGTTGATTGGTATATTTTAAAGACACAGTCTATGGCAGTTACAAGTTTTTCGAAACGGTAAACAGTTTCGTTGACGACAGCGTATGCAGCGTTTACATTCGAGATTAAAAAAATACCCAGTAGTTACCACTATCTTAGTTTGGTGGTAAAAGGTGGGGAAAAAAATCCCAGTAGTTACCACTGGTAACAACGTGGTGGTAACTAGTGGGAATAACCCTTGATCTTAAGCATAGTATTAATATAGTACTTTTGTTTGTAGGTATTAAAATAATGGTCAACAATAATCTGTCATAAAATGTTGTAAAATAATACAGTTTCAAACTGATTAGTTTATGTTAGTTTGTTTGTAATATTTCTATTGACATAAACATTGGAAACACTCAAATGCATATTTTTTTCTAATAGCTCACTTCAATTAGCAGTCCTTTACCTAAAAAAATTGTATCGTACTTGAATAGGTTTGCTTAAATAGGTACTTAATATTTGTAAAGCTCCAAGCCATGGCTGAACAGGTGCGATAATGGCTCATGATCAGTAAATAAAATGTCATCCTACGTATGTTGATAAGTCGGCCAGGTACCGTACCGTATAATATTTATTGTACTATTATCGTGTATCCTAATAGGTCTATTACATAGTAGCTTTGTATAATTATAATGGTATAGGGAGTATTACTGCAATGTTCTGCCGCCAGAGTGCAGCACTAGCACAAACTGAAAACCATATAAGAGTAGCTTATAATATACTATGCCGTAAACAGTTTTTAGACCAGTTTTCACGGATTATTTGTTACGAACAAATATGACATTGATGCATCGAGGAGGTTTGTTTACTGTTTGTTCTAGTGGCGCCCCCCACGCAGTTTTGCGTAATATTGCCTATTATACTTAATACTTACACTAGATAATATTTATGCTGGTCAGTTGTCGTACTGATTTGGGTTCTAGCCTCCCGAGTCCCGCTTGTAATTTTTGCAGTTTTGAATTTGGAACCTTGTAGGTACCTATTTTATTTTAATCTAAAATTCGATTTGGATTAAAGCCTTTATAAAGGCCTCAGGGACTCAGGAGGCTAGAGTCTGATGAGCGAAAAAAAATGAGTTTTGACATGACGATAGTATCAACCTTAAAGTTAGTTCCTTTACCTACCACGACTCATGTTTTTTCGCACAAACTCTTAATAATTGTGTTTTACGTATGTACATACACTGTGACAGGTACTGTACTTGCTCAGGCAAAGAATATAACGGTGCGGCCTATGTATGTATGTATCGACAGGTACCGTACTTGTTCAGGTAAAGTATATAATGGTGCGGCCGACATATGTACGTATGCCGGACAGGTACCGTACTTGATCAGGTAAAGTATATAATATTCTATTACACACTGGATCTGAGCCAGTAAGTTACCTGTCCGGCATACGTACATACTTAGGCCGCACCATTATATACTTTACCTGATCAAGTACGGTACCTGTCCGGCATACGTACATATGTAGGCCGCACCATTATATACTTTACCTGAACAAGTACGGTACCTGTCCGGCATACGTACATACGTAGACCGCACCATTATATACTTTACCTGATCAAGTACGATACCTGTCCGGCATACGTACATATGTAGGCCGCACAATTATATACTTTACCTGAACAAGTACGGTACCTGTCCGGCACACGTACATACGTAGGCCGCACCGTTATATACTTTACCTGAGCAAGTACAGTACCTGTCCGGCATACGTACATACGTAGGCCGCACCATTATATACTTTACCTGATCAAGTACGGTACCTGTCCGGCATACGTAAATACGTAGGATGCACCATTATATACTTTACCTGAGCAAGTACGTTACCTGTCCGGCATACGTACATACATAGGCCGCACCATTATATACTTTACCTGATCAAGTACGGTACCTGACTGGCATACGTAAATACGTAGGCTGCACCATTATATACGTTACCTGAACAAGTACGTTACCGGTCCGGCATACGTACATACATAGGCCGCACCGTTATATACTTTACCTGCGCAAGTATAGTACCTGTCCGGCATACGTACATACGTGGGCCGCACCATTCTGTACTTTACCTGAGCAATTACAGTACCTGTCCGGCATACGTACATACGTAGGCCGCACCATTATATACTTCACCTGAGCAAGTACATTACCTGTCCGGCATACGTACATACGTAGGCCGCACCATTATGTACTTTACCTGAGCAACTACAGTACCTGTCCGGCATACGTATATACGTAGGCCGCACCATTATATACTTTACCTGATCAAGTACGGTACCTGTCCGCCATACGTAAATACGTAGGTAGCACCATTATATACTTTACCTGAACAAGTACGTTACCTGTCCGGCATACGCACATACGTAGGCCGCACCATTATGTACTTTACCTGAGCAACTACAGTACCTGTCCGGCATACGTATGTACGTAGGCCGCACCATTATATACTTTACCTGATCAAGTACGGTACCTGTCCGGCATACGTAAATACGTAGGCTGCACCATTATATACTTTACCTGAACAAGTACGTTACCTGTTCGGCATACGTACATACATAGGCCGCACCGTTATATACTATACCTAAGCAAGTACAGTACCTGTCCGGCGTACGTACATACGTAGGCTGCACCATTATATACTTTACCTGAGCAAGTACATTACCTGTCCGGCATACGTACATACGTAGGCCGCACCATTATGTACTTTACCTGAGCAAGTACAGTACCTGTCCGGCATACGTATATACGTAGGCCGCACCATTATGTACTTTACCTGAGCAACTACAGTACCTGTCCGGCATACGTACATACGTAGACCACACCATTATAAACTTTACCTGATCAAGTACGTTACCTGTCCGGCATACGTACATACGTAGGCCGCACCATTATATACTTTACCTAAGCAACTACAGTACCTGTCCGGCATACGTACATACGTAGACCACACCATTATAAACTTTACCTGATTAAGTAGGTTACCTGTCGCCATACGTACATACGTAGGCCGCACCATTATATACTTTACCTAAGCAACTACAGTACCTGTCCGGCATACGTAAATACGTAGGCAATACAATTATTTACTGGACCTGACCCTAACCAAACCTACACATACGTAATATACACCGTGCTTTCATGGATAATTTTGGGCGTATCGACAGCTACTTATTGTAAGTAGCAAACACCCTACCTACTTATTGTACGTAGGAAAACGTGCCAGTGGTAAATTACGTAGCCGTACCAATTACTTTTATCAGTAGCGCGGCTACTTACGCTTAACTACGTACGCAACATTGTGCCGGCTATAAACGTCATGCTGTATCATTTTTCCATGTATTTTCCGTATGCGGGCTACTTAAAATTTTCTCCGTGTATCTAGAATGGATCTAGTACGTGTCGTCTCTTGTGAATATCTTGAAGTTCGAATACGGCAGCTTCTATTCCAAAACAGCATTGAAGTTGGACTAAGGAAAGCCTTTGATAAAATCTTCATTTGCTGGTGAATCTTCAATAAAATAATCAGCCCTTGGGTAAGAAAAGTCTTATCTAGCCAGAACGCTCCTAGTAAATCGTTTTTGTTTCTCCAGGGGCCGGGAAATACAAACAGTGGGTCACGCGCAGACAACCGGGCGGGCGCGGCAGACGCGCGGGCACCAACTGATTTATACCTCACAGATAACTTTAAGGTAAATAATATAAGGTACTGTACTTTTTACGTCTATTTGTAAACAAGCAGTAATACACCAAAGATCTATGAAAAAGGAGGACCTTAATTTTGAATAGAAATCTTATAACAACTTTATGTTTGCGCTTAAATATTTGGTCATTTAGACAAAAAAGAAAATCTGGCTTATATAAATCACCATAGGTAGAAAACCAAAAACTAATGCCTTGTTAAATTCGCATAGACTACGGATACAGTCTACAAAATTCTACGCCGCTACGCACTAGCTACGGCGTCTACGCCGCGCCACAAGCTTTTAAGCTATTTAAATTCGTTCATCATCGGCGTCGCATTCATTTAAATCATTTCATTGCATAAATGTTTTACTTTACATGTAAATGTAAACCGAGTATTTGTGTGAGTAGTAATAATGATTATTAAAGTAGTTTAAAATTGAGTGGCATAATTTTATAATACATACTTTAATGATTCATTTTCACACTTTACCCAGAACTTTGGCAGTATTTTTTGTTTCTGCCTGTTATTTATGAAAAAGAACATTACGTCGAGCTGGCAACACATAATAGCTTCGCTTACTAATACCGCTCGCAAAATGGTTCGCTTTCATCTCGCTAACTTTTTCGCGTCTTTTTGGCCCCGAATCCATCAATTCTCGTGATGGATGGACCATTGGACCCGGCTGGCAATCGAAATTCAAATTCGCTAAATCTTCCCACACGGCATCGAAAACAGGTCGGGTCGTTAACAGAGTACGCCGCGTTGTATTTGGGTTTTTTTCTGTTTGCTCTGGAGGTATTCGCCTGGAGGCGCGGGGCGAGGGGGGTGCGTCCCGGGCAGGGAGGGGAAGGGGGACCGGCGCAGACGCACGGGCAACAGAGGCGTGATTACAGGGCTGCGCGGCTAATCACTCCGCAACACGGCCGGGCAGTCGGTGCACGGAGCATGGAAAGTAACGAGACTGCCCATAATAACCATAGGTTGCACTTACAATATGAGATAATTGCAGCCTCGTTATATAATCCGGGCAGCAAATTGATAAGCTATAGCGGCACTAGTTAGTGGTCAGTATTTACGACAGCTGGCCAAAGTTACGTTACGGTTAAATAATCTAAAGGAATTAACATAAGAGCCCAAATTTAAGTGTAATTGAATTGCAATAGAATTTTCCTCTCAGTAAAATATTCGATAAACTGTGTTGAAAATTAGCGTAACTTGTTTACTAACTTACTCGGCCTGCCGTCATTTAACACAGTTATGTAGTTTTGGTAGTGTGATACTAATCCTCTTACTATACTATGTATCTTTAGGTATTTAAATGAAAGTAAACAAAATGTACTCCTAAATAGCTCCTTAAGCCATGATGATCAAATGATGGTTAAAGTCAGGTCGTTCAGTGACTGATCCAGATGGTTTTGTATTTGATTGGTTAACCAACAAATGTTATAACTACCCACAAATATACAAATTGTTTGTTTACTTTTATTTAAATGCCTAAAGACACAGAATTATAGAGTGATTACGCTAACAGAACCAAAACAAAAACAAACAAAATAAAACAGAACCAGTAGGTAAGTTACTCTCAGGCTCTATCGTAACTTTGTAACAAAAAATTAATAAATAAATAAATATTATAGGACATTCTTACACAGATTGACCAAGTCCCCCAAGTAAGCTCAAGAAGGCTTGTGTTGAGGGTACTCAGACAACGATATATATATAATATAAATACTTAAACACATAGAAAACAACCATGACTCAGGAACAAATATCTGTGTCATCACACAAATAAATGCCCTTACTGGGATTCGAACCCAGGACCATCGGCTTCACAGGCAGGGTCAGTGACCCACTAGGCCAGACCGGTCATCGATAAATATGTGTATTATGCACGAGTATAATAAATATAATAATATCGTCGATAGCCGTTCTTAGTAAGCTCGTCAAGATTTTTCGCTGCCATTCAAAAGCTACACAAGATCGTCTACTCTGCGTACTTTCGTCCTCCCATCCACGGAGGGTCGGCTCATTGCTGTTAATAACAAACAAGGCAAAGTCTCACCGTTAACTACACACGTTTCTCTGCATCTCGCGTTTTTTCATCGCCGACGATAACGCATGGAATATGATCACAGTAGAATTAGCATTAGCAGCACGTTAACTTTATGGAAAGTTGATAGGCGATTCGAACGTAAACATACTTAGCTTAGAAGTCACTTAGCAATATTTGTTTTATTTTATCTCTAGTTTACCCTCACTTATCATATTTACCTACATATGGACAGTTTGAAGTATTGATAGCTCCGGAGCTGAAAATGATGCACAGTTAATTAATACTTAATGTAGAGTATTACAAAAACCTACGGCATTCGTCCTTGCCGGTCTGTTATGTGAGTCATTAAAGACCTAACTCTCAAGGTCGACTTAATATAGTTTATACTTCTATATCACTAATAATAACCACATACCTTATTCTAACAAGCGCTACTATTGTATGTTCGTCCTCTTAGCGCCACTTGCACCAAACCACTAACCCGGGGTTAACCGGTTAAACTGTTAACCCAGTGTCAAATTGTACTGGCAGCCATGGTAACTCCAGATTTAACCGGTTAACCCCGGGTTAGTGAATGGTGCAAGTGGCCCTTAAACATATACACTGAAGCTCTCGATGTTCAAAGTCAAGTACTGCTAACGATATTTATTCCGTGATATGATGCGCTGTCCCCCAGAGCTGTTCGCCGCGGCATAAACGCTGGACTAAAGACAGAAAATTAGGTGCAATGATCGCTCCTCGCTGAGTGTGATTAATCTTCTCTAAATAATTCTCCGGCCCTGTTTATCGTAGTATTCTCGCCGCCCAGTTTACTCATAGCGGAGAACTATCCTGTCAGATGAGCTGTGTGGGTTTTTGATTTGTTGAAATGTTAAGTTATGCTGGAACTAACTAGCTTTTAGCTAACGGGACAGTCACATATATAGAATTGGACCAAGATAAGTCTGCGACGATTTTGATAACACACGCAGTGCAAGTGTTATTTTAAACGACAAACTTCTATGAAATTATGACGTATAATTAACACTTGCACTGCGTGTGCTATCAAAATCGTTGCAGACTTATCTTGGTCTAAACTTTAGTCACGTTTGTTTAAGTAATACTAAACAGAATGATGTTTTGAACAAGTATTTCATATGAAATGAGTAGATACCTACTCAGCAATGATAACATCGCATCGCGCTCTTAACACAACAAACTTTACCGCGTTCCCAGTCAGTTTCCCCGATAATGTGAATTCAACTAGCGAATAATCAATTTGTTTTATTAAATATTTTGTTTTGTGTTGTTTTATGTCCTAGGTAAACTGTCTAAATGTCCTACACTAAAGAAAAAAGACTTCAATATAACAGTCATTTAATTTTGCCATGAGATCCACATTAATGTTAAATACTTAAAATAATAGTAAATAAATAAATATTTGGGGACAATCTTACACAGATCGACCTAGCCCCAAACTAAGCAAAGCTTGTACTTAGAAGTACCGTTAAAATTATGTAACATCCTTACACCGGGATACATAAATGTATACGAGTAGGTAGGTTATCTAAATACATTTTCATCTGTGTCTACTATTCAAGTACATATTAACGCACCATTACCATGTCTTGTGATAATCAACGTTGTCTTAAAACCGATTAACCGCCTTCATTAACTTCTATTCGAGCTACTATAATCATTAATTCCACTATTATTACAAATTAAACGATGTTGAAGTTGAAACATTATTTAAATTCATTTCTCGTAACTAAGTACAGACAGGACTAAAATGTATACAAACATCAAAACATGAAACCTTGTTTTTAATAATTTATTTAATTAATTATTGTAGCCACCTTTTTACTCACATAACATACCTTCATACTATTAACCTGTTTTTTACACAATAAAATGTCTTCCTTATTGTTTTTATTCAAAAAAAAACACAAACAAATGCAGAAAAACCTGTCCTGTTAATAGGCGTACGGTGTAAATAATTCATTTAATCTTATATTTGAATAATGTACTTTTCTCAAACATGCAATGAAATATTGATGTTATGTTCCTTATAATAGGCTGCGAAGTATGACGTTTCAGGTGCGGCTAGGACAAAAGGTCGTTAATGGAATTTCATACACATCTTGCAGGCCTAGGCCGGCAAAGTCCTCTTTTTTAATTTTCATTTCACAGATATTTGTGACACAGCATCGTGGCATTCATCCATTAAAAAAAACTAGAGGCAGTATTTGCTTTATGGTTCGTAATGACACTCTGCCACTACGCATATAAAAAAAAAAAAACAAAAAACAATGTTTGCTATAATTTTCAGTTTTATTTGTTTAAAATCAACATGAACTTAATAAATAATACATTCTATAATTTTATAATTTTAAATTATAAATTTAACTACACAAATAAAAACATTTAAAATATTTCATCGAAACGTTAGCGGTAAAAAGGTCTACTCAAACACGCGTAGTTATATTTTTTAAATTGTTATGGAGGTAAAGTTGAAAAATATTAATTCTGTTTTATTGGATTTATGGTGCGTTGTTGATTTTTTGACTTTAATATGAGTTCCGACGAAATAATGAAATTAATATTAATTGTAATCGTAGGTGTTGGAATTGGCAGCGTAAGCAGAATTGATTTTAATAACTTGCTGCCTCTGCCGCCAAGTCAAAGACGAAGTATGTATATGGTTGCTTATGGCAATTTTATTATTTGAGAAACTAAGAAAAATGGCTTACAGTTTATTAGAAACAGTTTTGTGGCATATTTTAAATGAATGTAACTACAAATTCGTCAACACTGTGGAAATTATACTTATTTACACCATGCATAAAGCAACGATGTATGTGAAACATGATATCAACATGAAATACTATGTAAACTTATGTGACGAAAACGACAGTCAGACGGATACAAGGCGAAAAAATCAAAGATACATGAAAATATACGGGTAGTAAAAATACACGACTCGTGTAAAACATACGCGTGATAATGATATAGGTACGGGTTGGTTATATTTTGGGTGTAGTTTACTTTTAGTTTTTTCTATAAATGAAACTTGGGTTTGGTGGATTTTTTATTTTATTTATTTCATTGCATGTTTGAGAAAAGCACTATACATACCTCGGCGGGAAATGGGGTTGCCCGCGCTCAGACCTATCCGGCCTCGCTTCGCTCGGCCGTCTATATGTCTTCGGCCGGCAACCCC
Source organism: Cydia splendana (assembly GCF_910591565.1). NCBI lineage: Eukaryota > Metazoa > Arthropoda > Insecta > Lepidoptera > Tortricidae > Cydia > Cydia splendana. The sequence continues at coordinate 7,510,708 of NC_085963.1, forward strand.
TTTCGTCCCGGCCTCTGTAGTAATGTACTATTTTATACCAATATAACTTTGACTGAGCAGTATAGTTGAATCATCGAGAGCGTGGAATTGCATATGTAGTAGTATTGTTTGTTTACAGGCATTCTATATTTGAATTTTCTATTTTCTTGTACTATCAGCATACAACCACTACAAATGCAATTCCATCTTCTCGATAATTCAACTATAAATAGTAATGTTTAATTTTAGTGTTGCTACTGTTAGTCAGTGAATTAGGTACCTAATCCAATCCAGGATACCGTTAGGACCTTATCATAAGTTTATGAATTCTACGTGTCTATAACGACCATTAACTAATTTTATTATATTATGAACAGTTACCTAGGTGTAATTGATAATTAAGTATATCTTTTTTGTAAGTACATATTTTTTTGGAAATATTCAAAGCCGGCAGAGCCTAGTGGGTTCCCTAGTCTACAAATCAGAAAATCTCTATTTAATAACAATATCAAGTTAAAAGATTTAAAAGTAACAAACATGAACCACAATGTGAATAGGTAGGTATAAGAAGTAAAAGCCCAGAAAATGTAATAAGTATTAAGTATTAAGTATATTTTAGTACACAGATTTTTAATCTATACCTAATATGGATCCGTTTTCATTGCTCTTGAGTGTACTTAGTTCTTCTGTCATTTTAGTTAGACGACACAGGCGCCTCGAAGGCGACCTTCCGCGTCGCGTCAACCATCACCATGACAGCCGTCAGCCACGCTCGTCAAACTTTACAGCCGCAATATTAGAGCAAATTTAATTCAATCCCGCGACATTTCGTTCACAATGCGATTGCTTCTCATTACGACTTCATTTTGTTATAACAACAATACGGGCGCGTTTGCATTCATCCTCCGAGCTTGACAGCCTTTGTGCGGGAATCAATCTTGCGGCCATAATATAATGATGCAAAATCAGTTCCAGTGCGCAATAAAGAAGGCACTGATGTTGTTTATTCCCTTATTTCTTTTCGGACGGGCAAATCATGAAAAAAATCATTTTTAATTCACCGTTCTAATAGATAAATGTGAGAAACTACTTATATTAAAAGTAAAAGTCTGACCGCAACTGTTATGCGGTTTGACATGACGTAAATATTGCATCATTTCCGTTAAAAGATTTGCACTTGTTTCTGACATTTCGAAAATTACTTTCGTTCACGAGAATGAACTACAAAAACTACAAAAACGCTAATAAGTTCAAAGTAGATTTTAATGGAAGTGTTTTAACGGGCGGCTCGTTGCGTTTTTTGTCGCAACCCTTCGTCGATCCGACATCCGACACTTGGGAGCTAATTCTGAGCAAATAGTCGCAGGCGCCGGCCTGAACACACAGTAATGGGTAAATAAAGACAGGGTGCGATCTCTGCCAACACCCAGCCATCTAGGAGCTCGTTTATTTGCTATCTAAAGGAGCAACCAGAAAAACCTGCTCAGCGAGTCTTTCTGAATTATGTTCTGGCTTGATGCTTGTCCATTATCCGTGGCCATCTGCCTGGCGTATGGTGTCAATTAGTATCTATGCTGTTGTTTGTAATGTTTAGTAAGTTTTTCCTATATCAACCTATGTCTAAAATTGTTATAAATATAATATACATAAATTAATAAATTCACTAACTAAAACAAACCTTCAAATATTTAAATTCGTAAGCAATCTTTACTAACTTCTAGGTACTTAAAACCTGATTAGACCTACATATATCTTATCTATTTCGGTTAGTAAATTACAATCAATTTGTATGATTGATAGCCTGCCCCCTACTAACTCCAACATTAATAGTAATTTATAAAGAATTGATCAATTAGGAGCAATTGAGTTCGGTCGTGCATTGAATTCATAATTACTAAAAACAGACATTAAACACAACACGTAAACAATGAATTGTTTTTTGTACAAAACCGATCACAAATGGAATCACTTCAAAATCGTATTACGAGCTCGGAATTCAACAATAACAAACAAAAATGAATTAACAATGGTTCCCTACGTGTCAAGTCCCCCACACTCGGCATTACAAACATCCACAAAAAAGAGGTTGCGTCCTAAACGCACGCAACAAAAAGTGGCTCATACAAAACGGTACCGGCGGCGTCTTCAAAGCGAGAACAGTCATTTTACACCATCATCCTGGCGGCCTGCTTTACGTGACCTAATGACAACTGCAGTGCATATTTCACGTATGCGCCGTCAAATGATATGACATAAATTGGACTCTATATTTATTGCTTAAAGGTGTCAAATATAATCAACTAGTTTTTCTACGGTTTACTGCAATTATTTTATGAAATTCCTAGCAAAAAATAAGATCACTACAACGCCATGGCGACGAGTAGCTTTTCTGAACAGGCGAATACAATTTATACGAAGACATATTTACAGATACATATATCTTTATTGTGTTATAGAATAAGCGGCTATGATTTGCTTGTCATTGTATTTTAATAAGACAAAAGCCATGACTTTCGATACGCTTTAATATTATTTATTGGCTGCACACTCAAATAATACTAGGTAGGTACACAACGTTCCATACTTGTTTCCTTTAAATGTTTCATTCTACTAAAGTATTGTCCAAGGTAGTAATTAAAATTTAATCTATCGTAAATAATCCATAAAATATTAAACAAAAGGTCTTTCGTTACTACATACAACGTTTTGTTGACGGAAGTGTTTAAGAAGGAATAACGCTTGATCGAGCGTGTCATCTCGGCTCCATTGTTTTAATGGTAAAGTACCGGTTATTAGCTAACAGTGTTTTTGAATAATAGCGTAGGAGTAGGTACGGGAAATGAACATGGCGTACGGATACCAGCCACCAATGCATTTGGCCAAGACTGTAACTGTCTGTTACAAACTTGTTTAAGTAGTAGGTAATGTAATGTCTTTCAAAGAAATCCCTGGTTTCCGGGCAGAGCAGGGCAGATGGCAGCCTCATTCGTAAAAACTAGTGCCTTCGACGATTCTTGGGATTAGGTTACCAGAACGAAGGGATCGAAATAGTGGGATTTGAATCCTGGATCGTACCAATAACTTTTCTGGAGCTTACGTAAGAATCTCATTTGGTATTTTCCAACTTCAGCAAAGAAAAACTATTTGCTGGAAACTGGCGCCCCAGATTTAACAACTTTATAAGGTTTTTGATTTTAATTTGATACGACCTAATGGATTGTTCACGGTGATTGGTGCATGCGAAATGAAGTGCATGAATTGCACGCTAATCACTAAGACCATAGTCAAGGTCGTATCAAAACCACAACAAATTGATAAGATAGAATCGACCTCATACATTTATCAAAAAATAAATTTCTATTTAAATTATATTTATGGACTCTCCAATCCACAGTGGGTTGAAGCGTGTAGACTTAAACATTCTTGTAAATTGAGAGAATACATGTGCCTGCAGTGAGACGTATAGGTAAGTATAAGCTGGTGATAACCATAACAAACTCTAAGAAACGAGCATTACAATTATAATATTGTTCCTGCCAACTTCACCTAGAGTACCTACATACATACATCAGCATCAGAAGCAAAACAGATTAGCCATCACCTTTACTTTGTAACATCCACTTTCCTCACATTATCCTATCAAAACGGTACAAGCTACTTTTCCTCATAGAAAATCTAAGAGCCGTCAAATTCTATTAAGCTCACTCTCAAGTTATCCATTATAGTCATGTAAGTCAAGTGTAAAGTGCCTTAGGGGGCGGTCCCCACGACACAATCGCCGGAACCACACGGCGGGACGCCGAGAGGTCGCCCATTCAAGCGACCGACGATTGTCGGCTGCACCGACTAGACTCCGAGGTGATACCGACAGTACCGACACGACTGCCTTCGTTTCGTTGATGAATATCCGACTAGACCTCGATACTTACTGGCTCGTTATGCGCTTGGTCAAATTTTAGATACCTTTCTACCTACTTTTCAATTACTTTTGTAGAAATGTCAAATACAATTATCAAGTTTATAAGTATGGGAAAATTATCAAAGGAACTTTTGAGAATGTACAGTACCTAGTTACTTCATTTCTGGAGAGTGCGCTTGCCATCACACTTATTGTTTAATAGAAAGCCTACCAGTATATGAGATATCTGTGGAAAATTTGACGGTAGTCAGTCATTACACATTAGGTGTTAATGTACAATTAAGTTTGGTCACTACTGCACCAACATAAACAATAGAATAAATACACCTAATAATTTATATTTAAAAAATAATAATTAAAATAGGTACATATGTATATCTACCTAAATCCAGGCTCGTGCCTCTTCTGAGTATTGATAATATCTGTATTAAAAGACACCGCTCTTCCACAACTAAGTATATAGTTATATGACAATTTAAGGTTTAGCCACTGTTAAAACTGCAAGCGTTATCTGCTTATACAATTGGTTCGAGTGAGTGCTCAAATGTTCACCAGCCTAGTAGGCAAGTCGAAAACGCAGGCGTGTGAATAAATAGCTAAATGAATTTTCAATTACTGGTCTAGCGGGCCGGGCGCAGCGCAATCACGCATTAATCGTTTAACTGTGGTTTATTCTCGCTCGGCACTTCACTCACTTCCCAACTACAAGTTTCATCAGCATAAACGTGATTACATTGCCCACTAGTCATTTAGCTCGAGTGCAGACAGATATGCCTACGTAAGGATGCAGACACGGAAATTCTAAAAAATATTCTATGAAGAATTTTTGGAATGAAAACTAAATATCCTAACCTCACATGTGAAAACTTTAAAATTTTAAGTACTTATACGTTTCATTTGATGATGATAAATTAAGGGTTCACTAAATCAACTAAAATATAACACATAAATTATGACAAAGGCTGTTTTGGCAAGATGTGCTGCCGTATTCGAACTTCAAGATATTCACAAGAGACGACATGTACTAGATCCATTCTAGATACGTTATAGTTTAGATATCAACTAGTTCTCTTTTGCAGCGCAATTCGGGCAACCAATGTCACTTTTACGTTAGATAGAGTAAGATATCTATTAGATGTGAATTGGATCTCTATGTCATATCCTGTGGAAATCGTTCCACAGTATCTCCAGAATCGCGCAAATGTCAAATTTGACAGGTTAGATCTTAAACATATCGTTATCGTATTTTGGTGATGTCTAAAAGATGTCTAATAGATGTCTATTTCAAAATCCGAATCGGGCCCTTATATTTTTTAAATATTACTTAAGAAACTTGGCTAAGAAATCATCATGAAAAGCGTGTGATGCTGAATCTAAGAATTCATTAATGGGCTATTAAAAAAGCAGAAACTTCCAAGAAACAGTCCATGAAACAGATTTCTCTATTATTATTTATTAAATATCAGATTTATATACACCGAATAAAGCAGATATTGCCTTAAAATACTATTAACTATATCACTGTATAAATAATTAGCAGTTAGGGTGTCGGAAAAGATATAAAAACAGCAAATTGAGGGACGGATGGATAGACACAATGTGTTAGATATTAATTTCAAAATTATAGACTACGGCTATCTGTGCCAAGGTGTTTGGGCAAAAACGGCACCAGAAGTGCCAAGAGAGACCATTTTGTTACTTCCCGAGCGTGTAATTGGCCCTCTCAAACAGCTGCCTCTACAAATATTTATTAAGACGAAATAGGAGCTGAGTTTTAAATATTTTAGGTAAATATACCCGTCTCGCTAACGGAAGCGGCACCTAAAAGTAGCGCGATAAGGACAAGGCGAAAAATCCTGCGTAAAAATCTCAAAAATCGAGGTTTCGTACTCCTCTGTTTCCTTCTCCAAAACTTAACCAATCGTAACCAAATTTGGAAATCTAAATGATTATGAAATTATCTGTGTCGGACCGTTTTGCTTTTTTGGCTAATTGATATCAGTTTTGAATGGCACGCCTCTCATTGCGGCATAGTCAATTAGGCCATTTTGGCCATTTTTGAAGGGCTCTAGCGCCTTAAAAAACAAAAATATCAAAAAAAGCAAAACGGTCCGACACAGATATTGACAATATTAATCTGTGTTGAAAAAATCATTGCTCTAGCTTCAAAAACCACGGAGGAAAACGAGGAGTACGTTTGTATGGAGAAATGACCACTCCCGTTGACTCTTAAGTGCATAAGACTTGATTTGGGTTCACACAAAAAAACTTTTGTGTGATTGTAATGAACTAACAAAAGACAAGCGGCGCTCTGATAATGACAGGCCATTGAAAGAATAGGTGTTGTTGTTGTTATACTTATATTCTTAAAAAGTCCCGCTCGTCTATATATTTACTTGCTTTTTAGGGTTCCGTACCCAAAGGGTAAAACGGGACCCTATTACTAAGACTTCGCTGTCCGTCCGTCCGTCCGTCCGTCCGTCCGTCCGTCCGTCCGTCCGTCCGTCCGTCCGTCCGTCTGTCTGTCACCAGGCTGTATCTCACGAACCGTGATAGCTAGACAGTTGAAATTTTCACAGATGATGTATTTCTGTTGCCGCTATAACAACAAATACTAAAAACAGAATAAAATAAAGATTTAAATGGGGCACCCATACAACAAACGTGATTTTTGACCAAAGTTAAGCAACGTCGGGCGTGGTCAGTACTTGGATGGGTGACCGTTTTTTTTTTTGCATTTTTTTTTCCGTTTTTTTTTCATTATGGTACCCTTCGTGCGCGAGTCCGACTCGCACTTGCCCGGTTTTTTACTGAACAGACTAATTTTGGGACTCTATTGTACCCTTCATTTGACAGGACTTACCTACATATATTTATTTACATATATTTATTTACATATATGTATATATTTTCGAAAATATAAAACGTCTACCCAATATAATAACTATACAAATTCTTTTGTTTTAGAAATAGTAGGTAATACCTACTTCACTGTTATAGCTACACATAGGTGAGTGTAAAAACTGATAGATAGTTTATTTCATTCACTGATTTAAACTTTCACGATTTTTACTCATTATTATTCACACCTTACCTTACCTAACTAGAAAAGACAACAAAAAAACCGGGCAAGTGCGAGTCGGACTCGCGCACGAAGGGTTCCGTACCATAATACAAAAAAAAAACGAAAAAAAAGCAAAAAAAAAAAACGGTCACCCATCCAAGTACTGACCACTCCCGACGTTGCTTAACTTTGGTCAAAAATCACGTTTGTTGTATGGGAGCCCCATTTAAATCTTTATTTTATTCTGTTTTTAGTATTTGTTGTTATAGCGGCAACAGAAATACATCATCTGTGAAAATTTCAACTGTCTAGCTATCACGGTTCGTGAGATACAGCCTGGTGACAGACGGACGGACGGACGGACGGACGGACAGCGAAGTCTTAGTAATAGGGTCCCGTTTTACCCTTTGGGTACGGAACCCTAAAAATGGACGAGTGACATATATTTTGATAGGTCTTTAAAAACAACTAGGTACCTATTAAGTTTCTAAGAAATAAATACAAGCATACAAGCAGGTACCTACGTACCTACATACATAGGTACATATAGATAAGTATACATACATACACGTCATTTATGTGCATGGAAAATTATTAATAAAAGAACATTGTTCAACAGCAGATGTTTGTTTTATTACTTCGTTCTGTAGTCTTAATGTAAACTACTACAACTTAGTAATATAATTTATTTTAAAGAGTCAATATATTTTAATAATTGCAATACAATGGTATCTACTTTAGGTCTGAACAATTTATTAATTTATAGTAAGTACCTTAGTAGATAATGTTTTTGTAAAGTACAGATCCCTAAGTGACGTAATGGGCTGGCTTAGATCAAAAATCACAATTTCGATAATCAGACTGCCGGATTCGAACTTTAAGATTACGTCAATTAATAGATCTAGAAACGATATGGATTAGATGTGTCAGTGTCAAAAGTGACGTATTTGTATGAAGAAACGTCACATTTGACACTGACATATCTAATCCATATCGTTTCTAGATCTATTAATTGACGTATCGTAAAGTTAGAATCGGGCCGAGAGCCACAAGCATGTGCATGCGCGGTACACGGCACAGATTTCAATCCACAAAAAAAATTGTAGGCTTTGACGAAGGGGCAGCCCTACCGCAGCCCTAGCCCTAACGCACCACTACCAACCAACTCGCTTTATATAATTATGTATTTTGTATTTCGTTATTTCAGTTTAAATAAACTTGTTGTTGCCCGTTATAAAAAAAAGTACATTTGCGTGTTAACTGTAAGTACAAGGACCATAAAATATCTCTAAAAAAAGATTCTTCTTATCCTTAGAAGCATTATTTTATTCTAAATGTAAAATATTGCATATATGTTAACTTTATTTTATTATCATTTATAATATTAACCATACCTAAATTCTTCCTTGGTAATTTTTTTAAATCATTCATGTACCCAAATAGACGCAGTTCTTCGACCATATGATTGATTGGTAAAATATTTCTTGGCAAGTCTATACTCAGTAGTTAAGTATACGTATATTATATTATTTCAAATTTAGTTCAAAATAACCCACCAATGTATATACGAATTTTTCAATAATTAAGACTAAATAGGTCATGACGTCATGAGTTCATAAACTATGCGCCCCCCCGTGAATATATAGGGTATTGCAGCCTTTCTTAGCCCTCTTTGAGATCCATCCGCTCACATGAAAACTTATGTTACAGTTGGTTCCAGAATTTTCCACATTGTGTCGTTGATTGTAAAAACTTATTTTTACCTTTACTTTTTGTATGTAAAGTTAATTCGGTAAAATACCGATTTAGTATGCCGCATACTTACATACTAATGAATGACGCAAAACTCGGCCCCACCCCCCACCTGTACAAATATCTTCATTATACTATTTGTTATTGTAATTGTTCTGTGGAAAGTCCCACAAGGAGCCAAGTTAATAACTTGTCAATCAATGCCACTTATATGGGATGGGTCTTATTTTAGGCGATACTAATGTTTAAGTTAATTTTAAATGTATGTAGATAATTATAACTCACTGGTAAAATAAGTAATCACACATTTAGACAGGGCCAAAGTTCTTCGTAATTCTTACTCCTAAGGTAAGGACGAAATTTAAATAATTCTTCATGTTGATAATAAGTTATTTGGCAAGACCCTGATCCAGGAACCAAGTCTGGAGTGCCGATCAAACTTCCTTATCCCACGGCGCGTGTAGGAGAGCACGTGTATCCAGATCCTAACGCTTCCACACGTGTCCTGATTGATATTCCTGGCTGGAAATCCTATCCTGCACGCATATAATTATCCTACCAAGAACCAAGAGCTCCCAGTGTGCTTCAGTTAACATTTAAAAGACCTTTTTTAGTTGAGAATGCTCAGTAAGCTACGGACTTACGGTCTATGTATTATTACAAGCTTTTATTTAACTTGACATGTTCGTACGAAACTTAACTTTTTTTTAAACTTGCAAACCATTTTTCAACCACTTCCTGATATCCGATGAAGCTGAAAAATGTACGTAATGTATGTATGTACGAAGTCGGGTGACAATGTAATATTATGGTACCATAGAGCTGATCTGTTCATGGAGACAGGTGGTGGCCATAGGAACTCTGTGATAAAACAACGCAACCTAATTGAGTTTGGAGTTTTCAGAATTGTCTCGATGAGTATTACATAGTTACCTGACTGTGGAAAGAAAAGTGCAGTCCGAGATAAAAGCTTGTACCGAGATTAAAATTTTTGCCAAAAACTTATTAGTTTATTTTTAATTATACCAATGTCAATTTAATTCTGGTTGTACTCTTCCTTTTCCTACATTAATCTATTCCTTGAACGACGCAACGTCACAATATTAAATATTGCACGATTTGTACTGCAGTTCAAAGCTACCTAGTATTATTTTCATTTATTACCTATTCTTTAAGGTGAATGATAAACTCTTTTAAATAATTTAGATAGTACCAAAGTACAGACAGCATCAAAAAGATAGTGACTTGGGCAAATATATCGTAACATACCTTTGTTACTTGTTACCATAGGAATAAGGATGTGTCTCGATATGTTTGGCCACTTTAGCCGTCACTATCAATTCGTTGCTGACTGTACCTATATTTAAATTTAGATTTCTATATAGTTACGAATATTTCTATATCGTTGGTATTATGTACCAACGGAAGTAGTTGCGCTAGTTAGTTAAATGTTTAGTTGTTGTTCTGGAACGTTTTTGCTGCTAATAGGTATCAATTAAGTAAAAGATCGTGTTTGCTCTCTCCAATAAATTTAATTAAGCAAATCTTATGAAATCAATTCTCGATTTGATTTCAAATCTCTTTTTTAATCCGTCAAGAGTCAACGGTGCTTGAAGGTGAAGGAGCAGCGCTCTTCGCTCAAAGAATTATCTGCCTATTAAAGCGTTGGTTCCACTTCTGAAGAAGAGGGTATGTCTAACAAGAGGGTGGATGACTCGGCACCAGCTCGAGCCAATATCAGTCGTTATTAGTCGACAAAACGCGCGCGTTTCGCCGCGTTACGCGTGAAACGGACCACCGAACTAGAACCTTTTTTACAGAAACGCTTTTTATCCCTTTGGCCCGCCCCCCACGACGATATAAGTACTAAAATCTCCCACATAATTCTAAACTGTGATTTCTAATTTAAGAAATTCATTTTTGAATAAAATGAAACAAAATTTGTACTAATAAGAAAATTTTCATTTAATATTCCTATACATAATTTTTAACAATTTAAACAATATTTACAGATATAATACTTATCTAACTGTTTTTTATAAAACAGGTAAACAATAAAGTTATTTCTTTAAACAACTAAAATAAATAACAGTTCTTACGAAATTTAGCACTTCGTAGGTATTCTTGCGTTTTTAGACAAGAAAACTAAGATAATATTTAGGTTCAGTACATCAACATTTAATCTATTCTGTCCAGATGATGACTATAAAATTGTTCGTTGCAAACATTGTACGAGAACTTCATATGAAGTGTCAAATTGTGTTTTAGGATATAGGTATTATAACAGGACCATCGAAGTCTTCAAATCTACCTACCTACTGATTAAATAAATAGGTGTTCCTTAACTCTAATGTACACATAAACTAATTATACACCTACATTTCTATATGTGAGATCACTAAAATAACAACAGATATTTTTAATCGGGTTATTCGTTTAGCCACGGTTGCCGGGTTTCTCGCCGCGCTCGGTCGGCCAATTACAACCATTTAGGCCTCACTGCTGCGCGACTCCTTGGGTTAGCGACGGTTATGTTTATAACAAATATACTTATAAGAGTTATAAGTATACCAGACGTAAATGCCACAAAATGTAACTTATTTGGTAAATTTGACTTAACTAAGTAGATGAATCGTAGTGTTTTATTTTAAATATACGGAGTATGAGTATTTAAGTATGTTTCTGACTTGAAATTTTCATCGACGAGCACTTTGAAATCTGCACAAATATTGTTCGCATCTCGAGTACTTACAATCTAGCATTGCACGATATGTTGTGGCAGGTCGAGTGAGCGGTGTGTCACGCGACGGGCAGCGGCGGCGGCGGCAGGTAGCAGGGGCGCAGCGCGTGCGCCGCTGCCTGCAGCAGCTCGGCGTGGTAGCGCTGCGCTGCCAGGATGTACGGCGCTGGCATCGCTAACTCCAGGCGCGGCATCGCCAGCTGTGGCGGTGACTGCGCCGGCTCCGGCTCCAGCAACGCCTCTATCGTGAACGCTCGTCGTGGTCTTTGTGGAGGTAACATCGTCACTGTTGCTACTTCAGGTAATTCTGCTGGCTCTGGACTGAGTTGAGGACACAGAGGAGGAGTGTAGAGACTCGCACTCGGCAAAGCTGGAGGCGGCGGTGGCGCACCCGCTTGACGAGCCAAAAATGCACGATTAAAACTGGCCAGTGCAGCAAGCTCCGCGTTAAGGTTGTCTTTCTCTCCTTTTTGCAACTTAAAACGTTTGCGTCTCCTGAGTAACGAGCCGTTTTCGAACATGTCGAAGGCCTGCGGGTGCAATGTCCAGTAGGCTCCCTTGCCAGGCCGGTCCGGTCGGCGCGGCACTTTCACGAAGCAGTCGTTGAAGGAGAGGTTGTGCCGCAGCGAGTTCTGCCAGCGCTGCGTGTTGCGCCGGTAGTACGGAAAGCGGTCCGTGATGAAGCGGTAGATCTCTGAAAGCGGCAGCATGCGCTCCGGGGAACTCCATATCGCCATCGCCGTCAATGAAATGTACGAGTAGGGCGGCTTTTGGTCCCCGTACGATTCTCGAGAAGGTCGCGGCATTGTCACCACCACAGACTTGGAACAGTTCGAAAATTTTCAAAATTTGAGAATAACTAAAACACGAATGTGCGCTCACGTCACTTCGTAGCGAGGTGTGTAAAGGAACTGAGGCGCGGAGAGCTCGGTCCGCACTCGACCCGCCCGCTGTCGCGGCGCGGCGGAGCGCCCCGACCGGTACCCATACCCCGGCCCTCATTGGTTGATCTGACGACCAATCGCACGCCTCCACTTTCAGGTATAATGTCGGCTTTCGCTCCACTAACAAGGAATTTAAATTGATATTATGTTTATATTGCCTCCAAATATCTTTTGTGATGACACCGCTTTTTATTTAGCGTATGTAAATTACGGTGATACAGAAAAAGAGATTTGAATTATACACCAATCCGACGATGAATGAGCAAATTAAAATTTTGAGTAAGTATTATAATATCTCCCTGAAGATTAAAAGGTGCCGTTGAATTTTATCGAATCATCGAATAAAGGTTGAAATGCATTAAGCTCTATTATTTCATTTGGTAGGATTTTGCACCTAAAGACCGTATCGTTAATTAGGTATGGGGACAACTTTACTTAGCCGTTTTTTTTGTATTATATTTATATTTCAAAATTACACATGTGTTTAATTAGTGCTTTAATAAGGTACACATTTCGTCCTGGGAGCTCGACGTAAAGCATATGGTTTGGACGAAATTTACCCAATCCTCTCGAGTAACAATAACGACTCTTGACAAATACTACAAGAAAATTTGCGGTTTGCGAACAAGACAATATCACATAAAAAAAAAATCGTACTATGTAAACAGCAATTACACATGATGCGTATAGCGAAACATCTGGACATAGACTAACCATTTCTTTTCGTTAAAAAAAAGTTTTGAATCTGTGCATGGTGGCCTTTTAGAGAATATGGCATGTTACTTAAGACAACTCTGACTTTGACATCTAATATAACTATCATGGAGCGTTTCTATCGACCCGCTCTAGCGATGGATCAACGCCATGAATGTCTGTTAGGCTTTGATTTTTAGCTTATTCTTCTAGCTGTTCCCGTCATTTCGCTTGCATCAGAAATTGAAGGGATTCCAAAACGTGGGGTGAAAAATCGTTTTTATGTAAAAATTAAAAATCACCACATTTATTCCGCAGCTGCCCAATTGAGCAATCATGAAGAAGACACTTAGGTAACATGTTTTGGCAGCCTATTAACCTTTTGTTACTTTAAATCGTACCAAAGAGTCGGTGAAATAGTATCAAACTAGCTCGATAGACTTGTCCGGACTATATTTGCTATACGGTATTAAAAACATCATATAGTCCCTAAAATAAACAAAATCTCAAACCTTCTTAATTCAGATATAGCTTAAAAATACCCTCAGATCATACTCTAAGAACATAGTAATACAAAATAATACACATGCCAACAGTTAGACCAGGTTTTATCTGTCCCTATACTTAACGATACGGTCTTTATACCTACTCAGATTAATACTGCTAGTATCTACTTATTGGTTGGTTTCATTAAATTTGATAAATTTTCCAAAATCACTATCAATCCTAATGCTAAAATTTATTTCAAAATATTTGTATGAAAATTTAAGTTTCCACTACGCCACGCACTAGATACAAGTTAAAATAACTTCACACTAAAACGTCACGTAATGGGATGGACATTTTAGGACATGGTTTTTAATGGTAGGATAGAGAATGCTCACAATTCTGAGTAGAATGAGCCCAAGAATGTCCACTCGTCCAGTCTTGTAAGAATTTAGGTTTACAATATTTTTTCTGTAAACACTCATTTACATACCTACATGCCACAGACAAAGGGCAGAGACGCACATGCAGACAGACAGTCGGACAGTCAAATATGATGACAAAACTGGAAGGGTTCCGTTTTTGTTATTGTGGCTACGGAACCTCAAAAAAATTATTACCGAAGAGGAAATTCATTAAAAAAAACTTCTGAATACAAATGGCTGACTTAAATAGGCAGGTATTTCATGAATGGAATTGGTATCGTTCTACACTAATTGAATAGCTGTTAGTAAGTTTAAAAACTACCGTTGCAGGCATTGGAACTAATGTTTCTGAACGGTGAGAGACAATCATTTATTTTTATCTGTAGGAAAAAGTGTCGATACCTATAATACAATTCGAGAAACCGAACCCGCCCAATTCACAATACTTTTTTCTGGCTTTTACCTCTGCCATATACCTACGTAGCATGAGCCTGAGATCCATGAAAAGTATGCTTAATTGCAGATCACACTGATACTGGGTAGCTTGATGAAGCATTGGAGAATCTTTATCAATAACAACAGCAGTGCTAACGGATCAAACAAAATGTCGGTTTTACGCACTAATAGAGCCGCACCAGAGTTTGTCACAGTAGTTTTTGCCGAAGTTCGTTTACCCTGCCGTCATTCACGAATTCGAGAAACGGTATCCGGTAAAAAATAACGAATCGTGACCGATAAGTTAATCTACTTACTCTAATTTTATTTTTGCTTGACAACCAACAATTGACTTTATATTAAGTTGGAAGGGCCCAGACGGAGATGGCGGGATGACTTAGACACTTTCATTAATAACTGGCCGGAAAAAGCCCAACAACAGGATTCGTGGAAATCAAGGGGAGAGGCCTTTGCCCTGCAGTGGAACACTGTAAAAGACTATTAAAAAAAAATTAGACAATGCCTATTTTATTTAGACATTGCTGATGTTGAAAACACTGCACAAATCACAAGAAATGTTACGTTTTTCAAAAAGGTGCAGAATGTTTAATTATATAAGGTAACTAAATAAACCAAAAACGCCTTGATAATACTATTTTTCGTGCCTTTTCACCGCTGCTATTTTACATCTGTCCGTAATTAATCTAATTAATATTAGAACGAATTAAATTACTTTCTATGAAAATATTTTAATTTGTGTATTTTCTAGTAGACACGCTACAATTTAAACTATAGACACAAGCCTTCAGGAAATTGTCATATACTTGGAAATTTCGACCCATGCCACCGTGACCGGATAGCCGAGTAGTTCAGGCACCTGTCTGGTTCACGGGGGACGCTGGTTCGTTTTCAGCTCTGAACACTGGAGGTTTTGGTCATTTTTCTCTTCATATATGACATTGTATATATCGGTTTATAATTTTTAATTGTTCTATATTTAATTTAGTGTAGTAAATGAAGCAAGTTGTTGTATGGAGACCCATGCATTAATTTCTCAGTCGATGAAATTTAGCTTGGTTATTGTATAGTATGAGCCGAGACTAACATATAAATATCCAAAAAAAAAACACTCCTAAGTTAGGTAATAACACAAATATGATTATATATTGAACCGAGTAATTCCTCAGTCCAAAATTATTTTACAAAATAAGTTATTTGTATCAGTATGTGATACTAGAAAATAATCTAAAAGTTTTGTCAAACATGAGAATATTTTTTTATGATACTTCCTTTTTTTGACGCTCATTTTCATCGGAAAATTGCTCTGTCATTTTTTTCTTCTTATATGATCGTAGAATATAATATGGCGCAGTGGGTAAAATAAATCCAAAAAAAATGCGTATCGAAATGTATGTATTATAGAACTATTAAAAACTGAGAGTGAAAAATTTTTAGAGTTTCATTTTGTAGGTATAAAACGGCAATAAAATGGCATTCCAGTGAAAATTTTATTTTATTAATACTGGTATTTCTGCTGGGATATTTTTTTGATATTTCATATATTGTTGCAATACGTTACATGAATATGTCTGGTGAAGAAAGTTTGAACGGAGCATTTTTCCGTAAAAAGATATTAACGATTTAAGACTTTAGGTATTTACTTTAATTCTATTATTATTATTCTTTGGAAATTTATACAATACTTTTTATTTATTGATACTTTATCATACTGTAAAGTTTTTTCTGGCTGAGGAATTACTGCGGGGTCCACTACCTTTATTTACTACACTAATTGGTCAATGCGAATAACTAGCTACTTAGGTCAAATTTTTAAATGGCTTCCTTCTTATTCCTCATCTTAATAGTGATTACCTAGTTGCATCTACAGGGAAAGCACTTTTAAGATGAGGAATGCTGGTTGATATCCATAGCTGGGCATTAACTCGTTAATCCGTTAATCGTTAATTAACGAAGTTAAGATTTCGAGTAACGGATTAACTTTTAAGTTAACTTTAAAAACCTGTAACGGACTTGTTAACTTCCGTTAACTTTTCTTAAGTCCGTTAATCGTTAATACCTAAGTACCTACTCACACCAAGGCGGCGCGCTGCCTCAAATATAACACTAGTATACCTTCGAGTGCTGCTGTGAAACGCCTGTTTTCGGCGGGAAAAGATATTTTTTCTCCAAAGCGGGCGTCGCTATCAGACGACAATTTTAATATGCTCATGTTCATGAAGGGGAACATGCACCTTATGGCAGATGCTAGCGAATGATATTTTTATTGGCTATGCTATTATTAATTAGTAATGATTACCATGTTAATTAGTAGATTAGTCTTTAATAAAAATCAAAATTTATGATTATTTCTCCTAGTTTTATTTCTTATTGCGAATATTTACGATTTCGAGTTAAAGATTAACGATTAACTTTAACTTCCGTTAAAACTTTTGAAAAGTAACGTTTTAACGTTTAACGAAGTTAACTTTTTATTTAACGGATTAACGATTAACGAAGTTAACTTTTTGATTAACGGTGCCCAGCTCTGTTGATATCCCATACCAAGAGGTTTCATAGATATATCATCTTACAGGCCAATTCGAACTAAAGAACACGGACATCAGAATTATATTTGAATCATGTTATTTAGCTATCGTCGCTCCAATAAATGTACGAACAAGTAGGGAGCTAAATGCACAGATCACTAAATAACATGATTCAAGTAACATTCCGATATCATTGTACGTTCGAATTGGCCTGTTAGTAGGTAGGTACTTTTCCAGACCTATCTAAGAAGAGCACGAAATACAATGGTATGTTTGGTACGTTTATTATATTATTTGAGTATTAGTTGTTGAAGTAGAGTAAGCTGCGAGACCTTGAAGAGACAGTGCAGCTGCCAAAGTTGTTGCGCTCTTAGCACCACCGGGGGATCACGTGTAGGGATATCTAAGGTAATTCCTACGGACGTGGAGCAACATCGACCCCGACATGTCGGTGTGGAGCAGCCGAGCAGACCGTACACCACACGGTATTTGACTGTCCTCTAACCAAATACCATGGGAAAGTGGAGGATTTTACCACCTTAACCATAGAAGCGGTACAGTACTTAAAAACTGTAAATCTCTGAAGAAGGGTAACACAAAAAGCACACTTGCTTTGGAACACATTTTTTCATGTATGAGGCGTGAATGTACAAATGATTCTGAGTAAAATGAGCCCAAGAAGTCAATATTTTGAAGACATGAATGAAATGTAAATTTTTTTGGAAAACGCTCTAATACAGAAACAAATTAAATGTGAATTTCAAATAAAACATTATATTAAGCATTCACACTCAATAATGGCACTTTATGAATCATTCTTTAAATGAGCATTTAAGAAACAGGTGGTCGATTAATAGCAATTAGTAGGTAGAAGTAGAACCAAGATTTAGAAATCATGTTAGGATTAGCGTTTGAGAGACAGGTGGGCAATCAGCGTGGAAAGTAGAGCGGGATGTGATTAGGTTATATTATAGTCAACGTGTTTTAATGGTTCTTAACAAAATGTTTGTTCTAATTAAGTATTTGCAAATGTTACGTGTACTTACTAATTAATTTATTTGCATTTTTTACGAGTAGCGTGATCTCCATATCTAGGTTAATAGCTCTATTTGTTATTGAATAACTCGATTCTAGCGCGGGATTCAAACTGGAGAAGCTCTCCTATCACCAACACACGATCAGTGTCAGTAAATATTTTCTATAAAGTCAATATCCAGGAAGGAAAGGACGGATTACGTTTGTATGGAGGAGCGGTCGTCTACTATCGTCTTAAGTTTATTAGTCTTCTTGTACCACCTTTATTCGCTCCCAAAAAGCCGAAATAAACTGTGAGACGACGAGCATTATAATTGGAAATAAATTTATATCGATACGAATATCTCGGTCATTTTCTTACGAGGAAAAGTTAAACGTTCAAAGGTAATTAGATATTGTTTAATTTTGAACTTTCTCAATTGGTGTGAAGGTGTTATTTTTGGTTGGTCATTATGTGTGATAAGTCGTTTTTCAGTTGGTTGGTTGGAGCAGCATGCATAGTCCGATGGTGCGAATTCGTCACGGATGCTTATCGAGCAGGCAGTCGATAAAGGCGGCTTGTCGATATTTTATTATTACAGGGGACGGGTAATCATAAACCGACGCTCTGCTTTCGACGAGGGCCGATCCCAACACTCATTAAACGCCATATTGATATTTTAATATGTGTACGCTTTGCTAGCAAATATATGATAGCCGCCTAACTCATTAAAGCTTAACTTACCTACATGCCTATCGTAACATGTTAATGGTAATACAAAACTTTTCGTAGCATAAGGGTAGCCAGTTCGTAAAATATCTACTAAGGGTCCATTCCTTCTAAATCTGGAAATAGGCCTTCAACCATGCATCTTTAGCTTGGAATAAATTTGAACATTTTATGGATTTTGTTTAAGCTAAGCTATATTTTCTCTCTTAAAAAGAAACACTTTCAATGCGTCTGAGTTAGTCTTGGTTATACCTATTCCAATTTTTAAATCGATCGCGTTAGTAGTTCCCGAGATATTGAGCGATGTGACAGACAGACTGAGACACCAACCATCAAAAGGAACCCTTCTTTTACCTACAGAATCCTAAAAAGAGTAATATGTATAGTCAAAACATAGTTTTTTGATATTATTCCCATAAATTACTACCCTATGATTATTTCCTCAAATGTGTCGTATTTTAATAACACAATAAGTAGACTAAGTACTTGATAAATATATAGGCCGTGAACATTTTAAACTAATTGTTTATTGCAATAGTTAGCACAAAAAGCCTAAGCCATTGAACCCTATTTGTATTCATAACATGCATTAATTGCGCCAGATGGATGTTACGTAGCATGTTAATGCGCCTTGTACATGCTCTTGTTTAAACAACATTATACACCAGGAGCTCAAATCAATTAATTTGTTATACTATTTATTACTATTGATAAAATTAAATTTTACTTTGTCTGTAGATTCCAACTCTATCAAATATTTCAGAAAGCTGCCGAAACTTAAGTATAAACTGACTTAACCCTGACGTTATTCATAAACGCGTTACTGGCCTGAATTATTTGTCATTATCTATCTTTTTGACTTATGTGTTTGTAGGAAAGGGATAAAACTTAAATTTAACTAAATCAGGCCCGTAAAGTTTTATGTAACTATATGGGGGTAAGTTAATAGCGACAACGTACTTGCCATCATACTTAAAATAAAACTGCATCTCTACAATAATAATTTAGAAATCGAATGAGTACAAAGGAATGACAAATAATTTAAAAAGGGGTAATCGACGAATTGTTCATTTCTGTTCCCAACCATATCATATGATTATTTGACACTGATGACACTGATTGTAGGTAAGTATACTGATGCTATCCTCGTTCAACCGGCCAAGTTAAGCGATTTTCCATGTTTCTGTACCGTATGTAAACGTGAACACTAGTTACACACATACACTCTAATTTATAAATACAAGATTTTCTGATGTGTTTTTTCGTTCGCCACCTCCTAGACCAGCGGTCGGCAACCAGCGGCCCGCGAACCTCCCTCTTGCTGCCCGCGAGCCTCCCAGGCTATTTTGTATGTAATATTAACAAATGACAATGTCTGATAAAGTCATAAATATTAACAAAGTGCGGCCCGCGTCCACTTCGTTAACTGCTATGTGGCCCTTGGCTCCTAAAAGGTTGCCGATCGCTGTCCTAGACCACTAACGTTGGGCTAAATGAAGACACCACGCACATAATGAGTATAATGATAATGACACACCAGTTAGGTACAATTTCATTTGATATCAAAGTTATGAGCGCTATCTGCCTGACGTATCTCGATTACAAGTCGTGTAGCGTGACCACTGCACACTGCAACTACATTTTAGCGTTAGCTGAGCAAATAAGTATGGTTACGTTTCAAACAAGCTAATATTTACTCGACAAATGTTATTTTTTTTGTTTTTGAAGGTACATATATTTTCAGCATATTTTTTATGTAAGGATAGGGTTATTTAATTTTACTAAAGTGTTTGTTTAGCTTATAATCGGTACTTTCTATCACTATTCCAACTATTATACACATTCGGAAATTGTCTTGTATTTTTTGTTGCAAGTAGCAAGCAGCAATAATATTTTTATTATGTTGTAATGAAAGGCCACGTAAGGCGTGGAAACACTATAAACAATATTTACTTAGTCCATATATATGACTCTATGTTATTGAAACTTATACCAATATTTGATACACAAAACATATATTTATAACTAACTATAACATGTACATATTTATTGTATTGTGACATTTGATAAGCGCAACGATGCATTTGTGCAGAACAAAGAGCTAGTATTGCATTAATCCAGCAAAAATAATCTCATAATCACAAAAGAATAATTTTATTCTTACGTGATTTTGCTCATCTAAATTGGTCAAATAGATAGCCATTCACATTTTTATAGACATTTAGTGCATCTTTTTGTAACTGCCCACAGCATTGAACCTTTTGGACGCCAATGACCGATATATCCGCACCGCAGGTTCAACGCCAAAGACCGATTAATCGGTCACAGAGCACAGAGCAACATCAGACCTACGTGCATATGCATAAAGTTCAATTTCAGTTTTGACACTTCGGTGACGTGGCGTCCGAGTGACCGCTTTTGTATTTGACACGGCGTCGAAAAGGTTAAGCATTAAATTTTCCGTAGGTATCTATAATATTGAATTGTAATTTCTGACGTGCACAATATTCCGCTAGTAGACGGAATAAGAAAAACAATGACGAAGCTTTTACCGTTTTTCGGTGGAGCGGTGACAGCACTCCGCTATTAACTACTTATTGGCCAAGATTATTAATTCCATCACCGTCCGGGGTGACTTAAAAAAGCTCTCAGAGTGCGTTAGTCATTACTTGCATATTTTTTGTTGGAAGTAGATCGCATTTTTTCGCGCCCTCGCCGAGCCAGAGGGTGATTTATGACAAAAGTTATAAGCGGCATTTTTAATATCAACGAGCCTTTTAAACTGAGCCCTTTGAAGATGCCGCTGGGAGATAACCTAATTAACAAACGTTTATATATCACTGGCCAGTGGGCGAGCGCAAATACGAGATTTTATTTATTAACCGGGCTCGGAAAAGTGGTT
Organism: Cydia splendana; assembly: GCF_910591565.1. NCBI lineage: Eukaryota > Metazoa > Arthropoda > Insecta > Lepidoptera > Tortricidae > Cydia > Cydia splendana. The sequence goes on from NC_085963.1 coordinate 7,532,337, forward strand.
AATGGTTATGTATGTGCGCCGGCGCGCTTAATTGCTTCTTATCTGGGATCTGGCAATCGACGAGATCACAACTTCAGTATAAACAGGGGCAGATATCGCGAACCAATTGCCTGTTCATTACATACTTTATTACATATGTTTGGTTTTAACTTATTACCAGTATCACTACCAGACATATTATTTTGAAAGTATATTTTTATACATTTGTAGATTATACCTACATATATTAAAAACAAATCAAGATTTATATGTAGCAGATAAAATCAATTCTTATAAGACTTGATCTTGTTTTCTCACGAGAAAATCGTACATCATGCTACCGTGTACTTATTTATTGAACTGTCCTTTCATGCCTTACTTAAGTCCATAAGTACTTGGAGTTAAAGGCCGTCATAAGAAGAATCAATGTTGGTTTAGAAGAACTATGGTAAGTAAAAGATGATAAATACGTATAAATACTTAGAAACGAAATATATTGGAGTTGAAATAATATATGTAAGTACGTTATTGTTTTAGTTAGGTCTATGTGCGGATTTTAAATACCTACGAATGTTGGTGAGTGGGAAAGTTTCATGTTGTGTTCCACCGTAGCGTCAAACAACCGTATTCGAAAAATGCTTATAAGATGTCACAGCGGCATCGCTATGACATCTTATAATCATTGTTCGAATACCGCCGTTTTTTACTAGTCCACCAAATCCAAACTTTCTTAAAATACGAATAAGACAATGGGAGTATCGAACGGCTCACGTACCACGTACCTAGTAATAGCGTCTCGTAATTTGTGGCCTCAAACCCGCCAACCTATTACGGACAAACCGCTTTTCGAACTTTATGCCTACCCGTATTACGAAACTAGACCTTATTCTCTTTAAATTAAAGATTATATTTGTGAAGTATGTTTTGACTGAATGTTTATTATAGTTAGCGGACCGATGTTAAAGAGAATCCGATTATTGTTATTGAATTACATATCAAGCAGTCGTGACTGGAGAGCGAGACACTGGGTCGTAGCGAAAGCTTTCGCAAAGTGATACTACATATATACAGTATGTAAACTTACTAAAACCATTCATCAAACCACCATCGGTGCCATAGTAAAGGTAGCTCAGTGTGACCCATTCATTAACGGGCTTGAGTAAATGGTTTTGGTAAGTTTACATACTGTATAACTTTGGCAATAATAATTTAATATACAGGGTAACTTGGTATAACTTACTTACACGACATAGTAAATTTTTATACTAAACGTATTTTTGTCAGGTGGGCCGTATATTTCTTTGCGACTGATATTTCCATACCTATTTTAGTTAGAGAGAGTCGGGACTTATTTTTGGACTGTCGGAGCGACTAAATTTCTTAAAATATTCACTTGATAAAAATAATTATTAAAAGACCGCTTTTTTATATTTTGTTAGCGTAGTTGATTATGCTCATATTTCAGTTTTCTGGTAACTAAACCGTGGAAGAACAGAGAAACAGACAAACGGACTTGGCGGAACTTTAATGTTCCTAGTTGGCTACGGGACCTTTAAAAAAGGATTGACTACATTAAATTCATATCTTACACATACTTAATAAAAGTATAATTTATACTATTTTAATAATAAGGCGTAGGGATGTGACGACCCCATCGCCCGCTGGTTTTACCAGTGCAATCAGTCAACGCAGGGCAGCTTGTGGCGAGCTGTTGGGGATTAGCGACCTCACGTACCCGAGTGCTCCTGGGGAGTTCTGTTACCCGCAAGGAGGGTGGGTGGGACAGGATTCTCTGCCTCTGGCTTGCCTTAGCCGGCCGGCCAGAGTGGAGTCGTTAGAGCTATAAGCTCCAGGGGTAGAAGTGAAATATGCATAAGACGCGAGTTGGCACAGTGGCTGTTAACAGCCACTGGGTAGAAAGCGGCGCACACCTCTCGACACCCCTGAGCCGCTCACACCGGTGTTGCCCTTGAGCCATCCTAGATGTCGCTTTTTATGGGGGCCCATCTTGTGAGGGCGAGTCACCGTCTGCCGGAAATAAAATTGCATACCGTTTTATTAGGCAGGCGTCCGGTTTTTTACCCCATAGCTCAGTATTTAGTCCATCGCTTTCACCCAATAACCTAGTTCATTTTAGATTCCATCAACTCTCAATAGCCCTTACACCCTGGTGGGTGCTGCTTCTGCGTGCGTCCCATGACACGGGTAAGGGCAGCATCCGCTCGGTGTACCCCTTACATTTCATTAAAGTGTCAAAAGGGTCTCTACGTGTTGGCTTCGGCTCCGCGCACGCCTCCCAAAGGTCCGGAACACCATTGTTCCGTGATGGGAAAGACATATATTATTTTAGTAAGGCGCTTCAATTCATAAAAATACAACTAGGTATGTACATCCACGTATAACCTAAGTATGCAACGTATTAAACTCACCCTTCCTGACTTCCATTCGCATAAATTTCACTAAGCACGGAAGCTTAAAAAGACATAGTAGCATAGCACACGTAAGTAATAGAAAGCAAGCATCGATGTTTATGTTAGTTTTCCTCAAAGCGCCTGAGCAAACGAAGTCACGTCAGCCAGGCGAAATCACGATAACGCTCCACTACCGAACTTGTACCAAAAGTCTCTTTAAAAATGATACTTCAATCATGCACAGCATCCATTGAAAGCATTGTATTGCCAGGTGCATGAGTGTAGAATCTAAACAAGCAACGGAGTTTGAACAATCCAACACTTTGATTAGTAAAATACGTGTTTAGCTACGGAAACGGAAGCGCCAGGTTGTGCTGGTAATGAATTTGCGAGGGCGGGCGCCGCCCTAGGAAAATAAATTGCGCTGTAGTTTCCTTGTTTTGCTTTAAAAGCTTTAGTTTGACTTGAACAACTTGTGGGTTAGTGGGTAAAATGGTTCAGTAGTCGTGTGAGCTTACTTCACATTTTGTTACGAATTCTCCTTTATTCAGATCTTGTATTATTTTTCTGCGACAAATGTTTAAACGTGATTTAATCTTTGTTTGATAATATTGTGCGGTTTCATTTATTGAGACAAAAGTTTTATTTATAAAGGGTAATTTGGGGTAAGAGAGAAAAACACTTGTAGGGAATCCTTATATCTACTGTTTCTCTTGCCCCGAGTAAATAAACTATGTTTCTCTCACCCCACCCGGTCTTAACCTAATCATGTTAGTCCATAAATGTATACCTATTTAATTAACAGAATATTTAACCTTGATACAAAATATGTATTAGAAAACTATGACAAATGTTATAAGACTTCAATAACACGATAAATTTATTCCTCACTTATTAATAATATTTAAAGGCCAAACATACATTTCGAGTAACTTCTAACATACAATATTTATACCTAAATATCAACCGATCGAAGCAAACTAGCAACTTCCTTTGTAATACGACATAAGAATAAAATATTCAAAAGAATTGAATCATTAATACTCGTAATTTTTTCAACCTTCCTGTCAAGACGGACAGTGGACTTTGAAAAGGCCATTTATAAATAGAAACAGTTTATAGATTTCTATTACTGAACTATTAATAAGCATTAGTTAATCAGAGATTTGCAATATTTTACGAGTATTAATAAAAGGGTTATACATTAATGATCCTTTGTTTAAGTCGCTTGAGCAATGGTTCTTTTCTTACCATTACTTTAGGTAGTCACACAAAACAAAACTAATTGCAATTTGCTCCTTGAACAGTGAACAAGAAGAAAATTATTTCTATAGTAAATAAAATGTTTGCGGATCTTATCGCGTTATCTAAATCGGTTCATGTAGATATAGAAGGCGCCAATTTAATTAAGAACCGCTACTTCGACAGACAAAGCTAAATCTGATTCTGATCAAAGCTAAATCACAACAAAGGAGCGACCGTTAGCCGGCAATTGCACGAAATTCAATTTGTGGCCGCGAGTAGAGTGACCACAAAAACGCTCTCCAAACAGCGGTGGATAACAATTATTGTGTTGATTACGGCATCGCGGGCCTAATAATTCACTCTAGGACTTAAACTCTGTAATTACGCGGATGGAAACGTCGGCTCACCGTTTGAGATAAAAATCGGGGTACGGAACCCATGAGCCCCGGCTCTTGGTTACTCAGCTCCAATAAACAGACATATGTAGGTAACTGCTGAAATGACGCTTTTGCCCTTTTAGCTTAGTAGTTAGTTTAGTATCTAAAACTGAACGCTTCTCGGACCATCTAATTACCATCCCTTCTAAGTTCTAACTCTACAAAACACACTTTTATTACAGTTTTTAATAACGCCGCCTGTTTGTCTGAATAACTGTTAACTTTTAATTTTTCTACGAGCATAAAACAATTGAATACAAAATTAAATATACGACCATTTTCGTTTGAGAATATTGCATCCTAGCTTTACTAGAGTTTTATTACGTTATATTATTAAAACCAAGGTGCTTTTAAATAAATACTGTTTTTATTGGCAAGTAGAAGCTAAGAGGCAAATTGGAATATACGGTTTACGATTGTCCTTCTATGTTTATTTTATTTATTTGTTTTAAAGTTGAGGACAGACCAGCGAAATCTATATATTTCTCGTCTGTGCTTCCTTGCCGTCAGTAACGTGCATTACATAAATAAGAACCTAACCATAAAAGCAACAATAACGTATTTATATTACCTATACACGGTAACGTATTACATTGAGCCACATTTTTTGTGTTGGGGACATTCACTTGACGTTTTATTTGTTTAAATGAAACTATAATAGGTACCTAGTTAAGAAAAAAACGAGATTGAAAAAAAATGCAAACTGACATTTAGGCCAATTCGAACGTACACTACACGTACGTACTATACTGAAATCAGAATGTCATTTGAATCATGTTATTTAGTTATCGTATGTCTCACCCGCGCTAATACATGTACGGACAAGTACGAGCGAAATGCACTATGCAACTAAATAACATGATTCAAATATCATTCTGATGTCAGTGTAAGTTCGAATTGGCCTGATTATCTCTGTGGCTTATCTCTGGGGCCACTTCCTTATCCTGCTAGATCCTTTAACAGCAATATTGCCCTTCCCTTTAAAATTACTTTTTAGGTTAGGTTAAGAAAAAGCTGCAAAAATGCGCTGGCAAGTGCGTACACGGCCTAAAGCGCAGTGTAAATAGAGCCGCATATCTATTCACAAAACATTGTTTACTCGACTGCGAGGTTGTCCCTAGAGTAACTTAAATCCACGATTCATAACCACTTATACCAGTCTATCTGAAGGAAAGAACCGGTAAGCTTTGTGAATGGCGCCTCTGGCTAGTTCATTTCAGAGAAGCTCGTCTGGCGGCACGGTAATGACAGGCCTACGATCCGCGCTTGCCCTAATTCCACGCGCCGCTCTTGCCCAAACATTCCAATTAGAATAATGACCATATTATAGCACGCGTTTGTCTATTTGGACGGCGTATTGTTGCTATAATCGAGCTACAGTAAAAGCTACCTGTACCCTGGGTATAACTACTTACAGCAAATTATTTATTTCATTATAGTAAAGTCAGACGACGTAACTGACTCCTCATTTGGTTTTGGTGTGAAGAGCTGTAGCTAGTTTTGTCTATAACGCAATCTCTTAAATTTATCTACATCTAAAATTCTACAATATATAATTAAAAAGTGTATAGTAAAAAAAGAATACAAAACATCAGGCGTAAATAATTACACAGACATAAACATGATTAAGCACATATAGGTATGCTACCGTTGCAGCCATAATACACGCCATCAAGGAAAAGTAATGTTTTTACTTACATAAAAGTGTAACGACGTTTAAAGCGATTTATACGCGATAATTCCGCCGCATAAAACATTTCATTATAAGCGAGGTCCCATTATTCAAAGATATTTATTCATGTCGAATGATTGCCTTTCTTTTGTGGATCGACAATGGCGTTCGGGGCTTATTCCATTTGCGCGGCTCGTTCATTGTGCACGCGAGTGTTTTTGTTTCTTCTTACCGCCTCGCACCATTCTATTCTCCAATGAAATGGAGACAAGATTGATGAGTTTAGACACGACCTGTGACACGCACTACCGAATCTACGTGTTGCCTACGGCCGAAGCCGAAGCGTTTGTTTGGAATGCGCTTTATTTCACCCTTTATAATGTGTGGTAATTATCCGCTGGTAGTGTACGCGGGCGTATTTATGTAGAAGATATCGGTTCGTTTTTGTCTAATGTTTGGGCGCGTTCGTCCGACTAATAGGATTTTTTGTTGATCGAGTTTGTTATAGCTTTGCTGGTCTGACACTGCTAGAATAGCCATATTAATTTGACGTTAATTTATCTTTAGCTAGCCGCCTGATAGCTGTTATGAACATCAGTTTGTCAGATTGTATCGTCAGATTACACGAATATCATTCCTGCTTTTCTCCATTAATGTAGATTAAACTATTTAGTAACGAGGTAGTTTTGTACCAACATTTTATTTCGGGGACTCCCACACAACCTCATTCAAAGTAGCTTCTCTACCGACCGGCCACTTAACATGTATACCGCTCGCTACCTTAATCTCGAGTAAAACGTGTTTTGACCAGAAATTTAACAAAATAATTACCTATATTGGATTAGAAGATTTACATTTTAAACACATTTAATTAAAATGTTTATTAATAAATGCATTTAATACATATTATAAATCTATTCAATTTTAGTAACTACGTGAAGACATTTCATTGAACCTGACATCATAAACAGATCTTTCCGTTAGTAATCCAGCCAGACGGTATGTAATACGTCTCGCCTATTTTAACCACATACACAATTTGGTCAACAAACCGTACCAAAGTTATTATCCAGAACGGCCTACCTATGTCTTAACATAATTGGAGGCACTTTATCAGCGACATCTCAGATTTAATTACATTGTTTGTATAAATTAATTAAAACAGCCGACTAAAATGTTTCTCAAGAGTTGTAAAAGCATACATTGAATGTTTAAAAGCTTATGCTTACCCACAGAATGTGTATTATCCAGCACGAACAATATAAGCAGCGAAATATTCACATTTTGTTTAATTTAACTTCAGCTTTTTCATTCAAGCAGCTGCATATTAATTAGAGGTATGTATTATATGTAACTATACTTACCTACATACGTACAGAATTTAATTTAGGTACAACAAAATTACACATTGAATAAAGCATCTTTATATAGTGTCGTACGCCGAAAAACATATCTAGCCAAAATTTTGGCCACACATTTGGACATCAAATATTGTAGAAAATTTTATGGAAAATATTTTGTAGTAACTTTAACCATTTTTCTAAAAACAATTAAGTATAGCTAGAAAATTACCTTCACATAAGTGAGTAAAGGTGGGGAAGCATTTACTTGACAAGCTGCTTCCTCTTCTATTTTTTTTTTCTTACCTACATAAGCTACATGCATGCCAGATATACTTTTGAAAGTTAGGGAAAAGAGACGGATTACAGACATTACCTACTAACTAAATTGCACTGATTGTGGGCTAATCAAAGCAGCGAAATTTATCTGATCCATATAAGGAACGAATTATATCATAAACGACATACCTATCTTCAATGAATATCAATGTTAATATTGATCAACATTATTGGCATTCATTGAAAACTCGTCCTTGCATGTGAAACATCGTCAATGCCTGCACTGTAGCTCGTTCCGTATCATATTGGAACCAAATGCTCTTTATTTCTTATCCACTTAGGATATAAGATCTCTAAATATCTAAAATATGTAATTACTTACATCAAACCTCGACGGATACTTTGTTTATTTATTTACTTAGTTATTCGAATGTAAGTACAGCAGCATCCGTATCCATAGACTAAGCGTATTGCATCAAAAATATCTACCATTTTCTAAAAGCTTTATGTACAAGAAGATATGCAAAACAATTCGCTACTATTGAAGCTGACTATATGTACCTACGAATTTGTTGTGAAGCATGAGATCTGAACACGATAATTACGCTCCCATATCTTATCAATCTGCAAATGTTTAAAGATCGTTCTTGGATGATACAGTACCCGCGGTAGGTCATTTAGACGATAGATTCCGAATCTAATAGCATTAATTACACTGTGACGCGCAACAGAGCGGAGCCGTGGCGTAGCCTCCAGCCTATCTTTTCACAATACATTTTCTACCCAATTCTGAACTCATCCCTAGAATAATTTGATCCCTTGATTCGTTTTACTACGCATTAACGGTAGTTAAACGTATGCTGGTTCTTGCGTTGCGATGCACTTATGAATAAGAGAACAGGACCGCGGGACACGCTCTTCCAATAAATCAATTTAATCTAATTTAATTTGGGCCGAGCTTCCTTGGAACGTTTTCGTAAAGTCACGCGATGCTACGAGGGTCGCACTGAAATATTCGGGAATGGGACACTTAGAAATAACATAATAGAAACATGCATATAATTTATAAAAATGTAACTCTTTATAAAACTTTTAAGGTATATTCCATTTGGTTGTCATTTGTATTTAAGAATTACTGGCAATTTGAAAATTGTATGTCGAACATTATTTGAATTTTTGGCCAAGTGATTTTTCGGATCATATTTTTAAACGGTTTTCAATATGCCCTCAGCGAACAAATAAAAGTTACAATGGGCTTCTGTTATTTTTTTATGAACTAGAGTTCATCGTACGCTCGTTTGCAGTTAAAATTAAATATGAAAGTCACTTTCATTTTATCCCATGGGTGATCTTAAAGAAGCATGTCATTCCAAAGCGACGTCAAAAATTAAAATCGCATTTGTGCTGTTAATTAAAAAGACTGCCAAAAAAGTTGCATATCGGCAGATTTCGACATTCCTAAATATTCATATGACAACAGTAAAAAAATCTTTTATATATATATATATGTAAAAAAAACTTCAATTCCGTTGGCTACTCCACGAATTTCATACAAAACCACTAAGGCCCCAAAATCGCCATACAAAAAGGACTTTGGGATTATGAGCCGTGTGCATTACAGAATGATTACTTTCAAAAGAAAATTTATATGCGTGGTCAGTTTGAGTTTAAGTATGTATTAAAATAAAGATTGACCGTCTAGATGCGACAGTTTTCTCTATTCCCGACATTTTCAGTGCAACCCTCGTATTACATGCAATTACGTGGCGATCGACTAATTTTTCAGAGCGGCTGTTTCAGAACGATTGTGGCTTCAAAAATTCGGTAGGGATATTGGAAATATGAGTTGAAAAACCGATCATAAACACCAATTTTGAACAGCTATGAAATATTCGTATTTAACCTATCATGAGACATACTGACTTTAATTTAACCGTGTAAACTGTTTTGTGGGACACTGTACTTGTATAAGCTGTGTATTTTTATGTTAATAAATAAATAATAATAAAAATAAAGCTAATTTACGGTTTCGCTCACGTATTCACTTCTCACTCATTCATTCAGGCACTGTTAGTGCTTGAAAATGGAGATCTAGGCTCTCCGAAACATGTCCCACGAGTGACTAAAATACGTGAATCATAAATTAGCTTAAAGCCATGAATTATGTACAGCAAACTGTAAGATCTCGACAAGCTCGCAGTGACTAAGGATTGAGAATAATAGTTTTACCGATTTATTCAAACTTTTAGCTGTCTTCTATCATGTGTTACAGTTACACACTAAGGGCCACTTGCACCATCCTACTAACCCGGGGTTAATGGGTTAAACCTGGAGTTATCATGGTTACCAGTACAATTTGACACTGGGTTGACGGTTTAACCGGTCAAGCCCGGGTTAGTGGGATGGTGCAAGTGGTGCTAAGTCATGAAAAGAAGCAATGTAGCAATTTCAAGATGCGATTGCACCAGCTGTCAAAAAAATAATAACTTAATAAGTATTTATTTGTGGACAGTGTTACATAGATCGTCCTAGCCCCAAACTAAGCAAAGCTTGTACCTACTGTGGGAAAATATGCAAAATTTTACATATATGTATGATATTTTTTCATCGTAAAATTCGTAAACGGCGTAAACCATTATGATCTTCCACAGTAAGGTACCTGACACCTGACCCATGGAAACTACAATTTTAACCGATTCGAATTCAAAAATAGGAAAACCCGCTATATCTCACCAAAAAAGTTATTTCTAGATACAAAACTTTCTAAGCAGAGCTGAGTAAATCGGTTCTCACGGACACGCGCGGTGTCGTCCGCGTAAAAAACCTACAGTCGAATACGGTAGCGGCGCATTAACCAGATGCGACCGCGGAGTGCGCGATGTGTACAGGCGGAGAGACAAGCAGACACTGGGACCTTCTAGGTATACCTAATGAAATGACACATATCATCTACAATATTAAAATGGGTCTAGTGACTCACCTCTGTAGGTGAAGTATTCTTCATTCTACCCTGTGTTAAGCCAAAATTAGGCTAACGTCTGCACTTCCAGGTTTGTGGCTATGGCAGTCCTTGTCTGAATGCTTGGCCTTGCCTAGTGGCCTATGAAAAATTATTATTTCGAACTTTATGTTTTTGTTAAACTCTAAAGCTTAATTATGTTTTTGTTAAACTCTAAAGCTTAATGATAAGTTGAAGCAGTCATTGGCGAGAACGAACAGGGAAAAGTTGATACAAATAAATTGTAATTGGATCTACATATACTCTGGCAAGCCAACATTGTGAGTAGAAAAAGGCGCGAAATTCAAAATATATATGGAAGATAAATTTGTCATACCTACATTTATCAAATTAGCCGTCTTCTTCTACTGACTAAAAGGGCTTGTCAGAGTACCTACCTATAACTCTCACCCATTTCCAGCATCAGCTCGACGAAAAGCTACTGAAAGTTACGATAGAGAGCTGCGCTTATCTGTACCTACCGCGCTGCACTGTCCGTGCGTGACGGATCCACTCAGCGTCGCATTCACGGCAAGTCAAATGTTTAATTTGCTCTATGAATCACGCCATTAAAAACATTTCAAGGGTGTCATCGCGGCACCGATCTCATTGGAGACGTGACCGGCCGCGCGCTGTGTGGCCGCCTGGCCGGCTACCGGACATCGGTATTCCTTCATTGTTAACGTAGTATAAACTATTGTGAAGACGGGTAGATCAAATTCAATTTGGTGGGAATAAATTGAATTAAATATTAACTTACGATTGTCGGTGTGTTTTATTTTGTTCTGTTTATAGCGTGTGAAGTCTGTTAGAAGCTTCCTACTGCTGTAATATTATTTTATTTTTTATGAAGCGCGCCGTAGCCCGCACATACTACTGGGGTTTTTCAAACAATTAAAATGTAACTTTTTTGCCTATCTTCCATGCTTTCATCAAATATTTATTTTTAAATTTTACAGTTCGGTGGAATCGTCATAAGCTTGATTTGGTTTTTCAAAAGTTTTCTTAGCTTAGTCGGCAGTGGCCCAGCCAACAAAACTGGAGGCACTCTGTGTTCTAAATCCGGAAAGGCCATTATTTTACCACCAATGTTTGTTCTTGGAATGTAATATCAATTTGAATATTTTCTTATTCTATAATCCTATTTAGACTACTAGGCGAACTAGTAACAAATCAAAGCACAAAAGCATGCTTAAGTCGGCGCACCTCTCGACAGTCTGACCTTAATATTTATATTTGACTTTATTAGCCCATACAACCATTTCCAGTCGCCGTTACGACGCGGTGTTGACACATCTTGTGTCGACACCGTCTGTTTCGGTCACAATTCCAGTCGCAGAGTCGTCGCCGTGTCGACACAGTTACCAGAAATGGGGAAGGGTCGACACATGACACAAAGTGACATAAAGTGTGGTCGCCGTGTGCACACATTGTTTCGGGTTTGCGACTACTTTATGCCAAAATCATTCGTTCATTCGTTCATTTTGTTCCTGTCAAATGGAAACTGTCAGATGGAAAAATACTTAAATAAAAATAAGTGACATTAATACGCCATCTCTAAAACGGATTACAAGACGTAATTATATATTGTTTGCATTTATATTACAATATGACTTAAATTATTATGGGGAATTAAACTGCTCGAGTGATTTGATAAACTAAGTGTAATATAATCAACGCGCCACGTGTTTTAGTTTAGCCGGAAATGAAATTGTTTACATCTCAGTGCCTGTGTTCATAACTATATTATTTGAAGCATTTTTAGTACTTCGATGCGTATACTATACTTAAATAACAGAAATAACGCTTTACATACTACGAAACTTGTTAATTATGATGTATAAATATGGTTTAAGGCTGAGAAATATTGCAGTCACAAAGTAGTTGCAATGTTTCGACTTTGTGTCGACTCTGTGTTGACACATGACACGCGCTGTCAAAAGTAATAACAAAGTTACTGGTATGTTACTGGATTTGCAAAATGGCTCCTTGTGTTGATTTGTTTTCAGATATTCTCAAAGTGTAAAAATGCCGTGGTCAGAGATGGGCATTAATCGATTAACTGTTTATTCGACTAATTAATGGAATAAAAAAAGTTAATTCTCAAATTTTAATCGCGATTAGTTTAGTCGACCTAACATAGATTGAAATTGAATTAATCTGAATATTAATCGAATAAATTATCGATTAAATCTCGATTGAAAGTTGACAGGGGGCCATTTTTGTACGTAAAAATAATAGAAATGTCTTGCATGCAGATGGTAGCAAAACACTTTGTCATAAAAGTCGAGATGGGTGTCGATATATAGGTTTTAGGGAGTGCCGATTTCGAAAATAATGACCATTTTGGAATCTGAAATGGCGGCCATGCACTGTGTCATAAAAGTCGTCATGGATGTCGTTTTATACGTTTTAGGGGGCCCCAATTTTGAAAATGATGACCATTTTGGAATCCAAAATGGCGGCCATGCACTATGCCATAAAAGTCGTCATGGGTGTCGTTTTATAGGTTTTAGGGGGCGCAGATTTCGAAAATGATAACCATTTTGGATTCCAAGATGGCGGCCATGCACTATGTCATAAAAGTCGTCATGGATGTCGTTTTATAGGTTTTAGGGGGCCCCGATTAAGAAAATGATGACCATTTTGAAATCCAAAATGGCGGCCATGCACTATGTCATAAAAGTCGTCATGGGTGTCGTTTTATAGGTTTTGGGGGGCGCAGATTTAGAAAATGATAACCATTTTGGATTCCAAAATGGCGGCCATGCACTATGTCATAAAAGTCGTCATGGGTGTCGTTTTATAGGTTTTAGGGGGCGCAGATTTCGAAAATGATGACCATTTTGGATTCCAAGATGGCGGCCATGCACTATGTCATAAAAGTCGTCATGTATGTCGTTCTATAGGTTTTAGGGGGCCCCGCTTTCGAAAATGATGACCATTTTGGAATCCAAAATGGCGGCCATGCACTATGTCATAAAAGTCGTCATGGGTGTCGTTTTATAGGTTTTGGGGGGCGCAGATTTCGAAATTGATAACATTTTCAATTTAAAAATGGCGGCAATGCACTATGTCATAAAAGTCGTCATGGATATCGTTTTATAGGTTTTAGGGGGCGCAGATTTCGAAAATGATGACTATTTTGGATTCCAAGATGGCGGCCATGCACTATGTCATAAAAGTCGTCATGGATGTCATTTTATAGGTTTTAGGGGGCGCAGATTTCGAAAATGATGACTATTTTGGATTCCACTTTTATGACAAAATACGTAGCCGCCATCTTGGATTATAAAATGATCATCGTTTTCGAATTCTGCACTCCCTAAAACCTATAAATCGACATCCGTGACGACGCAAGTTATCTTTATTTTCAGATCTAACAAATTGCTACAGAATACAAAGGACAAAAAAGAAGCGAGGAGGTAATGAAACAAGCAAAAATACAGATGATTCCTCGACGCAATTGGGTGATTCTTAAATTGTGTCCAGATTTTTTTTGTCATAAAAGTTTATATTTTTCACATATTACTCTCACAAGTTCCGTGACATTTCGACCTTGTAATTTTTTAAGTAAATGTTTTTGTTTATCTATGAGGATCTCACTAGAATAGTATAATCAAGGTATGTTTATATTTGATGAATGAAATAGTAACGCAAAAAAAATATATATTTGTGTTTATATTCCTGCCGAAGACTTTTATTTTACCTTTTCCTTCTACACAAGTTTGGCCAAGTAATAAGAATTTAGGGCTCTCAATTTTATTTTGACTTCTACAACAGTAAAGCTACGAGGCCATGTTTGGTATCGTTTTCGTATAAATTCGCAGTAACAAATTTAGTTAAGGTATCACATTGACACCATTCCGAAGTAAAAACATATAAACTTATTAAAATACTTTCTTTTAAACTCCTCTTCACGCTTAAACTGGTGAACAGTTTTAATTTAAATTTGGTACACATATATTTTGAGTCCCGAGACAGGATATAATAAGTTATCTCAAAAATCATCCTTTAAAGGTGTGAAATGAGGTGTAGGGGGGAATTCAGAATTGACTTCTTGAAGTTAATACTGTTTAAGTTTAGGTTTGAAGTCATGTTTTTTCATCATTTTTAACTAAATCAAAGATGTAGGTTCAGCGGTTATTGATTTCCCGTACAAATTTCCACGCCACTTTTCACACCTTCAAAAGATGATTTTGGTTATAAGATCTATCCTATGTCCTGTTCCGGGACGCAAACTATTTCTATACCAAATTTCAACGAAATCGGTTCAGCGGTTAAGCGTCAAGAAGAGTTTCAAAAAAACCGGCCAAGTGCGAGTCGGACTCGCGTATTAAGGGTTCCGTACATTAAGTCCGACTCGCGCTTGACTGCACATTTCTAATAGGTTTTCCTGTCATCTATAGGTAAAGAACTATTTTGTATATTCAGACGGACATACATACAGACGCACGAGTGATCCTATAAGGGTTCCGTTTTTTCCTTTTGAGGTACGGAACCCTAAAAAGATTTATTTTTATTTTGTGGAATGGTGTCAATGTGATATCTTAAATGGATTCAGCACCCCAGATTTATACGAAAACGATACCAAACACGGCCTAGCACCTTCACTGATATAGATATATCAAGATAAAATTGAGAGCCCTAAATAAACTTTCAAGAGCGGATATCTCAAAAACTATTCAACATATCGAAAAAATTGACTGAATAAACTTGTAACAAATGAAATTAACTTTCATTTTGTATAAGTGGCCATGTCGCTGAGATGCATAGTTTCCGAGATATAATCGAAAAACGGGAAAATGGGACCTTCAAAGCCCCCTCTCTCCCCCCCGCTCAAGGGCTACGGCCGGGGACTTTTGATATGTTCACCTCCTAACTTGTCAAACCGAGTTACGGAGTCAAAAATTGTGTTCCGAGCATTTCCCTCTACAACTTTTGGAGCATTCGTTGCCTGACCTAAGTAGCTTATTGAATTTCTTTAAAAACTTTTCTGTAAAAGGTTGACGGGTGTTGGGTGTTTATATGGTTTCGGTCGATTATTATCATTTGCATTGCCCATGATGACTTACTAGAATTACGAGCACACGAGACACTAATAGTAGTTTGACAAACCTTGGTTTTCAAGAGGTATTTTATATTGACATTTGCTGTCAGATTTAGTCGCAAACCGCACGCAAAGTGCACACAAATGTGTCGACACCTTGTTACGGAAAAGTGTAGACACGGCGACGACACTTTGTTTCGAAACAATTCTAGACACATTGTGTGGACTCTGTTACGACACATCTGACATTTAGTTACCACTTTGTGATTCTGCGACTGGAATGGTTATATGGGGCAACTCCTGATAAAATATCTACGTAAACTCTACGAGGCCTACGGCGTAGCACTCGCGGGTCGCGACAATCGCGACATAGTTAGCTACTCGCACTTACATAATTGGCCGTCCGTCCAACCACAGGCACCAACGCTAAACCACTCCACTAACTGGTTAGTCAGACATCGCTTTAATTGCTTTCTCGATATTCGCAGTCATATTGATTGAATTATTACTTCAAATAAAATAAAAATTCTTAACGGAATCAAATTAACTGGCTGCAACTATTTGTATGAATAATCAACGCGAAAAGGGAAGCTTCTAACTATTTGAAGATATAAAATTTTAAACAAGAGCTTAATTTTGATTGATGCTAAGCGCTTTGTGTGTTGTTCGCACACAGTTATGTGAGAATGGTTTTAGGAAGCGTTGAAGATGTAACATGTTTATCGGCTCGATTCGGGAAATGAATTAGAGATTCACTAGATATGAAATAGTAAAGATATGTGACGTTCCACTATTAAGGCTATTATTAACGCCGCTCCAATATTATTGCGGCGCTATGGTACCTTTTGCCGTGGAACATCACATATCTTTACTATTTCATATCTAGTGAATCTCTAATTCATTTCCCGAATCGCGCCGTATATCACTCGTTTATGAGTGTGCCAACTTTCTAGTACCTAATATTTTTTGGAATAAAATTCACAACTCTAAAACACTTTCTGTTTTAATTTTTGTAAGTATGTAGATACCAATCTAACAAACCATAAACAACGCGTAAAAGAAATTGAAACATGAGCCTTTTATCTGTATCATTCCAATTTTCCATTCAAATTTATTTGGTTACGATACAATGTGTAAATTGTACCTATGTGAGAAAGTGTCACAAAAACAGACAAATAAATTATAGTTCCGCCTTGTCCATCTGACTGTTGGTCGATTTTTTCTTATTTTTTCCTTTACATAGCAGCAGTAATACCTATTATTTTATTAACCATACGCCAAATTCCAACTTTTATCAAAAATCATTGAAACTTTCTCATGAACTTATCAACTCTTATTAATAGAGCGATAAGGCCTAATTTTGCGCACTCTAAAAAATTTTTAAATCTTCATGAGATGCCAAAACATTTCATACTTACCTTTAAATAAATAAATATTTGGGGATAATCTTGCGCAGATCGACCTATCCTAATATATTGCAAAACGTAATTCAAAACCAAAAAAAGTAAGACAATGTCGTCATTATTTACTAATAGCGCGTAATATTTAAATCATAAAATTAATTTTATTCCTAAAATTACTAATAAATAAATTATCATAGCGTGATTATTTATCAAAAGGAATTTACTATTTTACAAACAAATTATTGCAGTGGCAATATTGTCTTACTTTTTTTGGTCTTGAATTACGTTTTGCAGTATAGGCGCAATCTAAGCAAAACTTGTACTTACGGGTACTAGGCGACGATGTACCTACATATTTATAGAAATAACTAGTTCTTAGGCAGGGTCACTACCGACCAGGCCACTATTACGAGGCTAAATATAGTACCCCAAAGGAGGCTCATCTCATTACAAGCGGCCGTCTAATATTTGTTATAGGTCTCCGGGAGCCGCAAGTGCCTATTGTGCGCTAACGCGAGCCTTTAGAAGCCGGGGTATGATGATGATCAGGGACAAGTAAATTATTAGGACTGCTAGTGCATCAATACTCTACATAAACGAACAACAACTCCATATTTGTGTAGCTTTACTTACTTAAATCCATATATTTAAATTGATATAGGCGACTATAGGCACAGTGCTAAATATACCTAAATGTGTTTTATTAGATTTTTAACATTAACGTGAGATATGCTCAGCCTTTGTGGTATTTTCGATAGAATTTTCAATCGAGCTAATTTCATGCAATCGTGTAACCACTAAGCGAAGTCACTGGTTCTGATTCGGCACTGAAGACTGTTCTTCGCCCAATTACTGAACTAGCCACTATAGTCCTCCACTGAACCGTGACATTGCTTCAACTGGCGCCATATAGGTAGACTGGTAGAGCAACGATTGTCTGTTTTTATTACTTACTTGTCTGTGATATGGTAAACATTGTAGTCGGTATTAAGCATCAGCTAGCAGCTAGGCTTGCATCCTGCTATGGATTACAGTAAATTTTGATGTGGATTATTTTTATCCTTCTCAACTCAAAATAAGTATGCATGAGTCTACAGACATCCCGCTATCAGTCAAATTGAAAGGTATATACAGTGTGCTAATTATAGGGATATTTTAACGTTCGTTGCCCGTTCCAGTCAATGCAATAGACACGGTGCTTTAAATAGTTAGCGAAGAAGATAAGTGAAAAAGAAGTAAGTCATAAAAAAAAGATAAATACTCGGCGCTAAGCGGGTTTTTATTCGTCCCCCTCGCTGTCGAGACCTCAGGCTGCAGGTGCGCTGAGGGTAAGTCCTTTCTCCGGGAGCTGGGTCGTCGCCTGCTTGAAAGGGGCCTTGACCCCCGCTCCGGGTTTTTCCTGATGCAAAGGTTGTCCATCGCGGCAACGCAGCGAGCGTGATGGGCACCTTTGCGTCGGAGGCAGCGCGGGACGGGCTTCAGTAGGTAATTTATTTAATACTTATTTAGTTTATATTTATCTTTAAGTTTAGTTAATGTGTTATTTTAATTATGAAATTATTTTATTGTGCTAATTAAAAAAAATGTTAGTAATAATAGCATTTGGAAAATATGAAAAGTTAGCGAAGTCTAATATCGAGAATGATCTAGGTACTATTTTTTTCCGCATTTTTGCATGTGTTATGTGTATGTGCATACGTAGGTGTAGGCGACGGACCTACCAACCTCCGTGCTGTGCGCGTGCTGGCCGGTAAGAATGCCGCGGCCAGCGCGCGTCTTTTGTTTTTGTAAATATTTTTTACTGTGAGTTTTTCTATGCGAATGGTAGCAACGAATGTTTTGTGTTTTGCACATAGTTTGTATTTTAAATGTGTAAATTGCCTCTAGTTGTATATATTCTGTGTACTTTATGTGTTGTGTAAATACTGTGTAAAAATAAACTGTACATATTAAACTTTTCGCGTATTTTTTCGTCATCGGCGGCCCGACTGCCTACAAAAGTGGTCAACTTCGAACCGGATCTAAATGTTTAAGACACCACCAGCCGCAGTGATGAAAACGCGTAGTGCTGCGCGAAAAGAGCTGCAAGTACCATTATTACACAGTACATTTAACATGGAAGGTAACAAACAACCGTCGCTGCGTAGCAAAAGTAAGTCTCTTTCTATGTCATCCTCTATTGAGACCAGACGCAAGCGGCTTGAACTAGAGGCAGAGAAACAAAAAGCCGCTATTCAGTTGCAGCTCATCGAGAAACAATTACAGGCGGACTTAGCCGAGCTAGATGAAGAGAACAATAGTAGGCAACAGTCATATGCGGGCTCTATTAGCGATGTCAAGGACTGGCTCGACACACACGAACCACCGCAGCAGGAACTACATGAGGAGCAGCAAGACCACACTAATGGTAATAACTCGGTCGAGCTGCGCCAACCGGCGTTTGTCGCCCATACTCCTGCCGGTAATAAGTCGTCCGCGAGCACACATGCACATGACAACGTCGCCGCCGCCTCTATAAGTAACATAGAGAAACAGAATGACCGCCAGTCGGCGGTAGTCACTGCTGACAGTGTCGCGATACTAGCGAGCGCTATCAAAGACTTAGCCGTTGCCTCTGCCAATAATAAACCGAATGCTAGCCTACTTAGCAGAATTAGCACTTCGCGAGACCTACCTGTGTTCTCCGGAGACCCGATGGAGTGGCTACAGTTTAAACAGGCGTACATGCAGTCAACAGAGGTGTGCGGTTTCAGCCCGGCTGAGAACATGTGGAGGCTAAGGAAGTGTCTACGTGGTGCTGCAAAAGATGCTGTGTCAGCTCTTTTAATAAGTGCTTCCTCGCCCGACAAGGTCATCGCGACATTGGAGCTACAATTTGGTAATGCTGACACTATTTTATTCAAATTGATGAACGATATAAAGAAACTTCGCCCAGTATCGCCCGAGTATCACAGTGATATCGTTGCATTTTCTGTGAAAATACAAAACTTTACTGAAGCGATACGCGCAGTTGGCCGCGAAGTATATATGCATGATGTGACTGTTTCATCAATCGTACTGTCCAAACTTCCACCAGTGTTGATTTCTAAGTGGTCCGATTATAGTTTTGTACAGATAAAGGCAGGCATAAAACCGCGATTGGAGATATTATCTGAATTTCTTAGCCTAGAGGCGGAAAAGATATCGGCCACAGCGAACGCAAGTTTAATGTGCACTATGAATACGCAACACTATACCAACAAAAATGTCACTCGGGCGCAAGCTGTACTAGTGCAAGCGGACAGCCAGATGAACCGCAGTATTGCTCACGTAAACTGTCAGTACTGTAAGATGTCTGCACATGAACTGACCGAGTGTAAGAAGTTTAAGAAGGCGTTGCGTAAGGATCGCTGGCGATATGTTAAACGCTCTAATGTTTGCTTTAAGTGTTTGAAAGCTCGTCACGAGGCCGAATCCTGCTCCGCTCCCGTATGTGATACAGATAACTGCGGCGGTGAACATCATCGGTTGCTTCATTTTGTTGGCCGCAACAGTGCTGATCCACCGAGCACGGACTCGACCGAAACTACGACGTCGACGCCGGCTATTACTACACCTATCGTAGAGACCGTAAACCACGTGAAAGCGACGGACACTAAAGTGTTTTTGAAGGTAGTGCCCATTAAAGTTCACGGTCCTAATGGCGTTTTCAGTGTAAACGCATTTATTGACGACGGATCTTCGGTAACGATGGTTAGCCGCGAGCTCGCCGCCCGCGCTGGGTTGCGCGGGCGCCCTCAATCTATACTCGTACGTGGTGCGTGGAAAGGTGACGACTCAGTGCATGACACTACAGTGTATAATGTTGATATATCAAGTGAAAATGATGAAGTGTTTAGTATTAAGGCTCGTGGTGTAATAGATTTGGATTTGCCAGAACAAAATGTATCCCATATTAACCTAGAAAAGTATTCTCACCTTAGAGCACTAAAAAATAAGTTGTCTCAAAATGTTGATATGAAGCCCGAAGTTTTAATTGGGCAAGATAATTGTCATTTGTTTATTCCTTTAGAGGTATGTGTAGGTAAACGTTATGAGCCGTTAGCTACTCGAACACCCCTGGGTTGGTCCGTGCATGGCCCAGTGCGGGTTCCGCACGTAGAAAGCTCAGCCACGCAAGCACACACGACGCTGCTCTTGTCCGGCACACCTGTGGTCGAATCTGAACTCGGCCTCCGCGAGTTGCACGAGGTGGTGAGGCGCTCTTTTACTATAGAGGCCATGGGTGTAACAGGTAAGCCAAGGCAGAACAGTGACGACGTGTCCGCCCAAACAAAGCTTGAGGAAACTGCGATTCTCATTAACGGTAGGTGGCAAGTAGGATTACCTTGGAAGGACGACAACTGCAAATTACCCGAAAGCTTTCCTATGGCTTTCAAAAGGCTACAAGGTGTAGAACGAAAAATGGCTGCAAATGAAGAATTCGCTCAAAGGTATCGCGAGCGCGTTAGCCACTTACTTGATAATGACTTTGCTAGGGAAGTGGAGAAGCCGCAGCCGACGCCAAATACCTGGTATCTTCCTCATTTTGGGGTGGATAACCCAAACAAAAAGAAGCTCAGGCTCGTGTTTGACGCGGCCGCTAAATGTGAAGGTATGTCACTTAATGATCACTTACTGACTGGGCCAGATTTACTTTCATCTCTGTTCGGAATAATGGTTCGATTTCGTGAGAACAGAGTGGGAGTGACTGGAGACATAAAGGATATGTTTTTAAGGGTAAAGATTAGACCTGAAGACCAAGATGCTTTGCGTTTTCTATGGAGAGGTACGCCTAATGAGCCCGTAAAAACATATTCTATGACTTCACTCATTTTTGGCGCCAATTGCGCACCTTTCATTGCGCAATTCATAAAAAATAAAAATGCGCTACGGTTTGAATCAACACATCCTTCAGCCGTCGCTGCTATTTGTGAGCAGCACTATATGGATGACTACATACAAAGTCTACCGGACGAATCTACCGCGATTGAAATGGTAAGGGATATCATAAATATTCACAAAGAGGGTGGGTTCGAAATTCGGAATTTCACGAGCAATAATTTGGATGTGTTGAAAAGTGTGCCTACCGAGGCTCTAGGTGATGCTGCTGTAAAATTCAAAATAGGTCAGCAGTACGAAGGCGAACGAACGCTCGGGCTCATTTGGTACCCAGGGACGGACGAACTAGGTTTCGACGTGTCGTTGAAACGTGTGCCACTTGACATATTAAAAGGTGAGCAAAGACCAACTAAAAGGCTAATGTTGAAAGTTATTATGTCAATATTCGACGTGTTTGGCTTTTTGGCTCCTTTTACCATACAAGGTAAGATAATGCTTCAAGACACGTGGAAATCGCATGTCGGCTGGGATGACACCATTCCTGACGCCACATTTGATAAGTGGCGAAAGTGGCTGGAGCTGCTGCAGGTAATAAATAAAATTCGAGTACCCAGATGTTATCACCAGGCTGCGACAACAGGAAG
This sequence comes from Cydia splendana, assembly GCF_910591565.1. NCBI lineage: Eukaryota > Metazoa > Arthropoda > Insecta > Lepidoptera > Tortricidae > Cydia > Cydia splendana. The sequence continues at coordinate 7,554,655 of NC_085963.1, forward strand.
CGTAGCAATGCTACGAGAGCCGGTCGCTACAAACGCTGCACCATCTCCACTGACGGGCGTCAGCGCAAGTGCTGCTGCAACAAGTTGTAAGTATAATAATCTGCAGTTGCATACGTTTTGTGTTGCGTCAACAAAAGCAATGGCTGCCGTGTCATACTGGCGATGGAATGACAAGTTTGGAAATATCTGTGTAACGTTAGTGGCTAGCAAATGTCGAGTTTGTCCAGTCAAAGCATTGACAGTGCCCAGATATGAGTTACAAAGTGCTCTTTTAGCTGCCAGATTAGCAGATACACTGTTAAAAGAGCACAAACTCAAAGCATCGCGAAGATACTTTTGGAGTGATGCCACTACCGTGTTGCACTGGATAAAAAATGACACACGCAATTATAAGACTTTTGTTGCGAATAGATTGGGTGAAATCGACGAGCTTACGAGTGCATCAGAGTGGAGGTACGTACCTACTAAGTTAAATATTGCCGACACAGCTACACGTGAGGTCTACGATGAAACCATTTTTCAAAACGAATGGTTCAACGGTCCTACATTTTTGTACGGTGTAGAATCTACATGGCCGCAAGACTTAGTGGAACGAGATGTAAATGTTTCAAATCTAGAACGCGTAACATTGGTCCAAGAAACTGCTATAAACTCATCTCTTCCGGATCCTCATCGTTTTTCCTCTTGGTTGCGGCTTAAGAGAGCTACTGCAGCGGTTCTTAAGTTTGTAAACAAGTGTAAAAAACTTACAAGTGAAGAGGACTGCGAGACAATGGAACGAGCGGAGCGTCTTATATTGAAACAAGCCCAGCGAGAGTCTTTCGGCCAAGAGATTGCGGCAATAAAAGCAGGTAAGTGTATGGAACGCAGTAGCAGAATACGTACCTTATCACCATTTTTAGACGAGTACGACGTGCTACGATGTGGTGGCCGAATTGACGCCGCACTAGATGTTGCACATGATGTAAAAAGACCAGTCATCCTTGACGGTAAGCATCAAGTAGCGCGACTATTGGCCAAACATTACCATGAAAAGGCTGCTCACGATCAACAGGAGACTGTAGTAAATAATCTCAAGCAGAGATACTGGATAGTGAAGCTGAGGTCTACTGTTAAATTTGTAGCTTCACGCTGCATGACATGTAGACTGAGGAAAGCCAAACCTGAAGTTCCCAGGATGGGAGACTTACCAGCTGCGCGTATGGCTCACCATCAGAGGCCGTTTACATACAGCGGATGTGATCTGTTTGGCCCAATGGAGGTGACAGTGGGAAGACACCGCGAAAACAGGTATGGTGTACTTTTTACTTGTCTGACGGTAAGAGCCGTCCATATAGAAATAGTTCATTCTCTGACAACGGATTCTATGATAATGGCACTTCGGCGGATGGCGACACGAAGAGGTTGGCCGCGATATTTGTATTCCGATAACGGTACTAACCTGCGGGGCGCTGATTCGGAATTGAAGAAAGCCGTTCAGGAACTAGATGATGAAGTCTTGAAAAGAGAAGCTGCGAACGAAGGAATCCAGTGGTCGTTTATTCCACCCGCTAGTCCCCATTGGGGTGGGGCATGGGAACGACTGGTGCGCAGCATAAAGACTTCGCTAAAGGTAATTTTAAAAGAAAGAGCGCCCAAAGATGAATCTTTGAGCACTCTTATAGCCGAGGTAGAAAATATAGTGAACTGTAGACCCTTAACTCACGTATCTGTTGAACATGGCAGTGATGAGGCTTTGACGCCAAATCATTTCCTCCTCGGTACGTCGTCCAGCTTACCTGTATTAGGTTGTTTTAATGATAACGACTTACATCTCCGGAAGCAATGGCGCAAGTCACAGCTTCTAGCAGATATGTTTTGGCAGCGCTGGGTCAGAGAGTACTTGCCGGTTTTGATACCACGACAAAAATGGAACCAGGAACAGAGGCCTCTGCAGGTAGGTGACCTGGTGCTGATAGTGGACCCTGGGGCTCGCCGAAACGTGTGGTTAAAAGGTGTGGTAAGTCAAGTATTCCCGGGAGCAGATGGTCGGGTGCGCATGGTTGAGCTGAAGACTAAGTCGGGAACTTTGAGGCGTTCGGCAACACGCGTTGCACGAATCCCAATAGTAAATGAGTGCTGAGCCAGCACTGGGGTGGAGAATGTAGGCGACGGACCTACCAACCTCCGTGCTGTGCGCGTGCTGGCCGGTAAGAATGCCGCGGCCAGCGCGCGTCTTTTGTTTTTGTAAATATTTTTTACTGTGAGTTTTTCTATGCGAATGGTAGCAACGAATGTTTTGTGTTTTGCACATAGTTTGTATTTTAAATGTGTAAATTGCCTCTAGTTGTATATATTCTGTGTACTTTATGTGTTGTGTAAATATTGTGTAAAAATAAACTGTACATATTAAACTTTTCGCGTATTTTTTCGTCATCGGCGGCCCGACTGCCTACAGTAGGTATCTTATGTCAGACCATGCATGGACATAAACAGTGAATGCTTTCGTACTTTAATAAAAGCTTCAAAATACTTTAAAATAGCAAATCTTTGTGGCACTTTTATAAATTGTCATCTTAATTTTAAGAGCCTGAGCCTGACTCTTTGTCGGTGGAGTATACCTACTATGGTGGAGCTGTAGAGTCCTGATACTGACCTTGACTGCCTTTAGCTTGGTAAATAACGCGCCTCTCGGTCTTCTTCTGCGTCTCCTTTTTTCTTGTGTTTATAATTAAAGAACGCTAAAAACTAGCTCACAAAAGTTTTCACCTTAGGAGAAAACAGAGTAGGTAGGCTCACACTTATTTATTATTCCATGCTTCGTTTAAATTCGATTAGAAGCGCAACATAAATTTAATCAAATTGTTGTTCTACCGCCCATTAATATATCAAAACTCATTTAGATTTATCGCTCCTACATCAGACTACCCCATGCATCCTTAAAATAGTGTGTAATTGGTGACACCAAAGTTAATACCCGACAACCCCGAAAGGTGTTCGCTCGCGAGTTGCGCCCCGCCCGCGGGTAAACGGCACTCAATTTAACCATTTCTCTATATTAATAACCAAAACAGCCCCAACAAAGCCGTTGCACATAAATAACAAAAAATGACAAGTACCCAACACCCGCCCGTCACGGGGTCTGATTCGGCCGATTACATTCGTACCCTCCTTTCTTTAAGCTTAAACTAGAGAAAGGCGATTTATCACATATTACATTTTAACAGTTTAAAATCATGCGCTATGTAAAAACCCATAAAATATGTAGTTTATAGTGCGTTGAAAGATATCACCTGCCGGTCGGTGTGAACAGCGGAGTTGGTTGGGGAGGAGAATAGCTTTATGCAAATTAGACAAATACAAATTGCTAATAAGTAACTTATTAAAATATTTCTCACATGTAGGTGGGTACCTAATATATACTTAGGTACTTATTATATTACTACAAAGTGGCTATATTTATCACATACATATTGTCTGCTACCAAGTTGGCTTGTCAACAGAGGAAGATAGGTATAGGTTAGTTCCAACTAAGTATAGTTCGTTTTTTTAGCATTAGAAAGAACTTGAAAGAAGGTAAGCGATCTTGACATGTCTTTTAATTGAAAAACGCTTTTTAAAAATCAGTAACTATTACTTATGAAAGCAGAAGAATATAAATGATCGTATTTAGATTCATAATTGTTACATATTTGCCGTAACTTATTTTTAAAACGTGTTTTTCAATTAAAAGACACATCAAGATTGTTTACTTTATTTCTAATGCTAAAATAACGAACTATAGAGGTACCTATACTTATCATAGATGTAAAAGAGAAGGTACTTATATCTTACCTTGCCTTATCTAATATTTTAATCATTATTATTCGGAGGCCATATTATCTGAAATCTTAAGTACAGGTACTATTTAAATAAAACAGTGAAAGAACACTTACTTAACTGTCGGGGCGAGGTGTAGGTAGGTACAATATCAATATCATATCAATGTTCGTTGTGTTTTTGAACTAGAATAGGAAGCCTGCCTCGTCACGCGTAACAAGCGTAACAGCGATGGAAAAACCAGCTTGAGTATAAACATTTCTTACCTATGTAAGAAAGAATAGTTACACTAATAATTGAATGAAATATCCGTTAGCTGTTGCGGCTGTTATGGGTAGAGGTTTTTTCGGTATATGCCTATTCTACATTTTCTTCAGCTTTTCATTAGGTAGGTAGGTGTTTATTTTTTATTAAGGCAATATTCCATCTGGATCTACGATGCAAGGTAAATCTTAGTTTAGTTTTATATGTAAGTATACATAGTTTAAGGTATATCTATGCTTAGGTACATATTATGACAACCAGGGTGTTATGAAATTTTTCTGTTTGTATCAAAAAGTAGATATTTATTGAACAAAATTAAACATGACAATCATAAATAATATATTTTATCTTGCTTTAACAATCATAGGTATCTAATTATAAATTGCGAAGGATATATATATATATATATATATTAGTTTATCTGATCAAAATTATATGAGCGAAATAATAACTACCTATCTACGCATAACGATTTTATATTCACTATAACCAGTAATAACTGGAAATCGTAGTTCAAAACCAAAAACGTAAAGCAATGTTGCCACTGCAATAAATTGTTTGTAAAATAGTAAATTCCTTTTTTATAAATAAACACGCTAATATAATTTATTTATTGGTAATTTTACTCCTACGATTTAAAAAAAGTACTTTTATTTACTTATTTCATAAATACAAGACGCGCTAGTAAAAAGTGGCAACATTGTCTTACTTTTTTTGGTCTAGAACTACGATTTTCAGTTTAAGTAGAGTAAACAACTAGATAAGGTTTTCCTAAGTTATACCATTTCTGGTTACAAACAGGCAAAATAATGCATTTGGCTGAAAGATTCAGCCTAAAGTAGGTGCCTACGAGTAACTACTTCGAAAGATCTTACCGTGGTGGAAACGGCGAATGAAAATATGCATCACTAAAGCTATTCCCAAAAGGTAATGTGAACTGTACTGGTGGGAACAACAGAGGCAGATGCGGTGGCCACATCGCCGCGCACAACGCCAGCATCTCTGGCCTGTACCATGCTGGCATGGTCACCGGATCCTCGGTAACACTCACTTCCATATGGTCCTCATGAGAATCCAGTGCACAGGGTCTTTCCACATCACTTTTTAACAAACTGTCTATCATGAAGGACGTATTAGGTTTTATTTTCGGAACTGTGAGATTCAGCTCAGGCACTGCCTGTGTTTCAAGAGCTGGCAGCGGAGGTACCCGAGCGTGTAGCATATGATTGAAGTTAAATAGCGTCGTCAACTCTGAGGATGAATTTTCTTCCTGGTGTAGCTTGAACCGCTTGCGTCTTCTCAGCAGTGAGCCGTTTTCGAACATGTCAAAGGCCTGCGGATGCAGCGTCCAGTAGGCACCCTTGCCGGGTCGATCCGGTCGGCGCGGCACCTTCACGAAGCAGTCGTTGAAGGAGAGGTTGTGCCGCAGTGAATTCTGCCAGCGCTGCGTGTTGCGCCGGTAGAACGGAAAGCGGTCGGTGATAAATCGGTAGATTTCCGAGAGCGGCAGCATGCGTTCCGGGGAGCTCCAAATGGCCATAGCGGTTAAAGAGATGTAGGAGTATGGTGGTTTGTGTTCGCCATAGGATTCGCGCGACGGTCGCGGCATGGTCGGGCGCTGTGAGCGCGGCGCGCGGGCGTGTCGGCCGGGCGGGGCCTGCGCCGCTCCGCCTTCCCTCCCCGCAGATATGATAACGAGGATGCCACTCGTCGAAACCGCATCTCCCTCTTAGGTACTATCATTACCGGCGTGATTGACTACGTACCTTTTGCTTGTTAAATACCTATCTTTCTACGTGCGTAGATCGTAATGTGGGCAGGTTATGTGCATCCCACGCTGCATGCATTTTCAAGTGCTCGAGTAGGTACTTAATGAAATACAATGTTTTAACAAAGGCTGGAACATTTTAACGAATATCAAGATTCATTATTGTCTTATTTTTTTGGAGAAAATAATTTATTTATTTCTTATGTAGGTACCTACATATAGGTACACACCTAACACCTGATTTTTTTACTAACAAAATCACAATATATACATTACATTAACAGTTTTCGTCTATATTCGTTTTATAAATCAACTTTTCTTTCGAATCCTAAAAAGTTATCTTTCATTTGAATTTATATAACTTGATATAACCATATCTACCAGCGCCATCTAGCGGCGAGTAGCAGTTATTTCTAACCAATAGCAAAGACAAAGTCTAAGGAAAAAACGTGGCTCAGAAATCATGAAAAAGTCATTCTCGGATAGATGGCGCACACACCTTTAGCCTATGCTCGGCTAGATGGCGTGACGACACCGTTTCATATTTAACAATTGTAACACATAGATATCAGTGAATGAACATGGGTCAAAATGATATAAAAATAATAAAATCATTTATATACATTTTCTTGATAATTTTATACGTTTTCATTTTGAGTTTTAGTCGTGTGTCGATAGATGGCAGTAAATTTACTGTGACTACAAGATTTACTATGACAGGACTCCCCCCCTCTATACTATCTATTCTCTTTGCCAATAGCAAAGAGAATTTGAAGCCAATAGATATAACAAGCTGTCAATATCAAGACTTTCGTTTGCTTTCGAACCTTTCTTTAACCTTGGGACGATTAGAGACAATTAGAGAGTAATTGGAGTTATTTTAAGGCTTAAAAGATAGTGATCTTTGTTTAAATTTTTGCTCCTGTTACAGTCCCCAAATTTAATCACTTTTTTAACCTTTACCAGCGTCAGTTAAAAGTAAACTAGCTAAAAACATACGACCATTCATCGTTTAGAACAAAAGTCAAACTTAGGGCTAAGTAATTAAGCCTTTGTTATTTTAAATTGCAAATGATATATTATATTCGTTAAACTAGGTACCTTAGGGTGGCCCAAAAAACATTTTTTTTTATTTTCCTACGGGGCACCCCCTTATTTTGTTACACTTATTATGCTGATAAAATACACCAAGTTTCGTAATTTTATCTCAACTACAAGGGGGTGCTCAACCACTTTGAAAATTTTCAAAGTTGTATGAATACCAAAAAAAAAAAGTAATTATTATTCAGAATTTTATTTAAGTATCTGGTTTCACACTATTTGCACATGTGATTTATAAGTTTTTAAAAGTAGAAAAACATTTTTATTTCTATTTTTTATAATTTTTCAAAAGTAAGATTTTTTTAATTTCACCTAAAAAACTAATAAAAAATAGAAATAAAAATATTTTTTTACTTAATAACTTTTAAATCACACTTTCAAATAATGTGAAAACCACTACTTACATAAAAATCTAAAAAATAATAACTTGATTTTTTTGGATTTCATACAACTTTGAAAAATTTCAAAGTGTTTGAGCACCCCCTTGTAGTTGAGATAAGATTACAAAACTTGGCGTATTTTGTCAACATAACAAGTGTAACAAAATGAGGGGGTGCCGCTTCTTCTAACTAGAGTTTGAATTTTTCCCATACAAACGTGAACCACCCTAAGGTACCTAGGTACAACCGTAGGTCTTAAATGTACAATAAGTATGTATCACTATGCTTCGCCATATAAGGCATACAAACATGAAGTTACAAAAGACATGTAGCGTGCATTTAAAATTAAAACTTAATAAATAATAATATATGTAATACTGTGTGACAAAAAATCTTGGATTGAATGCTTTATTGTAAAAAAAAACTTATTTTTTTTATATCATTCATTTTTAAAATACCTTGGAAGCTTGTTAAACATTTTTGGTGCCATACCAAAAAAGCTTTTTGCTAGTAAAGTAGTGCTGTTTTACATGACCTAGAGCTTATTTTATATTTTTGGCGGTAAATAGGAATCACGTAAACCGTACTTCATTAATTTAAATATTCTCACGCTTCCCTGTCTTTAGGCCTGAGATACACTTGTAAGTTTTATTTACGTAAGTAGGGACAAAGCTATTTGTTAGGATGAGTAACGATATTCATCTCTCATTCTGTAGTATAGCTGTGTCCCTACTTACGTAAGTAAAATGAAGTACGGTTTACATGATTCTGTGGTTTGTATACACTGTTAACACTGTTAAAAGTGTCAAAGTACATTATTATCCGGTGGGATCAAATATTATATAAAAGTAAACAAATAAATTACAGTAACAACTTTTATTTGTATAAATAGCAAGTTTACACATGATCAAGATTACACATCAACAATTGTACAATTTTCGAAAAATCTCATGGTGCGCGAATTGGAGGTAATGAGAAATTCATTATACTATTAGCTAAAACTGTTGCGGCTGCTGGTTTACAGCTTGCCGGTTAACTCTGGGACCGCCTTGAACAGGTCCGCGACCAAGCCGTAGTCTGAAACCTGAAACAAAAAGCACATCATTAAGGTCTCGATTATGAGATGTACCCCCTTATTCATAAAATTTTACGGGCCTGATTTAGTTAAATTATTTATGCTTTATCCCTTTCTTACAAATAATAATTATTAATTAAGCCTTTATTTTCATCCTTAATCTACCTTAACTAGTACATAATGAATATAAATTTGTAAATTGTAATATATTAATGGTAATTAAGGCCCCTGACGGGTGAAGGCCTCCTCCAACAGTTTCCAAGTTGATCTTGAATGGGCTTTCTGTATCCAGTTTTCTCCGGCAGTTTTTTTAAATATCTTTGACCCAGCGATCTCTAGGGCGTCCTTGGCCTCTCTTAGCCCTTGGGCCCGGCCACGTAGTAGCAAGTTGTGTCCACCTTTCATCTGTCATTCTTGCCACATGACCAGCCCACTTCCACTTCAGGCGTTTCATATGCTCTAGAGCATCAATGGCGTTGGTTTTTTTACGTATATCTTGGGATCATTGTCTGTCCTTCAGCCTAATGTTCAGGATACTCCTCTCCATTGCACGCTGGGCCTTCTGTATTTTGTCCTTTGTATAGAAGTTGTATATCCAAGTTTGACATCCGTACGACATGCAGGGGAGCAGGCATCCGTCCATGACTTTCTTTTTTAGTTTTAGTGGTAGCTTCGATTTTAATATTTCTTTCAGGCTCCAGAACTTATTCCATGTCATGCTGATTCTCCTGTCGACTTCGTCATTATTTCGGTTGGTACTAAATGAAATACGTTTTCCTAAATATATGTAATTGTCGACATATTCTAACTTTCGTGTGTTGTCTACCGGTATAGGTTTTTGGAGGGTATTAGTCATTACTTTTGTTTTTGATGAGTTTAGTTCCAATCCTATCCTTTTGCTTGCTGAGCATAGTTCTGATATCATTTCTTGCAATTGTCTTGATGATTCTGCGAAAAGTACTATGTCATCAGCGAAGCGAAGGTTACTTAGGTTTTTCCCCTTTACGTTGATACCTTTGTGTTTCCAGCTCAGGTCTTTCATTATATGTTGTAGGACTGAGATGAAGATTGTAGGCGATAGCGGGTCTCCCTGTTTCACACCTCTACAAATTTTTATCACTGGTCCTAGTCTGTCCAATTTCACCCTGCTTATGCTTTTGCTATATACACTCGGCGTCACGGAAATCGCACACCCACCGATTTTTGTTTTAAGCAAATATAGCTCTTATCATATGTATTATACCCTCACAATATATACATCATTTAAAAGCACAATTAATAAGCATTAAAACATGAGTAAAGCATTTTTGGGAAAAATAATAATAATCACGAAATTACGGCGTTCTGAAAGAACACCTACAATACGCGTTGTAAGGGTCGCTAGTTGCGTTACCTTGGATAGGTTTAAAAGGGGGGGTAAAAGTGGAATATGGGTTATTCGGTATCCAGAGTTCACAGAGGTCACACCGGAACAGCTGGAGAAAGAAAACACCCCAAGAAAATGGATACCACGGAAGCAGAAGCAGCTCAAGCAGTAGCCCTGGTGGAATCAGGAATGACGCAGTCTGCGGTTGCTCGGCAACTCAACATAAGCCGTTTCCGAGTTCTCCGAGCAGTTCATCGATTCCAGAGGACTAAAAGCTTCACCAGGAAGCCTGGATCCGGAGGACAACGCTGCACTTCCGAAAGAGACGACCGCTTTATTGTGTCGACGTCTTTGCGGAACCGTTTCTCCAACGCTGTCCAGCTGCAGCAGCAGCTGCAAGCAGTTCGGAAAACGGTGGTGAGTGTCTCTACAGTAAGAAGAAGGTTGCGGGAGAAGAAGATCATGCCCCATAGAGCGGCTACGGGTCCCAAATTGACGGCAGAGCATCGGCGAGTCAGACGTGAGTTTGCTCGCGAACACAAGGATTGGACGGTCGACCAATGGAAGGCTGTCCTCTTCTCCGATGAGACCAGGGTGTGCCTGTTCTGCAACGATAGGCGCAGAAAAGTGTACAGGAGGCAAGGGGAACGTTATTCACAGGCCTGTCTTGAAGAAACCGTCGGATACGGAGGAGGATCCTGCATGTTCTGGGGTGGCATTTCCCTCGCCGGCAAAACCGAGCTCGTTTGTGTTTCCCGCACTGGTGGTGGTCGAGGCCAGGGATCCATGACTGCTCATCGGTACATCACAGAGATCCTGGAGGACCTTGTGGTTCCATACGCCGAATTTGTCGGTCCTGGATTCACATTCATGCAGGATAACGCCCGCTCCCACACAGCGTTGATTGTTCGGGACTACCTTGATCAGGTTGGGATCACCGTCATGCAGTGGCCAGCAAGGAGTCCGGACCTGAATCCCATAGAGCACCTTTGGGATCAGCTAAAACGGAAGGTGCGGTCACGTATCCTGCACCTGCGACCCTGGAACAGCTTCGAGATGCCGTCATTGAAGAGTGGGATGCTATTCCTCAAGAATACGTCGTGTCTCTCGTGAGGTCCATGAAGGCTCGCATGGAGGCAGTCATTAAGGCCAGAGGAGGCAACACTAGGTTTTAAGTTTAGTTTTAGGCATTTGTATTCCGATATTTGTTGATTTTATTGTGTTTTAATTTGTTGATTTTTTTGCATGAATATACGATTTTTATTTCTTATTAAAAAGGTGCCTTTTTTTTACTCTTTAGTAACTATTGCATTGTTTTTAAATGAAGGGTTAAATTCTCTTTAAAATGATCCCACACACTCATACTTTACCTTCAACAACATAAGGTTTATAACGGCTTGAAACAAAAATCCGTGGGTGTGCGATTTCCGTGACGCCGAGTGTATGTCTTTCAGGATTTTTATATAAGTTTCCGGGATGTTTTGGGTCTCTAGTGCTTGCCATAGGCTTTCGTGGGATAAAGAATCAAAAGCTTTTGCATAGTCAATAAATGCTAGGTATAGGGGTTGTCGATATTCTTGATGCTTTTCGATTATTTGTTCCAGGGTATGGATGTGATCGATTGTGCAAAAACCTTTCCGGAATCCTGCCTGCTCTACGGGTTGGTGTTTTTCTATTTCTGGCTCTATTCTTTTATTTAAATTCTTACAAATACATAAGCAGTGATCGGAATAGGCAGAGTATATTTACCTACACTTGGTAGAACAAAGTCATGAAGTGGAGACTTCCTTGCGATAATTTTTTTTTACCGGGACTTCCCGGATTTAAAAATCAGTAAAATAAATAAAATCTCATAATGTATCCCCAATGTACGTAAAATTAAATAGTAACCACAACACTACAAGTTTGTACTAGTTTACGAGTGATAATATAACATTATTGTATTTATATTATTTCAAACTTGTCCGTCTCTTTTACGCCAATACCAGCTGTGTTTAAGTGAAAGAGATAGAAATAACAGTATTACTATCTACTATGTCAATTGTAATTTCCATTGTTATCGTCTAAAAGACAAAGCAGATGTCGTTATCACTTATCGCTGTTACCTGCAACCCTTCTTATGCATTAAATAGAAAGTTGACATCAGTTTCTTACTATCCCTTGTCGAGTACGTACGGAAGTGTAGATACTGTGTTTTTTGGATATTTGACATTTGCTTGTTTACTGGAATTTCGCCTGCTATACTTGATTACACACGGCCTGAACTCGGACACCGATTTTGCTTTGATTGGATTTGGCGATTACTGGATACTGAAAACACCACGGATACTGCAAAACTACCAAGTTTCAAGGTAAGATAATGTATTTATTATTTAACATTTTTATCCTTTTCATTGTGTGTATGTGTAATCGAAGGTAAGAAAATAAAGGCTGAAATATATGGTCACGAACTATGACTATTGACTTGAGTCACTTGCCTATGTTCATAATTTGGCCGTGTAATGTATTAAACCTACATACATTATACTTACCGTACTGTACCTTGTTCAAGGGATCGACGCAGATGATGATTTGATTTATAATTTTGCACCACTCACATCTGTAGACGTTGAACGGTCATTTTCTACATACAAATGGGTTTTAAGCGTGAAAAAAAATAGACTGAAAATTGAAAATATGGAAAAAATTATAGTAATATATTTCAATCATCTCCAGGAGAATAATAATAGTACTGAAATGAATGAATGTTATGATTATGAATGTGATTCTGATAGTGACGACAAATAATTTTGTAAAGTAAATGAGAACGGGACTTACTCGCGTAGCACTTACCCTAGCATAAAAGTAACTAATGGAAATCAAGTGCGGGTAGTTCCAAAAACTCGTATAGCTAGAAAATGTTGACACAACTCCCTACCCGTATGCCTCTGACCACGGACGTAATGTGACATCCGAAACCTTGGGCCAAATATTAAATATAAGTGTTACGCGATTAAGTCCCGTTTTCATTTAATAATAGGTATGTGTGAAAATGGTGTTAGTTTAAATCAATAAAATAATTTTGTATTTGTAGATTGAGTTGCAATGTTATTTATATTTAGACTTAATAAAACAATAATAACTTTGTACATAAAGAGAGTTTATTAAAAAAATATATAGAAAAATCCGTTTATATATTGGTTGTTTTATTTTATGCCTATTTATTGTATTGAAGCAGTTTGCATTGTTTTTTGTACTATTCAGAACAATATTAATTATTCGGTAAGTTCCCGGGACTTTAGTCCCGCAAAAAAATTTTGTCGTAAGGAAGTCTCCACTTTTTATCTATGTTCTACCAAGTGTAGGTAAATATACTCTGCCTATTCCGATCACTGTACATAAGTCAAAATGACAGATAAAGACAAACGATTCATAGCTAAGGGTTCCTTTTTATTTTAACTACGGAACCCTAAAAAGAAATATTGCATTTAAGTTCTCTGGGGATTCATGAATAATATGTAGGTACTTACAGCAAAATTCATTGCACTCCTGTATACAAATACGTATGCAAGGATACTATTTATAGTTTTGCTGAATATAATAAGTATAACTCTCAAAATATTTTTAAAATATAATAAATATCCGTCGCGTTTTTGGGCGGTGGAGACAACCACAGCATTTATGAATAATCGCTTAAAAACCCGTCAAGAACAACAGGAACTTAAAAAACAACTACAACGCGAGAACATGATAAAGCTATTAGTGATAAGATTTTATAGTTCCATGTTTATTTTTATAACAGATTGTACTCGTATAATAACGATAATAACGAATTGTATTGTATAATAACGATGACACAATAAGAGCACTAAAATAAATATTAACCTGGAAAATGGGTGCTTCAGGGTCTTTGTTGATGGCAACGATGGTCTTGGAGTCCTTCATGCCGGCGAGATGCTGGATAGCGCCGCTGATGCCCACAGCGATGTATAGGTCCTGTGTGATAAAGTGATAAAACACTTTAGGTTATCTCGTATAATAAGGAATAAAACCGACAAAAAAATACATATTTACTTTTCATGATTATTAATTATCAATATTGTATGTCTACATACATATGTTATGTACTTACTACTAATAAATGGCTACAGTAGAAAGAAATCATAGTTTATAATATTTGTAATATTGTAATTCCGAATCAGTTAATGAGTCCATTCCACACTTGAAGAACATCCATCCATCAATTTACGGAACTAGCCGACATTCAGAAACAAGTTGGAATTCTTCTTATACACCTTATTCTTAAAACTAATGATTTTCATAGGTCTAAGTGTCTACTTGGAGTTCCAAATATTTTCAACATGGTGACATTTAGTTTGTCCACTGCATCTTACAGAAGCATGAGGTTGGTTGGCCCCGTATACTTACTGGAGCAACAATCTTGCCGGTCTGACCGATCTGCAAGTCGTTGGGCACGAAGCCAGCGTCGACGGCCGCGCGAGATGCTCCCACAGCAGCGTTTAGCTTATCAGCTAGGTCATACAGGAGCTTGAAGTTGTCGCCTGACTTCAGACCACGGCCTGAGAAGTTATATTATAAGGTTAGAAATACACAATACAGAGGCCTTGTCAACATTGATTTATGGTTAGTTACAATGAGAAAATTATTCTAGATATGATTATTTGTAAGTATATTTAATTATAAACTTAACATATTTAACATTTCATATTGGTACTCATATCAGTGTCTAGTTAAAACTAGATTTTGCCAAATCATTCTCAATTTTTATCACATTTGTATACAGTTGAAAGGCAAAGTGATGCAGATATCCAATATAGGTATCTATAAAGATTTATAAAAATTTAAGTAAACAGTGAAAAGTTATTGTTACCTCCAGACACAATATTCTTAGCACTGGTAAGCTCAGGCCTGTCCGATTTGGAGAGCTCCTGTGACACCCACTGCACCAAGTCAGTTTTGTAGTCCCCTTCAGGAGCCTTTTCCACGGCAGCGGAGCCTCCTTCCAGGGAATCAGGGGGGAAGGCAGTGCCTCGGACAGTGATGACTTTAATTGCATCCTTGGCTTCAAGTGTCAGCACTGCATTTCCAGCATAGATAGTCCTCACAAATGTGTTAGCATCCTTGACACCAATAATGTCAGTGATAGGCGACACATCCAGCTTGGCCGCTACTCGCGGAAGCACAGCCTTTCCAATGGCAGTGGCTGGGGCCAAGATGTGCGTAAAGTTGAACTGCTTCTGAGTTGCAAGGATAAGAGGAGTCAGTGATTCCGCAGTAAAGCCTTTGAACGCCTCACTCTCAGCCACAAGGACCTTGGAGACACCACCGGCCTTGGCAATCTTCTCAGCTGCCTGAAAATATAACAAAAAAAAAATATGCTTACTAGCACTATCGGTATTGTAATGTGTATTGATCTCACAAAAAATGGAGATTAATTGCTATGATAATGTTTACTTAACCTAATAGTGCTTCCTGGTACTTACTGGACCGCATTTAGTGCCTGCAACTAATACTGAAATATCTCCACCGATTTTCTTGGCTGCGCTCAAGGTATTCTGGGTAACTGCAGATAACGCCTCATTATTGTGTTCGGCGATGACCAGCGTGCTCTGCAATCTACGCAACTAGAAACAAGCATTAAGTAATACATTAGTGCCATCATGATTTGATTATCAAATTAATCTTTGAACTCTTTTATCAACGTAATGAAAGGATTTGCAAAGCTACTGTTAAATTGAATTACCTGGGTAGAATACAACAAATGCCTTGCAGATGGCGAAAACATTTTGCCAGCCAGTATTTAAACAAATTTTAATAAAGTACCACTCAATGAAAAATAATATCTAAAAAGGTTACAAAGTCCACTGTGTATCTGCCAATGCCAACCAGCCAGTTAGAGATACGAAACAATAAACTGTCAATGTCAAAATGTTCTTTGTGTAGTTTTTATGATGGGCTTAAACAGTAGAATTTTTTTTTATGTTGCTAGTGTAAAATTCTCAAGACATGGAACATAGAAAACTAACTTATAGCTTAGAGAATCATTCTATCTTTGTCTTACACTAGTACTAGCACCCAAAAGAAAAGGATGTGTATAGTTTTCCTGGTTCTTACTGACTGACAAATTGGTTTGACCAACTCATAGAATGTAGGATCGTATAGAAGTGGTATACGCGTGCCTCCGTGAGGGACAAAACATACGCAAATGCGACACTGTGATTGGTCGAATTTATTTGTTGCCCACCATTATCCATACTAAAAAAATGGTGGGGAACAAAAAATATGTGAGACTGTGATAAGGACAAACAATAATAGCGCTTTCTCTGCTACTCCTACTGAAAGATACGTAAGACTATCCCGTTCTGTCAGTTATCCCCACCACTCATGCCCAATCCAGTTTAATACTAGATTCATGGACCAACTCCATGGACCAACTATAATTCCACCACTGCTTCACTTCAACTTCACACTTCACTGTCATCTGTCACAAATGTCAGTGTCTCCGTTCTCATTTCATTTCAACTATTTCAAGTTCAAGTCAAGTAGAATGTAATTGGATCATTTGTCTTAATTACTGCTAATTAACTATTTCTTTGATATAAATATTAGTAATAAATATATCATTGCCATTTAGTAAGTAACTGATTACGTTACCGTTGAGTACTAGTGTCAATACTGATTGAAAAAACTCAAGTAAAACAAGTCTTGTTTTACTTTTGTTATAATAAAATGTCGTCATTGCCTATTGTATCTATAACAAGAAGAGAAACATTCAGCTCTTGTCACCGTTTACACAGGTACTGGTATATTATTTCACATATTTCCATAACTATGAACAAAGTAACGACAGTCGAGTCAGCTAAGTTTATTTACTTGTTGCTGTCAGCACTAAATCTGTCATTTCTGTTAGACAATATTAAATTTTCTAGCATGGGGTTAAGGTTTAATTTCT
The DNA here is from genome assembly GCF_910591565.1 of Cydia splendana. Classification (NCBI taxonomy): domain Eukaryota; kingdom Metazoa; phylum Arthropoda; class Insecta; order Lepidoptera; family Tortricidae; genus Cydia; species Cydia splendana. Next base: position 7,571,359 of record NC_085963.1, read on the forward strand.
ATTGTAAGTACGTAAGTTATGACACGTGAATAAATCGGAAGTCGTTTGTCTTTTAACACATTCGACACCGCGTACCCGACTCTCGGGCACTCGTAAACTTTACTCAGATGCCGGCATACCCGCTAGTCGGGCAAGAGCTATAAACCTACACGCGACGCCGAAGTGCCCGACAGGCGGGCAAGCATTGCATCTTCACTACCTCAGGGCTGCCACTGCCACTAACAGAAAAAATTGTAAGTCTTCTGATTATTATGTGGTCGAAAAGTTGGTACAGTTGATTATTATATTTTATTACTTCACTTTGTATTTTTATTTACTTTACCTAATGCGATTACAAAATAAAAATTCTTATTAGTTGGTTACGTGAAATTGCATCCCGTGTATGTATCAATAGGAGTTAGAATTAGGAGAAGAACAAAACGGGGAGCCTAAACAGATGAGACAGCAGATTTAATTTTATCCACGTACTTATACGAAAGTTACTTGGCACAGCCCTGAGCGTCCGCTGCTTGCCCGACTAGCGGGTTCGCGGCATGCGGCATTGAGTTGCACGTCGTTGCCCGACTAGCGAGTACTGTCGGTTTCTGGGGTATTGTTTAAAATTTTGCCTGGTTGCGAAATTGTTAAATCAAAATCACCGATGAACGCGATGCGAAAATATTTTGTTATACTTTATAGTATACCAAAATATTATTGTGCAAATCTGTGTATAAATAAAACACAAATCAATAAAAAAAATAACAATATTTTAGATAAAGATGTTAAAACGAAAGTTAAAGTAGTTTTTAGTACTCTGATCAATTCTGCAAGGTATAAACACATTATGGACTATTTTTTCAGATGAATGGTATTACTAATTACTGACCAAATCATTGCTTTTTTACAGTCCATTTTTAAGTGATGAGGAAAATAAGAAACTTTATGGAAAGTGTAATAACCCAAATGGCCATGGGCACAACTATGTTGGTAAGTAATGTTTAGGCTCTTCTTTTTAATCTACAGCTAGCAGTCTTTACACCAGTGTTTCTAACTACAGAGCATGTAGGTAATCTTCAGATGAAGTGTATTACTAAGCCAGGCACTTCACCACACAGCTGCTCATAATAACATATAAAGTAGATAGTATCAAACATTTTTAGGGTTCCGTACCCAAAGGGTAAAACAGGACCCTATTACTAAGACTCCACTGTCCGTCCGTCCGTCCGTCTGTCACCAGGCTGTATCTCACAAACCGTGATAGCTAGACAGTTGAAATTTTCACAGATGATGTATTTCTGCTGCCGCTATAGCAACAAATACTAAAAACAGAATAAAATAAAGATTTAAGTGGGGCTCCCATACAACAAACGTGATTTTTGATCGAAGTTAAGCAACGTCGGGCGCGGGCGGGGTCAGTACTTGGATGGGTGACCTTTTTTTTTTGCCGTTTTTTGTATTATGGTACGGAACCCTTCGTGCGCGAGTCCGACTCGCACTTGCCCGGTTTTTTTTTCTTATAAGGATTTTAAATTGAGCCCAAAGTTAATCACATGTTCTGTAAAGTATTTATGTTACCTAAAAGTTAGGTACATCTTATTCAACAACTCCAAACTTTGCCAATAATATGAAAACATATTAAACATAGCATAATCATTTGATCATTTTAAGAACATTCAATTCAACTCTATATTCTCACTTTTGAATAGTCCTATTAGTCCTGTACAAATATATCATAAAATTCATAAATATCAAAATAGATGATGATTATTAATATTAATCAATAATGAATTGTTATACAGACATGTCAAATTTAATAATAAGAATTTAAGATCATTAAAGAAAATTTAACACAATATCTGTTAACTTCCTCTTTGATTGTTGGAATATTTACGTATTCATGTATCTCTGTATTTTTTGCAAACCATGGTGCACATGTTACAGCCCTTAGGACATTATTCTGAAACCTTTGTAAAATTTCGAGGTTTGAGTTACTGGCCGTTCCCCAGAGTTCAATCCCGTATGTCCATATGGGTTTTATAATGCATTTATACACTAGCATTTTATTAGTTAGTGTCAGAGGTGATTGTCGGCCGATCAGCCAGTACAGGCGCTTGTAATGAAGGTCTGCTTCTTTTCTCTTTGTTTTGATGTGGTTAACGACTAAAAAAACATACAAACGAACTTGCAAGGGACCTGGTAAACACCAATGACAATCCGAGTAGGCTGAAAAGGTGGCAAATACTGCGGCTGGACCAAAGGCACTAGAAGATAAACTCATCAAAGTCAAGAGAGAGTATTTAATGGAATACCTCTCAAAACCCTCAAAACGACAGAACATCTGATTATGGCTAAAACAGCCGATTGCAGATAAAAGAAAGAAAAAAAAAAAAAAAAAAAAAATTAAAGAAAATTAATATAGAATAAAATCTAAATTATCTCTTATCTTCATCATCATCATAATCTTAGACTGATAAGCAATCAACAAAAAAAAACAGTTTGAGACAATGAACTCTCACATTGACCGTGTAAAGAATCAAGAATTGCAAATTTCTCTTACAGTTCTGGTGACAGTAAAGGGTCCAGTAGATGCTCACACCGGGATGGTGATGAACATCCATGACCTGAAGCAGTACATGAAAGAGGCCATCATGGATCCCCTGGACCACAAGAACTTGGATCAGGATGTGCCTTATTTTAAGACAGTGGTAAGGAAAAACTTAACTGTGAAAATATACATATATTTAATTTAATACATTAATTTTAAATAAGTAGTAAATCATATGTGAAAGCCTACACTTCTACATTAGCACATCAATTTTGCTTAAATTGGCCAGAACTAAAAGCCAGAAGAAAAAGAAGTAAATTAAAACTTACGCACTGTCTAAATATTGCACAATAAAGTTGCAACTTTCAATTTCGTGGCCATATACAAATCGAAATATGAAATGCCACTAATAGGTATATAATTGTTTTCTAATTACTTTCTGTTAAACTAATTAACCTAATAATAATAACTCAATTACTCAATTTAATAGATAAGTGACATATTTTATATTTAATTGGAATTTTCAGGTGAGCACCACAGAAAATTTAGCAATTTACATCTGGGACCATCTACAGAAAGTAATGGAAAAGCCTTCTCTATTGCATGAAGTGAAAATATTAGAAACTGAGAAGAACCACGTGGTTTACCGCGGCGGCTCCACTTACCCGCGCAAGAAACACGAGAACTCCAGCCTACATTCCAGCCGCCACCACAATGTGTCCTCGGATTCAGATTGAGAAATCAATACAATGCGATATTATATAATCTGTAAGAAAAATATTGACATGTTTATATTGTGCTTATAATTGTTAGAATAAAAAACTAACAATATCATAATTTTTGCAATTCCCAATAGTAGGTATAAGTATTCCTTTAAATTCAGGTTTGGTCAGTTTAATGGGCCAACAACAAACACTTGGTTGGTCGACATATTTTTATTATTGAGCAGTTAAATACATAAAATGGCTTTCTATACGCTGTTGCCAAAACTTTGATATATAAACCCATCATATCCTATATGTGTTATAGTGAGGGAAGTAGTGTCACCCAATGTATGGGATGTGCAAATTTTGGTATCGGATGAATTCACTTGGCACAGATGTAGTATACGTAAAGCTAAGCGAATCCAGCCCGGTAGCCATCCGCCACCCCCTGGTGGGTAGGCAGGGGGGCATCCAAAGTTACGCAAATCTATTTTGGTATCATTTCCAGATAAATCGGGCATGGGGAATTCATTTTTGAGACATTTAATGTACAGTTTAATAGAAAAAAAAATAATATTGACGCTCAAATCAAAATCGGTTTGCTATTTTTTTTATTCAACTATTACTATTATCAGCCGAAACTACAAATGCTAGAAAGTTGAAATTTGCACACCAGGTTACATTTATAATGTGTACAAGAGATAAGAAGCGATTATGAAAAATTCAACCCTTAAAAAGGGGATGAAAGTTTGTATGGGGTCCATGTTTTATTTTAAGCTAGGAATTTCGAACTTCGTTAAACGATATATTATTGAAATACAAGAAAACTATTTCAGCGTGTTTGTAAATTCGTCCCCTAAGGTGGCGAAATAGGGGTTGATTATTTTATGGAGATGAAATTTTTTTTCGAGTGTGGGGCTTGAAACTTTGTATATGTATATATTATTAGAATACAAGAAAAGTAATTTAAGCGTTTTTAAAAATTCATCCTCTAACGGGGTTAAAAAGGAGTTGAAAGCTTGAATCCATGACAAATTACTTTGACTGCCTACCTGCCAGGGGGTGGCGGATGTCTACCGGGCTCAATTAGCTTAGCTTTACGTATATTACATCTGCGCTAAGTGAATTCATCCGATACCAAAATTTGCACCCTATGACACTACTTTCCATACTATTACACTAGTTACGAACACAGCGAATAGTCAAATACTGGTTCGTTTTTTTTAGCATTAGAAAGAACTTGAAAGAAGGTAAGCGATCTTGATATCTCTTTTAATTGAAAAACGCTTTTTAAAAATCAATAACTATTACTTATGAAAGTAGAAGAATATAAATGATCGTACTAGATTTTTCAATTAAAAGACACATCAAGATTGTTTACCTTATTTCTAATGCTAAAAAAAACGAACTATATATATAACAGTACTCTCTCGCTCAATTGAATTTAGTTTCGCTATCCGACACTAGATGGCAAAACAGTCGCAGTAACGATAGTATGATTGTCGCGTATTCTCTAGCTAGTGACGTAGTTAATTCAATATACTGATCTATACAGGGTGATCAATCCAAATGGGTCAGTATGGAGAAGTCAGAAACTATGAGAGATAGCGAAATCTGTTCTTAGGAACCATGGCTTCGATTTTATATTTAATAATAATGGCATTCAATTTTTTTTAAATCTTTCATACAGAACCGGGATTCGAACCTGGTCAATTATTTGTTTGTATGGCAATTTTTAAACGATGCGTAATAGGTGGGGGGTGCTCGACCAAATATCATAGAGGGCCCCGAGACAAAACAAACTACAATAAAAAAAATTCTAAATGGCCGACTTTTTTTTTTTCAAGCTGGTCCTAGCGCGCTGAGATTTGGCATGCGGCGAGCCTGGGGGTCCAAGATTACCATGTCAAAAATTTTTTTTGGAAAAATCCAAAATGGCAGCGGACACGGGCAAAGTCAAATTTCCAAGTAGGTTAAGCGAGCCCAAAGGGCGAGCTTCAGGCCGGGAGGCCGAAGGCCTGGAGGCCGGAGGCCGATCCCGGCGGAAGGCTGAAGGCCCGGAGCTTCCACCCCGACTCCCAAAACGCGAGGCCGAAGGCTGAGCTGCGTGAATGCGGTGCTTCCAAGCGTCCTACCAAGTCAACTGTCTTGATGAGCGAAGCCGGCGGGCCGAATGCCCGACGGCGAAGCGTCGAGGCTTGCGAAGGCCGAAGGACGAGCTCCGCGTAGGGCCGAAGGCCCGAAGCGTCACACGAGAGGGGGAAGTTGGAGCTTAAACACGACCCAACATTTTTCCTATTGGGAGTCGCGTTTTGGGAGTCGGGGTGGAGGCTCCGGGCCTTCGGCCCTCCGCCGGGGTCGGCCTTCGGCCTCCCGGCCTGAAGCTCGCCCTTCGGGCTCGCTTAATCTACTTGGAAACTTGACTTTGCCCGTGTCCGCCGCCATTTTGGATTTTTCCAAAAAAAAATTTGACATGGTAATCTTGGGCCCCCAGGCTCGCCGCATGCCAAATCTCAGCGCGCTTGGACCAATTTGAAAAAATTAAAAAAAAAAGTCGTCTATTTTGATTTTTTTAATGTACTTAGTTTGTTTTGTCTCGGGGCCCTCTATGATATTTGGTCGAGCACCCCCCCACCTATCACGCATCGTTTAAAAGTTGCCATACAAACAAATACTACACGCGATTACATAAAGAATATTGACTAGGTTCGAATCCCGGTTATGTATGATAGATTAAAAAAAAAATTGAATGCCATTATTATTAAATCTAAAATCGACGCCATGGTTCCTAAGAACAGATTTCGCTATCTCTTATAGTTTCTGACTTCTCCATACTGACCCATTTGGATTGATCACCCAGTATATATATATATATATATATGTCGTAGTCAGATCGTATAATCCGCCGTATTACATTACGGCTAGCCGTTTTCAAAAACAGGGGCGTTTTGAAATGCGGCGGTTCGACGATTAGCCGGATTGTCATTGCGACACGTTCTTCAATAAGGCGGCCTACGTTTAGCCGCATCGTACTACTATTTTAGATTGTTGAGTGACCAGTTCTTTCGGTCGCCTACGTATCCGGAGTTTGACAACGTTTGCAATTTAATTTATTTTTACCATGGTCCCACCGCACTACATGTGTTTCTTTTCCAAAACATTTCCTTCACAACTTAAATAGACGCCTATTTCTGGGCCGTTTGCCCCTCGGGCATCTGAAGCTACCTAACGAACCTAACCTACTTACCTACCTACGCTTTTTTCCCCAAAGTGTAATGTTTTCACGGACGTCTCACTAAATCAATAGGTAGGTAGGTTAGGTTCGTTAGGTAGCTTCAGATGCCCGAAGGGCAAACCGCTCAGAAATAGGAGCCCCGCGAAGCGGGGCTCCGTCTAGTTAAGTTGCGAAGGAAATGTTTTTGTAAAGAAACAGTCCGACGAACTTCAGATTTGATGGACACCCCAGCGTTTGTGAGGCAGCGCCACGAGTGTTAAAAATGGGAACTAAAAACTGTCAAAGCGGCGGCTAATGACTCGCTGTATTACATTACGGCTAGCCGTGTTGAAGAACGTATGGCGTCGAATACATTCCGGCGGATTCTCATTCAGCCGCATTCAATCCGGCTAATCGTTAAACCGCCGCATTTCAAAACGCCCCTGTTTTTGAAAACGGCTAGCCGTAATGTAATACGGCGGATTATACGATCCGACTGCGACATATATATATACATGCCATGATTAGTTGTTGTTCCCATCTGTATTGAATGTAGGTTATGTAGGGCACATCGTAAGGTTAAATTACAGTCAGCTGCAGACTGCAGAGGGGTGACCCCCCTGCATGCATACAATCAGTCTATGCATGTATGTAACATCTACCTATTTTTAATTAATGCTTATGAATTTTAAGTTTTTGTTTCAGTGTCATCATACATTCATCATACATTTATTTATTGTAGGTTTGCCAATGAACTTGAAGTACAATAAACAACGATAGTCTTAAAACGCTTTATTGTAATGGTAAATATATATATGAGCTATTCGTAAAACATTGCCACTCGAGCCAAAAAGTTAACAAATAAAATAGAAACCAAACAAAATCACAGCGTAAATATACATTTGGTTCGTCCTAATTAGAGAATTCTAACTAACAATATAATACTATAAAAATAATACAATTTCAATGATGATGCATACTTATACTTAAATGGCGAGCACGTTTAGAAGATTTAGAAGGTAACAACATTAAAATATAGGTTTCATCATTTCATGTCGGCAGATAGAATAAAACAAGCTCAAAATGATTTTTATGAATGATGCTGATGGTGAGCACAACCCGTATTTTATAGATCAATGTTTGTCAATTTTGAGCTAATCATTTATATATGTACCTATGCCACATAACTTATTTACACCTAATGTACCGGGTACCTATCCCTAATATTAGGCATACTCATAAGCTAATAAGCTCATAATTCATTGATTGTAAAATATATCGTGTGAGACAAATCGTGTTTCGGATTTGACAGATAATGTAGATACATTGGCACTGTACAGCTTCGTAGATTATGCAGTAGCTCTAGTTGTCAAAAGATGACGTTCGACAATTCAGTTACCACAAAAAATGGCACCATAGAGCGACATCTGGTTTAGCTTTCAAACTCGAGGGCACGATTTTACTTAGACTTTACATCAATTACATCTACCAGATCTACTAACTACAATCATGAACTCTTTGTTCAAAAGTATTGTTAAAAGGTAAAAACGGTTTCTGAAATGTCCTACATTTCAGCCACCAGCAAACAGGCCGGGGCGGCGGCTGACGTCCGAGAACGCTTTAAGGCGAATAAATATAGTTGTCTCGGCGCACACTATACGAATTTGTAGCCTTTGGCGTCGAGACACCACACACAAAGCGCTCAGCAAACGCCTAAGGGAGGCCACAGGTGACCCTCGCAAGGCAGCTTTCTCGCGCAAAGATTGGTCATAGCAATCCAGCGTGGGAACGCTGCCTGCGTGATGGACACCCTACCAAGGGCGCAAAATTTTGATAGGTATTTTAAATTTTTTAGCTTTAGTTATCTTAACTGTAGTTAATTTTAGTTTTAATAAACGAGTTGCTTCTGAAAGGACATTAATTTATATAGAATGACGTGCGTACCTAATTATTTTCTTTTCGCATCTACAACGGCGACAACATTGTTTGGATCGTCTATGTACCTACAAAAAGGCAACCCAGCCAATTGAATTGATTTATTCAAGGTTCTCGCCTGTAGACTAAACACGTTCTAGGAAGTAATAAGGTGCCAACTGAAGCTTAGGGTACCTACAACACAAATCTAGCTCCAAAATATAGGTATTAAGTAAATCGTGGAGAGGCTACACGCATAACAACATAAAACTATACTCTGTCAAGCTATTTCCGCCAGTAGAAAAGAGCGGCAAATTTTAAAAATGTAGGCGCTATAAGAGATATCCCAAAGAAAATTTGAATTTCGCGCCTTTTTCTACTGACAAACTTGTTTGACCAGCTACATATATGTAACTTTAATATGAGCCCGCTGCACTGACACTTTTATAACGTCACAGATTTATACTAGTTATTTACCACATTTTATATCTACAACATGTTTTGATTTAACAATAGATAAAAAAAAGTAATAGACTAAATACATAAACCTCTTTCCAATTTGTCTGCTACCTTAATATTCTATTAATAATTTACCAAATAAATGCATTAATTAATTACACTATAATAGATCTAATAAAAGTAATAAATATGTGGATATCTATATGTGCACACAAGATTTACATTGCTAATTTCAGCATATTAATTATTAAAATTAAAAAAAACATGTTTCTCACTCATTTATTATCAGCTAATCGTAAAATATACTTTCTTTAAAACTTTACTTTATATTTAGTCATAATATCTATAATCTGTTTTTTAGGTATTTAAAACAATGTAAACAAATTTGGGTATATAATGAGACGATTGATATGATATATAAAAGAGTAACTTTTTATATCAATGGTATTATATCTTAAGCCGATTCCCGTAGTTTTGATTATTTACATTCTTTTAAATCAACTTTACTTAACATTGAAACTACTGTTGAACATTATTGAATACGTGACGCCACAGTATTAATTATTATTTATAACATATTATTGGCATCCTTATGCGGCACATAGTGCGCTCCCCGTAGAAACACTATATGGGAATCTGAATTATAATGTCTAACGAATGTCGGTCCTACGTACGCTAGTCATGATTCGAAGGGGCACTGTTCAGTAGCGATTAGAATTTTGATATCGGACCGAACATTATGATCCAAAATAAGTATTATAACAAAAAGCGGGTGTGTAAGAATGTTTTTGATGGCTACTGTCATACTTTGGTACCTAAACTTATTGAAATTGAATTTCACGGTAATAATCAAATTACATAATATCTTATGCTACGTTTAGCGAGCTGCATTTGTTTTACATTTACAGCGTTTAGCTAAACAAAGACATCACGATTTACAGTCTAATTCACACTCACATATCACATTCGATTTAGCGACTCATTTAGGGCACGTGCACATTAGGCTCCAAGTTTGGTTACGGTCAGCCGTCAGTTAGCATATATTTAGAATAGAGCGTTTACACTACGGATACATACACCAAAAGTACGGCATAAGGAACGGCTGATCAAGCCTAATGTGAACGTGTCTTTATACGTACTACATATACATATAGAAGTAGCGTTTTATATTGCCAAATCTTCATCTTTCTTACACGGACGTTTGACAGAAATATACGGGATACCCAATTCGAAGTCGTTGCTTGGCCAATACTTGAGCACAGGTTTTTGGTCCGGGTTCTCCTCAGAGACATTGAAATAGGCGAACACTACGAACGCCGTGTAGGTGGCGATGAAGCTAAGGATGTGCCAAACGCCGTGCATGTAGGGGAAGTCGATGGAGAGCCAGGCGTCGCAGAAGAGGCGGTCGATGATCCAGCAGAATAGGGCCAGGAAACAGACGGCCATGCTGCGCAACCCTAGGCGGTACACGCGCGCGCATTTTACTCTGAAATGTACACAAATGTTTTATCATACGGTTTCCCATCTGGGGTAAGTAACGGTATTTACATCATCAGAACATAAGCGCTTGACAACAGACAACAGGGGCAACTGCTATATTTTCAGTAATACTCGGCGTCAAAAAAGGTATTACCTACCTAATTCTTTAACGCTATCTAATAATCCGGTTCGAAGGACCAATTTGCCAAAGCATCAGTAAACTACCATATTGAAACGACTAGGTACGCTACAAAATTCTAATGTAAGTTTACCTTAATAACTCCTTGTACATGAACATTAAACTGGGTACGACGAGCGCCATCAGAGCAAAGGCGTTGGCGAATGGATACATCAGCAGGAAGCCAGTTGATACAAATGAGAAAACACACGCGTACAATGCTAGCATTTTTCTGGAAAAGAAAAAAATATAAATTGAAAAAGATAAAGATGTTATATTGTACCACATTACGATAGGTACCTAACAATTGCCGGCTGACGTTATAAAAGTTATATTGTACCTATAGTCCGTGGCGGTGGCGCTCACGACAAAAAAGTGTGATATACGGCAAATGATGATTATGGGATTTCCTTTTGCAGAGTTGCTCCTTTTGACTCACAAATTGATTTAGGAACGGGAGCCAACCGGATTTTTGATGCAAAATTTTGACTTATGGGGGGGTGCCCCCCAAAATTTGTAAAAAATTTAGTTTGGCTATGTGCGCAAAATTGGTATCATTTTCGGGTAAATCAAGGATGCTAAATTCATTTCTGATATTTAATTTATACGGTTTCATATAAATAATTTGAAAAAAAAATGAAGAATAAAATTTTTCTCTTTAATTTTTTTCAGAATAAATGCCATAATTTTTCTTATTTTTATATATACACAAAAAATAAAAATTTCATGAAAAAGCCCTACTATTCCTGGTTATAAAAAGTATACACATTGCATATTTATGTCTAACAATATAGAGAAAAAAAAATGAAATGTAGACCTACTTTCGACCACCAGCTCACTGAATAGTATACAAAGATATGAGTTACAGCTATTAGAATTACGGCGTTTGATGATGATGAGATACCCTTTAGCATAGTGAGTCCTTAGAACCCTTAGATCATTTTAGGGACGGGAGCCACCTTGATTTTTGGTGCGGTGTGGTTGAAAGGCCGGGGATGATTTGTCCCACACAATCATACATTTATGAAAGCATCTGTTTAGGTTTCTGCATTAAGTTTGGTGTCATTATCGAGTAAATTAAAAGAAAAAAAAGAGAAATGGACTAATAGTTACATTATTTCGTATTTTAAAGATTTTACTGCCTATATATATGCTCAGTGCACAACGTAATCCGATTTAAGGGACGTAGCTATACGGAGGAAAATAATTTAAATATTAGTCAATATTTACATTATTAATTTGTATTTTGAATATTTAATTACCTAAATGATTTCTGTCTTTTGATTTACTCGAAAATGTCACCAAACTTATTGCAGAAACCTAAACAGGTGCTTGCATAAATTTATGATTGTATGGGACAAATCACCCCACCTTTCATCCCGACCGTATCAAAAATCAAGGTGGATCTCCTTCCTAAAATGATCTAAGGGTTCTAAGGACTCACTATGTATAATAAAAAGGGATCTCATCATCATCAAGCGCCGTAAATTGCCACATCGTTGTATCTTGTTCAATGAGTAGTCGAAAGTAGGTTTACATTTAAATTTTTTTGTTCACATTAATGTACAGTAAATATGCCATATGTATACTTTTTATAACGAGAAGTAGTAGGGCTTTTTCATGATTTTTTTTATTTTTTGTGTGCATATTATAATAAGAAAAATATAGGCTTTTATTCGGAAAAAAATTAAATAGAAAATTTTTATTTTTAATTTTTTTCAAATTATTTATATGAAACCGTATAAATTAAATATCAGAAACAAATTTAGCATCCTTGAGTTACACGAAAATGATACCAAACTTGACCACATAGCAAAACTTTATTTTTTACAAATTTCGGGGGGCACACCCCCCCCCCCCCCCCTTAAGTCAAAATTTTGCATCAAAAATTCGATTGGTAAATCAATCTGTGAGTCAAAAGAAGCAACTCTGCAAAAGGAAATTCCATCATCATCATTTGCCGTATAATTAAGTGAACACCAGGGACTACTGCCCAGTAGCTTACGAAGAATCGAAGACGAAAAATCAATCGAGCTAGGTTTAATTTTAAGAAAAACTAGTTGACCGTAGTTTTTACGGTAATAAAATTCTCCTACCCCTCTGATTAGCGTTTTCCCAATTACATCCTAAATAAACGCACAGTTGGGGTCTACTTAGGCAAAAAATTGGCATGGGCGTGGTTTTAGATGGCCATCTGACTAATTATCCAACCCAGAGGCGAAGCTAAGCCTTTTTTTCGAATTTGTCCGGTATCGTTTATAATTCGGTCATATATTACAATTGTTACAAGAAACCCTTTTTTTAGCTACAAACCAGTTCGAACCCCACGCTCATAAGAATATAAATTATGTCGTTTTTGATTTAATGTCGACCGGTACTCACTCAAAACTGTTAAAACTATCTAATATACCTAACAGATATAGTGAATTGAGTCACGTATACGAAACCCCTCGTACTTTTCTAATTAGATTTTCAACTAAGTACCTACACTTAAGTGGCAAACAAAAGCAAATAAATAGACACCGGAAAAAAACTTACATATAGATAAAGGTTCATTAAAAATTTGGGATTCCAGACATTCAGCAACAGAAAAACCCTACAAACTTATTTATAAATAGGCATAATCATAAATTCATAAGAACAAAGCATCTAATTGAATGCTGTGTCAACACTAAAGTCATTAAGTATGCTAACAATGATTTAAGGGCTGTAGGTCATACGCAAACAAATTATTAGTCTTATCAACTAAGACCATGCCAATGTAATGAGAGAACTTATTTCTAGTTCAAGGTAAAGTTATTTAGAAGGTATATAAGTAGGTACCTAACGCTTGCATGCTTGTGCTATGGCTAGTAGGCAACAAAATACATAGATACTTATGAAAACTTGATCTTAACTAATAACTAACTCAAAACACTAAGATAAAAGTTAGACACTCATAATTCTCTTCTTCCTGTATTATTTGTATTGTTTTCTGTAATGAGGTGTACAATAAAGAGTATTTGTATTGTATTGTATAATAGTATTCTCATAAACCAAAAAATTAATTGTATATCTAGACAACTTTCAAGCTCTTTCTATCCGTCTCCAGCTCAACTTTTGTAATATACATTACTATGTTTTAAAAAAGGTAGGTTTTAGGTTTTTAAAAGGTCGGCAACGCGCATGTAACACCTCTAGAGTTGCAGGCGTCCATAGGATACGGTGACAGCTTACCATCAGGCGGGCCGTATGCTTGTTTGCCACCGATGTGGTATATATATATATATATATATGTGACGTTCCACGGGAAAAGGTACCTTATGAGGGTTTCTAGTTTCGGAGATATTAAATGTTTTGTAAAGAGGTGAAAAAATGCTCAATTTTTTTTTATTGTGTGATCTGAAACCTTAATGCGTAACGTTTGTTTACCTGTTTTTATTTTTGTTATAAGTTAGTTATAAGCCTAGTAATGTCGTCTCAGAGTTTAGTAGAAAAGGTACCTTATGGAAAAAAGATTGAAAATTCCCAAAAAAACTAGTCAATACGGGAAAAGAAGTTTGGTAGAGATCTGTATTAGCATTCTGCAAAACTAATTTGATAATTTCAGTACTGGTTGGGGCGCCTCGCAAATATTATAACCGTACATATACCGACATCACAAATCCAAGTAGACTGCTATTATACCAAAGTTACTCTCGTCAAGTCTTTCTTAACTAGAATAATCTTCATTTGGTTTGGTCGCATGCAGTAAATCAGCCATTGGTTTGCTGAAAAATGCCAATACCCGACGCATTACCTTATGGAATATCTGAGGTCATTGAACCTCAATGCCGCTTATCTTCAATAGCAACCGAAATATATTATTGATAAGAAATAGACGATTTATACCATCTTAACCCCAAAATATTATTAGTTTATCCTAACTGTTCCATCATCATCATGCCTCATCATGTAACTTGACCACAAGGTACCTTTTCATTACATACAAATTATTGGTCTTTTTTAAGATTATTATGACGAAGAACTAATTAAATTGGGGGCAGTTTAATGTAAATTAATATTTTCTATTCATAAAAGATAAACTATAATATGATTGATATTTTGTAGTGATGTATTATTAGATTTATTTCCATAAGGTACCTTTTCGTAAATGTATGGAGCAAATACTGTTATTGTTATGTAAGTTTAAAGTGGCATAAGGGGTTAAATATAGTATTTAGTTGGGGTTTTAGGATTTATTTCATTTGAATGACAGAATTTCTTTCATATGTGCTCAGAAAAATTGATTGTGTGTCACATTAAAAGTAAAAATATTCAATTTTGTGATTTTATATGAAAAAGTCAGAAAATACATTTTCACCTCTAAATCGGTATTGTTTTTTGCTTAAACTGTCTGTCAGTGTCGTTTTCTAATAGATAAAATTTAAATCTTGAGAGCTCATTGCAATCAATCGTGAAAATGAAATAAAACTTTATTTTCAAGACATTGGTTAGTATACACATAAATCAGTCGATATCAAAAGTTTCTATTTGCATTACAGAACAAGTCGCAATATTTTTTTAATCTCAGATATATAAGGCATTATTATTTGTAGTCAACTATGTAACTTACTTCAGGAACATAGTTTTTTAGGCGGCTAAACTTAAAACTTCTCTATCGTAAAGTTGCTCATTTCACAACATTATTTTCAAAAAATCATATCTCTGTAACTACGCAACCTAGAAGGTTGATCTTTTGTGTTATCGATAGCTTATTTATTGTAGATTACTGGGGTATGCATAACTCCATACCCGCCATAAGGTACCTTTGACCGTGGGACGTCACATATAACTATGTACTATAGTATTAGTGGTAGAGTGTTGAGGTCTATGTAAACAGTAATGTTTGTCGTACAGAGTACAGACTAAAAGAGAGAAACCACATGCTTTGGTTTAAGTACTTTAGAAGATCTATACAATACTCAATTCAGAGCAGAACAATACAAACAGTTTAATTAGTGCAGTAATAATCAAATCAGCTACATGTGCATGTGAAGAAGCAATATTCAAGCCAAGGTCATATTATATGGGTATTTTTGTTGAGCAAGTATACAGTAATTTTGCATAACTGCTATTTGGAAATCTACAAAAACAAATACATATAGAGTTTACTAAAAGGTTTTCTGGAATGTCGTTTCTATGCATTTTTTTAACATATTGTTAGTTTACAATTTTAACACTTAACTTCCTAATAGTTTAAAATTTGTGCAATAGTTTAAAAACATATGACACCTGCGGGCGCAGCACGGTTCCATTTTTATCGACTATCACTATGCGCGTCCCTTTCGCACTTACATACTTGTTAGAACGTGACGGGCATGGTGACATGGGATAAAAACGCGACCGTGCTACGCCGCCTGGGTTACAATACAATACAAATACTCTTTATTGCACACCTCAATAAATGAAAACACTACAAAAGAAAACAGAAACACAAGCAGAGAGGTAAACAACAGGTGGTCTTATCGCTAAAAAGCGAACTCTTCCAGACAACCTTTCGGTAGCAGTTAATAGTCAAATAAATAATTCATAGTTGTTTGGGGTTGGGTTTTATTTCAAAGGGATGTTTGTTTTTCATTGTGTATTTATCACTCTGTAGGTAAGTGGTAGTTTAGAATTTAAGGGCTAAGAGTTTAAGGGGGTGTATGTGCTCCCCTCTATTTTTGAAATTTTGTAGTGTATGAGTGTTGAGAAATTGACTGACCATTAAACGGAACATAATAATAATGATGAGTCTACAAAGCTTACCTATTACCTCCTAAGAATTTGGGAAAATATCTCCTTGGCAGAAACATAGCAAATGTAGCAATAAACACCCACAGTATGGCTATCTCATCCAGTAGTTGACCTGAAAGCAATAATTTACAAAATAAAGTATCATAAAGAGACGACTCACTTTTTTTAAGGCCATTGAACCTTATAACAGGTAGGTATACAGTAAATCCTGTTTACAATATTTTAGGTTTCAGGCCACCAATGTGTCAAGCTGTAGTTATAATTATATCATAATATCATAAATTGAATTGGTAACGACCAGTCTGGCCTAGTGGGTAGTGGCCCTGCCTGCGAAGCCGATGGTCCTGGGTTCGAATCCCAGTAAGGGCATTTATTTGTGTGATGAACACTAATATTTGTTCCTGAGTCATGGGTGTTTTCTATGTATATAAGTATGTATTTATCTATATAAGTATGTATATCGTCGCCTAGCACCCATAGTACAAGCTTTGCTTAGTTTGGGGCTAGGTTGATCTGTGTAAGATGTCCCCAATATTAATTAATAATTAATTAATTAATTAAGTATATACATATTAAGTTCTTGTTAAAGATTTTATTGCGGCTTCATTCCTAATTTTATAAATCAGGTTGATTAAATCAGTTTTAGCTGTATACTTATTTTAGTTTAATTAAGAGCTTACCAACTAAACTGAGGGTCGCGTGAAAATAGGCCGAGCTCAGGCCCACCACCATCAGCATGATCCATAATAAATTTATGGCTGGATTAACAAACTTTGCATACTCTTGGAACAAATGAATGAGAACCGGAGGAAACAGGAAAAACAAGATGTTGCTGACCTGCAAATAAATTAGCATGTTAAAAAAAATCCTTTCTGAAAGAGATTGGCAACCGCTGAATAAACAAATATTTGAAATAAACTACGTACTGTGTTAACGAACTCGGCGATCATAGGAGATATAGAGTAATTAGATTCGCACCAATCTACGGGCGAACTACCCCGTTGAAGATGAGACCACATTATGGAATTCACAATCCTTTGTTTACCAACAAAGAATTTCCACAAAGAAAATCGCTTTTAATTCAGGAGTTTTATGCGTAATTAACAAATTTTGACTTTCAATCCATAAACCGCTACCAAGTATATTTGGCAGTTTATGATATTCAAATTTCACAAATTTTAATTATTCCGAAGTATAGTAAGTACGAGGTACGAGTAATAAAGCGAATCGGCCAGTACTTTGATTAGATTTTCCTTGAGGATATGACAATGATATGACAGCAAAATGACAAGTCAAGTCAAGGCGTAATCCAGACTGACGCAACTAGGAACAAAAAAAGGTTTTGTATGGACTATAGTGACCTAGCCAGAGCCAAAAAAACAAAATAAAACGTCAGTGCTATTCATCTGTCACACATCTGTCATGTCAACTGTCAGCCACATTGCTTTGTTGCTTGTCATGGCGGTTAGTAGGTTTTCTTTTTTTTTTTTCTTCTATGGACTTGAGGGCGGTGTTGCCCATAGCCAACGTCAAGTAAAAGGGTAGGAAATTAAACGCGGAAAGGAATAAAGGAAAATTCGGAATTTGGAAAAAGTGGTCAGGTCAGGTATATAAATAAGAATACAATGTGATATAATTAATATGATAAAGACTATACTTTTATATTATTATGGAAGATGAACCAAGCTAAGATGTTATATAAATCAGGATTAATAAGCAAGGAAGGGATGTCTGTTGGAAAGGGAATATGTTTAGATTGTAAAGTTTCCATGAAAACAGTGCGATCGTATAAGGGACAACAAAAGAATATATGGTTAATATCAGCCACCTCAGCACCACAGTCACATTTAGGATCATTAATAAATTTAAATCTAGCAAGATCAGAAGGAGCACTTGTATGGCCCAGTCTCATGCGTGTTAAACATGATATTTCGCGTCTATTAAAGTTTTTATTGTAAAACCACGGCTTTATAGGGATGTCATTTTGAATCTTAAGATAATAACTTCCAGATTCCAAGCCGCTCCAAAACCAAAAGAACTCCCAGGCTAACCTGAGATATCTTTTGGGGAGCAACAGAAGATCATGGCAAAAATTTTTATAAGGAAAGATATCACCAGAAGCAACAGCATCTACGGCCAGACGATCAGCTTTCTCATTTCCGGAAATTCCACAATGACTTGGCACCCATACAAAATTTATAGTAAGCCTTTTCTTTTCGCATTTTAACAAGATGTCTCGGATTTCATATAACAAAGGGTAACTGTTTGTCATTTTGAAAGGTGATTTTAAAAGAATTTGGAGACAACTTTTAGAATCGGAAAAAATTACACATTTATTTAAATTGAACATGCAAACATACTCAACAGCTTTATAAATACCAAATAGTTCTCCAGTAAATACCGAAGATTCTGGAGGGAGTTTAATTTTTTGTACAACATTATACTGGTGATGAAATACACCAACGCCAACACAACTATTTGTAGAAAGTTTTGATGCATCTGTGTATATGTGATGCCAATCAGACCAATTTTCGCCCACTAATTTGTTAAATACAGGCTTAGAGCTTATTATATCCTTCATAATATTGGAGTCAAGAATAACTTGTGGAGAAATAATCAAAGATTCAAAGTCTTTCTCGTATATAGGAAGGTTAATATATTTGACAGTAGGAGAAGACAAAGACAAAAATTTAAGGTAGCTATTAATTATACAAGGAGGACTTCTATTACGCCAATATGGAGATGACTGCATATGATCATAAAGAGTCGATAATTTTGCGA
Organism: Cydia splendana; assembly: GCF_910591565.1. Lineage (NCBI taxonomy): Eukaryota > Metazoa > Arthropoda > Insecta > Lepidoptera > Tortricidae > Cydia > Cydia splendana. The sequence goes on from NC_085963.1 coordinate 7,590,369, forward strand.
TAAGAGGATGTATTGAAAATTGCATAGTCCTAAAAATGAATCTGTCGGATAAAAATTGACGTCTCAAATGCACAGGTGGGTCAACACACTCCACTTGCATGGCATTAGCCGGACTGGTTCGCATAGCACCAAGGATTGTCCTTAGTGACTTATTCTGTATGACTTTGAATACTTTAAAGGCATCTTCTGTACCCGGTGTTAAAAGAAAAGAACCATAATCAACTACGCTTCTTATAACTGAATTATAAATAAGCTTCAAATAGAAAGGATGGCTGCCCCACCATACACCAGCCAAGCATCTCAGTATGTTTAATGAGCGTTCACATCTACCTTTAACATATTTACAATGACCCTTGGCTGACAAATTGTAGTCCAAAACCATTCCTAAATACTTGACTTCTTGACGAAAGGAGATTGTAGATCCACCATATAATAAGCTTTCATTAACCGTTTTTTTCCTTGGAGAAAATATAATTGCTGAGGTTTTCGGAACTGAAAGGTCTAACCCATTATTATTTAAATATACATTTAGTTCCTTCAAACTAGCATTTATAAGTTCGCAGGCCTTTTGTACGGATCTATTTCTAGAGTAGAGCACTATGTCATCGGCATATTGTAAAATTGATATATAATCTGGCAAATTAGAACTAAGGTCGTATGTATAATATACATTAAAAAGTAAGGGGCTTAGAACAGAACCCTGTGGTAGTCCTTTCCAAACTGTCCTGTGAAATACTTTATCATCTAAATCTAACCTAATCGTCCGTTCATAAAACATAGCAGCAATAATATTACACAAGCGTTCAGGAACTCCCAAGAGGGACAACTTATTTAGAAGAATTGATATATTTACATTATCATAGGCCGAATTGATATCTATAAAACAAGCTACTACATATTCCCGTTTCGAGAAGGCTAAAAGGATATCAGAAACTAACAAACCCATACAGTCTAAAGTGCTTCTGCTTTTGCGAAAACCATATTGAATATCGGGTAATAATTTCTTACTCTCAATAAACCACTCTAACCTATTTTTAACTAAATGTTCTAAAATCTTAATTAAAACAGAAGATAACGCAATTGGACGATAAGAATTTGGATCATTACGGGGTTTATTCGGTTTGAGAAATGGTAACACCAACTGTACTTTCCAATTTGGTGTCATAAAAATCCCGTTGATAATATTACGAAAGTAACCTATAACCTTGTCACTAGAATGTTTCAAGAATGAATATTGGGATACCGTCGCATCCTGGTGCAGAATCAATAACATATGATAAGACATTCTTGAGCTCCAATAACGAAAATGGACTGTTAAAACGCTGCACGTTATCATTATCAATATTGGACGGGGAAGCCAGTTCAGGACACACAGGGAATGGGACAAATGGAGGAGCTAATTTATCTAAAAATTTCTCAGCTATTGGAGGATCAAGATTGATGGCGTTATTTTCTACAAAAGCTCCTCTAAACATTCTAACCTTCCTCCAAACTTCTGACGGGTGAGTACTGGGACTCAAAGATGCACAAAAGGCTCTCCAACTGTCAACTTTCTTCTTCTTCAAAAACTGTTTTGTTTCTTTTAAAGTAACTAATAAGGAATTAAAGTTCTCTTCGTTCATATTATTATTATACATTAACTCACTCTGTTTTCTCTTTTTAACAGCTTCTGAACATTCAGGATCCCACCATGGAAAGCTGGGAATATTGAATTTAGAGGACTTCTTACGTGGAAAAACTTCATCAGCTATATTAATTATAAACTTAGCAAAAGCATCAGAAGTTTTAAACAAATTTTCACGAGATACATCGGATAATTCTCCCAACCTCTCATCCATATGTTTGCGAAACTTATCCCAATCTGCATTTTGAAGTTTATATGCTAACAGTCGAGATCTTTTATGTAATGGTTTGTTTTTAATAGGAAAAGAAATGAGAATTGGAAAATGATCACTGCCATAGGAAAGTGGAAGTACCTCCCACAATAAGGAGTGAGATATGGAAGAGCTACAAATTGATAAATCTAATGCACTAGGATTCTCATTGGGAGCAGACCGACGCGTAGGAACACCAGAATTCAATATATTTAAATTATAATAATCAACTATGTCTATTATTTCCTCTCCTAAACTACTTGAATTGAAACACTCCCAAGCAGGGTGATGGCAATTAAAATCTCCTAATATTAAACATGGAGTAGGAAGAGATGATATGATGTTTCTTACTTCACTAAGTATGGTAAGCGAGGGATGAGGTATGTACACTGAAACTATACAAATGTTATCTACAAGTGCTGAGATGATGGAAAATTCATTATTATGAGGTGCTAATGGAACATGAGAGAAATGGTAAGATTTTTTTACAAGGATGGCTACACCACCATGCCCGTCCGACCTATCTTCACGGAGGCATGCATAGCCAGGAATTTTGAAACATGACTCGGACCTAAGCCATGTTTCGGATAAAGTAATAACAAAAGGGTCAAACTTCTTAATTAAATGGATTAAATCGCTTTTTTTATTGTTGATGCTGCGACAATTCCATTGAAGAATTTTGGAATTGTTGGCCATTATTGAAGGAAACATGAGAGTATGGACTGGTAATATGTGCAACGTTGGACGATTCTGAGTGATTACTATGTAAATTAATACTTAACAGTTGTATGAGTTCTAATATGAGTTCATTGGTAGTATTTTTGTTAAATTGTTGTGCAATGGCACAACCATTTCCAGAAGGAGATGGCATGTTATAATCGTTTGATAGATTAAAATGTGTGACAGTGTCAAAACCTTTTTGAGGTTTTGGCGGACTGCGAGGCTTAAGAAATACTGTTTTTTTATATGAATGTGAATGCTGTGTATACCTAAATTATGGTTTTTAGTAGTTGTCTGGTTCTGGGGAGAAGACGGAGTGGCCATAACCACATCTGCATACGGTTTGGTCACAAAAGGGTGCAATTTTGATGCCTCAGAATAGGAAATAGCACTTTGGGCCATAGATAGCTTGATATTTTTCTGTCTCTCAAACTCAGGACAACGAGACTTATTGGTAGCAAAATGAAGGCCAGAGCACAGGCAACAAGATGCACTATCTTCTTCAGTAGTGCAAGAGGAGCCGGTGTGACCCTGTCCACACTTGTAGCAGCGGGGTTTTGACCTGCATTGCACCTGTGTATGACCATACCGGCAACAATTAAAACACTGGATTGTTGGATAAACATATAAATCGACCGGCAAAGCATTATATCTAACACATAAATATGCGTTTTGGGAGAACCTGTCCGTCAAAAGTTCTAACGACTGTTTGTGAGGGCTTCCACACTGGAGCGCCATCCACAATAACTTTATAATTGATTCTTCTCAATTTTAGAACTTCTCCACAACCTATAGGTACACTTATACTCTCCTTAACCTCATCTAAAGACATTTCAGATGGAACACCTTTAACTACACCCATTCTAATGACGTTAAATGATGGAATGAATGTTGTATATCTATTCTCCTTCAGTCGGCTGTCTTGGAGAAAATGGTTGGCATCCTCATATTTTGAAAATGACAGTGAGACTCTATTGCGGCCTATACGTTTAACGCTGCCATTAACAATGTTCTTAAAATTGTTGCGTTTTAAAAAGTTGCCAAAAGCAACTGAATGAATTTAAGTGCCATCACCTTGAGATTCTTGTTGCTTCTGTACATGTACAATATAAGGTGAACAATCTGAATGAATATATTGTTTCCTAACCGGGACTGTGGGCTGAGAGGTGATAATATCAGCAGGATTTGCAGCTGGGGCCGGGGCCGGGGCAGTGGCTGGGGCCAGGGCCGGGGCCGGGGCCGGAGCAGGAGCAGGGGCTGTAAGTGGAGCATGAGAATGCGTACTATCATTATTGTTTGTGGAAACCTGACAATCGCAATCGTCCTTCATAGATTCCCTATCCCTATTTTTATCTTTGTTATGTCGCTTTTTTTTATTACAGTGACGACATATCTTCCTGGATGCTGTCCTTTTTTTCCTAACTTCTGTGGTAGATAATACTGAGCTATCTGTATCCATACTGTGATATTCTTTCATTTCTCTCTCAGAGCTATTATTGTTATCAATCGTAATTGTATGTGAAACCGGAGGATCACCTCCCCCTGGGTCGTGAGGTTTGTCGTCACCGCCGCCCATGGCGGTGAATATACACTAAAAACTTTCCTAGATGATGAATTTATATACACAAAATATAATAAACTAACTACTAATGATATTTACAAACTATTTACACTGAGTTGACCACTATAACTACAAAAAATATTTAAATTTTGTTAATTGTAAAAAAAGACGCGCGCACAGGTCGAAGTTTCCCGCCCTTTTTTTCAGTTCGTAGGTTGTACTTACGTATTTCTTGCAATTTCTTTTTTAAAAGCCTTCGTTATTTTCCAAAACAGTCAAACGTGATAAGAACATACAGTGAGTCTATAGATTTTGTTTAAATGCCACCGAAAACTAAGTTGTTTCAGTGCGAAATATGTGGAAATTTATACACTCGCGAAAATCGCAAAAAAGGAAGTTTATGGCGAAATTTCCATTAGATGTAGACCGGTAAGTATTGCTTTAGATACTTTTAGCCTTATTTTGGTGTAGCAGGCTATAAACCCATCGAAAGTTAGATATTTCATATCCACTTTCATTGTGAACTAGGGATGTACTACAAGTATCGATACGAAGTATCGATATCGACTGCAGCCTAATTTTTTATCAATGTAAATAGTAAATAAAATAAAATGAGTGAATTTCCTGTTAACTTGCATACAACATGACTATAATTATTTCTCCGAATATTTTTAGTGGAAAATTATCTATCTTCTGTGTATTAATGGAATGGACATTATATTATATATTTTTGGAATCTAGTAACAGGGGATATTACTGCAATGTTCTGCCGCCAGAGTGCAGCACTACCGACTCTAGAAAATTCATAGACTAACTTATACATACTCTGCCTTAAACTGTTTTTTGACAAGTTTCCACAGACTATAAATTATGACATTGATGCATCAAGGCGGTTTGTTAACAAGGGCCTACCGGTAAACGCGAAAATCGAAATTTAGTTATCTGCCTCTTTATCGCTCGAATATGCAAGAGTGATAGAGAGGTTAGATAACGAAATTTCGATTTTCTTGTTTCGCGGTAGACCCCCAGATTGTGACAGATAGTGGTAGTGGCGCTACCTACTCAGAGTTTTGCGTAATAGGTATTCCCTATTATTTAAGATTTTAACCTAAAATATAAGAAAATGTATGTGTGTCTGTTTTAATTATTAAATGTTTTCAGATGCAGGCAGTGGGTCAAATAAGTTGTAAAGGAAGACTTAATTTTCTAATTTTCTAATTCTTTCCAATTTTTAGTGTATTTTCCCCATTCCTTTTTGTGTAATATATGTATGTTTATCCTATAAATTTTATATGTATTTATATCCTTTATCTTTCTGGTACCTTGTTGTACATTTTGCTGCATTTGTCACCCTCTTTTCACTTTCTCCTCTCATCTACTCAAAGGTTAACTGGAAGAGATCCCTCAAAGGGATAAGTTCGCCTTTGTACTTCTTACTAATTGTATGTTATTTTTAATATGTATTTTTGTACAATAAAGAGTTTACTACTACTACTACTTAATTTTATTATTCAAGAATATAATATATAAAAAAAAACATTTAATCAGGTGAACACACATTATCCTCTGTTACCTGTGGACCGTCGAACCGTCGGTCGGGATGTATTTTAAATTAATTAGGTATATTAAATTATTTAAAAAAATCATTTTCCATATTTTTATTTTAACAAATAAAAGTCGTGTTCACATTTAAGTCCAACCATGTATTAGTCCACTCAAAGAACACTATATATAACATACGACTTAAATGTGGACTCGATTCTAACCTGATTTCGAGTACGAAATTTGTTGACAGGGAGGGTTGAAACATGGGCCATGTTTCAACCCTCCCCGATTTATCGATATCGATAAAATTCGCAAGCGTATAGCATACTACACTATTTAAGTATGTTATGTTGGTACTATTGTTCTTTGACAGTTCTTTGTCGTACATGTTGGTAATGATTAGATAACCAAACATATACACAGACCAATCAAGTCGCTAGTATGCAAGTCCCGTCTCTTAAAATGTAGTGATTATATTCTCTTTGGCGTAATCAAGGCCCCAACCATAGATATAATATACAGAGATACCTTCCAAGCGAGCTGTCAGTGGGACCTTTTATTCTTTATTGTGGTTATCAGATCACAATTTTATAGTCACGCCCCAGCAGGGAACCAAGGGAAAGTTCAGATATTTAATTAAAATACCTACTAAAATAGGTGTTCCGCAATAATTGAATTAATTTATTATATTATAATATATTCATTAGCATTTCAATTATGTTTATGTTCAACGAAGATATTGAAGCTTCAATTAATCGCTATTTCGTTCCGCTGTGTAGCGTTTATCGATATATAACATGATTAAAATCTACTTTTTACATCCCTAAAAGAGCACACATATACGTTTTTACGCACACATACACAACCTGGGTCTACCTAAAAAGGGGACACCTGGATTTGAAGTCCATCTTGTCAACAGTTTGGCCCCAACGCTGTCTGTTCTCTTTGACGGCGCAGCAACTAGTATAATTTCTCTCTCCTTGCTCTTTTACAAATGCCGTTTGTCAAAAAAGGACAACCATACTGTTGAAAAGATGGACTTCAAATCAAGGTGTCCCCTTTTTAGGTACACCCAGGTTGTGCATGTGTGCGTAAAAGCGTATATGTGATGTGAAAAGTCGATTTTAATCATGTTATATAACGATAAATACATGCGGAACACATATTTTAGTAGGTATTTATGTATTTTAATTAAATATCTGAACTTTCCCTTGGTTCCCTGCTGGGGCGTGACGATAAAATTGTGATCAACCATAACAAAGAATAAAAGCGGTTTTGTTCATTTTAGGTATCGTTAAACCTTTGAAGTAAAATTAAAATTGCAAGAAATGTCGATAGTTTATCGATATGACTTTATCGACATGGCTACAGCAAGGTGGGCAACATTGTTAATCGTACACTAAACAAAAGTGGTCCCACTGACAGCTCGCTTGGACGTCATCTCTGTATATTATATATCTATGGGCGTAATAGTGCTGGGTTACCAGTTTACATTATTGCCACATGATACAAACGAAATGTCGGTGATTTAAAGCCGTAACACACTACCGCACCGCACCAAGGTCACGGGGCGCCGCACCCATACGTGTGAGCGAGAAATAATATCTCTTTCTCGCTCTCACTTATGGGTGCGCGGCACCAAGATCACGGTGCGGTGCGATAGTGTGTTGAGGCTATTAGAATAAACATTATTGTACCCAAGTAAGATATTGTGAACAGCCACAGCATGTTTTGCTACAGCCTCTCCTCTCCAGTGTCCATATGTATTTATATGTAACATACTGATATGCAAAAAAAGATCTCATTTCATATTTCGGTGAAACCGGAAATAAGTAAAAATGGCGGCAAACGTCGGCGACACAAGCCGCGGCGGAAAGTTTAACACAATATCTTTAACAATGTTTTTGAATGCCTGACAAGAGACGAAGAAGAATATGTTGAATGAATATATGAATATTCTCACCTATATTTTCGAGGCCTTGGTATACCTATGTAATTATAATGTTCCATTTTTTTAAATGACACGAGTAATTTTATTTCGCCGTAAACATGGAGGAGACAGTAAAAGTTATAGTTCATAATGTTCCATTGCTTAATAGATTTTATGAGTTTAAAATACTTGTCAATGTCAGTTGGTGTTTTAAGTCTAAAAGCAATTACATATACTTGCTTTGGTTTTAAATAGACTACGTGTTTAGGTACGCCTTCAAAATTATTTGTTATGACGACTTAATTTACAATGCAAAACCAATTTAAGAAACCCTTTCCAATGAGTCGTATTTCATACCCTACCTCCGGTAAGTTTAAACTGCGGTGTTTAGGGTATTATAGTCCATGGGCATGGATGGGTCCATGTAGGTATACTGTAGGAGTCTAGGGCTATACCATCCATTACTCTTGTGCCTCAGACTTAAAGGCGATGAGACCGCTCTATATATACTCACCGTATATACCTTTCAGATGCAGAGTTAGAAACATGGGTCGAACAAACTATTCAAAGAGAAATCGTCCGAGGTCGAATGCTTCAAGACAGGAAGTCAATAGCCTCGGAACGCTCAAATAATGTCAATATCCTCATCAAGTCGCCAAAACTTGCCAACGGCGGAAACTTCCATAGAAGGTTCATTCTCTTATAAGATTATGAGCAAATACCTAAATTCTAGTTTTACTTATCACTTCAAACTGTTAATCTATGTCTAGAACTATTTCGAAGTGGAACAAACGTGGTCGTAGTAAGTCCCCACTCGCGAAGAATGCCAGGATGAGTTCGTCAGCATCACGGGATGACAGTTGTCGGTCATATCAAAGTCCGCGGATGGGCCGGCCGGCGTGCTCTATGCGAATCAGCGAGTTAGCTGCGCCGACCAAGCGACAGTGTATGGCTTCGTGGAGAGCCAATGCTAATATTCTGCCGGAAGCGATGGTGAGTTCTTTTGAAAAGTTGTCGATTGCGGTGGTAACACGATTGTAGTCTAGACTTTGAAAGATTCTAGTATTTTTGTTACCATTAAAATGAAACATTCCTTTCTGATACCTAAATGTGTTTAGATATAGCAAATTTTACATTTCCAATGCCAAAGTCTTTCTGTTGATAATTATGATGACTATGGTGAATGTAGCATGCAAATAATCAGGTTTTCTACAGATGACTCCCACTTAATAATACGAGTAAGTAGTAAAGTAAGCTTTCCGTCGGGACAAGATAAATACCAATGAGCCAAATAGGTAATAAAAGTATGTAATAAGTGTATGCGATTAAGTCCCGATTCAGTTAATTTATAAAACTAGCTGTGCCCGCGGCTCCGCCCGCGTGGAATTCGGTCTGTGTCAGTGAGCGGCTAATTTCTAATCCTAATTTCTCTCCCTCTCCCCTGGAGGCAGAACTTGAAGTAAAGTTGACAGATGGATATGCTGGAGGACTGTAGTCCAGATAAAATATTTTACAATTAGGTACCACTAAATAAAACTACACTCCAAAATCAATAGTTTTTTTCGCCTTTATTCAAATTTTACACGTGATTTAAACGACAGAGTAGTAGATGTATATCGGACGATACAGTAAGGTATACGTGCGCGAGGGAAAGCGAAGCGGCCTGCCTGGCTAGAGCGCCACCCACTCACCGTGGTCTTCTTCAGACTCCTGAGGAAGACCACGTGCCCCTTGTAACCTCAATGCGTTGCGAGACTTTCGCGAATGATTCGATTTTTTTCGGGAAGGCATGGTAATGCGTATAAAATCCGAGTCCCAAATCGTTTGACTCCGCAAACGACCAGTGCCGGATTAAGATATTTTGATGCCCTAAGCATTTCTAGACCATGGTGCCCCCTCTCCCTAGGGACATCGAGATTACATTGATTTTTTTTTGGTAAGTTGAGTGACGTTCATTGCCGCATTACAGCTGAGAATGGAAATCAGTCACATAATTTTTTCACGAAAATTGACAGTGCTGCAGCAGTAACGTTGCAACAAAGTAATGCTGCTGCAGTCGCCATATCTTAGAAAGTTATTGAAAACACGAGCGAAGCGAGCGCGAAAAATTTTCGATATAAAAACGCAATTTGATAGACAGTTGTACATTTTTACTTTTAGTATGGAAATCAGTCACATAATTTTATCACGAAAATTGACAGTGCTGCAGCAGTAACGTTGCAACAGAGTAATGCTGCTGCAGTCGCCATATAAGATTGAAAACGCGAGCGAAGCGAACGCGAAAATTTTTCGATATAAGTAAAACGCAATTTGATAGACAGTTGGACATTTTTTCTTTTAGTATGGAAATCAGTCACATAATTTTATCACGAAAATTGACAGTGCTGCAGCAGTAAATTGCAACAGAGTAATGCTGCTGCAGTCGCCATATCTTAGAAAGTTATTGAAAACGCGAGCAAAGCGAGCGCGAAAATTGTTCGATATAAAAACGCAATTTGATAGACAGTTGTACATTTTTTCTTTTCGTATGGAAATCAGTCACATAATTTTATCACGAAAATTGACAGTGCTGCAGCAGTAAATTGCAACAGAGTAATGCTGCTGCAGTCGCCATATCTTAGAAAGTTATTGAAAACGCGAGCAAAGCGAGCGCGAAAATTGTTCGATATAAAAACGCAATTTGATAGACAGTTGTACATTTTTTCTTTTAGTATGGAAATCAGTCACATAATTTTATCACGAAAATTGACAGTGCTGCAGCAGTAACGTTGCAAAAGAGTAATGCTACTGCAGTCGCCACCCGAATGGCACCTTTATCATATCTTATAATGTTATTGAAAACGCGAGTGAAGCGAGCGCGAAAATTTTTCGATATAAAAAACGCAATTTGACTTAGAAAGTTATTGAAAACGCGAGCGAAGCGAGCGCGAAAATTATTCGATAAAAAACGCAGTTTGATAGACAGTTGTACATTTTTTCTTTTAGTATGGAAATCAGTCACATAATTTTATCACGAAAGTTGATAGTGCTGCAGCAGTAACGTTGCAACAGAGTAATGCTGCTGCAGTAGCCATATCTTAGATATTGATTGAAAACGCGAGCGAAGCGAGCGCGAAGCGAGCGCGAAAATTTTTCGATATAAAAACGCAATTTGATAGACAGTTGTACATTTTTACTTTTAGTCCCAACCAGGCGCGAATCCAGGATTTCATACAGAGAAGGGATGGGACAGTTTTCTATCAGCCTAGCTTCGCATAGAGCTCGATATTTAAGGGTCTCAGCGAGGTTGTTCTCATACAGAAAGATGCAAGAAAGCAGAGCTTGGAATTGACCAAGTGAATGTGAAGTGTGAGCAAGGCAGAAGGCCCAGCTGCGAAAGAGGAAAGCTTGGATTTGGATCCACGCCCAAGTGTAATTAAGGCAGAAGATCAACTTTGCCATAAGGCAGAAGACCTCGCATAAGACCTTACGCCGAACTGCAAAAGAGTGGTTTGAAGTCGAATCTATGGCATCTATGCATGTAATCACGACTCTTCTACTGCTCGCTCTTTGGCTTCACTCGAAAGCGCTACTTGATGGGATGCTTTTAGTTTTCGGCGTTCACGGGGCCCCTTACAACACTTTGACAGTTATGTCTCAGGATCGCGGCTAAGGAGCAACTCGGCTTGGCCGACAAATCTGGCGTGCAAGAGAGCAAAATTCGCTATAAAATCGGTAACCTATGTCGAAAAAATCGGCTGGCCGCAAGCCCGAAAGCAAGATTTTTTCCATGACTAAGGGCCTCCGCGTAAGGTGAAATCGAAAGCCTACGTTGGAGATGTTCTTACGTACCCTCACTCTCTTACTTGATCCCTACGACCCTTCGTTATTAGATGGGTACTTGTACACGTATAAAAGTTTCATATAGGTACCTACTCCACGACGACTGGAATGCTGATGCAGCCTGCGCGTTTTTTTGCCTACGGTTTTGGTGCCCCCTAGACGTGGTGCCCTAAGCAAGTGCTTATTTTGCTTTAAACTCTAAAAGGGTTAATCCGGCACTGCAAATGACAGAGGTCAATGTTTTTTTTTTCAAAGTACCCACCTTCCTAGCCATTATTAAGTGCATAAAGGAGGCGATACCTACGTATGAATATGGATTTGATATGGGTGCGATATAATTACGATTAGGTATAATTCATGATGGAGTAAATTTATAATTTTAAATAATTATGCAATTACACGCGTGTTGATGAATTACATGTGTGTTTATTTTACCACTACGTAACTATGTAAACTCATTTTTAGTTTTCTTGATTACTTAATGTTTACTCAGTTCCCCAAAAGATGGCACTGTGCAATGAGGGGCAATTTACTGTCGTTTAATTTTGTTGTATTATTAATTTATTAAAAAAACATAATTATTTAATTATTTTTGTGGATATCCGTACCCCCTCTTCTGAACTTAGAGTTAATTTGGCAAAATCTTTCCTCGGTGGCTTATTCATGTCACAACGTATTAAATTCAGCGCCATCTGTTAGTTTACCAGGGTACCCAATAGTGGTAGCACATATTTGAAAAAAGTTTGCCCCTCCTTCCTAAGTAGCGCCATAAGATTCAGGGGCAAACTTAAGTAAATCGGGTGTTGTGGCTACCCCCCCCCCCTTTTTAGGGGTTGAATTTTTATAGCCTATAACCTGGCCGGGAATTTTCTCGGCAGATTAGTAAAGTTTTTATCAAAATCCGTTCAGCCGTTTTCACGTGATGCGCGTTCAAATAAACAGACAAACAGATAAACAGACAAACAGACAAACATTCTAAAAACTTTTGGAACGTGTTCTGTTATCGATTCTAAGTATCCCCAGCCAACTTTTTTTCAAATATCTTCCATGTACAGACTTTCGACCGTCTTCAGCTTTATTATATGTATAGAGTATAGATAGATATAGATTATTATATGTATAGATGACTCAAAATTCGTGTTAGTTAAAATCAATATAAGGTGCTAACAAATTAGTCACGGATATTTTTACAGCTGATAGTAGGTACTCGGTTCTCGGAGTACATTTAAGTATGAAACACCATTAGTTTTGTTATATGTTTTTTTGGAGAAAACTAGGAAACCAATTTGCTACGTTAAAACACCCTGTTAATAAGATAATTAAATGAGACCTCTTTAGACATTCTAGAACCTTTTTAAACTTGACGTGACTCCATGTCCGTGACAGTGTTAAACATCTTGACAGGTAGGTACATAATAGGGGTGATTATTTTAAAAATTAATTATATATTTTTATTGTTTTGTAAATGAAAACAAAAAAATGATATACAAAGGTTCCTTAATTACAGTTAATAGTTAATTGTTTTAATGTAATGTATTATGTCTTAAAATATCCGTGAGTAATTTGTTAGCACCTTATATATACAATGGGGTTGGCTAGGATCTGAACCGATCCGAAAGCATTCCCTAGTCGGGACTTGTACATTTTTTTATCCGTGATATGGGTAATAGGGTATATGATTCGGTTTTAGATAAATCGGCTGAAACAGCGTGTTACGGACCAAGAACCAATAGTTAAAGTCTCTGATGCCGTAAATTGTTTGGCACATAACAGGCGCTCATCTGATACTCGTAACGGCGTCATAATTACGCCAAGTAAAAGGTAATTACTAAAATATACTTACATAGGTGACCTTCACATACATATTGTACATACGGGAATTTCTGATTATATTCATACTGGGTAATTTAACTACCACGAAAGTAGAAAAAACGGTTCTTTTACGTTATCGTTTATCATCTTCTCACTTTGAGCTCTCGTATTAAATTGTTCGATCCTGACACAATTCTGTTTTAGGGCGTCAAGAAAAATAAACAAGGAGGCAATGCGGAACAAAATCCAAGCTGAATATAAAGTTTTAAGTGACGCATTTGGAGTAAAAATAGCGGAGTTATTAATGAAACCGATTGTTATAAATTTAAATTCTCGGTAAGATCTAGATGTTTTCTTAGGTAATGTCAGAATAGGCAAGTGCATTCACAACAGCAGGTAGCTTAACCTCTAATTATAGGTCTAGGTGTATTAGTATTTTACTTTAGTATTAGCAGTGGCGTAGCGTGAACTAACCTAGCCGTGGGCGAAGACACATCTGCGAGGCCCTTTTCTTCCCACGCCTAGCTACGCCACAGAATAATTAATAGTACTACCGTACAGAAAGGAAACTTCCTACAAAGACGAAGTTTGACAGCGGTTCAGGGTCGAATCATGCTGTCCCTTTCTAATATATGGCACTATCCCTTTCGGCTATTTAGGGTTGTCAAAAATCAAGTGATTATCTTATCTGTGGTCGTGCACGCAAAAGGAAGTCAAGTGGTGCCAACCCTAATAATTGCTCGGAGCAATGCTGAGCCGAGCGGAGCCGAGTTTGACCGAAGTCATGAGTTTCGCACCCCTGGCTACGCCACTGAGTATTAGGTATTTAATTTGTACCATGGGAGCGCTTTAGTAAACCCCATAAATATGTAGTTCATAATTGTTTTCCATCGTATTTTCTCGGAAATGTTCGTATTTGTCATGCTAGTTCAGTCAATGTTTGTACTTTTTGTACCGGGACTGACTGAAATATCAAGACATCACGTTCGTAAGTTTCCGGAAAAATACGATGGATGCACTACATCTGTACCTAATATTGTTCCTAATCCTAGGCATTATGTATTTCCTATGGTATTAGCATAGCTAATATTACTTACTGTTCAACGAATTAGGTTACAAAACATCTCAAACATCATCAGTGAAGAAATATACAACATTATAAAAGATACAACGTTTAAAATGGATAAAGCAATTAATAAGCGAATGCTGCGAGAAGTATCAGAAAAGGTAGGTGCATATCAATAACAAAAGTAAATTATAAATAGTACCTATTCGACTATGCTAATCTATTTATACTATCAGGTAACTATTTGGATAGCCGAAATACTTGAAGATTCGTCAGAAAAATTACTGGAAGAAGAATTAAGAGGTAATTTTTCGAATTACATTTATTTGTTTTTACTTTATCAACTGTTATGTCATTAGATTTTTTGTTTATTTCTTTTATGTTATTTTAGCAAGAGCGTTACTTCCTGCTGGAGATATGCTAACACTCATTGAAATAATCACATACCAGGAAAGAGGTTTATATTTTATTTTATTATTTTTATAAAATCACGGGCGGCCTGCGCGCCGACGGCGAGACGCAAGCGCGGTGGCAGCTAAATGCATGGGCGTCGTGGCAAGAGGGGACAGTCCCCTTAGAGAAATAAAATTCTAACTAAATGTATGCCTCTCCCCCTTCCCTTTGCCATAGGCCATATGAACATTATGAACTGCCCATCAGCTGGCGACGTCCTTGACAGCGAGTTGTGCCGAGAATATTGAGTGGGTCGGGTTGAGGTGGTGCCGATCTAGACCCGAACTTTTTGGTGTGCGACAACCTTAAAATATTGCCATCTCCTTTGAATTTGCATACCATCTAAATTGTTTACCACAGTTACTAACACTTATTTACAGAGCAGTGTAGTCTATATTTGTAATATGTACAACTCACTAATACATATTTGCAGATCTAGAAGAACAAGAAGGGCCCGTTCTTGATTTACTTGACGACTTCGTGGACAGTATTTTGGTAAGTATTATTTGCACATAAACACTGTGATAACTACTACTAAAACTAAAGTGTCTATAACTTTTCCTTCCTGCTAATCATTTTAGCATAAATGTATCAAAACTCCATCGGACATTCTGACGCCAGAATTCTTAAGTATAACTTCAGAAGACGTCGAAAAAGATGACCAACAGGAAACCGACCGCCAAACAGCTGATGAAGAAGCTATACGAGATGATGTTATTACAATGGATGAAAAAACCAATGAAGATACCATAGAAAATGATATTATGAAACAATTATTAACCGTTATAGATTCAGTTACACAAGAAGATTATATAGAAAGCCCTAACAAAACATCTGACGTTCGTTCAATGAGTAATGAAGAAAAATATGGAGAACCTGATATTCAATCTGAAGGTTATATCAATCCTGAATCTGAAATTCAATCTCAATTTGATATCAAACCTGAACTTAATACTAAAGTTGAACCTGATATTGACGTACTGTACAGTAACGATACTCCGTTAGCAATGCCTGAAGATGATAACGATGATGAGCATAATGAAAATATAAGTGGCTCGCCAGAATTAAGTTCGACCCAGCTACCCTCAAATGAGATTCCTGAAGCACCAATGATGGAACCAGACGATGGAAAACTTGAAGATAATACCTCATTGGCACCTGAAGATAATAACGTTACAGATAGAAATGAGGAACCAAGCTCAAACGTGAGTGACGCAGTTGAAGTAATAGCTGAAGAATTATCTGAGGGAAAGAACAAAACAGTTCAATTTTCCAAAGAAAACCTTGGTAATATTTATTTTAAATTATTTTTCTAGATTTTACCAGTAGAAAGTACCCCCGAATTTTCTATTGATGTGAATCTTGTCTGATTTCTTTACGTGGCGTACCACGACTGCACTTACTTACCTTAGTCGTACTCATATATACCAAAATAACGTAGGTATTTAGTAACCTAACCTAAACCTTGCAAGTCTAATTATTAGAATGATTTATTTTCTTTACAGACTCCATAAATGATATTCTTAAGGATCAAAATAATCCGCTTAACAGGTATGTACTGAATGTTATATTTTTTCAATAAAAGTACAATTCAATTTAAACTAAACATATTTTATTCTTATAGGAAAAATTTACATTTAGAAGATGAACAGCTATTAGAAAATATTGCATACTTTGACAGACCTCATATAGATTTTGCCCCACCAAATGAAGAATTGTTGAGTAAGTTTACTATCTACTATGTTCTAACCCCCCTTGCAAATAGAAAGTGAACGTAAAAATCGAGACAGTTGTTTAAAGATTTAAACAATTTATATTTTGAACAGGTGACGCTGACGAATCATGGCCAGAAATGAAACCTTTAACTAAACCCAGTGCGAGTGTAACACGTTCCATCACTTCTATGGGGAAATTATTAGAAGCGGATGAGATGTTCTCTACTGCTCTTGATGACGCTACTGAATATTTACTTAAAACTACGGACTCTAAAAGACATAACGAGGGTGACAACGATGATAATAATCGACAAGGAACTGTAAGCCCATATGTAGCAGAAGAGATTGGTGATTTGCAGAGTAGCAAAGAATCGCTCCATGTTAACGAAAAAGGTGATCAGCCAGACGGGCCATTGGTCGAATCTGAAATATACAATCCAAGTGAATCTTTGTTAGAACCGACACAAGAAGTTCAGGAAGTAACGTCTATACAAAAAGTTGAATCTGTTATTTTGATATGCGATGAAGATGAGCAAGATACTGGATTATATGACCATATTATTTGTGAAACAGATAAGTCAACATTTTACCAGTCGCAAACTCCTGAACATTTGCAGAAAGACACAACTAATGACGATGTAAATGAAAGACAGAATACTGAAGAGTTAATTTCGCAGAAGTTTGATTACCGTTAGTATCTTTGGAAATATATTAGAGTTGGTCAAGTGTGAGTTCCACACCATTTTAATCCAAACAGTTACATGTCTATATATATAAAAGCATACCTAGGTATGCTTTCGTGGTATATGCATATCTTCTGACTTTCTACCTGAGTAAAAGTTGAATTTAGAGCGTAGAAAGTACCCAGCTACCTTGTAACCTAACAAAAATTTACATTGGTGAGTACTTTTTAGGAGTTCATCTAAAAGATGCCCCTGCCTGGATACGGCGCGGACAAGGCGAGCCCAACGTAGGTCATTGCACCTGCATGTCATTGAACTATTCAGGTATGCGATTTGTTACAAGGTCCGTGGAGCCAGTAACTTGAAAACTATTTTCGAACGAGCGAGCGAAGCGAAGTGAAGTTCTTACATTCGACTTTGAACACACGGCTGGCTTGGGGCACGTCCCGGCATTTCGATGTTTTTAAGCTGAACTATCAGAGGATAGTTTGATACTCAATAACTTAAGTAAAAAGGTTCTAATTTAAATGAAATTAGGTGGACGTATAGTTGAGGGCATTATATTTTAGTCATTAAATTTTGAGCTGGCTCGAATAAGAGGTTATTGAGCTAGAAGAGCTGAAAATGCTAAAAAGCTATTTGTGAGGGGTCTTGCTATTCTGGTCACTTTAATTGCAAGAAAGTATGGTCGAGTTTGGTATCAAATGAAAGTGCTCGGTTTACACATTTATTATTTTAGGTTGTATTGTAGGAACAATTGCTTCAAGTCAGAAACGCGCATGTGACACCATTAATATATGAACATCCATAGACTACGAAAACCGCTTAGCGTTACTTGTTAGTCTCCATAGGCTACGGTGGCTAAAATCGAGAAAAAAACTGTTTAAAAATTGAATTTAGCAAGGAGCAAGTACCAGGGCCTCATGAGTTACGAGAAGGTGTCGTTGACCAGCCCGCCGTGGGGCGCGGGGCGCGGCGGCCGGGGCGCGTACCAGTATGAGGGTATTGCGGCTACTCGCGTATCTTAGCTGTATACTTTTGGTTTGGTTTGTTTGTATGATTCTACTAGTATTATTATAAGATTGTATAAAATACTATTTTTTATATGAAGATTTTTTTTTAAATGATGAAAATTTTGGAATCCATGATGGCGGCCATGCACTATGTCATAAAAGTCGTCATGGATGTCGTATTATAGGTTTTAGGGGGCGCAGATTTCGAAAACGATGACTATTTTGGAATCCAAGATGGCGGCCATGCACTATGTCATAAAAGTCATCATAGATGTCGGCTTATAGGTTTTAGGGGACCCCGATTTCCAAAATGATGACCATTTTGGATTCCAAGATGGCGGCCATGCACTATGTCATAAAAGTCGTCATGGATGTCGTTTTATAGGTTTTAGGGGGCGCAGATTTCGAAAATGACAACCATTTTGGAATCCAAGATGGCGGCCACACATAATGTCATAAAAGGCGTCATGGATGTTGTTTTATAGGTTTTAGGGGGCGCAGATTTCGAAAATGATGACCATTTTGGAATCCAAAATGGCGGCCATGCAGTATGTCATAAAATTCGTCATGGATGTCGTTTTACAGGTTTTAGGGGGCACAGATTTCGAAAATGATGACCATTTTGGAATCCAAGATGGCGGCCACGCATAATGTCATAAAATTCGTCATTGATGTCGTTTTATAGATTTTAGGGGGCGCAGATTTCGAAAATGATCACCATTTTGGAATCCAAAATGGCGGCCATGCTGTATGTTATGAAAGTCGTCATGCATATCGTTTTATAGGTCATCGTCATCATTTTTGAAATCTGCACACCTGTTTCAAATAAGGTATAGATGCATCCTAGTAAGTCAACAACATCTATATCTAAATGTACTTTTGATAGTAGTAGTACGAAATGTAATCTGAAAGGAATCAAGTACTTAATGCATTCCTGTAATTACTAGTAATTGTAATATTTGAAAAATGTATTCCTGATTCCTCAAATGGAATTGTACTTAGTAATTCGGTATTGTTCGATTACAAAGTAATCTGGGAATCGGTAATCAGATTACAAAGTAATTTCAAGTAGGTAATCGTGGAATTAGGAATCAATTACGAAATGCCCATCTCTTAGACTAAGTAGCACTGCATTCAATTGATCTTTTTGGCGAACCGCGAGTTCTCAGTTCGGGGCGAACTACTAGTATATTTAAAATATTGTCGTCGATTACTACCGCGATAGTTACTCATGATATAAAACTATTTAAACGGATTGTACCGCGTATAATGAATTTAAAATAGATACATCCCCACGTTTTGTATTTTTAAATTCAATATACGCGATATAATCCGTTAAAATGATTTTATTTTGTAATATCTTCTTTCATAAAATAAATCTTCGATAAAATGCAGGTTATACAAGAACAGACAACATGCAAGATCGGGTGCGTGAATATCAAAAATGGTGCCAAGATTTGGACTTTATTCTAATGAACCTATATAAATGGAACAAGTGGATAAAGTACATATCAAAATATATTACCGATTTGAAACGAAAAGCAGGTAAACGTGATTAACAACAACTGACCGGAAAATAGGTAGACCGTTATTATTTAATTATGAGTAGATTCGAGAACAGACTTCTTATAGAATTGATAACTTTGATTGATGCCAAAAAAGTTATATAAAATACAAACTTAGTAATTAATTAATAATTAGGTTTAAAATAAAATGGATTACTATTTAAATTGTTTTATTCTTATCGTTTCTTATTGAAATTGTTTTCTTTATCATAAAGACGATCCTTATTGGGAGATAATACATAGGTACCTACCTACCTATATGTCACTGTTTTTTATATTTTTGTGTGTTGACGATTCTTATTGGGAGATATTATTTGTATTTTGTTAGTGAATTTATATTTTGGATTGGTAAGTATTTACCTACTTACTCTTATTCTAATTATGTTGTCAATCCTTATTGGAGTTATAATTTTATTTCATTAGTATTGTTATTATTTTCATTTCTATTTTATTTTATTTTGACGATCATGATAGAAACCGTTATATTTTTGACATCAATGCAAACATATTATGTAATTGTCTTTCATTAAATAAATCATCTAATCTAATCATCTAATCAATAGATGTCTTATGGATTGGAAGTACTGTTTCCTGAAAGAGTATTAAATTTATAAATAATATTACGACAGGCAAAATTAACAGAGGGCGACAAAGATCACCCGCACGCACAGAAGAAGACGTCACATGGCGGCAGTTACACAAGCGCGCTACAGGCGTAGAAGTGCGGAGGCAAGATCAGACTGTGAAATTCAAGGTACCTACTGTAGAATACTGTTGTTGTTGTTGTACTGTTGGAATTTTCTGAGGTGATTTCTTGAGCTCAAACGCCTAATCTGTTAAACAAAAGGTATTGTTTCCTTTAGGTATGCAGTGAGGACTTCTGCTACTGCTAAAAACACCGTCATAAGTAAACGGGAACGAGCCGTTTAAAAACCAGTTATACCACCCTATTTATATGGTATAAACTGTTACATAGATTTGAACCTTAATGCTATCAAGGTACAGTAGCTTTTTAAACGACATTGTTGCTTTGCCACGTGCCTTGTACGGGAGCTGACCGCTTTGCATAAAAGAAACAAAGCCTTTTGTTTAACAGATTAGGGTCTTGAGGCGTAAAAATCATTTCAGAAGTTCATACTATATAACAGCTATAACAACACGGTTACAGATTAATATTAACCGTGGTATACGTTAGTGACGTACCGTATAGTGGCGTTTAAATGATTAAAGAATGTCGGTAAACGCGTCTATTTAAACATCATACGGCATGCCGCCCATTGCCGCCCATGGAGATGGATTAAAGTACCAGCTGTGTTGACCTTTGGGGCCTGGCTGCGAGTCGGGACAGTGTATTCAAAGTACAAAAGCGGGCGCTGCGGATAATATCTAAGAAGCCTTACGACCACCCAGCTAAGGAACTATTTACACACAACAAAGTGTTAACGCTACCATCGGTCTACATATTAGTAGCGTGTCAGTACGTCAGGTCAAACCTCGCTAGGTATAAAACTAATTGTAGCCGCGCTGGGAATAACTGCAGACAGCCAATGCTGGTTGCCCCCGTAAAGAGACTAGCCAAACTCAGGAACTCACTCAGTGTCATTGGGGCAAAAATCTACAACTCAGTTCCGCCCGATATAAAATCAGCGAAAAGTGACATTGAGTTTACCAGGAAACTTAAATCGCTACTAATTGCGCAGGCGTGCTACAGCGTAGACGAGTTTCTTCGTGGAGATCATTAGATTTAAGTAAAAATTGTAATATTATTATTTATGGTGTTGAATGAATTACGTAGCTTAAGATTTGGTTGTAAATGTTATAATTTGTAAATATTAGTATTTTAATCTCATTATGTAAATATGTACAAAAACTTGACTTGTAAAACAACAAATTTTACCAATAAATAAATCAATCAATCAATCAATCATGCCCGATACCATGGTACGGATCTTTAGCTCAATATGCTAAATAGATATAGGTAGTCCCATCCGGAAAAAGGATAAACCACGCCCACGTCGTTTCGACAGTTGCAAATTATATCAGCGAAACAAATCGTATTGTGATTTTAAACCTCTCACTTAAAGCACCGAACTGCAGTTTTTCATTTCATTTCTTTTTATTATACTTAATAATGGTTCATGAATTGGTACATTCCGTATTTCACTTTATTTTGCGCGTGGCCATTGTTTTTGTCCAAACTAATGGCATTAATTTCGATTCCAGATTCCCTCTGCACCATTAAAATATTGTCTAAAATGTGGACGTAGAAAACCAAATCCAAGTAAAAAGCGTCCTCATCAAAGCAATTTAAGAAACAATGCCGAATCAAAATGCAAGAGACACCACAAACGTGAACACCAGGCTTATCTGAGCAAGAACTGAATGCTGAAGATTTTAATTATATAACCCTTTTCCGTGTCGTCCGTGTAGCAATGGAATACACTGATTTAAACTTAATCGTTTTTTACACATTCTTATTAAGTTAAACGGGAATTTCTGGAATGGGCTTACGGGACTGGCTCTGGCTAGAGTTGAGGCCCTAATACCGCGAACACCGAAGTTCGCAAATTGCGGGCATCTTTCTCTTTGCCTCCAATTAAGGCGTAATTAAAGTGACAGAGAAAAATGCCCGCAATTTGCGAACTTCGGTGTTCACGGTAGGCCTTTTGAAATCAACCTCTAGGTGCGCGAGTTTTTCGAACTATAGTATGTGGGCATAATATTAGTACTTAGGTACAACAAACAAAACGAAATGTATGTCTTGGACAGATTTTATTTAGCTCAATGTATAAATCACTAGGCACTAGATCATTCAAAATTGTTTTTACTTGCTTTTATATTTGAGCGGAAATGACTACTTTTGGGGTGAAGCATTGTGGCGGGTAAAACTTCGCAGTACTTCGATTTTCGTGTAATAGAGATAAATAGTGTTTGCTCTGAAGTTCAACAAGACTACCTAATTTAATTGAGAACCCTTATTTCAGTCAACAACAATCCTATCACTATTAACCGTTTGGCCGCCAAGACACGGTCCCAGAAAACGTGCCCAAGACGCCACGCTCAACCCACCAACATTCATGAATTGTTGTTATTTGAGCTATTGGTGGGTATGTTAGTTTAAAAGTCTATTTAAAATCAAAGCTAGTCGATAAGGATTATCTAGAGCAATAGCAAAATTAAAGAAACATATTTGTAGATTTATTTATCTCTGAGTATAGTTGAAATTTTCTGAGATGATTTTTTTGGCTTGGGCCCTAATCTGTAAAACAAAAGTCTTTGTTTCTTTTATGCAGAGCCGTCTTCGGCACGTGCTCAAGCAACGATGTCGTTTTTTTATGATATCGGAGGCAAACGAACAGACGAATCGCCTGCTGGTAAGCGATTACCGCCGCCCATGGACACCTGCACCCGATTGGTTGTAAGTGCGTTTTCGAAATTTGAGATGGGAATATAACAAAACGTGTTATAAATAGGACGGTAAAATTGGTTTTTAAACGGGCTTGATTACGAGGTTATTAGCAGGAACAGCGGTAATCACCGCATAAAGGAAACAATACCATTTGTTTAACAGATTAGGGGTTTGAGCTGAAGAAATCACCTCAGAAAATTCCAACTATAGGTATTTCTTACCGTGTATACACGTCATGGCGCTAAAGACACATTCCGTTCGGTACGCGTGTATTGGG
The DNA here is from genome assembly GCF_910591565.1 of Cydia splendana. Lineage (NCBI taxonomy): Eukaryota > Metazoa > Arthropoda > Insecta > Lepidoptera > Tortricidae > Cydia > Cydia splendana. The sequence goes on from NC_085963.1 coordinate 7,613,814, forward strand.
CGTCCTTGGCGGTCAAAGAGTAAAAAAAAATTAACTTACAGATATTGTCACATGAAGTAATAACTCTCACTTAAAATGTACGATCACTTGATTGAAGTCATACTTCCTAACATTACAGTCACGGCACGCAGCAAAAATCCATTTTCCATTGAAGGCTAGGTCTCTGATTCCGTCGCAGTCTGAGCCGGTAAGTTGTACTCGGGTGGCGCCGTGGGCTTCGTGTAGTGACATGACAGTGCACGTGCCGTCTTGGCGTCCGACTGCGAACATTTGGTTGGGCAAAGTTACCATGCTTAAGACTGGGCTTGCGGATTCGTGTAACTCCCCTAGTTCCCCGTTTTGAAGGTTGAGGAGCATTATCTGTAAGTGAAAATATACGGGTTTTAATTAGTTTTTCTTTCTTATAAGAGCCACCCCACATTAGCGTCTTTTGAGCGTCGGCGTATAGCCAACTCTATGGCTGCTGCTCGACGCAACACCGCGCTAGTGTGGGGTGGGCCTTAGAGGTATATTTAATTTGAAAACAAAAAAAACACATTTGATCATGTTTCTCTTGTATCAATTTATCTCAAGTTCAGTCTTGTCAAAAGACCTTCCACAGTAAGCTCAATAAGGCTTGTCTTGTGGGTAAGACGATGATATTAATTATCATAATGTATACAAAGAAAACATCCATAACTCAAGAACAAATATATCTGAGATAAACACACAAATAACACCATTAACGAACAATTGTTTGGATCAAATTAATAAAAACCATTTCAAAACCAAACTAAAAGTAATCAGTAATATAAATAAATATTTGTTTACCTTCCCACTGCTACAGCCAATGATGGCATTCTGCCCTACAACAATGCAAGCATTGCAGGCGGTGTCCATCTGCTTCTGGAATTTTTCCTCCCTTTTGGCCACATGGGCACCTATGACTAGGCCACTCTCGCAACCAATGATTAAGAGTTTGTTTCTTGTTCCCACCTAAAAATAGATAATACAACTTCGGCTAATCATGATCTAACTGTCAAGTAAGTGTTTAAAATAAACTAGCAGCAAGCAAGGTACATCCGACGCGCAATCGTTGTTTGACCACAAGACATTGCAAATTTGGTGATATCCCATATACAAAATTTGCTGGTTTTTATCCGTAAATTTGTGCAATGGTTAATACCAATGGACCATTCATAGGGATTTCTTAAATTGACAGAATCATATTCATCTGACTCTAATTTTTGACTATTGTATTGCTTGAACACAGTTGATGCTTTGCAAACATCACACTGAAGTATAAAATAAATAATTGAATAGGTGCACAGTTTTACCTCTCTCTCATTCTCAACAGGCACATCATCATTTGTTGTTGTCAGAGTGCAGCAATTTATCTGACCATGACCTTCAACAATATTGGCCAAACATGCTGCTTGACCAACATCCCACAGCTTTGCAGTACCATCCCTAGAATAGAAAGAAGAAAAATACTTATTAAGTTAGTAGTATTTATTACTCTCATTCGTTACTAGCAACCTGCCCCAGCTTTGCACGGGTTAGCAAATTATATACCTAAACATTCCTCAAGAATCACTCTATTGATATGTGAAACCCGCATGAAAATCCGTTCAGTAGTTTTTGAGTTTATCGCGAACAAACATACAGACACACAAACAGACAGACACGGCGGGGGACTTTGTTTTATAAGATGTAGTGATTAAATAACTATCAAGAGACAAGCTAACAGAAATCAATCAAATCTCAAGCTTACTAAATAAAGTCTTGAATATTGAAATCATTTTTTAGGTTAATGAATACCTTAGATATGGATAGAAAACAGGGGCGTATTTACCATAGGGCCATCCGGGCCATGGCCCGGGGCGCCAACCCCCAGGGGCGGCTTATGGTGCCCCTGGCGGATTGCATTTTGTTTTTCTTCCTTGACTTCTGGGAGTTCTGGGGCGGCGAAACGTATTGGCCCGGGGCGCTAAATTTCAAAATACCAAAATACGCCCCTGATAGAAAATACATACATAATTATCCTTAGCAGTGGGGGGGGGTGTTGTCCGGGAAATATCACCAAGTATCACCATAGGGGAGGGGGGGTCAAAAACTACCTAAAAACGTATGACGTGATTAATGGATGCCCCCTATGGAGTATTTTCATTAAAAATACCTCAAAATGTTGAATAATTTCAGAAATTCCATCATATTAAAGTCATTATTGTAAAGTCTTTATTGTACACTAAACTTGCACTTGAAATTACATTACACCTTATTGAAAAACGTGGCAAAGAAACTAGTTCTTTACAACATACCGTGGCGTAGCTAGGCGAGGGCGAAGTCGGCCTTGGCCCACGGCCTTGCACCCCAAGGGGGGCCTCGCGCAATGCCTTCGGGCACAGTGAAAGAAAAGGGCCTCGCATAATATACGACTTCGCCCACTGCTAGATTATTTCACGCTACGCCACTGACAACATATGACGTAATCATTGAGCATGCCTTACTTGCTGACAGAAATCACATTCCTTCCAACTTCAACAATAGCAATATCACAAATGGCCAATTTGTGGCCTATCAGTGTGACAGGGTTTACTCCAGTCTCGGCAGACCAGATCCGACATGAGCCATCGGCACCAGCCGATATTACCACTACACCGGAATTGAAGAATTTGCTCTTGTACACTGGACCACCATGGCCTTTAAGGTCTAGCATGACTTCACCTGTAAAACACAAAAAAAATTCAAACATGCACCAATAGCCGGGCCCACACAGAGCAAAGAAAGCCCTCTTACTATTTTAGAGATAAAGAAGTAAAAAAATCTCTTGTTGTCATCATTGCTGACATTTTAATCCAGTGGTGGGCAAACTTTCTTCATGGGGGGCCAGAAAGTTTAGAAATAATTGTAGCCAAAATTTATTTTGATTTGTGATAAATTGATAATCGTGGGCCAATGCCACATACTAATTATTTCATAGGACCGGCGGGGGGCCAGATAAAATCCATTCTCGGGCCGCAGATGGCCCGCGGGCCGTACTTTGCCCACCACTGTTTTAAACAATATTTAGTCCTATTTGGTTTGCACTAAGTAAGGTCAACTAGACCGATGTGTGGACGCTACCCCACACAAATAAAGAAAAGCTGGGTCCACACAGAGCAAGCTTACACGCGAGGCAATTTTCTCACGCACAAAATGGCCAGTGTAAACACGCTCCGGCTGAGGCGGCGCGCGCGAGGGGGGTCTAGATTTGCACAAAATAAGAATTTTTACCTGTCCTGCTGTCCCATACTAAAAGTTGGTCACCATCGCAAGCAGATATAGCCAATGCATTCTCTGTGCCCGATGCAGACACAGTTGTGACTCCCTTCTTATGCACTTTATAAGCTTTTGTCGGGGCCACAAAGGCTGTCTTCAAACCAGATATGTGCTTTACCACAAGGCTGAGGTTTCCATGAGATATATACTGGTAGTTATCGGAGAATTCTATTTTAATCTTCCCATCACTATTATTTAAGCTTGTTCTAAGTTCATCATGGACACTATTTTGATTTAAATATTTGGAGGATATCCAAGCTTTGCACTTTGGCAGTCTGTAAAAAAATTAAACAATAATAGACATTTAAGCATTGCCTGAAAGACATAATTCCATACTATAATTTTATAAAAGATACTTATTTCAAATGATAACCATTCTAATTGCATTGTACAGTTATCAACCACACAAAGGGATCGTATTTACACATAATGTAGTTATTTGTAAACAAATAGATAATAATTGAACTTTTAATGCATGCAATTTTCAGGTTCCATAAGTTGTCATGTGGCATATACAGGTAAAGCGAAAAAATTAGGGGCACTAACAGGGTCCACAAGATATATAGTAGACATAAACAGGGCAGGGCATAGGGCGGGGCATAGATGGCGGAAGGACTAACGCCTACTCAATAAATTATGGACTTTTGGGTGTCGAGGCTTTCTGTTAATCAGTTGGCCAGGCTTGGGCTTCCTAATAAAAGAAAACGTTTATCTATTAACTTACTTTATGACTTCATTCCAATCGCATTGAATTGTAATAACCGGGAATTTCGCCGACATGTTTTTAATAAGTTAAAATAAAAAGTTTTTGACGGAGTCTTTCCAAATTGAAATACCACCAGGTGTGGATTTGCTTTTTTATTGTTAAGACGCTTATATTCTATCAATTAAACGCACATAATTGAGCGAAAAGAAGCAATAACAATGAACAACACTTTCAAGATGAGTTGCCTGAAGATGCGAATTTTGAAACTGACACTTGACAGCTGACAGATAAAGGGCTGCGTTCTTAACGAGTAAAGTTATTAACGAGTGTAAAGTTAAACATGATTTATACAAACATTTGGAATGAGTATATTGTCTCTACAATGAATATCTACATGATTATGCATCAAATGTGTTGTTTATTCTACTTTAAATAGATAATTCATAGAATTACCCAGTTTTTCTTCTTATTTCGATTTGCAACTAATCTGCGGTTTTCGAACATACCCAAAAAGATATTTAAGCTACATTTATTATCGCTAAAAATGTGCTTAAATAATTGTAAAAATATCAATGCTACCAATATTGAAAGCTTAGTTCTCTATCTTTATCTGTGCAGTCTGGCAGATCATATTGTCTTTTTAGTTTAGTCTGTGGGCTGAAACGACAAAAGAAAGTGGGCGAATATGTGTTTGTTTTTATTGTAATCATAAATAGTGAAATCGAGGCGCCTAAATATCGTATATTGGTAAAGTTATGTCAAGTAATAGGTTTCTTTGCAAAAATGCATTTTTCTATACCTGATCTGCAGCAGTTCCAAGATGACAACGGAGTTTCATACACGGTAAGATGTTTGCCGTGCAAAGTATCCATCTGTTTAAAAAAAAATAGTTATTGTTTTGTTACTTGTTAATTAAATATTTGTGTTGGGTTAGTCAACGCATGTTGTTAAACGTTCTTAATTGTGATTTTACCTTTTAGGGCTACAATATTTACATAGATGGATTTTTCCACTGCACAACAAGGTATAAGCAGCTGCTTTGCCTTCACGAACAGTTGCAAGCACAAAATCCTTATTTTAAGTTACCACAATTCCCACCTAAGAAATTATTTCTAACCAGTTCCCAACTAGAGGAAAGGCGGATCTTATTGGAAAAGTATATTCAACTGGGTGAGTAAACATTTAGTAACTAGTTTTAAAAATATTAAATGATATTGGTCTGCTAATTTTTGTTGTGTTTGGTGAATCGTCATTAATTATTCCATTATTAGCAATGCGAAATGTACGTGTTTAGCAATCTTAACAGACAAAACAATATCATCATATCATATTTAGTTATGCTGGGCATTTTCCACTAATTAACAGCCCAATAGCATCATAAGTAATGGCACATTTCTTGTCATTAACAATGTGTAAGGCTTAAACACATTTCAGGAAAAGGTCACTTCTGTGAAACTTAACAACTTGTACCCATTTATACACGGTGGAAAAAAATTACTGCATTCCCGTTGCCATGAGCAACTTTTACTGAAATCACAAAAAAAAATAGAAATTTTTTCGATTTGATTCAGCCAAATTCGATTTCGGGGTTGGTCCCATAGTAAATGTTGCTGAATATAATCCCAAAACCTCCCTGGCAACAGGAATGCAGTTATTTTTTAGCCACCCTGTATATATCACATTTTTTTTTTTTGAAAACAAGTACTGAAAAAATGTATCCCGCCTGTAAGTGTGCAGTTTAAAAAATTTGGACTAAGGACAATGTTTATTGCAGTTGGGCAAAATCCTATGTTGGCAAACTCCGAACTTCTGGTCACCTTCATGTTTTCGGCGCAACAAGAAACACATTCTGTGAGGATGCACGAAGTAGACATTGAAATATCTCTAATGAACGGTTACCGAATACCCCTCTCCGTCTCATCCACAGACTCCTCAAGCACAATACTTGACATTGCGTGTAATTATATCAATTTGCCAAAAGAACTGTCAAAATATTTTTCACTGTATCTTTTTAACTGGAGTTGTGCTAAGGACGGACAGCCGGCATTGAAAAAGCTGGAGGAATATGAGTCTCCATACATATCTCAAAAGTATGTTAGGCCTGAAGATAAAATTGTTTTAAGGAAGAGGTGAGGTAACAATATAAGTTTGAGTTGATACTGACCACAGTAAATTATAATTGGACGTAATTTAGGGAAAAGGAACCAATACACAAAAACATTTCAATAAGTAAATTTTGAACATTCTGTCAAACACAATAATCAAAGTTTTTGAGTATAGATCCTTTTTGCTGAACTATGTCCAATTGTAGTTATACATATGCTTGAATTAGAATGCAAAGCTTTCTAAAGGGGCCCACTGATTAACAGTCCGCCGGACGGTATCGGCCTGTCAGTTAGAACAAAATTTTGACAGTTCCGAACAACTGACAGGCTGATACCATCCGGAGGACTGTTAATCAGTGGGCCCCTTTAGTGTCCGTAAACCTAGCATATCAAGTGCTAGCATGTCAATCTTTTTTGAGAGTTCTAGTAGCATCCCTAATAGTTCTACAATTCTAGATGGGTTTTTTTAATAGTTCTGCTCATTTTCCATAATTATCAGATAATATGTACAATAAAAATAACAATACAAAGTTAGCATGATTGTGTTTTGATGTTTAAGAAAAAAAAAACATTTTTATCAGAGTTAACTTATTTATGACAGAATATTTTTTATTTCAGTTATTGGGACCTGTGCTATGATCTGGATTTAATGATAGATAGGGTGTCACTAGACCTTTTATATTTACAAACAATAGAAGAGCTTGATCTGGGCTGGTTAACAGCTGAGTCACATATCAAAGACATACTGAAATCATATGAAGAAAAGAAACAAAAGAGAGAGGTAAGATTTTTAATTAACATTTGTATTTGTGGTCGGTTTCATGTCAACATGGAACTTAATCAACCTTGCAATATCCTCGTTTTTCGGGTTAATAGGCATTAATCATAATAATAATGGTGTGTTTTTAATTTTAAGATATATTTTATAACAATATTCATTCATTCATTAATGAAAAGGCTCCTATCATCCATCTCATCTTATAAACTGTGCCACCTATTGGCAGTTTATTTAATTTGGGTCTTAGGTTAGGGTTTTTACAACGTGAGTATACAAGCACAATAAACACTTACAAAACATTACAAAAAAATATATAAACACATTATAAAAAACCTAACCTAGCCAACCTAGGGTGCCGCAGGCAGCGGGGCAGGGCCCAAGCTATTATGTTTTTATTATTAACTTCGGATGATTCTCATCTAAGTTTATAGTAGTTTGTGAATGAAATGAAAACCCGGTGTGAGGTCTGATAATAAATACCTACCATGATAGCATGTAATGAAATAACATAGAAATTATCTTAAAGTGGCTATCAGTAATGTTCTTTGTAGAGACATAACAGTCAATTTGGATCACAAACATCCTTATCTGACAGTAAAGAATATATCCTATTATTATGTGTACATTAGGTATATTAGTCTTGAGATAGTGTGGATAATTCCACACATAACACTAAATCTACTAAGTGGATCATTCTAAGTTAAGAGGTAATCACTTATATGAAAAAGTGGCACAACATAAATGTTAAAATTTTGATCTAATTATACAATATTTTTATTGAAACATCTCTTTTATGTATATTTGTAAGCTGGTCAGTATTTTTTTTTATTTTTTACCATTTTAGAAGACACCAGGGGAGAGACCATACTTTTTCTATGTAATAAACAGAGAAGGGTCTCTCCCCTGATCTCTTCAAAACGATAAACAAAATCGAAATTTTGATCTGCCGTCTCACAAATTCGAGCAAATTAAAGTGTAATGATTCATTTAAACAATAATTCATACCTCCACTGTATATTTTGGAAAATTATGCGCCAGGGGAAAGACGCCAGGGGAGTGACTTTTTCATGTGAAATGAGATATAATTGTGTAATTATTTATTGTAAATAATTAAAATAAAGTATTTATATAATCTATGCATAAACTATAGTAAATATACAAATAAAATTAACTATATATATAAATAATTTTGAAATAAAACTGACTAGGGGAGATACCACTTTCATAAAACAACATTGTCAAGTAGAGATGTCAATGATCAAAATGACTGACAATTGGAACCAAAAGATGACTGTCGCAGGGTTGGTTGTTAGCTTTTGAATCATATATTTATTAATTAATTGGACAATTAGTAATTAATACTTAGTATTACTTACGAAACTTGTCATTACAAAAGTACATATTAATAAATATAAGTTTGTTCTATTAAAAATACAGTGGAACCTGGATAAGACGAAATCCTCGATAACACGAAATAAAATGCTATTCCCTTCCCTTCAGACCCTAAAACCTCCATAAAACTCGAAATATTTGCCTCATTAAGACGAAGTAACCAACGATTCCCTTCACGACTATTCAGTACATTTTTTCCTCTATACTTAACTCGAAAAATTCAATTTGACCTCTACAACTCGAAAAAATAGTCGTTTTGTTTTACCATCGTTATAACTCGAAGTTATTTGATAACAAACCTCTGTAACTCGAAAAAGACAATAAGACTGTATTTTATGCGTTTCTAAAATTACCTCTCTAACACGAATTTTTGATGCGTTTTAGGTACTTACCTCTGTAACTCGAAACCTCTTTAAGACGAACAACAACCTAGAAGAACCTCCTTAAGTCGATACCCTCCATAAGACGAAACCTCGTTAACACGTAGTTTTAGGCGTTTCCCTTGAGATTCGTGCTATCGAGGTTCCACTGTACTTATATAGCATTACCAGGAGCCTTAGCAAATCTATGTATAATTAAAACAAGAAAAGTTTTCATGTAAACTTTATTGGACTGTAATAGTGGCGAGGTGTCTTTAGAATAGAATCCGATATCGCAATTTTGGAAAAAAATCCGTCTGCTCATCGCATCAGTCTATTGTCGTGCCCATAGCGTCGACAATACTTTTAGATACTCTAAATTTTTAAGTGTTATGATGGTGATGTCAATTGTTAGCCAATAAGTTAAGTCAGATGATAATTTCAGTACTTAGAGCTGGCGCGGACCTTGAGGCACTACGGGCGGATACCGGCTGGCGAGGCAGTGACGGACTCGAGCAACATATCAGGGGCGACCGGGGCCACCTGCCGCGTGTCCGTGGCGCTCGCCGGCCGCGAGCTCATGCTGACCAGCCCTCAAGCTAGGGAGCAACGGTACAAGGTCACCAGGATGCGGTGCTGGAGGATCACAACTTTACATGGGGTAAGTAGATGTAGTGCAGGGACGCCCGGCCGGAAACAGACGGCCTGTCGATCGCACGTTGCGTTCATTCAGCCCATTGGGTAAGTAACAGCGACTTTGCTTGGTAGTCAGTCTTTTAGCAGCAAATATTGTGCCAAATTTTGAGGCTTTGAGTTGGTACGACGCGCGACGTTGGCAACCTGGCGCCGACCAGCCCTCAAGCTTTAGTGCAATGATAGATAGGCCACGAGGATGCGCTGCTGCAGGATCAAAACTTTACATGTGGTAGGTAAGTAAAAGCGATTTTCCTTGGTAGTAGCTCTCAACTTTAAAGGTGGTAAAGGATTTGAGCATCATTTTAGAAGTACCCTCTCTGACCGGGTTCCGTTTGCTTATATTTCTCCTCGCTCCAACCCTCCACTAGGGTGTAGATTACTAAAATTGACGTAGCCTATATCCACCCCCATCGAAATCGGTTCTAGCGTGTATACCTACTTATCAGGTAATATTCTTATTTTGAGCGATTCGTAAGTTTTAGTCATTCGTCTGACTATGAGTAATGGTGTAAAATCGCAACATATGTTGCAAATACGTAAATGATTGGTTTTACCAGACTTGAAACTCGATATGTCTGTTGATTTTGTTGTTAGTGACCTCACGTCAAAGTGGCTTGGATTTATTTTATGAATCATTGTTTTAAAGTAAATATCAACGTTTTGTTATCTTTTTTGATCGGTAGACTAAAATGCAAAGTGCATTTAGACGCCTCGGTTGCGTCAAGTTTATTGAACCTTATCATAATGCCATTGCATACTATCTTTAATGGCATGGTAGTTGATCACAGTTTACCAATCATTTATCAAATACCTATATTTTAGATCCACTGAGTGTTCTCACCTACCCTTTTTGATTTTCGATAGCGGTATACTTATGAAAGATAGTTGGATATACGTCCAATGGTGTTAGTATAAAGTCTGGCCTTTAATCATATTTTTTAATATAAGTAATCTGGTTGATACTGCAGAAGTGCAGACGTACTGTATTATCAGATAACTACGAAATTACAATACGTGGGATGAACAATTGAACATTATTTATAAAATCTATCATTAAAATTTGTATCCTGTTGCCTAGGTAGCAAGGTCGAAATTTAATCATATCATTTTATTAAAACGGGGACGATTATTTAATTTTAAGTCATAACTTTTTTTACAGGTAGACCAATCACTATCAAACGGCCACCGCTCACTACTGGAGGAGTCGAACAAGAACTTCGAGCTGTCCTTCGAATACCTCATCAGCAAAGACAACCTGAAGTGGATCACCTTGAAGACGGAACACGCCACGTTTATAAGCGTCTGTTTGCAGGTAGGTACATTTTGTGTACGCTAAGCCTTAACACGACTTTTGCATTTTAACGAGGCCGTGTATGATATCATGATATGACATTACTTTTACACAATGAAAAATAGAACTGAAAAAAAAACTAGATAAGTACATCAAAGGTGACTTAATTTGAGAGTGTGGAGATGGTGTGGTCTCCTTAGCCTTAGAATGAAGCTTCTTGATAATGAAGGTTCTTGCCGCGAACACACTATTATCCTATCAATATCAAGAAGGGAGAGAAGATAGAATTCTTTTCTTTATTTTTGTGCATATAAGCATATTAGAGAAAAAAATACATAGATTGCTCAACAACATAAGACTTTCCGGTCGGTGCTATGCTACATCTATTGTCAAGTAGCAGTACTGATACTTCCGCTACTCGATGCTAGATGTCGACTATGAAAATAATAGTCTTTTTGGTACCAAAACTGATGTATGGAGTGAGCACTCGTGTCTTACTATATTTCTCTATGATATAAGGAGCATTCCATGAAATTGTCTACCGTTTGTCCAGTATAAACGCGAATTTTCTGAAAATTTGCAGGTATAAGAGTTTCCTTTTCTATGACAAGTGGTCAAAAATATGCACAGAAAAATAATCGCCTGCTTTAAATGCCGAAAAAAGAGCAACACAGGAAATAAAATGCGTTTGTTTCTACGGGACAGCCCGTGGAATGCTCCATAAGCGATTTTTTATTTTATAAAATTCAATCATCTTGTATACCAATTAGTTTATATTCTTTATATCCTGCTACCCCAAGGTTGTCTGGAAGAGATCGCTTACAGCGATAAGACCGCCTGTTGCTACCTTTATTTACACTGTAAATCTGTTGTATTTTTTCTTTGTGGTGCAATAAAGTGTTTTTACTTACTTTACATACTTACTTAGTATTTTTATTTTGGTTTGGTAATTTGCAGTCGATCGTGGACGAGCTGATGCGGCAGAAGGGCGGGTCGGGGCCGGCGTCGCCTCGCGCGCGCGGCGCGGGGCTCACGTTCCTGCGCCGCGACGGCTCCTCCCACCGCGTCACCCCCTCCTCCTCCAGCGACACGCTCAGCTCCGCCGTGAGTACCTGCCTTAAAATGACCAACTCTCTACTCTCATTCTGACATCCGAAAATTGTCTATCAGCGTCCCTGACACTCCAATATTAAAAGAGCGATAGAAATGGATGTAGATTGTAGACTTATACTTAGGTATAAAGATTTTTTTCGCGGTAGCCTTCCTGTAACAATAGCTGTACCTACACTAAATCAACATTTGGCTAGCACGTATTTGCGCGGGTCGAAAAAGGGGAAAGTTAATCTTAAATAAATTAATTTGAAACATTAAGGCCCACTTGCACCATTCCACTAACCTGGGGTTAACCGGTTAAACCTGGAGTTACCATGATTACCAGAACAACTTGACACTAGGTTAACGGTTTAACCGCTTAACCCCGGGTTATTGAGTTGGTGCAAGTGGGCCTAAGTCTCCTAAATAATAAATTTAAAGAAGAAAACTTCGAAATGATAATTTAATAATACCTTGTTATTTATTACCTTGACACTCGAACGCTTATGTCACATAGTGACGGCATTCGCACCCACTGAAGGTTTCCGTCATGCCTTGCTATACCTTTTTTATTAGTCGATTAATATACAAATATGACTAGACATTTAAACTATTTACAGAATGGAGATTCATACAACTCGGGCAGCTCTCGAGAGATATTCTCAGTTCAGAAGTTGACTGAGAAGTTCGCGTCCGTCGCCTTCAAGACCGGCAAGGACTGCGTCGAGAACAACGCTTTCGAAGCTATTGGGGACGAGGAGCTATAAACTACTGAGGAAAGTTGATTCCCGAATGCTGGAACGAATGGAATGAACGAAACTTTCATTGTATTAGTGACACCTGTATCGGTAAGTCTGCGCCAGCATTTTATTGATTAATTTGATACACACATACATATTTTCATTCGCTCATTCATTCTATTCGTGCCAGCTCTTGTGAATCGACCTGTACTAGTTCGCGAATCTCTCGCAGGACATAGTTTCACAGGCAGCTTTGGCGCTTTTGTTCATGTGTTATGGGGGTTTATACTTGGCTTTTTAACCAGTCGTAGTTTAAAAAAAAAATGTATATTGTCTAATCTAGGCCTACAACTGTGACATTTTTAAAATTTATGTAAAAGTCAGTCATAGCAATACAAACAATTAATATTCTTTTTCAGTGTAAATTTATTCAAATTCAGGTTTATCATTAAGCCCATTTCTTAAAAGACTACAATAGTTGTGTGAACTTGTGTGCCTTGAAAGCTACGCTAAGTGCGTCAGGCATGTCAAAGAAAGAGGAATTGTCACGGGCATTTTAATCGTAATAGAGACCGTCTATGCTAACTTTGCACCATATTGAATAGAAAAAAGTCAGGCAGTGACATTATAAAAGTCATATTTTCATGGAAATATGACATCAATGAAAACAAAGCTATGTCATTGCGAACGCACTGCAGAGTTAACTTGGTCCGACTTATTTATAAGACTAAATAATGTGTTTGAGTTATAAAAGTACATATTATGACACAACCCTCAATTAACATTTTGAAAGCATTAAAGTTCGATAAAACTCGACAGGTTTAGGCCATTAGAAATAATTGTACTATTTGTGTAACACATTTAGGGCCAAGAACCCGACTGTCGGGTACACTGTTCGTAGCGACTACGTGCTCCATACGGCGAAACTGTGGCTACGCGCTACGAGCGTATCCCGTAGCACTTAGTGGCAATGACTGTGTTAAGGGGCCCACTGATTAACTTAGAACAAAATTTTGACAGTTCCGAACAACTGACAGGCCGATACCGTCCGGCGGACTGTTAATCAGTGGGGCCCTTTAAGCTCGAACAAAACGTTATCCAAAGATCACAATGTCATTGAAGAAATTAGTTGCCAATCCAATCTTTAAAGATAGGTGTAAAAAAGTAATAAATTCCATTAATTAGGTAATGTACAGCTAATCAATTAAAATTAAGCGATACTGTTATACTTGTATTATATTTACATTAATAAGGCTATGAACAGAATCTGTCCTCCTTGGTGTTAGGTGGTTTTAAAGTCAATCTTTCGGAGTTAGTACTCGTATAATTATACATAATTTAGTTAATTTGTTTGTCTCTCTATTGCATAATAAAATGGCACATTTTAAGATTTATTCTGGACAAGCTTATACGATGTCGTTTATATTATGATGAATTATTGTACATTTGATTCAGTCCTTTTTGTTTTCCAAATTTTATGCCTAGCTAAAATATTATTTATCATTCCTTGAATATCAAAATTTTCAAATGTAATAGATATATGAATAAAAAATGTATCAAAAATCCTAAATAGCGAATGCTATTCCTACTTTTGATGTAATTATGATGGTTAATGCCATATATTTGCCATTATTTACAATATTTATTATATTGTAGGCTTTATACAGGCTCAAAACGTTTAGTCTGTAAGCAAACAATTATTTTGTATAATATTATTGTATTTACTTACTAATATGATTTGTATAGGATGTGTTTGTTTTACATCGAATATTAACTAGTCGTAAATATGTATCTCTATTTTAATCATGGTAAAACAGGGGAAATAATAGTTAAATATAACTACGGTCCAAAACTTAATTCAAGACCAAAAAAAGTAAGACAATGTTGCCACTTTTTACTAGCGTGTCTTGTATTTAAGTAAAATTAAGTAAATAAAAGCACTTTTTTAAATACTAGGAGTAAAATTACTAATATATAAATTATCTTAGCGTGATTATTTATCAAAATGAATTTACTATTTTACAAACAAATTATTGCAGTGGCAACATTTTCTTACTTTTTTTGGTCTTGAATTACGTTTTGGAGTATAATGTCATTACACTAACTAACACTATACTGTATAACTAGAACTAATCTAAACTATTTTCGCCCGTGATTTCCTAAGATGGCCCTAGTAGTGTTTTGTCCATCTATACTAAAATTTGACATATTTAAATAACTGTTTATAGTAATAAAGTATACCATAGATAACTAAAGATCTCTTTTATGGACTAAACTTATTTCCTAATTATACAATGTAAAATTCTAAATCAATTTTGTAGGCCACAGTTATTGTACCTAAATTTACCTTGATAATGAGCATCATCGACGGCCCATTTTTATTCGCCATATACCAAATTTGTTTAAAAAAACTGATTTTCTAAAAAAGTAAATAATTTGTATTCAGATCTAATGGCAACATCAATATATGTTATAATACGTTCGACCAATAAATACATAGTTATGCGGCAAAATTGAATCAAAGTTCATACGAATTAGGCTTCTATATGAATTGTAATATTTTATTTGTTATTTGTAAACATTTCAATGCGTTATTAAATTTACAGTTAGGAAATATACCTAATGCATTTTATAAATAAATTAATACCTATTTGATTGTATATGTAAGTATACGTAACGCAAATGCTACCAATATTGATTGTATTAAAATTTGTAAGTGTCAAAAATTCATTTTCTGTTTGGATCAATGTAAGGCATTTTGAACAAGTAAAAACCCACCGTATCATTTTATTACAGCATGATCATTTTTCTATTCCCTTCCCTAGATGGACGTATTGTGAAATTTTATATACCTACCTATAATTTCAGCGTTACAAATGTTACAATACATTTTTCTACTTCATAGTTATTTACTTAATTTGCATGTTTTTACGTTTTCTTTGTTCTGTGTTATGTTTAGAATAATAAACTAATATTTAATTTTATTAAGTAATATTTACTTACTATTGGTTTATATTTGTAAACACATACAGTTTTTCAAAAATGCATTTTTAGGGGTTTTCGGTAAACATTAATTTTACCGCCGGGTGGAAGTGGTCAAAACTGAGAACAGTTATTTTTTTCCTAAACTGGTATGTAAGGTAAATATAGGTAATATATAGGGACTATACCTACTGGGAATAAGACATATTTACCCTTATCGATTTGTACTTTGGTACCTATTATAGATATTACTAAAATTGGCTGAGATTGGGAAAGACAAACACTATATCTAGTAACAAGTATGGCCTGTTTGTTTTGCCCACATCTTAAGAGCGCTATTACATTTCGGCGTTGAGCGAGTTTAGGTATTTTACGCGCTGCGGCAGGCCGTGCGAGCTCAGTATGCCGATCCCTTCTACCACACTCGCACTACAATGATGGATTAAACATTCTTGATCCTTCGCGTAGCATATTGAAATCAACCATAACAACACTAACTGTGCTTAACTTTTAAAGTCCTAAAACTGTTATTTGGTAAGTACGAAAATACTAAATGCAGTGCAAATGTAAGTGTGTGCAGTGTTCATAAATTAATTTTTCATCTATTTTTGACGATTTTTGACCCCCCCCCCCCCCCCCTCAAATCATCCAAAAATCGTGCTTCGGATGACTCTGTTTCCTCCTACGTCATACTACCATCATCCGATGTCCAGACCCCCCCCCCCCTCCTTCCATTTGAAACGACGTAATTTATGAATAGCCCCATACTCGTACTTATGAAGGTATAAGTATTACTCGAAATAAATTATAGGTACTCGCTTATTTACATGTTTCGTCATAGCATTTGGTACCTATAGGTTGTAAAGTTTGTATCAACGAGGGTTTAAAAACGAACTAGTATTGAGGATCTGATGATAATGATGATGATTAAGGTGGTCACGGATACCAATTAACCATGTAGTAACATGATTAGGCTCGTTTGATTCGTCTCAACAAGATCTTTGACACTGAAGATACACAGGGTCTGATGATGGAGCTGGAAGGTGGCCACCATTACCAATCAACCATGCAACTAAACCACATCGTGTTTAGGCTCGCTTGATTCGTCTCAACAAGATCTTTGACACTAGGTGATACACCAAACACGAAGCCCAAACACGATGCCCAAACACGAAGCCCAAACACGTAGCCCAAACACGAAGTGGTTCAATTACGTGATAGACTGGTACTCGTCGCCACCTTCGAGCTCCATCATCAGACCCTGAGTAGTATCTTGTGTCAAAGATCTTGTTGCGACGAATCAAACGAGCCCAAACACGAAGTGGTTCAGTTACATGGTAGACTGGTACCCGTGGCCACAGTCCAGCTCCATCATCAGACTCTGAGTACTAACTTTTGTCAAAGATCTTGTTGCGACGAATCGAACGAGCCCAAGCACGAAGTGGTTTAGTTGCATGGTTGATTGGTACCGGTGACCACTTTCCGGCTCCATTATCAGACCCTGAGTACTATCTTGTGTCAAAGATCTTGTTGAGACGAATCAAACGAGCCCAAACACGAAGTGGTTTAGTTGCATGGTTGATTGGTACCGGTGACCACCTTCCGGCTCCATCATCAGACCCTGAGTACTATCTTGTGTCAAAGATCTTGTTGAGATGAATAAAACGAGCCTAAACACGAAGTGGTTTAGTTGCATGGTTGATTGGTACCGGTGACCACCTTCCGGCTCCATCATCAGACCCTGAGTACTATCTTGTGTCAAAGATCTTGTTGAGACGAATCAAACGAGCCCAAACACGAAGTGGTTTAGTTGCATGGTTGATTGGTACCGGTGACCACCTTCCGGCTCCATCATCAGACCATGAGTACTATCTTGTGTCAAAGATCTTGTTGAGATGAATAAAACGAGCCTAAACACGAAGTGGTTTAGTTGCATGGTTGATTGGTACCGGTGACCACCTTCCGGCTCCATCATCAGACCCTGAGTACTATCTTGAGTCAAAATTAATACATATAGAATGTCAGGTCGTTTCAAATATTTTTAATCCTGTCCGGTAGTTTATTAAACTGTACCATTATAAATTATAATACTATAAAAACAGTGCTAGGATCAAAGTCTCTCGTTGCGGTTTACACGCACACAGTATAGCGTTTTACACGGCGCCCGCCGCACACAATGATAAAAAATCTCGTTGTCGCCGTTGAAAATGTGCGGAGCCGACCGACACACGTCCTGCCTCTACAAGCTCTGCCGCGGCACTGAGCTGGCGCAGCGCGCGTCATCGGTAATATAGAGTAGTTTTCAAAAAATTGCCAAAAAATTATAATAGAATTTCATAAACACTAATGTATACCAACAGTATAAGCAAACGTTGCAGATTGCTTGAGTATGAAAATGACTTCGATATTAAGTAGATTTTCGTAGGAATTGACACTTGTTTCGGAGAGAAAATTGAGTTCGTTTTACTTTGATTTTCTCTTTCTCAAAGGTGTGTAGGAAAAATATCGTTTGATATGCCTAAAGTACAGGGTATTAGTAATACAAAATAGCCAGGTTTAGCAGAGTAAACTTCTCAACATTTCCAAATAAGAGCTTGCCATTCAGTGCTTCACGGGGTTTTTCGGAAACGACCATCAGAAAAAAACTCATTACTAATTTAATAAGTCCTTTTTCTAATATTTACAACGATATTTAAAAAGATAAGAAGACGCTTTTACGGGAACAAGTACTCATTGTTCCTAATAATGAGCACAAAGTCCTGAATTTCGTCGACTAGAATCATCAATTTTGCGTTATTTCGACTTTTCTTGTAAGAGCGCTCTTAACTTATGCATGAAAAAACTAAAAAAAATGTTTACATAAAGAAAATCAAATGTAATACTGGAACTATGTCAGCAATTCCTATGATTAATTACTTGTCTAATTGGAAGTTATGTTGTGTAAGAGTGATTATTATTGTTGTCAATTTGTCTTGTTATTTAGATACATTATAAAATTATTGTTTCAGAGGGACCATACTCGTATAATTATAGTTTGTCTTATCACGAAAGGCCATAAGTAAGCTCATCTTTTGCCATACTATTCTCCATCCTTTATTTTTATGTGTAAAATATTTATAGTAATAAAACAATTTTACCTAAACTGTTTTTTAATACAAACTGACCAGCGACCCTAGTTTCAGCATCAGGTCCCAAGATAGAGCGTAAAGTAGCGCTAAATATACGCTCTGGCAGCTGAAGTAAAGGGCACTTATAGACTATGCGGTGACTAGAACTAGTAGTCAAGCACTTAATGGTGGTTTGCCAGTCCAGTTATTGGTGACAAATATATATCATTCGCACGGATCTTTGCGCCTGCCTACGACACGATACATGTCGATGATGATTACACAAATTCATAATTTTTACACTACCATACACTTCGAGTTCTCGCAGGTACTATTGTGGTCGGACAGTGATACGATGATCTTGACACGATCACAAAAATTCATGGGATTTGTGGCACCAAATAGCACCTAAAAAATGTAGAATTTGTGCAATCATCAAATCACATTGTGTTGTGTTGTGGTCAGGCCAGGATCCACGATGACCGCAATACATCGCCATCTATTTCAGCTGCCATATTTCTGGCTTCATAGAATACATAGTACATACATATTTTGCTGCTTACTAGTCGAAAATATGATTTCACTAAAGTAAACCAGACGTAAATAAAACTCCTCATACAATTACCTAATTTTATTTAAATTAAATTATTAAACAACAAACATCTAATAGTTGGCGTCCCACTCCTCCCTCTCCTTGCGTTCCTTCTCGACCTGCTTAACGACAGGGCTAAGGTACAGCACATCCTCCTCGAGCTTGGTCCACTCCTCCTTGGGCAGGATGGTCTTCTGCAAGGAGAGTTGCATGGCGCGGACAATGCGGAAGTTGCGCTCGTCCACCACGTGCTCGGGGATGCGACGCAGAGCTTCCTGCACATCTTCAGTTTCATAGAGGCAGTCGTCACGCATCAGGCCTGGAGATTAAAATATTTATAATTAAATATGTGAAGCAGGATGGTGGGTGTATATTAATGGTGTTGGTACAAAGTGATATTTATTAATGAATTAATAAATCGAAAAGGACAACCAACTTGTACTAGGATATGAAAGACTTCCTAAAATGGATGAAATAAACAGATTTTGTGCAGGTTGCCAAGTTGCAAGAAACAGAATAAACCCCCTTATGAAACAATTAAGTAATTTAACTAAATCAGGCCTGTAAAGTTTTATGATCAAGGGGGGTTAGTGTCTGTGTGATGGATTATAATATAACTACAGTACAATCTCACTAATATGGCAATAATGCTGACACAAGAGAGCAGGATTCTTGAAAAATTCGGGTTACTGGAATTTAGACCAAATCTGCATATTATTGATGTGTTTTTAGTATGTCGTAGAAAAACATTTTACTAAAATACTAAATTCAAAGAAAATTCTACTCTTATCTGGAACTTAGCCATTTATCCAGAGATAGAAGGGCGAAAATGTAAGTGCACATAGTAAATTAGGACATAGAATGCTCATTTGTATCCCAAATTTAGTGCCGGATTACTGTGTATACCGGACCATTGAAGTACCGGCTTATCGAGATTTCACTGTAGTTGTAGTAGAATGTAACTTCGATTGTGTGGTGTCAGCTAGATTTATGTGACTCATAGAGTTAGACCAAGAAAAGTCTGCAGAGATTATGACAGCCCTTGCAGTGCCAGTGTTATTTTAATCATCAAACTTCTATGAATTTATGACGTATAAAACACACTTGCACTGCATGGGCTATCAAAATCGCTGCAGAGTTTTCTTGGTCTAACTTTAAGCTCTTTCTGTTAGCCAAGGGGGGAAGGGAAGGTAATATTTATCCTTATGGCAATATTTGTGACGTTTTGAATCAAAAGGTACCACATTGTCGGTTGTGGATAAGGTCGAATTCAAATTGAAGCTATATGGAAATAGTGCCTTATTGATAACTGGCAATAAGTGCCTTTTTGGTTGAGAATGGCACATAATATATAACCATGTAGGTAGGTATTGATCTGTGCACTGTTGATATTTTAGTATCTGCTGAGGTATTTTTTATCAGCGGAATCACAATGGCAATAAAAAAAATTGTACACAAACTGATTTGAAATGCCACTTACCATATCTGTTAAATCCTGACATATTATAAGCCCATTGTTTCATGCTGCCTGGAAAAAATAAGTTGCGTTATATAACAAGAAAATACATGTAGAAACAACGAATATAAGTGTTGTAACTTAAATCTACATAAAAATATCAATTTATTTCTTACTTAAACGAACTGCAGTAGCTCGGAGTGCCATTTTTGCTAAATTTACAACAGAAAAGTTGTAATTTAGTCGTCAATAACCAAATTACGATTTTTCTTCTACTCAAATGTCAAAGTCAACCATGCCATGTGAGAGATGTATTTTCATAAGAGATAATTTTTCAATGGTCCAAATCAAGCTTTTGAAAATTTGGTATGGTTCCTTGTTAAAATTGTCTATGACGCTATCACATATAATTATGCACTATTTACTCGACTGTATTTACTATAAAACTATAGATGGTCAAGCAAATCTTGTCAGTAGAAAAAGGCGCGAAATTCAAATTTTCTATGGGACCCTATCCTTTTGCGCCTACATTTTTCAAATTTGCCGCCTTTTTCTACTGACAAGATCTGCTTGACCCAGTATATGTATTACGTCTTTTACTACGCTTTGATAAAAGTAAAGTAACATTAATAATAAATTCATTAGTTCAAGTTGGACCAATAAATTGTCGTAGTTGTTAAAATACAAATAGAAAAATACTCTTGTCACTACAACTGGGTCTAGGGATGCAATAATAATTATCGAGGAAATGGGGTTAATATTTGGTTAATATCTGCCAAAGTTGTTAAAAGCTGTTTTGGCTATTTTTTAACGTATTTTTCTTTTCTGTACATTATTGTAAATATACATTGAGTTTGGATATCGTTAATCACAGTGCGATGCGTTTATCGACATTACACTCCCCATACCTATTCGTATTCGACCATTTTTAAATTGCACCTCAAAAAAAGTCCTGAAAACACCTCACGCAATTAATGGATGCCCCGCTAGAGAATCTACAAACAAGATCTTCTTTAATGAGCCTTTATAGGGTAGATACAGCATGATTCTTCATGCTATCTCAATTTACTGAAATGAAAAAAGGCATACCTACTGAGCGAATGTTGCCCTTAGAGCGCTTTCATTGTTCGATCCCATATCGGATGTTGGATACGACTATAAAGAAGCAAAAAGTAGAAAGTCCCTTTGTTATTTTATATATTTCATCATTGTTTGTTGTTCAAAAAAAGGGTTAAGTAATTCAAGAATAAGAGGACTTGATGCCATAGGGCATTTTTTAGCAGCTGTTTTTCTCCAAAGGTCATCCGTCATCCGATATCGGAGCGGACAATGTGAAAACACCCTTACGCGTCTCATGACATGGTCATGGGAGGCACTCAGAGGCAAAGAGTATTAAATCACTACGTCTCAGAGGCAGCACTCCCCAGGGTGTAAAGACTATAGAGTTGATGGAATCAAAAATATAATAGGCTGCTGGGTGAAAGCGATTAACTAAGTAAGTACTGGGCTATGGGATAAAAAAACAGCGAACAACTGCCTAATATTATGATCCATGATTTTCTTGACAATTTTGTCGATATCGATAGATCACATACGGATTTTGACGTGACATGATGAACATCCCTAGCTATTAATAAAAGAATATTGAGAAAAATCTTAAAATTAGGCTGTGTTTTGTAATCTAATTTATTTAATCTCACGAGGTAAAGATGTAATGCAATTTATACAATATGTGGTTGATATGTAATTATCGTAAGCTTCACACAGTACATAAAATTGTAATGACGTTATCCTAGTGTTATCAGGCCGATATGCTTTTGAAGCTAGCACGATAAGAATTGGTTACGCGTGGCTCCTTCGTGCCTCTTATCAGGTTGTTTGCCGTCTTGGCGTGAACTTCGAATGCCCTCGCCCGACCTCATAGTTCCTCGGCCGGCTTATCACGATGAATAAAATGAGACGACGGAAGGTAACGAATTCATTCTATATAGTCGCGCGGTCTCGTTCAGTTCGCTGATACGCATATCGTTTGTACAGTTGTTCGCTTGTAACGAGTACATACTACAATTGTTATTGTTCTCTACGCGAGTGTTAAGTTATACTTATAAACTAACCTAGTAATTTTTTCTTTCATCCTGCATCCAAGAGGAGGAATGCCAAGTGACTGTCGGGATTGTCTGGGAATTCGTTTTCGAATTAGCACCCTGCACCAGACTTGGAAGTGGCTGCATCAGACCATCGCCCTCCACGAGTACCTTATCGCCCTCTCAGCATCTGCTGCCGATGCTCCTTGTGCTCAACACTAGAGTGTTCCACCAGAATCTTTGAACACAAACTTTAGTGATATAATTAGGACTATTACTACCAAATTAAGGTAAACCTACGCTTATAAACTGTTATTATCTTTTCATACAAAAAAGTGTCTATTTGTGAACTGTTGAAATTAAAATTTATAAAGCACTAAAATGGCCCAAGCAATGATGAAAAAGATGGCCGGCAGCGCGTGTGTGGTAATCGGCATCACCCGCAGGACTAGCTCCCGCAGCCTGGTGACTGCCAATAAGACCCTGGCTGCTAAGAAGGAAAGGGAGCTTCCCGCTGAGAGGGAGGTCACAAAGTCTGTATTCATGTCTCAGTCCACCGACATCTACACTAACCTGGCTTTAGAAGACTGGATGTACCGTAACATGGACTTCTCCAAGCACCATGTGATGATGGTATGGAGGAATGAGCCCTGTGTTGTGGTCGGAAGGCACCAGAATCCTTGGCTGGAAGCTAATGTACCCCTGTTGGCTGAGAAAGAGATAGCCCTGGCTCGCCGCAACAGTGGTGGCGGTACTGTCTACCATGACCGTGGCAACCTCAATGTCACATTCTTCACTCCCCGTGAGAGATATGACAGAAAGTACAACTTGGAGCTCATCAAGAGAGCTCTCTTCAGAGGCTTCGGAGTCAACGCCGTCATCAACGAGCGCCAAGACGTCATTGTCAGAGATAAATACAAAGTATCCTTTTCAAATACCAACCACTTTCTACCTTTTCAAGGCGTAGGTTCTTATTTACGCCACGGCATAAGGTTGTTATTAAATACTGTGGCTATTAATCACAAAAATAAAATAATTTTATAGTATACCATATTATATTGACACAGCTGTATCCTTTGTTTCCAACTTTAATGGGGAATTATAACCTATTACAACGGATTTTCATGCGGTTTTCACCTATCAATACCAGTGATTCTTGAGGAAGGTTTTGGTGTATAATTTGTTAAGGTTTTGCAGGTCGCTAGTACCAATTGAAAAGTATCCAAAAAAAATTCCTTAATAGTAACCTAGGTTTCTGGAACCGCTGCCAAGCTCGGCCGCCTCTCAGCATACCACCACTGCACTCTCCTAGTGGACGCCAACAAGTCTGATCTCAGCAAAGCCCTGGCCAAAAGGGAGGTGAGTCAAAGTCCACATGACTGGACCTTTGTTTAATTCACATTTGTTATTGAACTACTTAAATACAATAGAAGTATTTGTCCTTGTAGAGTTTTAATATTAATACTAGCCTTTAAAATTAATTGATTTTTGAACAAAGTTTTATGGCGTTATTCATAAACGCGTTACATGCCTGATTTTGCTATGAATCGTTTGTGTTTATCTGTCGTTTAGACTGATGTATTTGTAAGAAAGGGATAAGACAATTTAACTAAATCAGGCCCGTAAAGTTTTATGAATAAGGGGGTAACAGTTACTATGCACTCAACATGCAATTGAAATCGACTTTCACTGAATATTAATATTGAATAGAATTGACTCCTAACCCCTTTTTGGTTTCCGAATGAATGAATTGGGAAAATCACCTTTATGAGCAAAGCATTAAATGTTTAAAGTGCTTGGATGAATTCAATAGGTGCCTGCCTCTGCATTCTTACAAGATACTAACAAGCTTGTTGCCGCCAATATTATTGATTCAAAATAAATATACAGTATAGGATAAATAGCTTGATTCTCCGATATAAGAAATGTTTGTATGTCCTATATATTTTCATAGTTAAAAAACCGGGCAAGTGCGAGTCGCACTCGCCCATCGAGGGTTCCTTAGTTTTTAGTAAGTATTTGTTGTTATAGCAGCAACAGAAATACATCATCTGTAAAAATTTCAACTGTCTAGCTATCACGGTTCATGAGACAGACAGACGGACAGCGGAGTCTTAGTAATAGGGTCCCGTTTTTACCCTTTGGGTACGGAACCCTACGGCACCTAATTTACTAGCGCCTTATATAATCAACTTTGTAGTTACGTTAGTTGTTACTATGTGGAGTTGAACATGTGGCATTGTTTTTCTTTGCCGCGCGTTGCAGAGTTTTTACATATTCAGTAATGTCACAATGTCAGCTTGCGCATAGGCATGATTCACGTGCGACTGTATAAAGGAATGTAAATGGGTTTCAATTGTTTGTTCTATGCAACTTTAGTACTTAACTCTATCCAATAGTACCTATAGGTATGCTCTTATTTATAATGACTAATTTAGTTTTGAGAATGGAATTTATTTTCTAAAAGTTTTCTGTAGTAGGCCTTATCCATATTCTTTTTTTCTAGACCATGCTCATTTTATGTTTATTTTTAATAATGCATCCATTACTGTAAAGGCGTGTTTATCTGGAGCGGGTATAAAAGCTTATGATAATGAAGTGATATCTTGTTACTTTTTATAGATAAAATTACTTATTTGATAATATGATAAATACCTATGATCCGCTCCCTGCTGTATGATAAAGAATAAAATAATATAATTAATTTCTGCTACCTGCTCCAGATAATAATAGGCACATTACTAATTTTCTATTTTTTCTATTGACAAAATTGCACAGTGCCAGCGTTATCTAGTGAAGTTCCATCTGTACCTCGCCAATTTAAACTCTTATTTCTCAGAGTATTTGAATTTAGATTACATGGGTTGAAATTCGATTTATATTTGCCCATATAAAAGGACGGACGACGAAAAAAGGAAGGAGACGGGACTTGGGAGGCTAAAATGGAAACTTTGCTGTTAGAATTTCATAGTAAAAACCCGCTTTTTAGACTAACAGTAAATCAGTATTACCTATTTCAGACTAGCGTATTCTACTTAACCTAAATAACACTATCCATCCTTTTTCTTGACTAACTACCTCCTCCTCCCCCAAATAAATAGTCTAAGGGCATATAATTCTATTTAGCATGGCATACAGACGAACGCGACCGCGTCCGTGCCTTCACCCGTGGCCAACCTGTCGGAGGTGAACAACCGCGTGACGGTGGACGCGCTGCAGACGGCGCTTGGCTACGAGTACATGCGGACCCCGGCGCTGAGCCTCGGCGATGGGGGACAGAACCTGATCTCGCAGCAGCGGGGCTTTCAGTTCGTTAATCCTTCGGAAGATTGGTTCCCAGGTGAGTTAACACTTTGACTACCGAGAACCCGCCTGGTAGGCACTCGTAATGTTTGCTCAGATGCCGGACAACCCGCCCAGCGGGTTGTTTTGTACGCAGATATAGACGACCGGTTTCTGGGGTAGTGCGCCGTTTTTTGCCCGGTTGCGAAAGTGTTAATTCTTCTTATGTGTTTAGTAGTTCCATTGACTTATATTTATAAAGACGGGCCTTACGGACACTAAAGGCTCCGTCACACAGGCGCGTTTTGCGGGCGGCGCGTGAGCGGGGCGCGCCGCTTTTACATATAAAACGCTCACGCTCCGCCCGGAAGACGCGCCTGTGTGACGGAACCTTTAGAATGGTGCTAGTTCAGCGGTGTTACTCACGAATTCGAGCCAATCGTGCAGTCTAATTTAACTAGTTTCAACCAATCGCACGCGTGATGCGAACTCGGCAACCAATCGCGTTGTGGCGTTAGACTGTACGATTGGCTCGAATTCGTGTGCGTGACACGTACACACACGGCCCGTCTTTATAAATATAAGACAATGAGTAGTCCGCGAAAAAGGATTGTTAAGACATTGGTGTTTAATTTGAAATAGTTTGAGCATACTTTTAATTTAAGAGAAGCTTTGCACAGTATTTTAGATATAAATGGGTCAGCAGTTCCTCGTCGCTTTTGTAAAAACCATTATGAAGAATACCCATGTCCTTTGATTTCTCATACGTATACGGAATCTCTTAGGTACTAACCTCTTGGTGTAGTATCGAAGGAAGTTTTATACACAAATATGTAGTTGCTATTGCGTACAATCAGCAGCAATAGTCGAGGATGAGACTACGCGTCAAATTATCTACCTATTTTCTCTCGAACAGCTTAACGAAAAGAGATAAAATCTTCATATAATAAAAAACAATTAGTGTGGCAGAACTTTGGAACTGTACAGATAATGTCGCTAGTAGTAGTACTAATAGTATTAATGGTAGTATGGAAGTGTCTTGTGCATGTTTGTACATGACATAAGTGCGATAGTATTTTTGCCACAATAACAACCAAATATTCCTATCGCAAATAATTTCGACGAATGTTCAGAAACGTGACCATAACAACTAGTCTTCCTTTATCTGGGCCTTGATACCCGAGGGTTACGACCCACACTTGTGAAACACTTGTTTAAATTAATTTGTAGCCGCATAGTAACCGACAAAAGTTGGACCAATGAATTTATTTACTAAATTAAATTCATTCAATTCATATCTACTTGATTCAAGGATTTGCCTTTTTATCGTTCGCACGGAAGTCTTTTGCCTATTCATTATTTAAATGAATTCATCTGACCCACAATAGTGAACCATATAGGTAAAAATGTTATGAGATTGTTGCACTTAGTGTCGTTGTTAAGCACCTGGTATACATTTATTGACATTAAAGGGCCATTGCATAATGGGTCCCATTACGCCACCGAAGGCTGCGAATTATAATTTTCCAATCTTCC
Organism: Cydia splendana; assembly: GCF_910591565.1. NCBI lineage: Eukaryota > Metazoa > Arthropoda > Insecta > Lepidoptera > Tortricidae > Cydia > Cydia splendana. The sequence goes on from NC_085963.1 coordinate 7,641,312, forward strand.
TTTGATAATAAAATCTTTGTACAGCTTTCCTTTCAAAGAAACAAATTGTTTAGCGATGAAGTGCCACCACTTATATATTCTTAATTATTTACTTGTTCTGATATTCTGCAGCTGTTCAATTTCGCCTGTATATTGCGAAACTGACTGCACCATTGTTATTTATGATACCACACGTAGACTGCTCAAGTAAACAACGTTATCACACGCAAATAATACTTAATTAGTGCCACTGTAAATACATTTATCTCTTGAATGATAAATCCAATATTTAAAATTGTGATAAGCGAAATAAATACAAAGATATGTATTATTTCTGTGCTACTTTTCGTAGCTAAGATAATCAGAAAAATATTCACTAACTTTTTTAAATGTTTCGTTCATACTACGACGCAATAGTTTCACTCTTTTCCATCAAAAAAAAATGGCCTACGGCACAAAAGATAGAGTACAATTTCTGTTTTCTAGTAGTTAGCAGTGACGTGGTATTAAGACTATCGAAAATATTCTAAGGCTATCCGTAGTTAATTTGACGCACCTACTTTTTAGTTGATTGTAGAATAATGTGCTGTAATGTCTCGCCTGTGCTTGAAATAGGAACGCCACGCCACTGGTAGTTATATTTTGCTTTGTTTATAATTTTGTATATAATATTATTGCGTTGTTACAGGTCTCTCGGAAATCAGGAACGAGCTCCAAAGCTGGGACTGGTGCTTCGGACGAACTCCCGTCTTCACCGTGAGCCGTACCTTCCCCGTACCTGAAGAACTGCTAGCACCATCCAAAGTATACTCCGCGACGCAGGAGCTCTCCATCAACATGAAAGTCGAGAAAGGTCTGATCAGTGACGTGACCTTGAACATCGCGCCTGGCCTCATGGAATCCGGGTTCCACGGCGAAGCCTCTGTGATCACTCATCTCGTCGGTAAACGCTTCACGAGCGAAGCCCTCACGGCGCTCCAAGACGCGATGCTCACTCGCAGGGACTCGGGCGCCAAACTTGACGACCGAGAACAGTTCGTGGCCAAATGCTTTGATCAGGTCGTCAATACCGTCTAATGTATTAACGCGATCGTAGCGGTTTACTGAACATTTTCACGAGGAAAAGTACATTCAGGTTACAAAGTGGGAAAAATAGTTTTTTCTGCTTTGTAATCCAAAGGCCCTAAGTGTATCTTCTCGCGATAATGCTCTAACTTGTAATCTTTTACGATTTTGTATTGTATAGATATAGACAGTGTGTATCATTGTAAGTATAATTGTAAATGTACAAATAATGTAGATAATATAACTTGGTCTCGTTGTTTAACTTTATGTAGAGTTAAAATGTGCCTTAAATTTTTGTGTCAATCAACCTCTTTCTTATTTTTTGGCAGCATATTCTTCTAACTTCTATTCTTCTTTAGCCTTTGTACAGAATTTTATGTTCTACTAATTTCTTTTCAGCTTGTTCGATACGTGTTGTTATAGTTTAGTCTAATGTTTAACGCGAGACGCACTTCGCGCCGCAACAAGAATGCATCATATCATTTGTTTTAATTTAATTATTATTTCGTAGCTCAATTAATCCAAGTATTCCTACTTATTGATACATTTAACGTTACTTAGCATTTGTTTTATAATGTGCCTTCACACTTGCGCACTGTGACGCTAGTGTGGAGTGCTTATAACATTGTTTTCATTATTTTAACGTATGTTAACACATGTCTTACCTATAGTCTGAATACCATTTCATAACCCTTATTACTTTGCCGTAAGATCTGCCCTAAACAGGGACTTTTTTGTATGGAATGGAAGTAATATTAGTTATTTTTAATTTAGTTTTAAATGCTCTGTATCTCAGGATTTTAGTAAAATATATTACTTGACATTATATATTTGTTTTCGTTATCACCTCGAATCGAAGGTCGGTATGTTTATCTACTATGTAGTCGTTGGCAGGTTAAAGGTTGTCTCGCTACAATATGTTATTGATTACGTTTAGAATAGGCGTAATAAGGAGCTTTTAGCGGTGGTATAGCCGCAGGCCCTGCGCGCATTAAGCGACTATGGATGGATTAGTGGAAGCGTTGTCCTCGCACAATGAAAACTGGCTTGGAAGCTCCTCTCGCTTTGGAGGTGGTTGCGCCCGCACCAGTCCGCGCTCGCACTCGGCCGCACGCGCGCGCTCGAGCGCCATATTGAATTGTGACGCGTTGTCATGACAACCACGTAAACAGATCTTTGCCGCGTGTTTTTGAACTGTTTGAAGCTTAGTGCTGTGATTTAGTATTTGAATGCGGTCGGATAGAGATCTTTTTACTCTTTGAAGTGAGTGGGTATAATCAAATATTTATTTTTAGATTAAATTAATACCTACTTATGCTTACTAACTTTTAATCCTAAGTATTCTAAGTTTAGAGTACCTAAACGGGAGATAGCTTTTGTAAAGATAAATATAGGCCCCTGAATTTTACCTATGTACCTAATATGAGTAAACATAAACAGGTACCTAAATTGATGTACCCTAATACGTATCTATAGATAATTCCTAACTGACAGCTAAAGATAAACCTATTTTTCATTAAGGGATCACTTCGAGCCAAGTCAAAAATGTTTTTGTAAAACTGATTTGTTACTAAGGCACGGCTAGTGAAGGAAGCTAAAATACAAGTTATAGGTAACTTTTTGTGTTTAATTGTAATGGCAAAATTAAGTACACAAACTTAGGTATTTGTTGCATGTTTCTTGATCATTGACCGATTCTACGTGATGCTGATGGTTGACCATAAGTTGAGCTCGAATTCCAAAAAAGTGGTACTATCATAAGTTTGACGTCTATATGTGTGTGTCTGTCTGTGGCACCGTAGATCTTAAACCGATGAACTGTTTTATATGCGGTTTTTTGTAAATTTGAAAGTAGGTTTTCTAGCAGTGCAGTGGTTCATAGACATGTTTTAGACAATTTTTCGGAACTTATGAACCAACCTCCAAAAAATAGTTAGATGCTTAGGTACCGTACCTATAATCATGAGCAAACCGGACTACATAGGCTTGTTGCTAAAGATGTCAGATGGCAGTCGCATTCGTAAAAGTAAAAAGTACTTATTGCCTTTGTCAATTCTTGGGATTAGGCTGCCGAGCCGACCACATGCTCCCAGACAGATGAAGATGAGACTGATCTCTATCATGCCAAGAAAAATATTAGGACCCTTTTCTGAATAGTAAAATTAATAATTGAGATAATTTTTGACACACTTTTGCATTTTATTAAAACGTAAAAATTCAATATAAAAATACAATTTTGCGTTAGCTCTCTCTAAGTTAGCCGCTATACGCCATCAAGCTTAAAAACAACTAAATTTGTCCAGATAAGGGGTTGTGCACAAATCACGCGAGGTGTTTTCGGCTACTTTTTGACCCCCCTCCCCCTTGGTGATATTTGGTGAGGTTTTTGGCTACCCCCCTCCCCCCACACACCCTCACGTGTATTTTTTTGAAATTTTTTCATTCTAACTAATTTTAAGATAAATAGTATTGTATATAGAAAATCTTGTTTATTTTTCTATTTTCGTTAAATAGACTCGCTATTTTGAATTGCAGAGTGAAGATTTATTGTTTAACGAAACCGAGAAAAAGTATCTACTCATGTGGTAGGTTTTTTTTCTTAGTTTCGTTCGCTGTAGAAAAATACACGTGAGGTTTCCTTAGGTACACCCTCCCTCCCCCAACGTGATCTATCGTGATTTTTTCGTGACTCTCCCTCCCCCTATCGAACCTCGCGTGATTTGTGCACAAGCCCTAACGCATAATAGGTAGGTATTTATGTTTTACATTTATTGTCAGTGGTTTTCGTCTTCTTAACCCTTTACCAGGCTAAGGGATAGGTATATATTTTCCCACATACGGCACTTCAAACATGTGTTCTGTTTTCGATGAAAAAGACTGAATTTCGATTGTCATTTTTGAAATGTCAGCCTGGTAAAGGGTTAAAATATATGTAGAAGCAATCTGAGGACTGAGGATTTGGCTATTAAAATTATCATTAAATTTTATAAGTAGGTATTACATACGATACGAATAGAGGCATATTTGAGTTTAACGTCCTTCTAAACAAATTCTACAACATAGGTGCGGGAGCATGTCTGGCTAAGCTATAATACACCTAATTATGCAATACGCGCTTAATCGAGCAAATTGCGTGCTCGGCACTTAAAAGGCAATAAAATAGGTAATATTAAGTAATAACACATCCCTCCGCTCCTATGCTGGAAGTATCAAATTAAAAACAAATATTCTATTTACTGGTATGTCTATTGCCTTTAAGCACGCTATCATAATACAGTAGCATCTTGATTTTAAATGGTGATTAATACTATCGGTACTAGTATCCTAAGGGTAACATTCCATTTCTGACCGCAGCTGCACTACAGTACGAACGCGTCGGTGTTATTGTCAATTTCCATAGTAAAATGAATGGCAGTGCTGCTGTCGTTGGAAATGGACTGTCATCTTAAAAATAAATTTAAACTGTTTTAAATTGGTTATTCAGGAAATGAAATAGGTAGGTTTTTAAATGGTTCTTGTAATTTAATAAGACTTAAGTACCGATCGAACGTTTTTACACATTTAGCACTAAAGTATTTAGGATACTGACTGTACAGTCAGCATTATTATTCCCTTAGCACCTTTGCAATCTTTGGAAACAAAGTTACAAATTTATATGCAGAAACGGTACCCCTTTTCTTTGCAGCTGGCTGTACATTGTACCTATCTAAGTTAGACCTACTGTGTGCCTATTTTTATAAATCGTAGGTAACTGATTTAACCTGTGACGAAACAAGCCTTGTGAAAGTGTTAGTGTGGCAATGGTAAGACTAGTAAGAAAGCTAATCCCGTAGAAAAGCGTTGCCACCAGATAGTGTTACTTACACGTTAAGTTTCAATACACGTTACAGGTTTATTTCGACATAATTAGGCAATACTGACCATCCCTCTCACTCGCCTGTCCTTTCAAACGTCTTGTAACCACTTCCTTCAATTTGTGTTCACAAAACTGTTTTTATAACTTGTTCATTTGAGGGGTGCATTCCTGAGCTTAAATTAAGTTACTTTCTCAATAACACCGGTATTCTAAGCCATTTAGTTTCTTTAAATGTATGTACCTACTTATTAGCTATACTTACCCTAAAGTCAACAGAGTAAAAAAAAATAGAAATGTGCACAATCAAACGCAACTCACTGGCTTTAAGATAGCTTTAGTATAGGTACAATAAGGAGCTTCGATTATGATATTATGGCGAGTTGCCGCATCTAACCAGTTAGATTTCTAACCTACTTGATGCTAATACTAACCTAGGTAGTTTAATCACCTATGGGCTAATAAGGGTATTTTCCTAACGTGTTAAATCAGCTGCTTTTCATGAAATTCAAGTTAAATACGAAAAAGTCGTGCTGAAAGTTTTGACATTACTTCAGTAGGGCCATAGTTAAGTTTAGCCTTGTCTTTCCTTAAATTCCTAAAAAATGTGTAAAGTATATATTTTTTTCATTTCTCATGCTCTGAAAATGGCTCAATATGTTTTCCTTCGTTAGAGCGCCAAAGTAATGGGTGCCTTTCATCCCTTATCTAGCTCAAAGCGATCTGTCTCAAATAGGTTGCATTTCGATTTACGCCATTAATCATACGGTCCAGAATCTGCAAACAGTTTTGTAGCTGTAAATATTTTAATTTGTTCATTGCCGTGACACTCACGTTATACTTTTGTTTGGGATTGGGAAAGAGGGTGGGTATTTGAAGTCTTATTCAAATTTACATAATTGTTCCGCTTTTAACTTTGACTTTGGTCCTTCGAGCCGAACAGGGTCGCTGGCCCGTGGTTCTTTCAGTTCCGCCCGACGTAGAAATCGCAGGCACATCCGTCGGAATGGCGCCGGCGCTTGCGAAATGATACACTTGCATATTTTATGCTCGTATCAATAATATCTTGTAAACCTTAATTTAATTAACAGTTTTGAGCGCGCCTTTTGTTATAATAAGCTCGAGGTTACACCTTCGTTTAAAGACTGTAAATAAAGCAATAATATACGTGTTTTATGACTGTCCTGATTTCCCTAAAAGGACAAGATCTCTTACATTGTGTATAAGGTACAAATGGTACCCCCACCCCCACAGTAGGCAAGCACGCGACACAGGCAACCATAGGTAGTATTTGCATTTGTCGCGTGATAATGACAAGAACTCCCGAGGCCTATTACAGTCAAGTGGTGTTATATCATATACGTAATGACACTAATGACCCATATGTATTTGTGTACAGTCAGCAGCAGAAGTTGCTAAGCGGGCGAGGTGTTCAAATTTACCTTGGCACGCTCTTATTCTCTTGTCAATAAAGTCGCGTCAAGATCATTTTGAACACCTGGCCCGCTTAGCAACTTCTGCTGCTGACTGTACCTTATTGTTATCGCGTTATTATTTCTGTCCTACTTTCTGATCAAGTGAATTAAAAATGCTGTGTCACAGTAAAACAAATAAAGCCATAAATCGCATTTTTATTATTTTGACATTATGTAAATATTTAAACTAGCCACTTGCCAAAGCCTTTTTTTGTTTAGGAATTATGGAACTTACCTAGCTCTGATCGATTTAACGGCCCTAATAGTTATTTAATCAGTGAACCTCATAGGTATATAAAATATTTCAGAAATCTACTCTTGGTGGGACGTTGCGAATCAGATCACAAATTACCAATTTTCTGTTTAATATTTGCAATTTGCAAGGAAATAGGTACTTAACGCAACTCGTCTTTTGTTGCTCTCCCGTCTCTACCGCAGTAAGCGATTGCACCCAAAGATGTTTCAGGAAAATTACACAATGATTATTTCAGTTATTGCACCCAAAGATGTTTCAGGAAAATTACACAATGATTATTTCAGTTATTGCACCCAAAGATGTTTCAGGAAAATTACACAATGATTATTTCAGTAATCGTCCCAAAGCTTGACAATATCTCTTTGCAATTGTTGTCAGTTCAGATATCATGTTCGGTAACCGCGAACTTGACGAGCGGATTAGGCCACTGCCAGTCTGCCACAACACACCACTATTTTGAACAGCACATTGACTTTACGCATGGCTCTGAATTAACTTGCATGACCGCGTACACTCAGTAAGTCAGTTCAGTAAGTACATTATTAGCGATTCTAATCTAATTATGTAGGTATTTATTAAATTTTAATCTAATCCCAAAATAGATTACTTATTTAATTATTTATATATAATATAAAGTAAATTATTTCAATAATTAATATACCTATAAATTATTTAAATCTAATTAAACTTAAATTATTACGTATATGTACTTAAATGATTTAAATTGATTTCAATAAGTTATTAAAACAATAAATTGTTTAAATAAATTATCTAGATTCTAGTTTAATTAGAGTTGTGGATTTTTAATCACTATATTTTTAAGTAATGTATTTTTATCGTGTTTACTGGAACATACTTAATGAAAATTTGCCAAATGTTGGCAGGGAAGTGAAATTCGGGCAATGAAACTTCGGCAAAAAGGCAGAACACCAATGGACTTGCACCTTTGCAGCTCGCTGTATATATTTTGAGTACGACACTTCATTTAGCGTAGGTACCCATTCCGGTTATGGTACAAACAAATTCAATTAAATCTATATGAAAACAAATAAAGCAGATACTGGTAATGCCTACACCGTGCCACTGCTCAGTCTGTGTGTCCGTCTTCATTGCACAATGATCCGTAACATCACGTGACGTAACGCCGCGCCGCGCCGGCCGCAATGAGGCTGCGCACACGTCCCGAGATAAATCGATAGATATCGGACATCGTATTGTATTATGCATGGTGATGCTAGCTGTCGGTTGTTCACAATACATTTGTTTCCACTGTAAGTGGAAGTCCCTAGTATATGAGTAACTTACATCTTAATTTTGTATTTCTTCTACAATTTATTTGTAATTTATTAACCACTTTCACTGAATTAAATAGGTTCATTCAAAGCGCAGTTGGCAATGCTTAGTAATTTTAGATGATAGTGAATCATTCTTTAGTCTCTCACACCCCCCTATTTCTTCTTAATCAGGCGGTATGCCAATCGTTTGTGCCGTAGCGAACCAAACGCTAATGACTCTCTATCGTACTATATACTCTGTATCTTTAGGTATTTAAATAAAAGTACATATTTAATTACACAAACGGGTCTACAGCGATATAATTTCATTGTTTTTACCTTTAATTCCGACGTTTCAGCTAAGTTTAGACCCGTTTGTGTAATTAAATATGTGTACAAAACGCGAGAGTTTAAAGTGTTAAATAAAAGTAAACAAAATCTACCCTCAAATGGCTCCTTAAGTCAGTTGAGGGTAGATGAAAACATTACGCGATCAAATAATGTAGGTTAAAGTCAGGTCGTCCAGTGACTGATCCAGGCGGTTTTTGTATTTGGTTTTGGTTAACCAATAAATGTTATAACTACCCGAAAATTTACAAATTATTTGTTTACTTTTATTTAAATATCTAAAGATACAGGGTTATAATATGGAAGAGTAATAGAGAAACATTACCGTTTCGCTCGCTACGGCGAAAACGATTGGCATCTTGGATAGGCACTGGTGGTTCTCATCAGCCGCTACGCTCAGTGAGCGTTGTGAATTAGTCCGATGAGGTAATGAGGGGTGTCCGATTCTTGCATGAACCCGATTGTTAGACAGCGTGGCGATCGTGTCATAATGACGGGTATTACTGAGATCTCACCTACGTGCGATAAAGATGAATAATTAATGAGGTTAAGCATGTATGTCTTAGGTTAAGAAGGGACGGAGAAAGTAATAAGTAATGTTTGCCGCAATCCGCAATTTTAACTGCTAATTACTTGCAATGACGCGCTATAGGATGCTATGGACTGTGATGGAACATGAATTAAGTGCCCAAATATTGAAGAAAATAACCTATTAACCATTTTTCTAGCCAACGGTAATTACGGTATTAGATCCCTTAAAACATAGGTAGATACATACCACGATTTGGTTTTAATAAGGTACCTAATGCTACACAACGATTTGTTTTTAATAAGGTACCTAATGCTACACAAATGCAAAAAATTTAACTCGCAACTCGTAATGTCATATTAGTAGGTATGTGATAATTAACTCGAGTCTCTAACCTATGGCGCACAATTATAAAAACATAGTAGATAATTACAATTAGGCATAAGTACTTACTTACTGTATTCCTTTCGCAGCCACGAGGCTGACAGTACAATGCTGCATTTCCAAAGAAGATAATTTATAGATATTTCATAACATACCTACCTACTCGCCTCGCGTCCTATCCTATGTTATTTCATAATTAGGTACTTTCACTGACTACCGTAGGTGAGGTACCAATACATCATCATCCATTAGTTTGCATTACATTCCATTGAATGGAATGAATCGAATGGAATGTATTGCAAACGGAGGAAGCTTCGGGAAATGCTTGAAATATGCTAATTCGTTATCGATAGCGATAGCGGCATGTTTATGTTCTTCCTTAACTACTTCTTAGATTTAATCGACCAAGTACGCACGCGTACTCGTACCTAATTGTATGTTGTCATGAATATGCGAGCGTGTATGTGGAGCTTGTAATTAGTGAAACTTAACCACTTAGGAATTAAAACGTCTGCGCTAAGAATATTTTGCGCAAGAATATTTTCCTCGAATTCTTTATGATGCTACTGCGTATGTATCTGTTTGTATTTTATCCTATTTGTGTCCACCTATTTCAATTATTTTAGGCGCCTTGTATAGAAATAAAACTTTTCACTGAGGCGGAAATGGAAGAAGATGGCGGAGCTGTGACCGGAGATGAGATGTGGATTAAAATTACATCCAATGCTATTCATTGGTCTATTCCCGCACGTCTCCGCCTTAGTGGCAGGGGCGTATTTTGAAATTTGGCGCCCCGGGCCAATACGTTTCGCCACCCCAGAAGTCAAGGAAGAAAAGCAAAATCCGATCCGATGCCGCCCCTATATGCCGCCCCTGGGGGTTGGCGCCCCGGGCCATGGCCCGGATGGCCCTAGGGTAAATACGCCCCTGCTTAGTGGAAAGACAGTCTTAGACCGTATCTTGGCTCTTAATGAGAATATAAATACCACCTATCATAGTCCATCCTTAACACCTAACATATACCATCATTACATTTATTAACGACGGTATCACATTACTCATTTCACCTTTTCCTACTAATGTAAAAAACCGTAGACACCAGAAGTTACTCCGTTATACGTTATACAACAGACAACTCTGACAAGCATATCGAATCGGCCAATGGAAATGCGAAAATGATTAGCTTCAGTACACCTGCCCTGCTCCTGAAAGTTGTTTGCTAAAATGTATTGGTAACGAGCGTTAAGAAACGCAAGTGCAAGTATCAGGGCGCTGCTAGTTTTGCATTTTAATAAGTGCAAGCAATTAAGAAATCGCATGCGTGCGATACTATTGGTTTGCTGTTATGTATGTTATGGCAATAGCACAGATGACTTACACACTAGACGGTGCATATACGATGACTAGCGGTCACCATAACCTTTCAGCGGCAAGCAAGCGGTCTTTATGCCTGCGACTACGTTCACTACCGCGGTGTGTAGCGAACATGCCAATCGTTTACGCTCCGTAGCGAACGAAACGCAACTGTCACTGTCACACTAATATGGAAGAGTGATAGAGAGACACAAAGCCTTTCGTTATCTTAGCGTAAGCGATTGTCACCTTGGCTAGGCACCGTGGAGCCTTTTTTTTATACCACATCGGTGGCAAACAAGCATACGGCCCGCCTGATGGTAAGCAGTCACCTTAGCCTATGGACGCCTGCAACTCCAGAGGTGTTACATGCGCGTTGCCGACCTTTTAAAAACCTGCCGGCCTAGCCAAGGTTACAATCGCTATCACTTCGAAAACGAAAAGCATTATGTCTCTCTATCACTCTTCCATATTAGCGCGACAGTGGCAGTTGCGTTTCGATCGCTACGGAGCGTAAGCGATTGGCATCTTGGCTACGCGGCCTGAGCCTGAGCCTGTTTTAAAAAAGCTTGTAATCTGTTATGCCGTGGGAAATCTCTTTTTAAGTACATACTTATTTTTATTAAAAAGGAATTATTTCTATTTCATGAAACGGATCCCAGTACTCATGCATAGGAATTTATAATTTATGACTATAATAAGTCCTAGAGGTAGGATAGGAGGCTGGACTGCTGAAGTATAACACGATGTACCTAGCTAGGATAGGATATGTGAAACTAGGCGGCACGACTGGTATTGTACAAAAATCAGCCTGTTTTTGAAACTATCCACCATGAGGAGTCAGTGAGGGGTAGTCTATGGACAATAGGCAATAGTGTCTTTGTCGTGTCGTGGGAGTCGAGTATTCTCGCGAGTATCGCACGCCGTTAATTACAGCTATTAACACAATCGTGGGCCGAATAATTCCATTATTTCTAATCTGAATTGGTAAATAGTTAAATACCATCCCTAAATTATGCAAGGATGTCTATTGTGGTTAACGAACGTTCTGCAATATTGATGACATTATGACATATGACGACAATTTATAAAACAAAGTCCCCCGCCGCGTCTGTCTGTTTGTTTGTTCGCGATAAACTCAAAGACTACTAAACGGATTTGCATGCGGTTTTCACCTGTCATTAGAGTGATTCTTGAGGAAGGTGTACAATTTGTTAACCCGTGCGAAGCTGGGGCGGGTAGCTAGTGTGTCAATAGAATAGGCCTGTTGCAAGTAACAAAGAATCATGGAAATAATGGTTTCAACGAAACATATATGTTATTATGATTCTAAAAAATGGTCCAATCTCAGTATAAACTGAAGGATTATTAATATATTCAATAAAATAAAAGTGCAAAATTCTCCAATCGGCCATTTTTACTGAAACGCCAATCAGAAGCATTCTAAACAGTGACGTCATCAATCCATAACATATTTCTTAGAGCAACATAGACAACCTCATTGACCGAAATCTATACGTGGGCACCAAAGAGTTCGAAAGGTGCAAAAAAAATGTTATTTCGCCACTAAACATTTATTGCGTCCAAAAAATATTATTACACGATATAAAGTAGATATCTATTTGTTATTATTTAAATAAAATGCTAAATAATACGATATTTCAACAACAAACTTTTTTAATTATTTGGCTGAATGGAACTATCATTGCCATGTTGGCTGTCGTAACTAGAAAAAATGATAAATTAAAAAGTAAAACCGGCGTTCGGTGATTTTCACTCAAAATTTACATGTATCTAAATAATTCATCTTAAACTGCAACCGTGTGAGAGTTTTTGTGTAAAATGAGTTATTGTGATAAATTTTTGTAATGTATTTATCATCCCTAATCGTAATATATGGTGCTGAATTAACAATATCATTCGGATTCAAGGGAAATTCGTAACTGTAAGTATGTAAACAATATCTACCACCCTACCACCAACTAAATGATGACGTCACAAATGGCATGCGAGGCGTTTTCGCGCGAAGTTTAAACTAGCTATAATAAAATGCAATTATCTATGTTAAATCTTATGAGTATAACTGAAATATAGTATTTTTCGGAACTATTACAAGTGTACCGACGATATTAAAAGGGTTTTCTAAATTTGTCATCAGGCCTATTCTTTGCCTTTGTGCAATGTTTAGCATTTGATGCCGTTAGATCGATTACCAATGATTACGGATAAGCGACGTCTGACCGCTGATTCAATGAATCATAATTCATTTGATGTTGCGGTGCTTGTGATTTGGCAAACCCAAGAAGCTTACATTTTTGATATTAGCAATAAACTCTGTCGATTGCACATATCGCAAACATTTGAGGAAGAGTTTATTGACCTGCAGTATGCTCTATTTTTCTGCAGAACGATTCAACCTGCCGAAAGAGAGAAAGAAACTGCTTGTTTCACATATTTGTTACGTTACGTGTATATAGTGTGCAAATTTTTGTTACGTGTATAGGTACCTATCCTTTAGTGTTATTTTATTAACTTATTACTTATACAACACAAGCCTTATTGAGCTTACTGTGGGGCTAGGTCGATTAGTAAGATTGACTCATAATATTTATTTTTAGTTTTATTTTTTATCCTTCTTGGGCAAATCCAGACTTGACGAAGTCATCTGTGGATTTGAGATGGGCTTGTCGGCGCTCGGGTTGGTAATTAGAAAAACGTTAATTGACAATTAACAAGAAACTAATGAACCTTGAAAATTCTATGTAATCGTTGCGTATAATTTCAAAGTTTAAGAAGAAGCTTTGCTTCATGCTTCAATAGTGCATTTAAATATTTATTTACTAAAATGGACTTCTTTATGTACATTTAGTTATGAAAGTTAACCTATGTAAATCTAATTTATTTGTTATTATTTTCAGAAGAACTCCAACAACATAAGTTAGCAAACACTGCAATAAGATGGAGAAGGAGAAGATAGTGTTCAAGGCAAGTTTTATTTTCAACTAGCAACGAGTAGAATTATGTTCGATGTAATTTATCTACTATTAATCCGGGTACTTTGGACGATGAACTTTAGTAATTTCTATATAATATTTGATAAGATAATAATTGAATAGTTTGTACCTATGCTAATCTACACGTGTTGGCAATAGATACCTACAATATTATAACCTTCAATATGACGACGTAAACGGTTTTGGGAAAAAGGTCAACTATAGTATAGTTGCAGTTTGCCGTAGTATAGTTACTACTATATAATAGGTATACTACTCGTATACTCGTAGTATAGAAGCCTGGCCACAGATAACGAGCCCAGATATTTACACACAGCGTTTACTAACTGAACTGAACCAATCTTGCACCTTATATACACACGCGTATTGTGCAATCACGATGCAAATTTATGATACGATACTACGCCCGCGTTAAATTCGCTGTCTTAATTATATTCCACGTTTTACTAGCACTGTCGGACCGCTGACTAATAACATATATGCCATTGAAAAATATTCGATCGAGAGTCGTTTCCAAGAGGGTGCGCCTTCTAGTGGGACGTATATAATGTGGCGGCAAAGTTGGCACGGAGATTCTTACTAATGAAGAAATTACGTAGTTTTTTCAAAACTACAAGAGAGAGCGTGAATTATTTTTTTACCACAGGAGTTCAACACAAAAATGGGGTAACTATCATGTAGATTTCATTCTTTCACGCATAACCGCCATTCGAAAAGTCATTCAATTGTTTACCTACTGTGTTCTCGCGTAACAAATTTCCAATTCTCACTGTTTAAACCCGTGACACAACCTTGATAGATTTCCTTTTTCAATGTATGAGCATGCGAATCTCAAGCTAAGAAGATGGTTATACCTACACCTAGTTAGTGTAGTTTATACAACAAACGGGGTAATAAATGCAATGTCAACTGATGCAATAGATAGTCTGACACGTCGTGTCGTACCTATTGCACACTCACGGTTCAGAGGACAATTCAATTAGCATAATAACGACAGAAACAGAACTGACCATTTACAGGCGAAGTGCAAACAACTCATTGAAACATATTTCGCCCAACTTATGCTCATCGTGAAACACTTAGTGTTCAAAAGAACAATGACTAACTCAGACTAATGTCTGTTTAAGAGTCATAAGAACTCGCCGCCAAAAAGCCGCCAACAATCGAAGCGACGCTGCCTTACGCTAACGCTCTTATTTTAAAACGGCATGCTTAAGTCATCATGAAAAATTTACGTATTTCTATGTCTAGAACATATATCTATGTCTGGACATAGATATTTCGTTTCGTGCCTGCAATACGGCCACTTGGGCACAACATTTTTAAAAGGAAACTTAACTTTATTATTTTTAATTAAGATTTAATCTCCAATAGTCATATAATATGTTGAGATGTGGCCGTATAGCAGGCAGGGGACGATTTGTTCTCAGTACCTAATAAGTTTTTTTTCATAAAAAATCTTATAGAAATCAAATAGACTGAGTAAGGAGTTTTGTATGTAAAACTACTAGGTACTCGCTTTCTCTCTAGTTGTATAGTAAGTCTCGTTAGTTGTATAGTAAGGCTGCCTGTCCACTATTAATGCGGAGACGAGCGGTGAAGTCGGGAATCAACCAATAGCATTGGTTGTAAACTCCACTCCGCTGGCTTTTTCACCAATTCCAGATAGGTCTTCGTTTTGAAATGAGAGCGTAACTTCATTTGTATGGCGGTGGCTAGGTTCGTGTGACTCTTAAGTGAACAATTTTCGTGGTTTAAAAGCATCAATTAGTTTAACTACCTATTTGGTTCTCCTTTTAAGCTCGTTACTTATGTGTTGCATAGGTATAACAACAGGATGTTAGGTTACATTTTCTATTGTTACGTCATGTGGCCATAAGAGACTCATCAAATACCTACAAAACATCACAAGAGGGCATCGTGAAAGTTCCGGTCCGGTAGACTTCATAACATTAGATTGATCTTCCTATTCATCGGTCCAGTACTGGTGCGAGACTTCGATGATAAATGTCTAACACGAAAGTTTCTATATCTTTGACTTTACAATCGGTTGTGGTTATGGCTATTGTGTAGTTGCGGCCAAATATGAAATGACTTGCAAATAAACATATTATAAATATGTTAAACTATCCATTTTGCTCTACATATTTCAAAGAAACATATTATAAATTATAAGTATGTTAAACTATTCATTTTGCTTTACATATTTCAAAGAAACATTACGCATTATAAATATGTTAAACTATCCATTTTGCTCTACATATTTCAAAGAAACATATTATAAATAGGTATGTTAAACTATTCATTTTGCTCTCATTATAAATCATAAATATATTAAACTATCCATTTTGTTCTACATATTGAGAAATTATGGACAAACAAATAAATATGTATTTATCAAGAATTTTTTGGCAGCGAAATGTTGGCCAAACCGTGTGAAAATTGTGGATGATACGGTGCAATATTATATTTTATTAAATAAAAGTGTTACCTATTAGGATAGTAATCAAAACCCAATATTTTAAAGAACAAGGCTGTGCAAATTAGTCAATCGTAGGATGAAGCCCTGTGTCCCTTGTGTCACGTCACCAGTCATCAAGGCACGCCGGGTCGTGCAGGCGGTGCATTCCTCGCGTGCCTACGCACCAAGGCTCTGCGTTCACCGGACAATTTTGAGCGACCAATTAAGTTAATATCGAAAATAAACAAGTAATAATCGTTCCTGTATCATGGGAGCGACGTTGTTGATTTGGTTTACTCCTGTCTGACGGATCCGACGACCTATTTTTGGATCCATAAGTACACAATGGTGGCTTAATTTAATGTAGCGAGAGTATAAATCAGACGAAGTTTAAGAAGATGTTTTAGCCTTCAGATACCTTTTCGATACAAACGTACAAGCAGCATCAAATTTACAGTGACGGCCAAAGTGGCCAAATAAATCGTAACACATAAATAAAGATGTGTACCTACCGATATAGTTGGCTACTGTAGTCACTATTTATATTATCTATTTAATACCTGCGTGATATTCGAGCCGATAGACATAGGTTCGGCACAAGTTCGAAGTGCACAATTTTGTGTCGAAGGCCAAACGTTTTTATATCATATGCCTAAGCAAAGACATTAAAGTTACTTAGGAAATATTACTGCTATTACATATATTGACATCTAACATAAAATCATCCTTCTCTTACTATTATCTAGTTAGTAACTTGTATTAGCAATTAGTGTTGGTATCATGCCAATATTCCTGCCGCATTATGAATTTATATTACTTTAATTAGCAATACTAGTACTTCTAATCTTAAGTACTATATCTAAAGTTGATATATGTCCCTCGTTAAACCTTTAACATGGGATCAATTAAAATTAAACGCACGGTACGCGAACCCGTCTCTCGAGCCACTGCTCTAAGTGCAACAGGTGCGTTCGCAACGTTTGTCAACCACCTTACCTCATACCGACCAGTTTAAGCTTGACCTCCGGTGAGACATAGTTCTTAAGTATTTTTGGATCAAAGTATACTATGGACGAGCTTATATTCGACTCAAAATAAATATATAACTTGTGCAGGAATGATTAATCGTCCTCCCGCTAAGAAGGCATTTCCAACCGGCCCATCGACTTCGAAGCTATTACACACTTATAAGCTCTTATACGCTGAATAGTCAGGCGTCGAGCTAATTATAATTTAGCAGTATAGTAACAATGTTTTTGTTTTTAATTTTTAATTGACAATTACCGTAGCTGACCCGTTGTAAACAAGTTCGGCGCCGTGGCCGTCGCGGGTCGCAGTTGAGGCGAATGACATTCCTCTATTCTTTTTTATCGAGACGCAAGTGGACAACACCTTGAATTAAATGCCTTTAAGTGATGTCATTACTAGAGGATGTACATTGTAGAAGCGGTCGTATTCGAACAAAGTAAATATAGGTACCTATAAGTAACAGGTATAAGGACGTGTCAGGCGATTTTAAATTCAAAACTGAGTCCTAGGTTCATAGCCTGGCCCTTCGTTACATTGAGATTTGAGTAAAAATTACAACCTACCTATTTTAGAATTTCCATCAATTAGGTCTTCAGCAAAAGAAAACTTGTGTTAAACCTGTAAAATAAGAGCATGTGAAGTATTGAAACCGCATTGGGACAGCATGTGGTAATGGCAAGCTAGACCAAACAGACGGATGATGATAAGATAATAACGGACCATTTTTATCATTGGACTTCGGATAACAGATAGGTAGGTACATAAGCGATAAATTACTAAATTATCACGGAACTAAACAATAGAAACACTGTCACAATCAAAACTGTTATTGTGAACAATAGAAGTTTACATAATCAGAATTCATAGAAAACATTAATATGTGATTTTTTTCCGATTTCTATTACTTACCAGTATTAGCTAGTAACGTTGTATTGTACCAATCTAATAAGAACACAATAGGAATTTGAACCAGGTAAAGAAATTGAAAACCAGTGGTTTCTGTGAAGACACATATAGTGGGGAAACCAAAGTTGATAAAACAGTTTGATTTTAAAGCACATACGTTACCTACCTACTTAGAAACGATTTATTATTTATTTGAAATGGCCTGTTCTACTTGCCTGTTCATCTCTATTTATCAAATTAATTGCTTTGTAAGATATAATATAACGCAAATAAAGAAGTAACTTACCGTGTAATAATTGTCAGAGCAAAAAAACGGATTCCTAACAAGGTAAATATGTGTAACATACCCAAGAACTATGTCTGTTCGAGTGAGGCGAACTGTATGGAATTGTTCCGGCAGTACGTTTTTGTTAAGGCAATGAAGCATTACGAAACGTCACATTCCCAACCTCGTATCTATTCCAAAAGTTCATTTGAAACTGAACTTTATATTGTACTTATCAAGGTTGCTTATTTCCATGTATGAATATTATGAAACGAGATTAGGATAGCTAGTAAACTATCGAAGCATTAATACAATTCGGAGGTGCGGTGCCCAGTGAGACGTGAATCGTTATGCCATGAGCTGTTAAGTTAGTAGCCATCCGGCAACAAACCTTACTTAGCACGAATGTCACGACCACGGCTCAGGTAACGACATTCCTAAAATGCCCATACTTACCACGTAACTACTGTACTTAGATCTAATTGATGGCTACATTAAAAGATACTAATCGTTGCTGTTGATTTGCAATCAATTAAAAACTTAATGTATTTGTAGCTTTTAACTAAGGTTAAATTATTTAATAATAGATTTACGTTAATCACACATCATTATTGCGTGTATATTTTAGGAAAACAAACAATTGTGCGGCACGCATGTTGGTATTAAACAGCTCACACGAAGCCCCCTTAATCTTAATACGTCGCGTCGTTCAAGCCGTACAACGAGTTTTGGCTGACAAATTGAACTTGACAAGTTAATTGAAACAAGATGAGTGATGTAGTGTGGGATTTGTTTCTTGAAAATCTCATTAGCAAGCATGGTCGCACTCTATTACCTATTCATTTTGTTTGCCGTTTTAATAAAAAATACACGTTTTGACGCAAATTAAGAATCTTTGTAACCGTAACTTTTATTTTCAGGTGTATAAATAAGAATGAACAGCTGTTTATATTTGAGCCAAAGACTAATTCCATTTGATATATGCCATTTCCTTCGTAAATGTACGAGTGAGATAAATGATAATATCAAATACGTTCGTACGAATTTATGATGTCTTAACTAAGAATTAATTAGATATTAACAGCTTACAATCCAGAGCGAATGGCAGTTTAACAATTAGTAGTTACATAAATTTATGAGCTGAGTCATGTGCAACACGTGCATTCAAAAAGCAGTGTTCTATATGGTTAATATTACTAGTCTGTAGCCTGCCATTGAAGTACCTTACCTATTAATTACTTGTCAAGTGCTCTAATGTCTATTGTATTCTAATTTGTTTATATCTGTTTAAGAACGCTAAGGCTAATCTGGTCACGACCTCTTCTCGGTGACATTGCATATTATATAGTGCATGAGTAATTTGAAATCCGAAAGATTGATGATTTTTTATTGTAACTAATTGGCTTCTGAGCTCAGAATAAACTGCGTCATCATGCTTTAAACCCGCAAACTATCGTTTTCTCTCTGTGTATATTTAAAAGAGCGGATGCTACGTTATTTTTCACGGTTTAAAAGGTTTAAGCTGTAGGTATCTACAACTGTAATTAAGTGAAATGCTCATCGAGTCTTGTGTCACGCCGAAGTGTTTAACTGTTTTGACCTACCTGGGTCGTGAAGATATATATTTTATTGTCAGCAGTTGGTGTTGCGTAGTGCGCATTTGCATATAAGAAGAAGATGACTCGTGAATAAAAAGAGGTGACTGACATCTTTACTATTTGGTCACACTTGTCAGTTATTAACTTGCAAAAATATTAATTAAACGAAAGCGTGTTTAATGATTTCAAAATGAACTTAACGAAGATCCCATGCTTACTCAAGCATTTATTAAAAACTGCAATCTAAGTGACAACTTTTAAGCTCACCAGATAAGAGACAAAATGATAGAAAGCGTCTTGATCGATAGTTTCGTATTAGACGCAGACAGCCGATTATTTTACGGATAGGTCAAATAAACAAGACGCGAAACTGTGATAGAAACAGGATACATAAATAAATAAATATTTTTCTCAAATCTTAAACAAATCAATCTAGCCCCACAGTAAGCCCAATAAGAGTTGTGTTATGGGTACTAGACGGGAACAAATATCTGTGATGAACACACAAATAGGTAAATGCTGTTACTTACCAGGATTCCAACCCGGGACGTCCTGCTTCGTAGGCAGGGCCACTACCGACTGGGCTAGGAGGAAAACGAAATGACAACAAAATTAAGTTATGTGAAGAAATGTTACTTGACATTACTATGACGTTGAGTGCTCATCATCATGTCACTGAACCGTTAAAATTAAGCGATCCGTAATTATATATTAATAAAGATCTCACATTTGCCTGTCAGAGGAATGAACGTGTTTCAGTAGAGGCGGTCACGTTTCTGGCATTCAACTTGCACTTTTCAATGTTAAGAAGATACAATAGCTTGCATCGTTGAGTTTTAATAACCGAACTTCCTACTGTGATGAGAACAATTGAGTTGAGGAATCCAACCCTGACATTTAGTTAGTGAGGCTTTTTGTCTACTTATAACTTCTTGGGAAATTGGTGCCCTTTCTAGATAAGCATCTGATCTGGTTTAAATTGCTCTTGACGTTGATTGCATGATGATAGGTACCTATGTTGTATGTAGTTCATTTAGTAATGGTGTTGCCGAGAATGTGCTCGGTATGCTATTGCGGTAACCACTTTAATATATTTAACATGGCCATATACAATACACGGCAATATTTCTAATAAAAGAATAGATAAAACTTAAATACAGATTCCGCGAGATTCCTTGATACATCGTAAGATAAAACCACAATTTCATATTTTATTTATGAGCTATCTTTTGTTATGTACATTATTGTACAGGAAAGTAGGTAAATATTAACTAAATATGCTTATCATAAGCTATTACAATAGATAAGTTACACGAGGCCATATAAAGTCAGTCTTCAATATTGTTTATTAGCGTATATTTACTTTTTAATTAGACTTCCTATTACCTGTGCTGTTTTTATGCTCCTTTTTATTAGCAAGTGTTAATTCAGGTATATTTATTGAAATACCTATGTAAGGAGTGTAGTATATTCATAAGTCTCATTACCAAGTAGTTACTCTTACTTCCTACAGTGGCGAGTTGGATATCATCTAACCTTCATAAATATGTATTGGCACGCCCATACATCTTTATTGAACGACTACTACTACCTATTAGTTCGAGTTATTAATAACAGGGAAATAAACCTGTTAATGGGATAAAAGGATAATTTGGTATTGGGTAAATATTTCACGACGTTGTGTTTTTTTGGGCAAGAAGCTTTTAGGTACAGACTTTCAGGCTTTGCCCGACGCAAACTGAATCATGCGAGAACCACGTATGTTTCGGTGTACCAATCTACCAATCCGCATGGTCCGAGAATTTCTTAGCCGACTAATTCTTGTCTACACCCTAAAGCTGCTTAAGCCTATGCTCGTGGATGACTTCCTTCCTGTGTCTTCATTCATTGTGTCTTCAATGCCTTCATTCCTGTTTCGGGGGATGCTATAACCAGCACCGACCGAATCCGGGATTTATTTATTCATGGGGAGGTTTGGATATACTTCCTAATCTTTTAGGAATTATGTACATAGCAAACTACTAAAGTGTTCAATAACACATTTAGCGCTGCTACTACACTAAACCTAATCAATTAACAAGATAGCCAATCTTACGAGTTAATGTGGTATTAAAAAAAACACCGATTATGTATATTTAACTTCAGTTAACTACTGCCTCATTATTCGGTGATGAATAATTCGGTGGTTAGGTATGTAATCGTGTTTTGACAAGACTTAACAATGGCATTTGAAGTGCATTAGGTATGAGCCCTAATGAGGTCAAATTATTAGTTACATAAAAATCATTTGTTAGGCACTTGAGGAGGGAAAGTTGATATTTGCCTTAAGAGGAATTAAATGGGTATTTGATTGTAGGTTGTAGGTACCTTGCCTAATATTTGTGTATTAACAGTTTGGGTTGACATGGATGTAACATATTCGTTACATCTATAATAGAGTTCGTTTGATTAAATCCCAAGTTATATTTCTGAAAATTATCTACATTAATTACTTAATACCAACAATTAATTTGTCAATTATATGCTTAGTCGCAAATAGTAACTATCACCTGTGTTTGTGATTCGTGATCACAATATGGCACAATGCGACCAATTTGGTATAAAGCCAACTAACGCGAATAGCATTCCATTCAAACTGATTTAATTAACAATTTAATTGAAGGTTCTTTGCGGCTTATTTTCCGGTCGTTAACGCGCAATAAAATACACATAAGTATATAAGTGAAGAAGTGGTTTTCTTGCGATTGTTTTAACATTTGATTTGTGCAATTAAACATCATTAGATCAATACCTAATACCAACCTAATGAGACTACTCATTTGAGAATCCTATTATTTGAAACAGATTTTTTTTGCGTACTTATAAGTTTTTTCTTTATTTGTGTTTATAGCTACTTTCGTTTTAAAAGATTTCTAATGTTAAGTAGATACATACATTGATTTATCGGTTTATCACTTTGGATTCCATTTGTAGAATATGTGAATATGTATTATAGAAAAGAACTTTGCATTTATTGTTACCACCTCTACAAAGCTACGTTATTAGTATATTGTTAAATAACCACAGTCTGGTCAAATATAATAATTATTTATTCACAGTCACGTGAACGCTATCAGTCGTCCTACATACGCCGTCTTATCACCGACGACGGGCCCTCAGACGGTGAATACACTTTTACAATTACAAAGGATCCAAGTACGAGATACGTAGTTTTTGAGGTTACCTAATTAATATGTTTAAAAACATCCGCTTGGCATCGTTATAAATTTACCTATTGGCAAATAGGTATATGAACATTATGGATGCTGCTAATATCCACAAAGATATAAACACGATCTTATTGTATTTATTCGGCCTTTCAATATTTTTGGTTAATAGGTTGCATTGTAAAACATTGTATGCGCTTCCAATAACCTTGACATAATCGTAAACTCTGCATTAGTTTAATTGCTTAAGCATTTAAACACATTTGGAGGTTGTTAATTCTTTAATTGTTTGGGCTCATCGTCAAGTTTTCTTACAAAACTGAGTGCAATGCATGCTTAATATCGGACCTCCATTAAAGGGCCTTCTGTAAATATAATTATACAAAGTCGCTACATTTATAAGACGTGTTATTAAAGCGGCTTGCTTATACGCCTTTACTTGTTTTTGTTATATGACAAAACGTCTTGGGATAAAGAATAGGTATGTACCTACCTAAACCACAGGTACCTAACAAAACGCGTCTGTCACGATCAGGACAGATATGGCCGCTAGGTGGCGACAGCGCCACGCGCGGCTTATGGCTAGCCACCAAAATTGGTGTGAAACGGATGTACTTTTAGCTACCTGTAGCAAAGCGACGAAATCGCGGAGTGAGCCACACCTGCCTAAACTGAATAGCCTGTTAACAAATAATCTTTATCCTCGTCAATGTCACTTTTTCTAAACCGGGGGGCGACCAACGAGCGGCGTAACTTGTTGGTACAAAACGGGAACTTTCTTTAAGTTCTTACTAGAGATTACATGTACACGGCTGGACTAGTTCGGTCACTTTTCCTGTCACAAAATTAATGTCTTAATTACAGCTGTCGCGTCGATATGTCGGGTCTTTGCGGCGACGCGACGGCGAGTATTGAAATATACTAATCAACGACAATGATACTAATCACCAGACATCGTAAATTTTATGGCATTTTCGGTGCAGCGGAGTGGTGTTACTTATATGTTGCTATTCGTATGTCTGTAATAATCTCGTTTGTTTATGTTCGTATCATCAAGGTTATTTATTACACAATTATATTACATTCATACAACAACTTTAACATTAGCAACTACATATACGAATTATCTTGTCATTGTGTATTTACTACAAAGTAAATAAATAAATAAATAAATAAATAAATAAATAAATAAATAAATAAATAAATAAATAAATAAATAAATAAATATTAGGGAACATCTTACACAGATCGACCTAGCCCCAAACTAAGCATAGCTTGTACTATGGGTACTAGGCGACGATATACATACTTGTATAGATAAATACATACTTATATACATAGAAAACAACCATGACTCAGGAACAAATATTAGTGTTCATCACACAAATAAATGCCCTTACTGGGATTCGAACCCAGGACCATCGGCTTAGCAGACAGGGTAACTATCCACTAGACCAGACCGGTCGTCAGATTCAGTTTAACAATTTTGAGCAGTGGTAAGCCACTTGGTAGTAAAATACTTGATAGTAAAGTTTATGTGCACTCTTGGAAAACGTCTTTTTCAGACATGAAAGTGAATCTAAAAACTGTACAATTATGTTTTTTAACTAGAATAGATGGCATAGGTATCATTTATTGAAGAAAAAATAGTAAATTAGGACCGATTGGAACCGCGGGTGTCTTCAGCTTTTGCAGCTAAAATAGTATCCTTTCACACAAAACAAAACATTTAAGGACATAATTTAATTTGTTTCATAATTTACGCTTTCTTATAACAATAAGACGTAAAAATGTTCACCGATTGAAAGTTTGGAAAAAAATGACCTATGTAATAAAAAATATGACTAAATTGCAACTCGAGTGGTTTCTTACACCATTAAATACATTTTGCATAACCCTAATCCTTCGTTTATCGGAGTACCTAATGTCAAGTAAGAGTACTGAGATATTTGAACACGGAATTGAGTGTTTTTGCTCGCCACTTGCAATTATTGATTACTACGTGTTTGAGGCGTTGACCATTTTCTAGAATCAGTAGCTTTCACTGGACTACGACGAGGCACGGCTGCGGCTAAATTGATTGAACACCTAAAGTGGTGTTCACTATAAAATGTTATCGTGCATGATCTTAGATTATTTTTAATTGAGGGTCCACTAAAAATCAGCGTGTTTACACTATAGTAACAGCACCAGTCATGGGACATTTAAGAGGAAATTTGGAGTATTTATGCTATTTCCCTTGTACATGTAAATGGTCTTCCGCTTAGCGTGTTAAAAGATGAAAGTCCTATCCGCCTTTCATGTTTTAGGCGTGTTGTATCAAAGATACTGCAATGAGTTTCCACATAATTAACAAATTAAAACTATGCTTTTTTTCTCCAGTCATGGACACCAAAGCTCCAGTAATGGGCCCCCGGTAATGGACGTGGATCCAGTAATGGGCCCCCTATAATGGGCATTGCTCTATCAGTATAAAATATTGAAATGGGGAATAAGTTATGGCAAAAAAATAAATTTTTGGTATAAGCTTTTATCGCTGAATGTATTTTTCTTTCCACAGCCAATTATTATTGTATTAGATTCATCGAGACAGTTCTAATATACCCAAACACAATTAGTTAGGGTTTATTGCGATAAAGTTCCCATGGCCACCTCCTGTCTTCATCATCAGATCAAGTCCATGTTATCATAATATTGCATTATCATCCGATTTGCATACTTAATTACGTACTTACACAAAATTTCAACTGAATCGGAAATCGAAAAGTGGGTCAAATTCAGCTACCAAGATTTGACCCACACTAACTAACAAGGCAAGTTAAATAAAAGTTTGGAAAAACGATATTAAATTATCCTAAGTCCGAGAATACCTCCTGGTTGACATATTTCGTAACTACATTTTACTTCTGTATTGTTTAAAACATGAAATTATGGCATGGCAAGCATCATTATGTCAATTGTCCCATCATAGGAGGTATGCAGTTTTACAGCTCCTATAATGGGATTGGGCCAAATACCATTATTTTTTTACATCTGTGGAGTCACAACATAGTGTGTTGTATACCTTATCTCATGGTAAATGCAATTAACAAAACACATTCTAGTTTTCATCAAGTATTAATTAATTAAAATTTAATAAAGTAACTCACCTCTCTTAGCGAAGTTGTTAAGAATTTTTAGTGATATTTTTTTTTCAGTGGCACGACAACTTTTGGGTTGACGCACATTTCTTAAAAAATAACCGAATTTAATAAAAATTCAAACATAATCAGCTCTAGGACTCTTATTTATGATAAAAATATATCCAGTGTTTATAAACTACTTTTATATACTTATTTTAGAGGAATTGTGTTTTTTTGTCCCATTACTGGTTCCGTGTCCATTATAGGGTATACTACTATATGTGCTCCGACACATGCTGAGTTATCCTCTTTGAGACAACAAGTAACAAAACTATGCCATATATTTAATATCTGTTAATTTTAAGATTGGCTGTTGTTTCTAATATTATTTTCATTTCGTTAAGTATTTAATATTAAGTTTTATTATGTTTGTTTTTGTGCATGTCACTAAAAATAGTTTTAATTTCATTTCATTTTAATACATCAACCATAAAAATTTGTAGGTTGTTTAAATTTTTAAAATAAAACGAAAATGTTTGTAGGTACGCAACGCGTACTAAAGTCTGCCAAACAATTTGTCTTTTAAAAAAGTCCATAGTATTTTTGATTTTCGCGCCTTTTTTACTGAGAAATGTGGTTTACCAGACTATATGTGTACTGTGGTTTACCAGACTGTAAGGGTATCCTACCCTTTTCTCCGTGTTATAAATATATGTGGTATAGGCATACTATGAAACGGAAATGTACTAAGCGCACTAGACACGCAGAGTCGGGCGGCCTCCTCCGCGGGGCTATCGGGGGTCAGAGGGCTCGATAGTGAGCCCTCGACTGCTTGTATTAACTATCGTTTACACATATCTATATATTACACTCGAGTAATCTATGTCTATAAATGCGTGTGTCCTGACTGGCTGACTGATTCATCAACGCATAGAGCCGAAATTACAAAAGCTAGAAAGTTGAAATTTGCTGTACGATATTGAGAAATTTAACCCATAAGGGGGTTAAAAAAGGGATGAAGGGATGAAGTTTGTAAGTTGAAAAAGGTATTACTTAATATATAAAAACAGAAGAAAAGGAATTTCAGCGTTTTTGGAAATTCGGCTCATAAGGTGGTGAAAAAGAGGTTGAAAGTTTGTACCGCGGACGAATTTTTTGTGACTGAGGGACTTCAAACTTCGTAGATGCGAGATAAACATTGGGCGTCACAAAAATGTGAAACTATTGTTAGAACTTTACATATACATATTATCATAGCAACAAAAGTCATCTTCGCCTAAAATATACATTAAGTAGGTATTTAGTTTGAGCTTTTTTGCACACGAGGTCAAAATATTTACACTTCTTTATAATACGCCAAATGTTAATTGTTGCAGCGTGAAATGCCAATTTTAACATAAATCATATTTACATACATTTCCGATTAAGTATTTCGTTACATGTTTTATACTTATCCTATTCCAAAAATGAAATAAGTCTCCAAGATGTTACTCTTTATATATAGAATGCCACTGACACAAAGAGAGTATAGATGAAATGTTTTAAGCTGACCGTTTAGGACTATGAGAGCTCATAGTTCTAAACAGTCAGCTTTAAAAACTTCAACTATAGCTGTTAACTCGTTATAGCTACGAGTAAACGAAATAAGGTCAAGTTTGAATTCCCTCAGGGGTGGAAATTCAAAATTAAGTATCTAAAGCCGATCCCGACCCCGAGCTCCTTTCGTGTACATCGGGAAAACGCTGCGAATGCGAATAAACGAAAGATCAAATGCATGTAGGTCTGTATTCTTAATTATTATCAATAAGTTTATTCTATTCTATTTTATTCAAATTTCAAAGCGCAGGTTGCACAAACAAACACCTCGAAATATGTTAAAATGTTTTGTTCACAAGGCAATAGATATTAATGGTTACATCGAAAAGCTCTCGGATCCATAAATCGGCACTTGCCCCGGGCGCCGGTCGACTTCCCAGCGACGCGCCTTGCCTATTACATTAAAGGTGTTTCTTCGTGAGCGTCTCTGGAAATTACATACTGGTGTCTTTATGTATAGCGGCTTTGGCTTAGCATCATATTTAAGTAATATTAATGTAAAAACAATTCTAGTTACGGTCAATTTTAAAGCAGTAAATACCTAATCTTAATATGATAATTTTGGACGCTCAACCGTTTAGTTATAATTAACATGCCTCTAATCTAAACCCTAACAAACACAATCGATGAAAAAGAAGGTGAACTTATCTAATCTTTTAGCTAGGGGTGGGGGCACTTTGACCAAATATCAACTTTTATTTATGTAACGACTAATTGGTTGCTGGTTGAAATCTTCGATATCCAAAATTCACAATTTGGTAACCTAGCATCGTTTTAGCAATAATTGTTGTAGCAATCTAGGAAATCCAACGTAACGTGGAACGAATAAACCAATCATTAAAGTTGTCCACATAGACCACACAGTCGTGGGAACGCCGTATTGTATAACTCCGGCTATTGTATTAGTCAATAGTATTGACACTTGTCAAATGATTAAGTAAATCCGTGCAAATCGCGATGCCATTAAATTTATCAATTGACTTGAGACTCCTACGTACAAGTCGCTCGCACCACGACGCACATGTTCGCAGGTTACGCATGCAGTAGGGCTAAGATGGTCGGTTTTTTATCATTTGTCATCATGCCTGTCACGTTCTACAAAGTATGTAAGTGCGAAAGTGACGCATGACATGACAAGTGATAAAAATGCGACCATGATACCGCTGCAGGTCAGATTAATGTGGGATGATTATGTGAACGTAAGCATTGCATATAAACGCATTCGGATTTGGATTACGTATTACTTAGCTTTGACGTCAGTTACGATATCAAGTCGATCAAAGGTACAGTTTATTTTAAGTTTAGAACCTGGCACATAAGTAGGTAGTATAATATGTTCATATTCTAAAGAATATGGGATTTTATTAATCTGAAATAAATATTATTCATTCATTAATTTATTTGGCCAGACAAGAGGAATAAGTACGAGTAAATAAGCTAATCTTATACTTAATTTCATTCAAACGCATTTTCATTCGAACGTGTATCAGTGTTCGTCGCTTCGGTACTGTTCTCTAATGATAATAGCTTTACATCATGCTTTGTAACATATTATTAAATTACGATTGTTAGAGGCGCTGCCAAATTACTAAGTGACATTATAACCCATTTGTGTGATAAACGGATGATCAGTATATTTGATACGCGAGTGCGAGCGAGACGAGCTCTTGGAACAACCAGTATAATAAGACTCCGAGACTTATAAAAATATATTCGAAGAGCGCTCTTACACCGGTTCACTAAGTGTTCTAATTGTCAGCGTTCTACTAGCGATTGTTATATGTCAAGCCAAGTTGTTGCTAGTTCGGTCGCGTGCAAAGAGAGTAATTGATGAGCTCCGAGCTGCCACGTAACGCTTGCCTCACACTTGCACAATGCTCGGATCAAACCGAACTGACCACAGTCTAATGTTCATGATCAAATGTCAGCCGCCTGCCATCAGTCATCTCGGAATCAGAACACGATGCCTTATGGTGTTTGAAAGATATACAATTAGATGCCTCAAATACATTGTCCTAGAAGGCAACACAGCTATGTAACTAACAGGTGTCAAGATTTTCTGTATTAATGAACACCTCGGCACCAGCGATTGCGAATTTCCCTGAAAGCAGGTGAGGTGTCTTAATAACTGACGGATGGGATGCCTGGAAACACTTGTAGACAGGAAGCCACGATTAGAGTATTGGCAGTCCTCATGTGTTGATGCAATAACAAATTGTTTTAATCATGTTAATCCCTAGATTCATTAGAAGGAATCAAATAAGCATACACAGATGGAGGTAACTTATATATATGTCATCATCATCATCATCATCATCAACAGCCTACTCTCGTCCACTGCTGGACATAGGCCTCTCCTATTGCACGCCATTGAGCACGATTTGCGCCAACTCTGATCCAGCTCTTGCCAGCCGCCTTGCGAAGGTCATCGCTCCATCTAGTCTGAGGGCGTCCTACGCTACGTTTGCCGATGCGCGGTCTCCACTCCAGAACTCGCCTACCCCAACGGTTATCGGTTCTACGGCTAATATGACCGGCCCACTGCCACTTCAGCTTGCTAATCCGGTGGGCTATGTCGACGACTTTAGTTCTCTGACGGATGACTTCATTTCGAATACGATCCCTCAGAGAGACTCCGAGCATAGCCCTTTCCATAGCTCGCTGAGCGACTTTGAATTTATGGACCAGTCCTACCGTGAGTGTCCACGTTTCGGCTCCGTATGTCATCACGGGTAGGACGCACTGATTGAAGACTTTTGTCTTCAGACTTTGTGGGATTGATGACGTGAAGACTCGACGCAGCTTCCCATATGCTGCCCAGCCCAGCTGTATCCTTCTATTCGACTCTTTCTCGAAGTTGTTCTTTCCTAACTGCAGTATTTGCCCGAGGTAGACGTATTCCTGAACAACCTCGAGAACAGCCCCTTGTACTGCAATAGGTCCCGGAGCAACACGTTCGTTGAACATAACTTTCGTTTTGTCCAAATTCATCCGGAGACCTATGCGTTGAGAAGAATCAGCTAGATCGGTATATATATGTACTTTTATTTAATTGGCCTAACTTGTTGACAACCCATTAGTCTTGTCACTTCTTGGACTTCGGTTTTCACACAGTAGATAAAGAATCGTCACTTTGTTTGATAAGTAGGTATAAAGGTACCTATATTTTTTATTGGTATTTTTATCCCTGTAAAATGTAAAGATATATCTAAGGTCACCGACTCACCGTCTAAAAATATACATTAAGATAAACAAACTAACTAGAGCAACGGTTTGTTTGTTGCTAAGTTGTCTGTCGCCGCGCAGGCGCTGACGTGGTGATACCTCCTTATCTCAGAAATA
The DNA here is from genome assembly GCF_910591565.1 of Cydia splendana. Classification (NCBI taxonomy): domain Eukaryota; kingdom Metazoa; phylum Arthropoda; class Insecta; order Lepidoptera; family Tortricidae; genus Cydia; species Cydia splendana. Next base: position 7,672,367 of record NC_085963.1, read on the forward strand.
ATTCCGTAATTATTAGGTCTTTTTAAAATTCACAAGTCTGCCTACTGCAACACACGCCGCATTCGAACATTAAAAATCTCACCTTGTTTTGACACTGATTTCATGATTTGGTATTAGATAGCTACTCGCAATGCATCTCTTGCGCATTAATAGGTATATTTACAAAACGGATTATTTGTTAAAAACAAAATAGAAGTCTTACGAACGTTGCCCATAAAAACTTACTCAGCCAGTAGTTAATTATAACACAAATGCAATTGCCGGATACAAGTATCCTTCATAATGATATATGCTGAAATTAACCATATTGAGGAAATCCTATGTACAAGTAATTGTAACTAGCTATTATAACTCTGATAAAATCTAAATTCTTTCTCGTAATTTCTTATTATCTAAAGATATATTATCAATTCGTATAATTTTGATTTCACGGATTTTCACCATCGCGTTACACCTACTTTAGCAGTTCAATGACATTGTAATCTTAAAACGTCTGGATCCTGTTGTTGCTATAAACATTGTTCTATGATAGTATCTGTAGGTATTAAAATTCACTAATATTTCAGGTGTTTATTCGTTCTTGTTATTATTCTTATAATATTTCAATGTAATTATTATTTAAGCCAAAATATATATTTACTTACATACTTTGGTTTTATAAAATAGCCACTGTAGGAATTACGATACAAGCTTTTCCGAATACATATATTTAAAATTGAAATTAGATTAATAACTACCGTCATAAGTATTTATGGAGTTATAGGTTAAACTATTATTTTAACTTATAACTCCATAAATACCTATGATTAAAACTTAATGAATAGTTATCGAGATGCTAATGGACATTGGTAATCAACGAACTATATTAAGTTTATGTCGTGAATCGTGATGAATCCTACTACGGTAACCTATAAATAACTGGTATATATTTTACGACTGCAATCAACGTCCAAATCGTCCAATCCTAGTAAAAGTAAGTTTTTGATAACGGCTCGTAATTCAGGTTCTTGGCATAAATAGCTCCTAATATTTAGGTACCTATATGTCAGGATTTTGATCTGTAATGTAAGATTGATAAGAACTATATCCAAATATGTTTATTTATTCAATTGAAATAACAACTGTGACTGAAATAGTTGTTAGACTGTATCTAATGACATTCTTCCAGATTATTATGTGTATCCAAGTCCATTTTATAAACGTTTACATTCAATCTGTTCGCCTGCCCTTCAAAAGTATGTAGAAAGGCGTTGGAATTTTGCACTATAGTGTGAATATATTAAAGTCCATACTTGAACACTGTTTCAGTATTTACAGTCGTATGGTACGAGACATGTCGCAAGACCTAGGCGCGATCTCACGCGGCAGGGCGGTGTGGTGCAGCCTCACTGAACTTTGTCTGACCTCTAGTTAACTCTTCGTGCCTATTCAATGTATTATATGTATTAAATGTATGTTATTCAATGTATTTATTATGTGTTTTTGTTATAGGCGGGTAATTCGCGTGCTTTGTTCTAAAAGATTGAAGGAAACCGGATGTTTTCAAATATTTCGTTTACTCTAAAAATTTCTCAAGTAGGTAGTGTGATTTAAACATTCCGCTCCATGCGTATGTATACACGAACAGAAGCAATTAAGTTCACAAACATTCATTGATCCATTTATTATTGTTTAAAGTTTATCTGACATGACATTGGAAAATATCAAGGGACGGTAAATCATGGCTTTAGACGCTTTTGTCCTCCGACTTGCCATGCTCGATAAGAAGTGACGTGTGGTTATTAATAGATGCCGATAGAACCTTTGGAAGTCAAGCGACGCCCGCCGAGTGCCAATGTCTTCGGTCCCGTTCTATTCGCAACGTGTAACTGCCAGTTTATTTTATGAGAAGTTATCATTATCAAGGAGGTTGGGTAAGCGCGTGACCGACTGCTTCGGAGGCACCCTTTGAGCCGCCGCGATTCGTTGCGGGGATTAAAAAGCGGTGCCATATATCACGAAAACCGTGAGGACATTTGCGAAATCATCTCGCGGGCTAAGCAAGTCGGTATAAGCCAGTATAAGGGTATCAAGTAATCAAGACACGAAGCAACATATTTATCGTATTTAATTAACAGATGGGAGTATTTTCGGCAAATTCAGAGAATAACGAAAAATATGGAGTAATGATCCCAGGATTCCCAGGGTCTAATTTTAGGTTATCGTTGAATTTGAATTGCATCTAGCAAATTGGCAACTTCTTAGAGTGGAAATAACTTACATTGATATGTAATAGTTATTTAATTTAGGTACGTAATACGCTATTTGATCAATTTTGTTTGAAAGATATTTTTTTCAAAACGGTTACGACTGTTACGTTTTATCTGAATCGGAACACATGTGGACGCTTTCAGACGACAAATTAACATTTATCAAACAAAATTTTCGCAGAAACTAAAATTTCAAGATAAACTGCGATGAAAACCTCCGTAACAGCTTAGTCACATTCATGTGGGTAGGTAGACTAGGTAGGTAGATCATACGGAAGATATGAAATCTGTCTTAGTAACCCACTTTGATCTTGCAATTTTATAACCTATCAGAATTCTGGTTCGGTTGAACTTTAACGTCGCATCTGTAGAGCATTGAAAACATTGAAACTCACGAGTCTGGGTGTTGAAATGTCGTAAATCACACGTGAGAATGAACACTGGGCGGCGAGAGGGCAAGCTATCATTATCCTTGTGTGAAATGGATTCTTGAACAGACTTGTAAATTATCTTAGTCAGACTATAAAGTAAGTATCATTTTCAAGCGCACCCATTACTTAGTTGGCGTTTATTGCAGTTTTGTGTACGATACTTAGGTACTCATTCTACATCAATGTCTTAAATGATTTTATGACTAGAACTAAGAACTAAGTAAGAGTAAGATCACTTAGCTTTGGGCCACTTGCGCGTTCTAGGATTAACCAACAAACTCGGACTTAATCCTTTATACAGTACAGTTTAACCCTGTATTTTGACTGAAGCAAAATAAATCCTGCTGTAATGCCTGCCTGAATTCCATATGCAGCCGATATGGTAGAGTCTGTTCGGAAAGAGAAGAGTCGTGGAATGTATTGGGCCCAAATACATTCCACGACTCTTCTCTTTGCGCACAGAATTCTGTTGCGTACAAATCTTAGTTTTTGATTTGGTTACTCACTTTAAAATAACTCTAACCTAACCACTGAAATGGATTTGATATTTATCTCGTTGCGTCCGTTTCACGCCAGTCAGCACTTGAGTTGAGTTTTCCTTGCTTTCCGCCATGATGCGCGACCATTCTTACCCTCATTGTGTTGATGCAATCCGGATATCCAGTGTGCAATACGATAACAGTTACACTGACGTGGACCTAACAACAGTCGAGTTTAGAGATAAGCCGTGACGCTTGCCACAGTTCAAATCCCAGGCTATCGGCGAAATGTTCTGACCCCGAGTGGAACTTTTCATGTCTATTATATAATCTCTTATAGGTATATCTCTTAGGTATATATTGTCTCTATTAAGCGATGATTAGATCAGATCATACAACAGGAAAATTAATCTTTCGAAGGTCACCTTGCAGATACAGATTAATGTTTTATGATGAGGATAAAGGTTTCATATCATGCTGTAACGAGAATATTTTGTACTGACTCTTTAAATCCTACTTCGATATAACTTTGGATCCATTAGACTACCAGCATCAAAAAATTGCAAAATTACAATGAAATATTTACATTAAATTTATAGATTATTAGGAACGTAACAATACTAATGGGGGCGTAGGGATGTGACGACCCCATCGCCCGCTGGTTTTACCAGTGCAATCAGTCAACGCAGGGCAGCTTGTGGCGAGCTGTTGGGGATTAGCGACCTCACGTACCCGAGTGCTCCTGGGGAGTTCTGTTACCCGCAAGGAGGGTGGGTGGGACAGGATTCTCTGCCTCTGGCTTGCCTTAGCCGGCCGGCCAGAGTGGAGTCGTTAGAGCTATAAGCTCCAGGGGTGGAAGTGAAATATGCATAAGACGCGGGTTGGCACAGTGGCTGTTAACAGCCACTGGGTAGAAAGCGGCGCACACCTCTCGACACCCCTGAGCCGCTCACACCGGTGTTGCCCTTGAGCCATCCTAGATGTCGCTTTTTGTGGGGGCCCATCTTGTGAGGGCGAGTCACCGTCTGCCGGAAATAAAATTGCATACCGTTTTATTAGGCAGGCGTCCGGTTTTTTACCCGATAGCTCAGTACTTAGTCCATCGCTTTCACCCAATAACCTAGTTCATTTTAGATTCCATCAACTCTCAAAAGCCCTTACACCATGGCGGGTGCTGCCTTTGCGTGCGTCCCATGACACGGGTAAGGGCAGCATCCGCTCGGTGTACCCCTTACATTTCATTAAAGTGTCAAAAGGGCCTCTACGTGTTGGCTTCGGCTCCGCGCACGCCTCCCAAAGGTCCGGAACACCATTGTTCCGTGATGGGAAAGACATACAACTAATAATGAGAGTGGAGTCGTTATAGCTATAAGCTCCAGGGTTGGAAGTGAAATATGCATAAGACGCGAGTTGGCACAGTGGCTGTTAACAGCCACTGGGTAGAAAGCGGCGCACACCTCTCGACACCCCTGAGCCGCTCACACCAGTGTTGCCCTTGAGCCATCCTAGATGTCGCTTTTTGTGGGGGCCCATCTTGTGAGGGCGAGTCACCGTCTGCCGGAAATAAAATTGCATACCGTTTTATTAGGCAGGCGTCCGGTTTTTTACCCCATAGCTCAGTACTTAGTCCATCGCTTTCGCCCAATAACCTAGTTCATTTTAGATACCATCAACTCTCAATAGCCCTTACACCCTGGCGGGTGCTGCCTCTGCGTGCGTCCCATGAGTCCCATGACACGGGTAAGGGCAGCATCCGCTCGGTGTACCCATTACATTTCATTAAAGTGTCAAAAGGGCCTCTACGTGTTGGCTTCGGCTCCGCGCACGCCTCCCAAAGGTCCGGAACACCATTGTTCCGTGATGGGAAAGACATCTAATAATGAAAAAAATATTGCAAATTTGACAACTTGCGTGTAATAAACTAAAACGTCACATAGTGAGCAAAATGCAGTTGTGTTTGAATACCTAACTGTACTGTTTTCTAGCAGAAAAACATCTGTGTTTTTAAGTTGCTGAGGTAAAAAACAAAAACGTGATTATGAAGCGACTGAGTAACTGAGTCACATGCCAAAAACGAGTGTAGACTTTTTTCAGTTTTTGGCTTAGTTGCTTTAGCTTATTCCGTTGCCAACTGTACTTACATAGAGGAAATCATAAGTTACAGACAACATGCTAGGTCGAGTATTAGTTGTCAACCAAAAACAAATGAAAGCCCCATTGTCTCCCGTATCGTTTGGTGGCATCTTACAAAACATTTGCATGTGTGAAAGCCAACTATAGACAATAAACTAAGTAGACTGTGGCATGGCGTCTACGTCTGGCAGGAGAAATATTACGTGACGGTTATGCGAGGCGGATATCTGGATCCATAATAAATGACATTAATTAAGATTAAATGATGAGCAACTCTGTTATTTCTTGATCAATATCTATTCAATGCAATCATTTTGATCAATGAAAGCGTACGTGATTTAGCTTGGAGGTCTTGACCCGAGGACCTGTTCGACAGTCGCAACAAGTAGAAATCAGAAAGTTTTTTCAGTATTTCATAATGCTAAGATTGTTGACGGAGAGCGTTCCTAATCAATTGTCGACGCTGGATGCGGCGGCAAGAGTTCCCCAATCGGGCTCCGTTCCTGGGCTATAACCGCGAAAATCGAAGTTCGCAAATTGCGGGCTTTTTTTCGGTCACTCTAATTACGCCTTCGTTGGAGTATAAGAGACAGATCCCCGCAATTTGCGAATTTCGCTTTTCACGGTAGGCCCTCTGTACATCCGCTATCTTAACCATATTCGTTAATGTCTTGTTGAATTGAAAAATTACAGATGCATCGAAGATGTCAACATATTATTTGAATGTAATGGAATAGACGGTTGAAGCTACTTTCGCAATTGGACTTGAGCAGTAGTTACATACTAAATATGGTATTTTATTGATTGTATCTTTTCGTCGGGAAAGATAATAATATTAACAATCAATGAGTCAAGATGTCATATATTGTTATATCTATTGTAACTATAAGTAACAAAACTGTGCCCGACTATCAAAGAAATCTAAAGAATGTAACGATTGAGATAATTTAATATGAATATATTAAATTTTAATTTACGGCAAACAGCGATCGATATCAGACTTTATACATAGCAGATACGCGTTTACATTTACACGTCTAAAACACATAAACATAGACTGTAGGATATTATCAGGTTTCGTTAAACGTCTGTGTTTGTTCGTCGCCAAATTTTAGCATTTTATGCATTAAGACATTAACAAAACGGGATTGTGCAAATATTCGTCTCTGTCGATATAAAATTATGGAAATAAGCTATTGCAATGATAATGGAACGGTCGGATATTGCGACCTTGTGCCGTGCAACCTTTGGTGAAGAAACAATCGTCGCATGCACAAGCACATGCTCTTAGTTTCCGAATGCCATGACGTGACATTTGGGATCGCAGTGATCGCACCCGCAAGGGCCGCTCGACGCTCGGTGCTCGGCTCACGGGACCTGCCTTCTGGCCTCATTTGCTGCTGCCGTGATATGTCTGGCTGCCAATAAGAATATGATTTTATTATATTACTTTAAACTGCAAAAAACTTTTCAACCATAAGGTCGAACATTTTAATGGTTATTAATTCGCTGCGTATTGGTGCGTTTAAATATACCTAATTGCAGATATTTAATTACTATATTATCATCAATCATGCAATAATTCTCTTTATCTAAATAATCACCCCTCTAGCTGAGTAGAGGAAATTTACAAAGATCATTATCAAAAGATAAAAACCATTATTTCTTATCGACTTGCTGAATTGCTTGTACGGCTCCGCTGAACAAAATTATCACATATATACCGGAAAATCCGGAAAACATAATGTGGTAACCTCATGTTATGTGAATGTCTCGTATTCGTATGTATGTAAGTAATTGGAATATACGTTTCATGCCAACTAGCTTAGAATACGTACGGTGCAACTAGAAACAATAAAAACGTTTTACCAAAAGTATTTATTAAACAGTAGGTAAGTAATAACGATACTAATTACTAGAAAGCCAGCGATGTAAAAAATACTTACTTACATACTTCTCTATCAAGTGGTTTTATACCGCTATAAAAACATATAAAACATATTGATATTATGCAACACAACATACCTATAACATATAACTTCGACTTAGCATATCGTCCGATTTGAGGTCGCACCTGCCATCCTGCCAAGGTTCCAATAACGCCAGAGACGAAGTACGAGTACATGCAAAATATCATCCAAGTCGATGTCCCTGACAGTAAGCAGGTATTGCGTAATAATTATAAGCGCATAACGAGCGCATAGGTAATGCAGGGGCCAAGTCTGCGGTGACCCCACTATGCGAAAACGCCGACTGCCTCTAGCACGGTTTCCCTTGACCTTGCCCTAAGCCCTGACAAAGAAAACGAAAGGGATTGACACATTTAAAAATAATCATCGACGATTGTGTTTTTGATTGTCTCGTTCTTATGTGACTTTATTTACAGTGTTCAATAAAAATCTATAATACAGGGTGATTCATGAGACGTGAGCAGGACTAATCCTGCACACTCAGTAACTGATAATTGATCGATCACCGTCGTATTTAGGTGAGACAACCACACTTTTTCCTATTTTTTAATTTTTTGGTGAGGCCAAATTTAATTCTCTACAATCATGGTCACCCTACAAGATAAAACATAAAACCTCTTTAACCGTAATGACAGCATTTTGATTACGAAGAAAATAAACTGTCAAACTTGAGTGAGATATGAGTTTTCAAAAGTATGGTAGACCGTGATGACAGTGATGACATTCAATTTGACACAGAATATCGGTAGTTTAGTATTCTAATTTTAGGGTGACCATGCATGTCGTAAATAAATTAATAACTTTTTTTTCAACGACTAGAAAATTAACGTTAACGTCACTAATACTGATACGAAACAGTTGCTTATAATTTACGAAATGCGCAGTGCTAGTCCTGCTCACGTCTCCTGAATCAACCTGTATATAGCTAAAGCCGTGAGGTGTCGGTCGAGGTCGCCGACATCCGCGACGCTGCGTGGAGATGTGACCGTACCCAATTACCTGTACTCTGTACCTACTAAAATATATGCTGTGGAGCACTAAGTTACTTAATGTTTTATTCATAGTGCGTCATATAAGAACTGAAAAGTTATTAATTGCTTTAGTAATACCACTGTATATATCTTGTTTGTAAATAAATGATGTGCTGCCGTATTCGAACTTCAAGATATTCACAAGAGACGACATGTACTAGATCCATTCTAGATACGTTATAGTTTAGATATCAACTAGTTCTCTTTTGCAGCGCAATTCGGGCAACCAATGTCACTTTTACGTTAGATAGAGTAAGATATCTATTAGATGTGAATTGGATCTCTATGTCATATCCTGTGGAAATCGTTCAACAGTATCTCCAGAATCGCGCAAATGTCAAATTTGACAGGTTAGATCTTAAACATATCGTTATCGTATTTTGGTGATGTCTAATAGATGTCTATTTCAAAATCCGAATCGGGCCCTTAGTATTTTAGAACTGAAAATACATCCTCTATTTTATAGGTAGGTACAGTATACAACTAAACATAATATTACAGCCTGAGATCATAGCGATGTTGCGTGTTTTCGTAGCAGAACTGCAAGTACACGTAAAGGAATATCCGATCCGGCTTATGTTCTATAAAATAAATCGGTTTCCTAATTGGTTAATTAAGAAGGTAAGTACACAAATATATTCATAAAAATCAATTTACTTTTATTATGTTTAGCGAATTACCTACTGTAAAATATTATGACTACTAGGTGGAATAGATAATGTCCCAAACAACTCGTTCAATAACAATTAATTTACATAATTAATACGGGCACCCAGTTGATAAATGTTATTACTACGATCATCGTCTGGAAAAGTCTTTCTTTATCGTTCGCGGTCGCGTAACAACAAAACAGTTGTTTTCAAAAATTTGGTACACACACTCAGTCACGTAGTCAAAGCGTGGTGGTTATTGTTATTCAGATGTCCTAATTAGTGATTCATGACTGTTTTCATTGCGAATCGTACATTTTCCTCGCAAGTAAGTACAGAGGAGGTCAAAATAAAATATCTGCGTACCTAGAGTTAGATCAAGAAAAGTCTGCAGCGATTTTGATAGCCCACGCAGTGCAAGTGTTATTATATACGTCATAATTTCATAGAAGTTTGACGTATAAAATAACACTTGCATTGCGTGGGCTATCAAAATCTCTGGAGAATTTTTTTGGTCTAACTCTATCTATAGTGATTTTCATGCAAAAAGTTCGTTTTTTATGGCAAATGCTGATGGTATGTACATTATTGGCATTACCTGGAACGGCGAGAACTAACCGAATTTCAATCTGACGTATCATTATAAACTCGTGCACTACTTGTTTCAGTATGGGTTTCAAGGTTCCTATTTGACATTTCATTAGTAGGCCTATAAAACATGGATTCTTTAATTCTTTATGATCTCATTTTCCCTACGTACATTTTTGGTAATAAATACGTACCTACGTGTAAACATAAGTAGGGGCGTACAATTTTTTTTAACGACTCTTTCTATGATTGCCGAATTCACATAATATTTAAACCGGTGAACTTAGTTCAAAAGAGACAGACATTGCTAAAAATATACCAGTAAAGTTACCGAAACTAAATAGCTAGTCATTTCCGAACCCAGGGGGCACGAAAGTAGGTACACCTACCTAGTATGCTTACCAAGTACCAACTCCAACTCGTATAATTTGTGCATGATATCGTAAAGTTCGGCAATTGTTTACTTTATAAGAGTCTTGTATATGAAGAACATGTGTGAAGATAGTTTTACTAACCTACTCGTAACCCTTTGAAAAATTGGCACTCCTTTTAAAGAAATTCTAGTTAGCGATCTGGTGAAGGATCGACTGAAGGTTGTTAGCTGTAGACTAATACACTGATCTTGCAGTGAGCTTTGAAAATTTAAATATGTATAAGTATACCTAGGTGTAACGGACTTACACTATTAAATATATGTTATTATTGTAAGTTAGTGTAATATTGGCATTTATTTGCCATTATTGACATTTACTCATGATTGACTTACACAAAACATTTTAAATTAATTATAGCCTGAATACCTAAAAAAATATATTATTTATTTTTTTATTTAAGACTTAAATATTTAATTTATAATCGTTTCATTAATACATTATTGGTTAACTTAAGAATAGCATAAACAAATTTAACAAGTACTAGCGACCCGCCCCGGCTTCGCACGGGTTAACAAATTATACACCTAAACCTTCCTCAAAAATCACTCTATTGATAGGTGAAAACCGCATGAAAATCCGCTCAGTAGTTTTTGAGTTTATCGCGATCAAACACACACAAAGACAGACGCGGCGGGGGTTTTTGTTTTATGTGTTAGTGATAGTGATATAATTAATTCAAGTATACAGCGTGTTGCGTTATTCTAAATAGTACACGCAGTTACGCACTTCAGCTCTTGCCAAGTCGTTTGCGAACATCGCGCACACGTGAATAGTAAACAATTGGTAGCTGGGACACCGCGCACTGTGTTCTTATTCCCATTCCTAATCCAACATATGATCACCAGAATAAATGTGATCCTGACTACGAATAGTTGTAACGAATTTCAAGGTCCAAGATTTTATACTAATTAAATTAGCTAATGCTCCTAGAATACAACCATGTAGTCTGTAGTGTACCTACATAGGACTTCACACTCCTCATCTACGAATATCTATCTATGTATGAGTAATATAAGTGCAGTGCGTGAATGCCGACCGGTGTGAGCTTATTGGGGTGCTGTGCTATTCAGGTTGCTTGCGAAATGCCAATAATGCTATTGTGATGCTGCCGTCGCCGACGTCAGGGCTGTGTATGTAGATTTATAAATTATAATTAATAGTTTATTTAGTTAGCTAATCATTAATCATAGTATAGTTTGAATAAAAACAATATTTGAACTGTTGTTCGATGATAATATATCTCTGATCCGTGTTACTAATTATAAGAATTATAATACTTGACTACCTAACCCTGCCTAACCTAGAATTAATTTCGTCAAATTTAAACGTTGCAAACGTGGTAATATGAATAACGCTTAGTTTTGGAATATATCTGCATCTGGTCAATCCAGAATAAAGGTGTAATAGTAAATAGTAGTAAGTAATGTAGGCGTTGACTCCTAAGTATAGTTGTTTACCCAAATTAATGAATTTATCAAGAATATTTAGTATAGACAAATTAGTACATATCTAATTGTGCATAACAGTTTCCATGTCTTAACGCCTACTTCATGTTAGTTCGTTTTCAGGTCAAACTATCAAACAAGTATCATCTTGTAAGTACGAGATACATTAATCAGTATCAGATGAGATAACATCTCATATAGGCAGCCCTAGTTACTGGTGGCGCATGCGCCCGCGCACCCAGCGGCAGCGACGGCGCCAGGACCGCCCCCCTTGTGTCGCTATCAACTAATCATATCACCGAGGCCTTGAGCTGTCCGTCATCCCAGCATGATGACTTGTCATTCTCAAGGCTAGTGAACCGGAGCATGCTCCGCCATTCCACGATGATGCATCTGCATAATTCAATGCTAATTTTGAGGTGTGGAACCATTTTTTCAGGCTTGATTGTTAGATCATAGTTTTTAGAATCCGGTTATCAGTTATCCAACCGGCATACTGTGCTTCTCTGCTAACAAGACGTGAATGCGTGTGAAGTATTCGGAAACTTCGCACAATTATCATAATTGAAGGTACATAGTGTACCCATTGGTACTATATACAAACTTGTAAAAACAAGAGAGTTGTTAGAAAGCCTTTAACGGTCTATCGGTGTTATATAAAGTTTGTTTGATAAAACCACGTAATAACGACCTGAAAATAGGCTTCTTGCGTAGACTTAAAAATTGTATTGTTTGCAAAAATCTACTTGTTAAAGTGTAACTTTTTACACCTTTCTATCTCAACCTACTGATCATAATCTTTACACTTTTTTTAAAGATTAGTTGGTTTTATAATAGTAACTAAATCGATTGTTACGTTGGTCTTATAATTCTCTTCAAATAAGTACCTAATAGCGTTTTCTTGTTTATTTTGAAATAGCTCGAGGAAAGTGTATTAAAATTATAGGTATAATTAGTTTAGAAAGGAATATGTTTTGACCGAAAGTTGGCTTATCTGATAAAAAGATTAAATTTACGTAGCAATAGACATACGCTTATCTGTGGTTAATATTATCGGGACACGCGTTTGTTGCGTGAATTGTAATTTATATCTACCCGAAGCCTACACGACAAGGTCAGTAAAAGATAGTATTTTTACTTCATAACAAGAGATTTCTACTAAGTAAACGTGAAAATGTTTACTAGTAGATCATATCGTTCGAGAAGTCATGACATCATAAAGTATAAAAATAAACTCAGCAACACTAAGATAAATGGTTATTTCTGTCATTGTTAAGAATATTTTTTAGATACGTTTGTAGATTTTACGGATTGTAGGTTGTTGTTTTTGTCGTTAGATGACGCCATATTGTACCTACTCGTATAAATACAGGAGTAAAACATTTTTCTATATGTTAAAGTATTTAGCATTGTGGTGGTGCCAACATGCCAAGTTGTGCAATATCATGGTATAATAATATACTCCGCCTGGTACTCCATTCCCGTCTTTTCTAGGTCACCTAACTGACACGGGCCTACGTCATCATGCGACAGCGCTATATGATAATATGCGATAGCGCTATATATAGCGGCCATGTTGTTGTGACGTAGGCCCGTGTCACTCTGGGAATGGAAGACCATGTTTTATTAGACTATGTGCAATATCAGCTTTTGTAACTGTAAGGAAATAATCCATTATGGAACAGTGATCATATACTCTGTCACACCCACTTTGTCAGTGAAAAAAGGCACCTTATTGGAGGCGGTATATTGCTCTAATACACCTTAAATATCTAAATTGGTCTCGGAAAAACCACGACACCTATTTATTTTAAAGATACCCAGAGAAAAGTTTTATAAAAACACCGCATGTAGTTTTATGGCTGTAAAGTACTAATACGAGTATGCAAGGAACTGTTGTTATAATGAACGTGACAGCAAGACTGCAGGAGAAATATATAAATTGCTTTTTTCTTGTTTGACAAAACAGCACATTTTCACCAATAAAGGAATTTATGTCTAAAAGATCGTTTTGCCCTTTCACGGGACCTTTCATTGTTATCTAAACTTACTCTACTCCATATTAAATATATTAAAAACGAGACACTCACGTATTTTAAGTCCAAGAACGCTCGATATAACGGGTGAGTGACCCGTTTTTAATATTTTAATATGGAGTCGGTGTCTCACGAAAGTCTTGTTATAATTAAAATTACTCTCCTCCTTTATTAAAAATACGCGACAAGTAATAACAGCACATTTAACGGTATTAATTTATATTACTCCATTGTATCATATCATAGGCGCGTGTTATCAAAGTAAATAGGCAGACAGACCAAGTAAATATACCTACTCTATTGTATTGTTGTACTGTTTGTATGGCCGACTTTCCTGCTTTCATAAATTTGCGATAAGTACATGAGTAACATTTGGTTGCCATGCCGTTATAGGCTTGTTTTTGATGAGTCATGCTCATGAAGCTATGGAAAATGTGTGGCTTAAATTGACCAAATAACTGCTTGGAGAACTGCAGCACTTGCATCCTGCATGGTATCAGTGATCACATTTAAAGCAAAGTACCTACAGTCCTACAATAGATTGTATAAGTAATAAAATAAGTAGGTACAAAAGACAGTTAAAGGTATTTGTTTTTCTAAATAATTTCATTAAAACATCAATCGCAGTGCATCTCGCTCGTGCTTAAATATTTATATGAGTGAGATATGCTGCGACTGATGTCAAAATGAGATCAATTTGTAAAGTTCCAGTAAAACCGAATGAAAATACTAATACTATGAATTGAAGATACGTTACCTTTTGTATCTGCCCTTTGGGTCTTATTAAATTGTCAGTATTTACCGTAGCAGCCCATATACCAAAATGCGTCATATTTTGAGAAAAGTTCAATACCTGTATCTTTCACTTTTTATATACCTACCTACGATGTAGGTACCTAAATGTAAATATCATCCGTAGCTATAACAAAATCACTCGAAAGCGTCGTGGTCCGTTGGTGGTACTCCCTGCCATGCATTTACTCGTATCTCGTATCTAGGCGGATTACAAAATCAAATAATGATAACAATAAATATAAACACCTACTTACATTGGATACTCGTGTTACTTACGTTATCTTTATTCTGACGTACTTAGATGTTGTCTTTTATTTTACTAAGTGTAACTAATGCCATCTGTACGCTAAATGGAAAGTTTATATCTTTCTATTGCATTAAATGATATCTTAGTATACTTTGTTACTTCAAATTACAGACAAAGATCAGAAGATTTATGTTTTTATCCTTTTTTAAGTTTTCGTAGCAAAAATGACAAAACGGAAACCCATAATACATAGTTTTGGTGCGACCGTCTGCAAATCACAGGCATTTTGCTTAGAGATATCTATTTACTAACCAATTTTCTTTGTTCGCAGGTAAAAATCAAACGTAAAGGGCTCTCAATTTCAGTGAGTAACATATAATTCCATCACAGCAGCCACGTGTCTGTTCTTGAATGTTTATCTGATGTTTTGAACTGGATTTGGATTGGACAAAAAAAATCAAAGTCAAACAGTTACACAAGCGCGATGCACTGATAATCGCATTGAATTGAATTAAATATGAGTTGTTTTTTATCGCTGACAGACCCGTTCGCAACCACAAAGAATATTGGGGCGATATTAATGTTACGAGGTTATCTTTAGAAGTATCTTTGTCAGCTTCTTGTAATTGACAGCTAATAAATAAACATGCGTGCAACATCTAATACCTACATAGAAGAGCTCGTGTTGACATTTCGAAGCAGCAAGCACACAAGGGGCCATAGATTGGCTTCATTGTTCGAATGCTAATGGAAGCACACCTATTGACTAAGCGACCATCCGATATTAGGTCAACAGAATCTCTGCAATCTAAGTTCAATTTGTTATACGTTTTTAGGATTATCAATTATACCTCGTATTTGGTTTTATTATTTCTGCTGATCGTAAACCGGTCCTTTTGGGTCTCGGGCCTTGCCCCAGTTTACAACTTGTACCTGGACACTCTCTAGTATCACAAGGACAGCAGAGCTATCCCTAACAATTAAACCACAAATTAACACAATACAATAGATGTAATAAAAATCAATATGTCGGCGGCCGACCGTAAACAATCAAGCCGATCGTAAAGTTGCTATGTAATGTTTTGACGGTAGTCACAGTAAACATTAGATAACTAAAATTGGTTCGTTAGGTTGCTTCAGATGTCCTAAGGGCAAACTGTCCAGAAATAGCTACGCGGGGCTCCGTCGATTCAGGGAAACGAGGCAATGATTTTCTGGAACTTACGGAAAATGTCCGGAAAGTGTCAGCTGTGTTGGATAAACATGTAATGTAATGATCGTGATTTCCGACGCCCACTTAGCATCAAATTTCATCATAGTAAACAATTTCAATTTCCATAGGCTTTTTGTATATGCAAATGAAGAGTTGTAAATTAGTGAACACATTTTGTTAGCTGTCGTA
Organism: Cydia splendana; assembly: GCF_910591565.1. Classification (NCBI taxonomy): domain Eukaryota; kingdom Metazoa; phylum Arthropoda; class Insecta; order Lepidoptera; family Tortricidae; genus Cydia; species Cydia splendana. Next base: position 7,688,257 of record NC_085963.1, read on the forward strand.
GTTTATTTCCATTAAAATTGGTCCGAGTCCGACGGCATAGTTTAGTTGGCGCCGGTTGCCCTTGGCAGTTAAAATGTTTCCCACGTCATCATATTTACACATTTATTAAAACGCTATAAAATAAATTAAGTAAACCAGAAGAAACACCTTGTGTATTACATCAATATTAGTAATTATGAATATTCGGAGTGAGCTTTGATTGGTATCTCGCAATATTTATTGATGTTTTGGTGAAACGCGGAAAGCCTTTTTAACTTAGAAAACTATATAGAGTCGGACCAAAAAAAGTCTTCAGCGGATTTGATAGCCCACGCAGTGCAATTGTTATTTACAGGGTGTTTCGGGGTCGTGGAGCAAGAGAGCCAGACATCATACAGAATCCAAAGATGAGCCTAATGACGTTGTTAATTATTGTTTATCACCAATAATGATGATTATTTTCCAGATGACAAGTAGGAAAAAACATTTTTGCATACAATTTGGTGACCCTACTCAATGTGACGTCTTGTCGCTTTCCATACAGCGTATGTCAAAAGTCATAGGGTGACCATAATTACTTAGTATAACATAAATTTTACTTGAAAAATAAGAATAATTCAAGTAATTATCTTTTAATCAAATACTACCATATGATAATGTGGATCATTTACACTATTTACAGAGTCAGAAAAAGTGGTTCTGGATCACGACCCCGAAATCACCCTGTATACGTCATAATTTCATAGAAGTTTGACGTTTATAATAACCCTTGCACTGCGTGGGCTATAAAATCCGCTGCAGACTTTTCTTGGTCTGACTATGTATCGTAAGATTCAAAATATTTGAAAAGCGAGCGGGATTTAGACTTGTTGAATGGCGTGATTTTATTGTGATGTTATTAATACATCGATATTAATGATAAGAGATCTCATAAAATTGACATTTTTCAATCCCGTAATAACATTTTTTTATTGTCATATTATCTCTAATCATATTATAATTGCATTAACTTGTAAATGGGTTATAGGTTTTCCCAGCCCAGTTAAAAATATGAACAAGTAGCTACCTACCTAATGAAACATAAATAAAAGAAGTAAAAAAAACAATTAATACAAGAAACTTTAGTTAAGAAATCTTGAAATCATAGCAGGTTAGTAGGTAATAATATGTTACCTTAACTTTAACTAATAGATATGCATATGTGAGTATCACGTTAACAAATGGTTCTAACACTTAACATAATTAGCATCACATTTTTGCGTATTAATCAACGACGCCTGCAGAATTTTATTACGCACTTATTTACACACTGGCAAATGCCGCCATGCCGATAGCACAGACTGGGAAATGTTTGCAATGAATTAATTTGAAGAATGCAATTTCAGCATATTTTTTACGTTATTTTTTGAGATGAATTGGTTATCCCACCTGTTTTGGAAAAACTGAAATTTAAGACAAAAGTGGACGATCGCCCCGAAATCGCCTTTCCATACATAGGTACGTAGTCTCCATTTTCCTCTTAATGACTTATCTAAATATGTATACTTACGCGTTTTGACTAAAAACGGGTTTTTACGGTAACATTTATGAGTTATAGAAGGGTCAAAAGTGGCACCAAGTGGCTCGTGTAATATTACACTCGGCGCTGGCTAGCCAGCAGTTCCTTTGCTTGAACTTGGCTTGACACGCTGCCGCGTGTCTAGATATATTTTAAACAGCTCCATTATTTAGATACTAACAAACAACGCATAACCTAAACTTTGAGTTTCGAAACTGATATTTTCCAAATGTTGTAGAATCTCACTTTTTTTTTGCTGACCATGAGAGAGTGAAAACAGAGTTTAATGGCTTCTTTCTACTCAGGGCGAAGTCGCAGGCGAAAGAGGACATTGCGAGGGGTGAGCGGTCAAACCCGATAAGTCCAGATATTTTGTCATTTAAATAAGAGCTCTACATACGTGACATATAGTTCCAATTCCAAAAACCAATTTGCTCTACTTATCGGGTTTGACCGCCCACATCTCGAATTTATTTGAAGGACCGCTTGACCGTACAAACGTAGCCAATTTTCCTGTCTGAATATTAACTTTACAAAAAATATTTTTAAGTAATTTGATGTACCACAGTAATGTTGTTGTAATAATTTTGAATTGTTATAAAAGTTAGGTTAGGTTAGTTTTATTTCTTAAAATTAAAATTCAAACTTTAATTGCCATTTTAGTCTTTTGAATGTTTGTTTGAATGCGTGTGTAGCGCCTTTACCAGCGGGCCAAGGCGAGATTCCCCGGGTGAATCATCGAGTGGGCACCCCGTAGGCTTTCGGCAGGTGCACATGCATTGTTCAATTACACCTACCCACTTACATGTTCATGATATGAATCATGACCTCGTCATTAGAGGTAATGCCTATCTAAGTAAGTATTGGTAATAATATTGGGGGCTAAAAAAACACGATTGATCACCATGGAATAAGAAGGGGGATCTAGTGAGATATTACGTTACGTGTAATGTTTTCTAAATAAGACCAAGCCTAGAAATGAAGAAAAGTATATATTAAGTATTGTTTTTGGGAGTATGGTCTTAAAAGTTAGCAAAGCTTTAAATGTGAAAATCGTTCCAAGTACTTTAAACGAGTGTGATATTATATTATAAACATCATGTTAATTGCTACAGATTTGTATGTTTACAACTATTTCGCAGTTAGATTTTAGGACTCAGAAGAGTGTATGGATTGCAATTGTAAGCACAGCCTGACTAGGACACACACATCGGCGAGCGAATCGGTGAGCGGGGGAATCACACAACACTAGTCGCTAAAAACATTCGAAAATATCACATAAGATTGGTGAGTTCAAAAACTAACCAGAAACGTTTAACGTGATTTATGAATGACTGACCCCTTAAATAAGTTCGCCGTTGTACTTTAAATATATTTTGTTTTCGTAATTTCCAATATATTAAAGTGTTTACATAAATATAGACATTGTTCCCCGTGCAAGATATTTTGCAGATAACAGTGCCTACACATAAGTTCGAGGGTCAAAAACAATTACATTACATATTATATTATACGCAGCTTCATTAGTAATATGCCCACGTAACACTATATTATGCTAATCGCCTGTCACCAATTAATAATACATCATTAGTACGAGTAGCAGATAATATGAAAAAGCAAATTTATTGCGGTTAAGTTGTCGTCGTCGTTAAGTAGGTGTAGCCTGTAGGTACCTAACAATAATTTAAGTCAAAAACAAATCGTTAAACCTATTTTACTTACAATTAGCTTCCTACTTTTATTCACTTTATTTTGGGGTTTAGTTTGTTATTGTTATATGAGTTGAAGTTCTTATCAGGGAACTTTATTCACTCTATTAGCATATTTAAGCCGAAAAGTTAGACTAATATTGGTGTTGCGGGTGTTTATAGGCTACGGTAATCGCTTACCATCAGGCGATTCGTCTGCTCGTTAGCCTCCTATATTATAAAAAAATATTCCTGAATAAATGCAAATGAAATTAAGTACAGGTTCAGAGAATTTGAAAAAGCGTATTGCTTTTTTAGATCATGATACGGTTGGCAAAAAATATGAATAGGAATCTTAAGGCCGTTCTCTAGTAACTTCATCGATTCGAAACCTGATTATGATTAAACTACTTTCGATCGACAGAAAAAAATAAAAACATAGATCTAAAACTATTTTTATAAGCTATTAACATGAAAAATGCTTCTAAAAATGCGTAATGTAATGATCGAACTCATCAATTACTTTATTTTGTTAAATGATAATAATAACAATTTTATAATATGTAACTTATCTCCGAGATCCCGGGTACGTACGGCCGTCCGCTCAGTGCTCAGAGAAGTGCGTTCGGAGAAGGACCTGAACTTGCACTTACCACTCAGAGATATAAAATCATCATGAGTTGCGCATTGCATACCTTGGTCCCTAATACAATTATCATTTAATTATCACACAGCTATGCAACTAAGCAGCATTAACCGTAGAAGATTCGATCTCAACGAGTAATATTACTTAACTACATGTCAAGGGTCAGTATTAGAATCAAGGTCGGCAGATAGCAAGGCGATTAATCACCCGATAGGTCGCACGCGCAGATGCAGGTCGCGCGACACACGAACCGGGGGGGACTAACAGGCCTATTCGGATTTCGAGATAATCACAAGATCTTGAAACGATTTAGAGATCAACTAGATCTACATTAGATATCGACTAGATGTGACTCGGATATCTAAATCATAACTTGTCGAAATCGTTCAAGAGGGCCTCCAGAATCGCGGAAACGTCAAATTTGACATATCTATCTTACAAATATCTTTAAATTATCCGTATCGTAACTTGTTGAAGTCTAGTAGAAATCTAATTCATTTTCCGAATCGAGCCGTTAGGCGCTTATCCTTGGGGAGCTGGGTTTCGGCGTAAGGGACTGTTGCGATATGCGATATGAAGACCATTTATAAAACGTATAGTACCTGACCATTATTATTGGTTTATTAATAAAAGCTGGCGAGAGATTTGTACTGACCTGTCAAAGTCTCATATAAATTACGTTGTGACCTATAAATATTTCATTACCAATAAATAACTTATGCCTATGTAAAACTTTTTATACATTTTGAAATCGTTTCTTGCGATAATACCGTCCATACATGCTTTAGCATTCTTGCAATGCATCTGTTCGAGATTCTAAACTAACTTGTGAAAAGTTGGCTTCTCAGTTGTTTCTCAAGTATTTATAGTATGGCTATAACAAAGTCTTAGTATATAATATCTTCCTATTTTCTTTAGTGGTAACTTTGACAAGTTAAGTTACATTACAGACAGTGTGAGAGCTTACTTGGAATGTATGACGAAATAGAGAGCTATTTATTGTTAGATTCTCTTTCGACACAATGAACATTTAACTGCCTATTTTAAGACCTGTCATCGGCTTCAAATTAAGCACAGAGTCGTAAAGTCGACGTAGAATAGAGATATGTACCTTTATACTTAGTCTTTCTAAATCGAATTATACATGTAGAGGTAGGTACTTTTTCGAAAGGGAGAAGTTCAATAGGTACAAGTGGTACAACCATGTACTCACGGTTGTTTTTGTGATAGGCGGTTGTTGGTACGAGTGTACCTATAGGCACCTGTTAACATTACGTATATAGCTGGACTAGTTAATTTTTGGGACTCGGTTGCCTTTTTGGAAGGTAGAAAATGTCTACCCCCTTTTTACAATAGACGTAGACAACGTTCAATGTAGTCCGTTTAAGTATTTTACAGGACGTATGGTGCTACTTTCCCGCACTAGTGCGGCAATAATCACTTTCCGTGCCTATGTCAAAAATTTAAACAGCTATATGTACTGTAAAACGTTGTACGATACACGTGCGAATAGGTAATTCACAACTCGTGTCGATATAATACACTCCCTTCGGTCGTGTTTTGATTTATCACCACTCGTTGCGAATTTCCTACTTTCTGTACTTGTATCATTAACCTTCAATGTAATAAAAATACGAGTAAGAAATTATCTCAGTATCTGTATAATAAAATAAATTAATGCAAAATTTACAAGTGGCAAATGATACAGGTTTTGTTTCCAGTAGAACAAATATTATATCTCATCTTGTTTTGCAAGTTCGTCCGTATTATCGCTAGCATTTTAATCTCTCGTTAACATAACAGTATGAAGTGAGTTAGGTACTTAGCCAAGGATCATTCCTTATTTAGACAACTTAATGTAAAGCGAGATTTGCTCAAAATTCAGCTTTATCATAGCGGCGCTAGAATGAAATTGGTACCTATAACTAATTTCAACAAAGGATTATAAGAGAGGAGCGAGCGCCATTTGACCAACAAAATTGTTGAGGCAAGTTGCCCGCCACACACGATTACGGTGACGTCACTGAACGTCGGCAACTAGGACGGGTCTCTTTGCCAAAATATTTTACCAACGACCCTCAGCTTGGTGATCTCAAAACATGTATGTTAAGTTTGTACAAAAATGCAAAATTATAACGCATACGGGTTCTCAATATTTATAACCATTAGGTATAACCATTATACCTACAGATTTACATGGTTAATGCACTCACGCGCACGAAATTGATGCGATTATGTACTCGTCGCCGAAATGTTGTAAGTCACATTTATGTACTTTATGGGTCTGAGGCCGCATACGGTATGTTAGTATTCGATTTATATGCAGACACACGTTGCACTATTCACCATTGACAATAAATATTGCTAGAGAGTAATAAATAAAATAAACGATTTGGATTGTTCATTGCGTACATAATTACATTGCTATGGTATAGAGCATTTAGTCATAAGTCATAACATAAGGTATTACTAAATATCTTGGACTAACGCTTACATGATACGTACAGATATTTAATGAACATGTAGGTAGTAATGCTAAATCTGGGATTGGTTATGAAGAACTCTTGAAAGAGACCCTTGCAGTTGGGTATACAATCTCCCATACTACACTTTAACATTGACAATAAGATACCCGACTGAATCTTATAATTATTCCCATTTTTTGTATATATTTACATTTCTACTCGTACAATTCTATCTCTCTAACTATTTTTATATCATTATCTAAAATAATTAATCGTACTTGTACCTACGTGCATACCTCCATAGCCATCAAATGTCCCTACCTATACTACGTGTATGTCGCAGCAAAAGAACAAGTACAATACCACACATTTGCTCGCCCAAGGTTATTTTGTGGTGAATCTATGCGAACCATTGAAGATGCACAAAGTACATACTTACCTACTCTTACCTACTTATTCTCTCGACAACTAACTCTAGAGCTCTACACCGTTCTCGAAATATCTATTTTGCGAGATCTTAAAATAATGGCTATGGTTTTCAAGGTCTAGATGTAATTTGGATATTGCAAAAGGACGGTTGAACAAGTTTAGCGTCGAAAATTCTAAATGTGGGAATTGTTGTTTTTAATTTGTTGCGTGAAGTCTAAGTGCATTCGCAAACTCTGCATCTTAACCTTCTTACGATTTGTCATGCGGATGCTTCTCATATCGTATAAATATCACAGACACCACACCTAGTTCTTTTTCATGTAAATTTACTTTATGAGATAATCATAAAAGACAACGATAAATATTATTTATATAAATATTGAAGTCTTCATATGTATACGAAATCTAAATATCTAACGTAAATAACGAATTTAGTATTTCCTATTAATTCTGAATTACTGATTGATATGGTAACTTAGGTAGTTCCAGCCCAGCGTGAGTCGTGGTCTACACCTCCACGAAGTGATGTTTTTTTATTCACACGAATGAATTTGTTAGACACTGTACCAATTATATATGTTAATGCAGTCAGAGAATAGTGCATTTAAGGAGCTGAACATAAGTTATAGGTAGGTATCTATTGTTTTTAGTAGGTATGTTGCAATCAAACTTTCACGCAAATTTTAGAATTAACAAAAATACATTTACCATTATACATATATAACAACATGAATCTTCCTGCTTTCACGACGCAGAATATAGAGATAAATGGAGTTTAAAGTATTGCTATAAATAATTACAAGAACATCAGATAAAGTGATTACTGATTAATCTAATAAGTCATAAGTTCATAACGCTTCACCGCGGACTTATTGGCATAATACATCTTGGTTCTTATCGCTCTATTCTATTTGGTGTTAAATATGCTTTTGATCTACCAAAATTATCTAACCACGTAAGTGGATTATAATATGGTAATGATCGACAGTTTATTATTGAGCTAAAGAAGTGTGTGATATTGATATTGTTTTGACAATGTGAAACTGGCCCACAGACTCATTAATAAATGTCAAATATTTAATGAGCCAGTTTATAAACTTGAACTTTGTATCGCTTTGCGCTTTACATTGCAGTGAGTATGCGGTTGTTTGCGGCTGTGATTTATGATCCTGTAATTTTTTTTTTTTTATATTGGGGACAACTTACACAGATCAAACCTAGCCCCAAACTAAGCAAAGCTTGTACTATGGGTACTAGGCGACGATATACATACTTGTATAGATAAATACATACTTATATACATAGAAAACAACCATGACTCACATGTAACATGATTGACATGTAACATGTTTAAAATTATTTTTGTAGCCTTTAGATACATCTTGCAGATCCAAATCTGTTATTTTATATAAAGTCGTAATTCTGTTCGTATTTTTCTTGCGCAGTAGTCAACCACGTAACATTTGGTCCGCATTTTCCGCAACTGCTATTTTAGTGGGTAAAAGTATAATTTATTAATCAAAATATTTAATTACTAAATTGTTAATTTTGAAGGGTACTTACGTAATAACGTTACCTACATATTTAAAAAAAACAAAACACCCCAGAAAATTATTCCTTTTCTTAATAGTGAGAAAAGTAGGCATGTTATTCCTGAAACAAAGGAATATTATTAAAAGTAATTAAGTAAGTAAAGAGGTATTTATTATTGTAACTAACTACATACTCGTACCTATGTCATCTTTATTCCTCCGTTCCAGTGAGGGCAGTGAGATATGACCTTAGGTAGGTACGCTTTGGGGACGTGGCATACATAGGAATTTTGCTACTTTATATAATGAACCAAAATACATTTTTTTTAAATAACGCTGCATTCAAATTGGAAGTGGCGTCGTGGGTCGCAGTGTCAGCCGCGATGCACTTGCGCCGCGAAGGTTAATCGCGTTGTTACTAAAAGCCTCCGGCGCATTAAATGCTTTCCGCCCTCAAGGCAATGCGTGATAATATTCTTCCGATGCATTATTGTTTGATTTATTCTTAAAAATGTAGTAAGAAATGTGATTTTCCAGCTCACTGTACAAAAACAATTCAATGAGAACTGACGGATGTTACTTGTAAACAATTTAATGCCCAGCGTGCGCAAGCGCTATTTCTCACCTTTTGGCTAATCGTTACAAATCTTTATTAATTATATGGTAACAACTAGCCATCTTTAGTTTCTTCTGATGTAACCGACATTGCTAAACGTATAATCAGGGTCATAGTTTAATAAATGAGAATGTGGGTACTCTCGCGTTCGCATTAATTGCCTACCTCGGGAGCGACAACCGGATCCCATTTGGAGCAGGCTGACCTCTAGACCCATCGTACGCCCTCATTTATATCGTAAATCACGATTCCTTATCCATTCGATTCATGCAAATCAATATTGGTTCGTGACCTGCCATGTAACCGATGTTATCATTCATGTAATGAACTCCCAGTAACAGGTATAAAAATCTAAACAAATGGTTAGTTCAAGTCACTCTTGACTTCCAATTGACTGGCCGTAGGTACTTATAGAGTTACGATGGCTTAATGGTTAGAAAAAAAACAAAACAAAATGCGGTCATAACTCGAGATGAGCATGATTTGACAAGCGTGCCTTCATTATAGGTACAAGAAGCATTGTTTTGCAATTTTAAAGCACTCGTAATGCGCGTGAAAGCCGTGAAATGCGTTTAATGTCTTAACATCATAGGAATGGTTAAGTAAGTGGTTCATTTTCATTGGTATTTTACCATTAACATTTTGCAACATATGCGCTCACTTTTAAGTAGTGTTTGACAATCATAATTGCATTAGTTCATGTAAACAATAGGTAAACTTGTTGCAAAAAGCTAGGATGTCTAAATCAGCTAGATTGTAATTATGAAAGAATTGTAAACTTACAACAACCAAGAGTCGTGTTTAAGCGTTTTCGTAGAAATTGAATTTGCATTAGATTTATCAGTCATGACCGCGCTGCTATGCGGATGGCATTTGTGTTTATTAAAGTTCATCGAGGCGAATCCTTCGTATTCTGTATGAAAGGTCAAATAAAGGCTGCACTAGCTTTTGTAGATTTTAATATTCTAAAAACCTGATATAACCTGACTGATATGAGTTAATATTTGTAATAAACGACCTTGGTCAATCGAGATGAAGCTATTAAAACTGCATTTAAGCCGTAAGGTTACGTTTGTGTAAATTACTTAATAGTAAGTGATGTCATTACAATATTACATACATATATGTAATTTGTTGTAGTTTTATGTAACTTAATTATTGCCGCCATCGTTATGATATGACTTCCTTATGCCACAGTCTTGGAAACAGATTGATGAACTAAACGAAGATAGATCATCATTTGTTTTATGGCGCAATATATCATATCATCATATTAGATTAGAGTAATTTAATACTGGCATACCTACTCATAAAAACATGCGTGTATTTTTTTCCTAATATGTAGGTAAAGAAGGAAACTAATATCTGCCAAAGCACGCAACGCAATCGTAATTGAAATAATTTTGATAAAATTACAGTCTGACAGCTGCAACTATAGTTTGGTGTATGGGCTATTAACCACTCAGGGACGATTAAAGTTGTCAAAGATCGGACAGTGACGAAATTGACAAGTCCAATTGGTGGGAAACAAAGATGGAATGTCAGGTTGTTCGGCGTCCGTGACCCCACAATATTGGATGTTGTTTTTGAGCTTCCATTAGTATTGGTATGTTCTAACAATTTAATTAATACGATAACAAACTATTTACATAGGTAATGGCTGCTCTTGTATTCAATAAAGCAACATATTAAATTTTAACCTCCTAAGGCCCAGCCATACAAATGAAAAATCCTAAATTTGCCATTGAAATTTGAACTTATAGTGTAGGAAATAGAGTTGATTTTGGAATGGAACGAAACAAAGCAAAAACGACTCTGTTCCAATTAAATAGGATTTAAATTTCATCGAACTGAAGAGGTACTATAGGTAGGACCTTGGGCCTTAGGAGGATAAATATGTCCATTCATAATAATATGATAAATTAAAATGGGCAGGTCACGCGTTGTCAGATTCTGAATGTCTTCCTTATTGAAATAAGGAGCCGACTGCACGACATCATTACATCAATCTTATTTGTAGACCCACAATGGAATGTATTATTACTTGTAATAAATCTATTTTACTATAAGTACAATTGATCTTTGATATTTCTGTGTGTCTTCATAAAAGGTACCTACTCGGAAATTATATTGAAAAGGATGAATGCTTTAGTGTCTATATATGCATTGTTTACAGAATTTATTTGATTGTTAAGTAAATAAAAGAAAACAGTTGAATATTTTTGAAGTATTAGACAACGTAAATCCTATATTTACTTAACACACAATTAAAAAGTTATGTATAAAAAAAAGAATTTATTTATTTACCAGAAAAAAATACATATGGTTTTCTTAACCTATGACTTGTCACGTGGAGTCAGTTGAAACAATTCCAATTTTTAATAATTTAAACATTTTCCTACTCGGAAGTTCTGGCTTTGTACTGCGGCTGTTTGTTTGTGTTTGTTCGCAATAAACTCAAAAACTACTGAACGGATTTTCATGCGGTTTTCACCTATCAATAGAGTGATTCTGAGGAAGGTTTAGGTATATAGTTTGTTAACCCGTGCGAAGCCCGGGCGGGTGTTCAATGCGTGTGGAATTGTGGATAAAACTACAAGCACTTTTTAGCTATACAAATCGGCCAGCTTAATGAAGGAGTACAAAAGTGATTCTCGTGTGAACATTCATGTGTCGTGTCCAAGTCTGTTACGGAAACGTCAGTCAGTGTTCAGGGCAGTTATTCACATTACTTACCGAACACTCGCTTCATTATAAAATTCATAAATGTGATCTTCGCCGATGCAATTATTACAGATCTCGAGTTCATACTTATATTGGTTAGCCTGAGGTAATTAAAATGTAATTGGTGACAAATAAGTGTCGTGTCGTCAGGTTGAACGGATATCCTCGAAGATAAGAAACCGTTTTTAGTACCTATCGCATAAACGTTATCTTACACCTCTATAGTTATGAAATATCCTGAAGTTAAATTTTCTAATCAGATATTATGTAAAGTCTGATATACCTACTATTTATTAAAATTTGGAGTTACAATGAAATTTGGGTTTAAATATTAAGCTGTAAAGCTATAGTAGGGCATCATCAGGTGCTTTTCGGCTTGGGTTGGTAGACTGCTTAGAGTTCACTTGTTTTAACTCGACTATATATATACTTTGTAGATGTATGTATATCGAGCTGCAAAATTGCATATACCCATTATGAATTGACTTTATGCATCAGACAGTCACCAGTAGGTACCTACGAATATAAATAAAATACACGAAATGTCTGCATTGAACAACATATAGGTTTATAATTTATGATGTTCTTACCTAAGTCCGTGTTGACCACAAAGCTACGACGCGCTCGGAATACTTGATGCTGATGTTGAATATATTGAAGTTACTTTATGGAGCGAGCGGCTCTGTAATGTTAAGCCACGGCTCTTAAGAAAGTGAGAATAAATGTTATATTACCTATCGTAATACTTTATAGAACAAAAAGGCATCTAATTAAGGTTGTTTTTCTGATTGTTGTTATTGGACAAGGAAACCACAAAATAAGTTTGAACATTAACTAATATCTGGACGGCTTCGTCGGTTACGTAAACTCCGTAATATTGACATTCTAGTCCACTCGGAAATGAGGTTGTGACTCTTGACATTGTCAGCCATTTTTCTTTAGATTTAATGATCATTATCTTTGATTTTTAACCCGGCGTTAATGTGTTTGATGTAAGCCTAATAACACTTCGTTTGGTCACATAAGCTTGTTTTTAGTTATGGATAATTATACAAACTGCGCAATTAATTATGTTGATTGAATGACTGTCATTTTACACAGATGAATCTACCACTTGAAACTACATAACATAACATTTGAAATTGCGTATCTGCATTGTACTTTATAAGAAAGCTAAAGAATTTTGGGTTTTATGGTGTTGACAAATTGATTGCTCTCGTTAAAGTCAGTACGGATTGCTATTGATGGGTGTTATAATTCCAACAGCAGCAGTTAAGAACGCGTCAGTAAAAGTGAACTGTTATGAGTTTGATGACCATCAATCGCACGATAACTTCGCAATTTTATGATCGTTCCTTTGTAGTTAGCTTTCATCACTTTTACCTTTACGACTAGTAATCGGGCAATACGTTACATATGCGTATCAAAGTAAAGTCGCAGTTAAGATTTTATAGGTTTGATTTATTTATAAGCACGCAAGATAATATTTTGGTAAAATGTATAGCCTCAAATAACTCGTTAATATCACTTTTTAAATAAGTTAGAATAAATCGTGAATTTACTTTGCGAGATTATTAAATACTTCAGTGCATTTTGCAATGTAGGGGAGCCCAAGAGGGGATTTCGGGATCTACTCGAGCACGGCAGATTAATATACAGGGGGATACCTTGTACCCAGCCCATCAGATTAGTAAAAAAAAAAATATCATCTGAAATTCTCGAGCGCGTCAGATTAGTAGGATGAGTTAGTTACATGCTAAAACGTGTATATTCCACTAATCTGACAATTTGAGAGTTACGTAAAGAAGGGGGAGGGCTACAAAGTTGTAAAAAAAAAACGTCATCTCGACATTCTCGAACGTGGCTAATTTTTTTTTATTTTGAAGGGAATAATTCAAGGAGTCCAAAAAATATATAATCTGACGATTTCCACAAGCCGAAGTAACAAAAATGCATCGATAAAGTTGAATGCGTGCAGCTACGTGATGCCTATATTCCCCTCTCCGCGTTTCAATTCCTCTCTCACTCTTTCTCTATCTATTACTCTCTCACTCCGTCCCCACTCTGGACTGGACCAGAGTTGCCAGATGGGTACGCAATAGTACGCATTGCGTACTATTTTATCGTATTGCGTACTCGCGTACTCATCCGGCGATTTGCGTACTACATATTTTTATATTTTATCACCTGACAGCCTGTTACTCCACTTGAATAGAATAAATATTTTTCATTTCTCATGCTCTGAAAGAGGGTCATTGTTCGCACCCAAAAAATGTTTACTACTATACATACTTCTATAGATTATCTGTGCCTATCAAGGCCCCCAACGTTGTCTGTTCTCATTGATGGCGCAGCAACTAGTATCACGTATCTCTCCTCGTTTTTTTAAAAATGTCAGTTGTCATAAAAAGACAACCATAATGTTGACAAGATGAACTTCAAATCAAGGTGTTGCCGTTTTTGGTGGTTTCTAGCTGTGTATGCGGTGTATGTGTGCGTAAAAACGTGTATGTGTGCAGTTTTAAGGAAGTGAAAAGTAGATTTTAATCATGTTATATTTCGATAAATGCTTGACGCGCGATTATACTTGGTCAAGCAAATCTTGTCAATAGAAAAAGGCGCGAATTGCAAATTTTCTATGAGACGATAACTAGGATGAAATCGAGCCAGAGGAGGAAGATGATTCTACAGATGAAGATGATAATTAAAAAAAAAATACTTAAACAAAAATATTTTTTTATAATTATGTTCTTATAAATACAAGTATTCTACATAAAAAACATACACTTTTTTATTTGCATGCTATTTCCTGAGCTTTTCAATTAATTAAATTCAATGATTTATAAAAATAAATTTTTTAATTGTCAGTTTACGCAAATCCCTCCAGATAATCGTCAGATTATGAGACAGCACGTCTAGGGCATAAAGATGAACCATATATATCTTAATCTGACGCGCTTGAGTATTTCAAAATGGCGATCTTTTTGCACATTCTAATAATGGCCGCGAGTTTGCGTCTCATCCAAATGATATAAGAGCATTTTTTAGGTTCATTAAACATCTCCTTAGAATATCTGATGCGCTCGATAATTTTTTTTTTCTTCAACATCAACCCTTATGTACGACCACCCCATCATGGAAACAATCAGATTAACATACGTACATTTTTAAAAATACGTAGGACATGGATGATATCAATATCTGACGCGCTCGAGTATGTCCATGCAACAGTTTTTTTTTTACATTTTTGAAAATCTATAGCCACTCCCCCCACCGATGAAAAGGTATATATTATATGACATTTTTTTCTAATTATCATCTAAGCTTTGCAACCCAATAGGTCTCTATGACGCTCGAGTAAATCCCGATTTAGCATCGTGGGCTCCCCTACCACTGGTAGTAGCGATATCTACGTGTACTATATAATGACGACTACATTTGTGAAGTTTATATAATTATTATGCTTATGCAAAGCATACGATTCTTAGGAAAGGACAGAGCCTTTTTTTTACGTTGTATAAATGCCTTTACGCATACGGATATGACGGACTACGGGACAATTTTTATTTTTGCTTTAACTAAGATAGGAGATAGGTACCTTCTTTTTCTATTGCATGGACGCCCCGGGGGACAAAAAGTTTGCCATTTGCTCTATAAGAGTTGTTTGTAGGTAGGCGCCCCTTCTACCGGCTAAATACCTATTTAGCCGGTACCCTTAACTTCTAGCCGCCCGGAGACCTATGCAAAGGTCTGCCTTTCCATTCTAATTTGAATCTTTATTTTGAAAAATCTAAATTGCATTGGCCTTGGCAACTTTTGATATCTGGGCAGCTAGATATCAAAGGAGTTTATTCAAACGGCCTTCTCACCCGAGCTTCGCCAAAGTAAGCAAGCTTTTTGATTAGACGTCTGTATGATTGTTCGTATGACACTGTAACCTCGTCTTCAGCCTTATGCCTTTAAAGCTGATGCGACCTCAAATGCAACGCGTAGGCCCGTTGGTTTAAAAATAGGCAATGGATCTAATGAGGCTATTCATTACTGTAATGTTTATTTAACAGCTGTGATGATCATTAAAAGGTGGATGTGCGTAGCTTCCTACACCGCTTTGTTATTAACATTATGAGCACGCTAATGCTCAATACCAGATAGTCAAGTCTGTGACGTTATGAGGTATATAAATAGAAAATCGGTTATTAGAACCCTTTGCCGGATTAATAAATGAAGAGAAGTAGAAAATATTCTTAAAATTTAAGGTGAACCTAATTAATCTAATGAGTTTGAAAAAAAATCGACTTGTATTTATTCGCTCACTCAATTATTTACTAGTCAATCCAATATTTTTACTTCCGACATGTAATTCTTTTTATTTTTGTCTCCAGATATAACCACTTATGTAACACCCACATTAGTTATTCGATCAAATGCTGATTTATAACTATAATAGCGTTAATTTTGTCATAATAAATGTATTTACATGATCTGGTAGCGATTTTTCACTGTAATAAAACTTTCCAGATGGTTTGAATATGTTATAGTCATAATGATTGATTCATTTTATTTTAATAGGTAACGTTAGTATGATAAATAGCTTTATAACGTTTTGAGAAATTGATTATTATTAAGAAAGAAATTTTTTATCATGAATTCATGAATAAATTTATGATACAACATGAGATTACTTCGATATAATTAATTTTATATTATAACGACTTTAAATGCAGAGTATTTAAAGTCGAATTGTTTTATTTTATGTAGTAAAGCAATTACATTTACTTTAAAATCTTAAAACAACATTTAAATACAAAGAAAGAAATAAACGAACGGAATAAAACTTAAAAACCTACAGATAAAAAAATATATGAAAATACGCATTTGATTGTTCGATTCGGGGCGCGGCAGAAGGTTAGTTACGTAAACCAGTTAAATAATAATAATACGTAAATAATGGAGTGAAATATTTACGATAACCGTAAAGTTTTACGATACGATGCAATCACAGATCACTTAGGTAGATGAAGCATAGGTATAATTATAAAAGTACTCGCGGTCATATTAGTTAACTATCCGTAAATCGTAAATTCTAGGGATAAAATTAATTGTTGTAATATAAAATAGTGTGAAATGTAACTAAGACTAGAGGTCTGCGGCGTAGTATTTCGCACCCTAATGGCCCCAATAAGCCTTACCTACAATTTAGCCAAAGCAATCGAAAACCCGACGGCGGCGAGACGAGCTTTGGCTTAGAGTAACCAACACGTAATAGCAGGTTATGAATTTTATCTGACTTGTTATGGATATGATCTATCTCTTGACAGCTGATAAATCATATCCATAACAAACTCATATTTAAAAGCCTGGAAATCTGGACTAGACGCTAAAGAAACAGATGTTGTACTTAATAGGTTGTCCAAGCATGAGTTTATTTGTAAAATTGAACACAAAATAATTGATATAATTAATAATAAACTAAACCAACACTTGAACCGTAAACATGCATCACTACTAGGTCAATAAAATTTGATTCAAAATAAGCATTTTGAGAAATTAATTCTGATTTCTTCAAAAAAATCTAATTAGATTGGCCTATAAGCTAATACAGTAAATAGAAAATGCGGTTTAAGCTAGAATGCGCTCGTTCACGTCATGACTATACCTTATAAAACAAAGTCCCCCGTCACGTATGTCTGTTTGTGTGTGTGTCTGTTTGTTCGCGATAAACTCAAAAAACTGAACGTATTTTCATGCGGTTTCACTTATCAATAGGGTGATTCTTGAGGAAGGTTTAGGTGTATAATTTATTAATTTGTTAACCCGTGCCAAGCCGGGGCGGGTCGCTAGTTGTCCATAATACATAGTCTACGTGAGGTAGTCATTATCCGTCCGATGAAGCGAGTGTCGCAACGGGCGGCGGCGCGGCGCGTTGATGTCTTTTGTGAGCGCGCGGAAGATTGACGAGCGGGCTTGTTTGCGTTGAGAGCTCACGGGCTATTCTTTAGTAGTTTACAGCCGTATTCGAACAATGAGATACGTCAAATACTAGATATTGAAACGATATGGCAAAATTGACGTTTCTTCAAACAAAAACGTCAATTTTGCCACTTGTTTGACACTGACATATCCAATCCATATCGTTTCAATATCTAGTATTTGACGTATCTCATTGTTCGAATACGGCTGTTAGTCTATCTATAGGTACTAACCAATATAATATGTATTTTGTGAAGCTATCAATTATATATGCATAGGGTTTTTCACGTGAATTATAAGTTTTATGTTAATATGTGATTTCTTCATAAATAAGGTATTTTTGGTCTTGAAATAGAACTGAGGACCGGAAGTAAAGACATTATCGAACTGTCATTTTAGTATCTGGAAATTTAAAACAATCTTATTTCGCTATCGCTTGTGATTTAGACTCCCTCTCAAATCACACATTTAGTAGCTCAGCAGGGCACACAAAGTGTTATGCCTCTATTCGGTTAGATAACAACAATAAACGACAATAAGTAAACATTCACTGTTTGATATAAGTAATAACAATTGTATAGTTAACAATTATTGTTTTTTGTGTGTGAATTTATTGAAATAATTTTTATGAGTGAAGGCAGTGAGAAAAAGGGAATTTGTTTGTTTTAGTAAGTAACTTTTGATAAATTATTTCAATACATTATTTTTTATTTGTAACTGAATTGTTTTATATCTGGCCCTTGCTGTCGGTTAATAATTATTTATATATATTTACTAAAATTGTATCAAATATTAGTTTTATGTTTAGTTTATGTGTTATTTTAATTATGAAATAAATTTGTCTTTAAATAAAAAATATTAGTAATATAGTTGACCTATTGTGAAAAATGGTCATTTGCCTATATAAAGAAATTCAAAGTTGATAGAACTGAGACAATGGCTGCAACAGATCGCGCTTTATCACTGTAGCGCATTGTACCGTCAGCAGCAGAAGTTGCAAAGCGGGCGAGATGTTCAAAATTACCTTGACACGCTCTTATTCTCTTAACAATAAAGTCGCGTCAAGATCATTTTGAACACCTCGCCCGCTTAGCAACTTTTGCTGCTGACTGTACGTTGCCTATCTCTGTTTTAAACCGTATTGTTTCCTTTGGTGTGCGAAGCAGAGTATTTGTATATGGTAGTCTAATATTGTTTGAGCATCTTTCCTTAAAAGGGCCTAGAACAGTTGTCGCTGGTGCCGGCGCGTGCGGCTTATGGCGCTCAAGTTGCTCAATGCGTGCACTTGTTGCTCAACGTTTTGTTTTCGAATACTCTAAGGTCTACAGCTTTGTGGACCAGTAGGGCTAATATGGTCGGCTCTTTATCGTTTGCCGCCATGCCTGTCACGTTCTAACAAATACGTAAGTGCGAAAGTGACGCATGGCATGACAGGTGATAAAAACGCGACCATGATACCGCTGCAGGGTCTAGTTAATGCGACAAATAACTTTATTTATATTCTATGTAAATTTTACAATGTGACCTACATGATTGTGAGATAACGTTCTTTTCCGACTCTATAACGTTTTCGTAACTGAGAGGAAGATTTTGTAAGACATACTATAAATATCCACCAAATTTTATCTAATTCTGACGAAAAAAAAACAACAATATAATGTAATATAAATCGGCTTAAAATCCATTCCTCTAATTTAGATGTCAGCAAATCGCAACTCAAGCATGCGGCTTTTTTAGTCTCCCAAAAAATTATTAAACTACAACCAATATTTTCCTGCATACCCGTTACTCCTTAATTTCCCGAAGAAACACGATGTATAGGTACTGTAAATTTCGGCCCTTAGATTTTTTTATGGTAGTTACAATTATATACATATAGAAATGTTTACATAAATAACAGCATCAAAATATATTGTTACTACTTACACAAAAAAGGGGGGCTTTCGAGACAAGAAAATTTGATTTAAAATATTGGGCAAAATTTTTTTCTTTATGACTTAAGTTCAGTTATTTTTTGAATTACTCAATGAGTTCGGCTATTTTTTTTCGGTTTACTTTGAGTTTTTGTGTTCACGGTACTAACTTATCTGCTAAAGTTACTCAGAATCAAATATTTTCTCAAAGACTAAGTTCACGGCACCTCAAGCCACCTTCCCTTTGTCAAGAACCTCCGCATTTCACGATTTTTTAGTCACGCTTTTAATAAGCACCGTGACACTGAATAGTTATCAATAAATACTGCAAAAGATCATCCACGCCTCTCTTAGAGTTCTCTTTGAAAATGTTTAGTGAAACCATTATTAATCGAACGAGCGAGCGAAGCGAACGAAGTTCTGACATTCAACTTTGAACACGCGGCTGGCTAGCGGCACGTCCCGGCATTTCGATGTTTTAAGCTGAACTGTCAGAAGATAGTTTGATACTCAATAACTAAAGTAAATTTGTTCTAATTTAAATGAAATTGGGTAAAGATGTAAGGTGTATTCGGGTATTACCGAATGTCGGATAATTCCGAAATTCAGATGAAAATCACCCTTAATTCCATCATAATAAAAGTCTCTTTCGGAATTATCCGACAGTTTTCGACATTCGGAATTACCCGAGTAAACCTTAGTCGAGGGCATTATATTTTGGTTATTAAATTATGAGCAGGCTCGATCAAGAGGTTATTGACCTAGAAAAGCTTAGAAGGCCAATAAGCTGTTTGTGAGGGGGCTTGCTATTCTGGTCATTTTATTTGCAAGAAAGTATGGTCGGGTTTGGTATCAAATGAAAGTGCTCGGCTTACACTTTTATAATATCGTTTTTAAATTTACAATTTTGAAATAATTAGCAAGATAAAAATAAACATAATATAGGTATTTGACATTTGACAGGAAATATTTCGGCTTACCACAGATACAGTTTATTTTAATCTATATGGTGACTTAAATCTATCAGTTACGGGCTCCACAGACCTTGCAATAAATCCACGCGATTTTTGATCCAATGCCGCCTATAGTGCGACGTAAAAAAGTAGAAATTAAATAAAATGGAATTCAAAAATGTCTATACAAAATTGTTGCCATGTGTAACGGCTTTTCGCTCAATCGCTCTATATAATTTTTGCCAAAACGCGAGTTCTCAGTTCGGGGCGAACTACTAGTTATTTATTTCTTGTTACAGGTATGTTATCATCGTTTTGGTTAAAAAGGGAGATGTAGTTTGATTTGTTGGTATTGGTAAGTATCTTTGACAGTACATACCGGCTGCATACCAACTGCAAAGTACATGGGAACTGCAGTCTGCGCAGTAACGTCGAAGTGCAGTCGCGATACAAGTTATTATTGGAGTTAATATAAATAAATAATAAATTAATATTTTTACTATGTTTAATAATTCAATACCTACCTACATTGGACATACAGGTACAGTCACCTGCATTAATATGTTACTCTTCGAAGGCCGCAAAAATATGTGACACGCTCTTATGGCTCTACAAATAAGATCGTGTCAGATATTTTTGCTGCCTTCGTTGTGTAACATATTATTGCAGGTGATTGTACAGGTGACCAAAAAAAGACGTCGACAATTTTTTACCTGCAGCATTTTGTTGATAATTTTACCAATTGTGCGTTTGTATCAGTGATATAAAGGAGAACATTTTGAAGATATTACGTTTCGTTTTAGTGAAATACTAGTATTTTTAAATTACATTTTGTAAAAGACCTGTAAAGAAGTATTTTTGGCCCAACCTGTACTTTTGGGGAGATAACTACGGAACCCTGTGTGTAGCTAACGCACAACCGGTATGTATTGAATAGGCAATCAAACTTATTTGTTTGAGAACACACTTGACCCGCTATACGTTCTTGCACATTTGGTGTTCACTTGCTCACGCTCAGTGACAAATGCAATGTAATATCTATTCTGTTTATTGTTATTCTGAAACAGCCCAATGGTAAACACTATTGTGCTATTCATTACAAATGATCGAATGCACTTGTAGTAACAGAAGCAAAAAGTGCTTAAAGGACTACTGGGTGTTTGTG
This sequence comes from Cydia splendana, assembly GCF_910591565.1. Classification (NCBI taxonomy): domain Eukaryota; kingdom Metazoa; phylum Arthropoda; class Insecta; order Lepidoptera; family Tortricidae; genus Cydia; species Cydia splendana. The sequence continues at coordinate 7,709,895 of NC_085963.1, forward strand.
TTTCCTGTAACAGGAGCCATAATTTAAACAGTGGGCTGTACTCCTCAAACTGGCCAACATTTGTTCAGCAACTTTTAAAAATAAGTTTTGTTTTGATTTTTATAACACTTTAAAGTTTATTCTAAGACGCAATGTATTGCAAATTTTGTTATGTTTAAAGCGTGACAAGCAACGTCAAGTCAAACACACTGATGTTAGCGTACATTGAAGGCAATATGTATTTATTTTGTATGAAAAAGAGGAAGGAAAGGTTGAACAGAAGTTTTATAGTTTGAGGAGTATAATATCTGTTTATTTAATTGCTCGTGTTACAGGCAGCACCCGGTATAATATACACATAAAAAAGTGCTGGAATGACCTATAAATATAGTATAAGTTGTGTGTATAAAAAACCTATAAGTAAGAAATGTGTCAATTTGATTATCATCATCTAAAATATTTGACATAACATTGGCATTAACTTTAGCCCTGCGGCCGGGGCCCTGTAAATATTGAGCTGAAAATTAAACTTTTATTTAGTCCTATAGATAGACGAACAAATAAGAAACACCTTCTCGAGGCTCCTTTCGGTGCTAGCATTGAGGACTTAGAGCTCGTGTCCATTGCACATTATGCAACCAGTACACAATTGTGACGTTTTCAATCAAAATGTACCACATTGTCGGTTGTCGACAAGGTTGATTTCAAATTAAAGCCATATAATGGAAATAGCGCCTTATTGATAACCGACAATAACCCTTTTGATTGAGAATGGCACAATTATACTTATAGCCCTACACTTACATTATGCACTCTTTTTTGCCACTTGATAGACATAAACGGAACACAGCGCCCTAGTACCCGCGGGTAGCCATTAACTCGACTGCTTTCTTGCTTGATCTGTTGCCACATATTATTAGCCAAATTGGTTAAGAAACTTTTAATTGAGATTTTTTTGTTCTATTTTTAATCATGATTGAAAATTCATATCTATAACTTACCTACTAAGGTACAGTCGAGGACATAAATATGTATACATTTTTTCACCTTATTTCAATGGGTTAAGGTGAAGAAATGTATACATATTTATGTCCTCGACTGTACATACAACCGTAAGTAACTTATGACGTATCTATATGATAACCAAACTAGGTATGCGTAAAAACGCATGAAGATATATGTAGTATTTTTTTAAATTTGTGTTCGCATATATGCGAACAAAAGTAGCATTACTACTTTGTAGAATGCTACTTTTTAATGGCTTCCGCAATTCTAAAAATTTTAAACGATCGTTTTAAGGAAACAATTTCTCTGGCGTGCAGCGTTCTATTCATCAGATTAAGCAATTACCTACTGACAAGACTATCGCTCCTGCATTCGCATGGGTCATTAATTTGCTTATTACAATAAAACGTGATCGCAGCCGGGTCGCAATGGACACTTCTTACACTCCCGTGCGTGAGAAGTGGAACACGTCTTACAACGAAATAATCTTGTCTATTTAAATCGCGAGCCAGTCACAGCTAATTTACCTTTACCTACCTATACGTGTTTTATATAAACTGTTTTAAACTAGATTAGTTATTCTACCTACTGGAATCAGATCAAATCTGTAAAGCGAAACTAAAATTTTATTGGAATGTCTATATGTTAGATCTTTTCAATGGTTCTGATTGCCAGAGCTATTGGAAATAATAGTCGATAAAATAGGTTATTTGATAGTTATGCGGCTCGATACGTCCGCGGGCAATTCTCAGGCTAGAGAAGCTTGCATTAAGCCATTTAAAGCTACGCAATCTATAACATCCTATTGAATCTTTTGTGCGTTACCGTCTAATTTACCTAGTTCGTATCTTTAGGCGGCTACGAACAGCTATGTGTTAACTATACATTTATACAGTATGTATATAAATTGGCAGTTAAACACAGGTTAAGCAGAGACGCGAAAGGTTAAAGCGAACTCGTTGCTCAACCGATCGCATCAAGGATCACCGAGGCTCTTTGCATTTCGCGTCACAATTCTCGCGTCGTCTATTGTTTTGTTAACGCTTTAATTCGAGCACACGAGATAATAATAGTCGAAATTATCTAGTATCTTCTGGATTAGATTGCGTAAAGGCTATAGTCGTAGTTTCCACGGTTTCTTGACAATGCGTGGTGCAACGGTGGTGCGCCTCAGTCGCGGCGCCGGCGCACGCGTGTACTGTCAACTCATGCGATTAATACTGCACTAGTGATGATCGCCGAAAATTGTGACAACACTGTGAATTATTAGTGTGTGATTGTGGAAGTTCAACTGACGAATGTAGATTGTTTGGTCACGCTACCAAATAATTCAAGTGCGGGTTGTTGTTTGCGATTTGTGATTCAAATTTTTAGCTACCTATACCTACTGCATGGACTTAACTAAGCTATCGACAGGTTTTGTCTAAAAAAATTAACACTTCCCTAACTGGGCTCACAAATAAATATTACGAATACTGCCTATACTGAAAGTTACATATTCAGGGGTATAAACGAAAATTTACTACTACGGGAACTTTAACTCTTTCATATGTATAGGACGTAAAGTATATCACTTGCATATGACTGCATATGACACAACTTTATGTTCCTGATTCCTTACACGGCTTAATGACAAGCGTTTGCATAATATGCATATAGCCCTTAAGCCGTTTTAATTCCACGTAGCATAAAGTATTACTGACAGAGCATACATTCAGTATATGGTCAGCCTCATAATCAGCTGATCAATATTGCATCGCTTTTACAAATATGTCGCATTCGAAACTGCCGCATTGTAACATTACTGCGAAAAAGCAAAGTTATGTTACTGGGTGTCGTTTATTTTGAAATTCGCCAAATAAGACGAGATTATCGCTAAATGTGGTTTTAAGCGGGAACGTTTTGGGACAATGAGTATACCTACTGCTAATGTAATGATCTTACTCAATGGCTCCACGAAAATGCTATGTCTTAAGTAATGTCTCTGTGTGGACATCTGTCAGGGATGCACCGAGGGCAGGCGGAGGACGTGTTTATTTTGTAGCCAGCGAAGTTATTTTGGCGGAAACATCAGTGTTGGTAACTTTGAAAATCAATGGTTATTTTTGATGTTAATAAGAACTTAGCTCTGTAGTTGAAAAGGTTCTTACTAGATAATTTTCACTCATAGTTTTTTCATGTTCGTAAATTTTTTTATTGACAAATTTACGACTACGACGACTACTATTGACGATTTGATGTTTACTGTGAAAAAACCCTTTGAAAAAAAAACCCAACAACCATTAAGCGTATGCCATTATGAAACTCGTATAGAAATACGACTCTCAGATTAAGCACAGTAGCAAAAATGTGCTAGGTACACATTAAAAATATGGTCGCATAATTGCCCAGTTATAAGTACAGTATCACCCATCTAATTAAGCCTATGCCGTTAGAAGAAACGTATCGCTGCGCCTGACCGTCACAGCACGTAATTGTATTGACCGCTAATCGCCTGTTAATGAACGTTACGTGTAGCAGGCGCAGTTTCTCCTTAAATTGCACTGCCCAGCCATTTAGCCCTAATAAAAAAAGACTTATTTTAATACAAACGTCACAGTACTTAAGTCCTTTCGCGACGGAAGACGGCATTGCTAACGGAATGCTAATAATAGCCGTGTCACAGTTCAATGCTCCAATAATTCCAGAATGCCAATCAGTAAATTGCTAGGCAGATTCTTTGTAATGTATGGTACTCCTCAGTGGGCACGGAGTACTCGCCGATTAAATGTAATAAAAACAGTGTTCTATTTTTATATGATGGTGGTTTCACCTAGTGACAAAATGCTTAGAATTTCGATACCTACTATAATATGATAAACCTAATAATGGTGGAATGTTTGACTATAAATGGGGTTATATCCAAGATGAATAATTGTTTTTAACTAATTTTATTCCGTCCTTACACAGTACGGCCTAATTTCCCTAATCAATTTCAAAAGTATAGTCCCATCTGGAAGAAAGCATGAAACTTTGCATGCATGTTAAGCTACAATAGCTAAATGCTACATGCAGTTTCATGGCGACGGATGGAAGACGCATAATTCGAAAACTAAGTGATAGCAACATGCTTTAAGACAACTATTGTAGAATATTACTTTACTAAGGATATATTGTCCATTGGCAGTTTTGTTGTAACCAGCCGTTTTCTAATAACAACAAGAAACTGCAAAATGGGACACTAAAAGGGAAAAAGCAGTGCTTATGCATGCTACATGCATGCTCCAAGTTTCTTCTAGTTTGGACTGTACTTGGACCTTACAAGTTCGACTAACAGGTAACAGTATTTTTTAGCAATTAAGTTTGTCTTGACGGGTAAGAAGAATAGAAAAAAAATTTTAGTACCTACAATTCCTCTTGTCTAATCGAAATATGTAAATTTGATCACATATTTCGTACAACGAATACTAAACACTTGCAATTGCATATCGGCATTCAACCAAAACAATCAAGCAATTATTTATTCAAACATCACAAACAAACAACAGTATCCTACCTATCATAAAGTAAACAAATGAACAATATAAAACACAAAACAAATGCACAACGACGCACGTAACAATTTATACTTTACTATTAAACGATCCATAACATTAACAAATTCTCGAAACTGGTCCTGTGTGCTTTAACAGTTAAATTTACTAGTGATTCACAAAGAAAACACTTAACTTTGGGAACCATAAAAGACAAAAGATAACCTAAATATATGTACGTATATGACTAAACTCACTCGCGAATTGCCTCATGTGATATATATAATAAGGATCTAAGGGCCACTTGCGCCATCCAGGTAGAGCAACTAACTCGGGGTTAACCGGTTAAACCTGGAGTTACCAGTACAATTTGACCCTGTGTTAACGGGTAACTTCGAGTTAGTGGCTAACCCGGGATGGTGCAAGTGGCCCTAAGTAGGTATACTTGGCAAAGTTTCCATTTCAGTACCTAAAAGTGAAAACCGCTAAAGGGGCCCACTGATTACCAGTTCGCCGGACGATATCAGCCTGTCAGTTAAACGCAAAATTTGACATCTCCGAACAACTGACTGAACTGATAATCTGTGGGCCCCGTATTTTAACGTCTCGTAGTCTGAAATATCTGCACTAGCTGTAGCACCGTGGATCGCGTGTGGTTATTGTAAATTAATGAGCAATGAGCATCGCGGCAGGCGCTGGGTTGTGACGGTGTTACTGTATACACACTATACACAGACCGCTAGGCTTCCGACTGAGCGAAAACAAATTATCTTTCCTCCTGTTGGCTTACCCGAAGATTGAGTTAGAACTGAGTGAGTTAGTTAATTTCTATCTGTTTTCACCATTTTATTGGGTGCCCCTTAATTCGCCTAATATTAATTGTCATAATATGAATTCGCATAATACAGATTTGCCATAAAATATTTGTTCATAACATTGAGGAGGCATCATAATAAAAGAGCATAGCACTTATTGCGCATAATAATGACTCCGCATAATTGAAATATGCATAACATTATTAACTATAACTTTAACTGTCACAAAATGAATTAGCATAATTTTATCAAGCGAGCGTATTAGATGGATCAGGGCAAAACCAACTCGGTTAGGTTAGGTTAGGATGTTAGGTTTTTTTTTCTAACAGCTCGATAATAGATATATTCACATCCTAATTAACTCCTCAGATCGAATTAAATAAATGAAATAATATATACAATCAAAATTACATTTGTCAGTACCTCTATAACTGGTAAATTGAACGCAAACCTACGTATAAATCGGTACGATGAAAATAACATCCAAACTAAATTTAAATTGGCTGCAATTGCTTCCAAATACCACTTTTTGGTGACGTAACAATCTATTTTCTTCCTTTTATATTTATACCATTGAATAATTATGCAAAGTAACGTTATGCTTAGTATCCTAAGTCATCGTTATGACAATTTACGTTATGCGCATTAACATTATGCGTACTCAGTTATGCGGAATAATGTTATGCGTTTTAAAAGTTATGCATAATATATGTTATGCCAATTTGAATTAGGAGTATTACGTTATGCGAATTAATATGGAACCCATTTTATTGATGTTACTAGTACAAAATAATGTTATATTTTATTTACGGAATAAATTGGAAAACTTCACGGACGTTTATATAATTTCAAACCTAAATTAAAAATATTCCCGTTTGTAAATATTTTCAGAAGTATAGGTAAATGGGTCCATATTGGCTCATATACAATTTGTTATTCGAATATTTCTAATAATACCGCTTTGTAGTCATAATCATCATTTCTCCGAAAATTGTTACTCATATATTTTTTTAATAGTTTTTTGTACTACTACCTACATTATTCATAACGATACATATTCCTTTTTTTTTTACTCATAATGTTATCACTGAGAATGTATCTGTGCCCATAATGTTATTTGTAAGAATGTCTTTATTTATAAACTTATATCATACAATCAATTTACAGAGCGAAACGTAAATTACCTACCAATACTTTTTCACTGTCGGTGTACCAATAATGTTCAACTCGATATCTCCAAGTACTGTACGAACTGCGTACTTATACTTTATGGGTTGTTAAAAAAAATAACCTCGAAGACTAAGGCGGGAGCATTTGCTCTCGCTACGCTCGCTCACTGTGAGGGTCACAGGATTTCGGTTCTGAGGGGGTCGCAGTTCTAACCTAACCTAACCCACCTCTCTGGCAGCATTGCTGTTCTGTAAGGGTCGCAGTTCTAATGTAACCTAACCCACCTTTCTGGCAGCATTTCAGTTCTGTGAGGGTCGCAGTTCTAACCTAACCTAACCCACCTTTCTGGCAGCATTTCGGTTCTGTGAGGATCGCAGTTCTAACCTAACCTAACCCACCTTTCTGGCAGCATTTCGGTTCTGTGAGGGTCGCAGTTCTAACCTAACCTAACCCACCTTTTTGGCAGCATTTCGGTTCTGTGAGGGTCGCAGTTCTAACCTAACCTAACACACCTTTCTGGCAGGATTTTAACCTGACTTGACCTACTTTTCTGATTATTTTTGTCTTTTTTTTTCATATTTAGAATTTACTATTGCAGGTATGCACTATAAATAAAATCAAATATATATGTCGAAATCGATATGTCGAGTAATAATATATGCATACATTTTAGTAATAGAGATATTTATGTAGAATGACATTATGAATATAATAAATTCGAAGTTCCAATGAGTATTGTTTAAAATGAAAATGTATAATGATCATTAGGATGTAAAATTGTATGAGATACATTTTCGGAGTTTCAATAATCGAATTTGCAATTTTATATGAACTTTGGCGCACCCATAGGTAAATACCTAGTCAATTAATCATATACTTAGTACATATAGGTACGTGTATATAAGAATTTGCAACTGTATTTCTTTTTTTTCGGCAACAAATGGCTAAACAATATTTTAACACATCTTTTGCATATTTCACGATTTTTATAATAGACAGCCATTATATTGAAATTCCGTAATTGGCCGCAACAAGTGTGAAGGCACTTTGTGCCGGTGATTATTTGACTTTGAACTCAAAATAATAAATGAATTCGAAGGCTCAAGGTAAGGCTCAAATGCCAAAAGATAAAATAACAACAGGGACGATCCGCACATAATGTCGGGGTTCGAGGCGCAGCGCATTGTTATGAACCTAATAATGACTTACGAAATACCTGCCTACACATAGATCAAGGACTAGGTTTGTTATTACGATCATACAATAATGCGTACCTACCATCTAGCGATTAGGGAATTCATGCTATTGTATGCCTTAATTTAATACAATTAAATTTGTGAGCTATTCTTTGTAAGATTACACGTATTAGAAACAAAATCAATGATTTCAGCTTGACATTGATAGCTAGTGATGAAATGAAACGGAGTAATTTGTTGGTTCACAAAGCTTATTATTTAAAGAAATGGTAGCGCCCGTAATGCTTCCTGCGTGCGCTTCTCTGATGGACCGATTATTTCAACACAAGCAAAAAGGTTAAGCCATGGAGTCCATCGGCTACCATAGAAGTTTAAGCGTTCTATAATGCTCCTGAGAAAATTTGTATTGCATCAGACTCCCGTCGATGTAAACCATTAAGTAAACGTAACTTTAATATCGATGGTATCTTTGTAGAGTCAAAACATCTTTAGGGTCGCTGAACAAAAATTTTAATTATGGACTTCAGACAATATATTGTTACTCAGAGTTAAATGCGTTGTGTAATTAGATAAATATGAGAGGACTCGTTTCACAATAGTTACAGTGCAGTTGGCACTGGAAAAAGTAATTGAAACCTCAAATTGGCCTAGTGAGCGTCGTGACTTGAGTTTACCAAAATTCGTTTTTTGTCAATGAGTAATGAAGATGTATCCAAATAATGCGAATTAAAAATCAGTTCAACATGCGCGATTTATACACTTGCTAGGTATCATGCAGTTTAATGATTAATTAAACTCTATTCACTTTCGCTTACGGTCACCGGATAGGTACCTACATTGTATCTTAGTTTTACTAATGATATTCTGAAATGACACGACCAATTAAAATCACTATTATGAATGAAAAACTGGAAAAAATTGTTTAGTTGCCAATCAATCAATTAGCATAACAACGTAACCATCCGGAATAATAATTGTGTTAGCGGGTTGCCGGTGCGACCTCGGGTTAAATCTAACGAAAATATATATGTTTTTATTTAAATTTCATGAATGCAACTAGCATAATCATAATCAATACATATGTATATGTAATAAATGTCAACATTAGCGGTCACAAGGCACCGCACATCAATATTCATTACAAAATGCATCAAATATTTGCATGCATTTTTTCATCAGATTTATTGGTATTTTATAATCGATTAGACAAAATTTGTACCTACCTGTTAGGCAGACTTAAAGAATTTGCATTTTTAAACGGAATACCTTATTGGTAATTCAAACACACATCATAATTCACAATAACCCCCCGTTACGCATGGTCCGACACGCACTTGAGAGATAAGAGTTACCTACGTAGAAGCTTTCTTTTTCGCTCTTAAACTCTTATAATAATAAATAAGTCCTCCACTATCCTCTTAACACTAAATGAATCGGATCGTATGATATACTCGGATCTTGCGTTTCCTTGTGGAAACGCAACCCTCACCCTTATGGGTGATGCGTTTCTCTCTTCGAGTTGGAAAAAATCTTTCATGTACTCAATATAAAGATAAAGTCATACTTAATTTAAACACACGGTGTATATTATGTTTCTCAATTTTTTTTTGTCGCTCCGCCTTACCGATGGAGAATGAGCTTAACTGTAGGAACTGCGGGTGTTACGCATGCGTACGTCAAGAGATCAAAGATTCCCTGTGAATCGCATCTCAGGAAACATTTAGCACCAAATGGCCCCAGTTATCAGTGCATCTGTTGCATTAACGGCACCACGGTAAAGTTGCATAAAATCCAGCGGGTTGCACAATCCCAGCAAATCACTCTCGTTGTCCCGCCATTGTCGCCACGCGCCTGAGAACGTTCCCGCGTCGGCAAAAAGCGCGGGAAAAGCCCGACAATAACGGCCGACATAACGCTCCGAATGTTATCTATCGCCTACGTTTTACAACGTTGTGAATGTTCCACTTACTGTCTGATTATGTCTACTTAATCTACTTGTTACTGTTTATTTTCATAGCGCCATGCATCAGTGGCTAGTCTTAGAGCGATGCATTATATTTGCCCATTATATCAGTAATTGACAAGGTCATTCTTGTTAGGCAAACGTGCATCCAACGGTGAAATTAAATGAGATCGATTCAAAAACGTTCGACTCAGTTATTTGCCTCAGTGACGTTTGCACAATAGTCTAAATTATTCGTAAATATTTAGATAACAATGCTTCGATATTGGAATTTTTTGTTTTTTGGTTTAAATTGGAGGTATTCGATTGCATCAGTTTGAATGACAAACATCGTATAGCAACAAACAAACAAACCACATTCTTACGTTCATTAATTTAACACAGGATTTCGGTTGCACTAGTACAGTTTCAGCAGCCCTCGGTGCATCAGTTTGATCCGTTACCTCATGGTTTCACAATATCAAGTACCTTACCGAATGGCCCAGCAGGGGTAATAAAGACGATGTTCGCCCATAACTGTAAAAACATACGTAACTGAATAACGAAATATTCAAAAATGGTTAATGGACATTACATAATGTATGGGGATAGACCGTCCTCGGAGTCCGAAATAGTGGAAGACCACGTGCAGACGCGCACTGCGGAGCGCAAAAACCGGCGCAAGGCGCACAGGACCGCCAACGAGCTGCAGCCGAGTCTGGCGCAGCTCGACAACGAAACCGACTCCGTCAAATATGAGAAGAAAGGGAAAAAAAGTAAGGAGCCGAAGATGCTTCGCTATGTGCCCAATACGGAAGTAGAGGAGCATCAAGTCAGCGACAATTACGAGACATACGACTTGGAGACGACAGACGCGAAGCCGAGGCGGTACGCGTTCAAGAAGAAACCGAAGAACCCGACAGATGGATCTGTTAACTATGCTTATTCAAGATCTAGCAGCAGCTGTTCCTCGCCTAACGGCAACCTACCCACCATCGCGGAGCATGGCGAGGCGCTTTCGACACGACATACGGCGCCGCCGAGCCCCACTGTTAGCGAGATAATCACTGGCTACGAAAACAAATTGGACAAGTACTTCAACAAACCGAGAGAATCGAAGAAGTACCGTTCTAAGGTAACTAACGTAAGATTATTGTAGCGATCCATCATTAGGTTTATGTTATTTGGAGCCTTTCACTAATCTTCTCTGGAAAGCTCATGACGAACGAACTTTGTTTGCACGGTTTACCGCGATGCGACCGCAAGTAATTAATTCTGTGCCTTTTCGTAATTAATTTTTTTGATTAATGAACAAAAAATATTGCATAAGGAATGTGTACGGTGTGAAATGCGTTGAGTTTAATTTATGGGAGTGCTTCTCGAGCGATTATATCAGTTATTGAAGGTTAATACCCAGTTCGACGTGCCTCATTAATTTGCCTTCAATATTATTTAAAAGCGCACTTAGTCGTTATCGCTAGAGCAATTGATATTATGTAGGTACATAAAATGTAATATGATATCTAGTCCTGTACTAGGGCACATGTGATTAGCCGGGGGTGTCTTGGTCAAAATGCCTTCCGCGTTATCGTAATAACCTGCATACGTCATACTAATTTACAACATACAAGCTGTCGTATGGCGACATTTTGATTACATGCTAGGTTGCAGTTGGGTTACGGTTGACCACTTGAGAGATTTAAGTAGTTTGCTTGAGAGAATTGCGCTAAACATTTAGATCCCGTAGGTAGAGCCTTCACTTGACTCTGACTTTGGATTTTAATGAAGTATTGGGCGTCGAAAGAATACTGGGTTATGTAAGTAATTTTCCACTTAACATGTTTCTTCTATCGTTATGAACTTACAGTGATATTGTTAAAATGAAAGTAGCGTTTATGGGCGTATATTTAATGACTAATGAGATTATAAACTGAAATAAATGTCATATACTAAGAAAAAGTGACCAAGGCCTCCAGTGCCCCAGGCTGGAATCGAACCAGCGTCCTCTGCTATCGCGGCAGATGCCTAAGCCACTCGGCCACCGGGTCACAGCGGCATCAGTCAAATTTTCCAAGTATATGCACTTCTTACTGAAGGCTTATGGCGCCCCCTGGCCATCTCTAAGGTAGAACAATATGGTTCGAACCTTCTAACTAGATCACTCATGTGATACTGAGCTAGCGAGAGAGATGGCGCTGCCAACAATACTAAAGTATTTGAACAAATTAAATTATTTCAGAAAAATATTTTAATTTGTTTTTATCAAGTAGAAACACTACTATATAAATTATAAACTGAAATAAATGTCATATACTAAGAAAAAGTGACCAAGGCCTCCAGTGCCCCAGGCTGGAATCGAACCAGCGTCCTCTGCTATCGCGGCAGATGCCTAAGCCACTCGGCCACCGGGTCACAGCGGCATCAGTCAAATTTTCCAAGTATATGCACTTCTTACTGAAGGCTTATGGCGCCCCCTGGCCATCTCTAAGGTAGAACAATATGGTTCGAACCTTCTAACTAGATCACTCATTCTTCTGAAACTTATTTTTTCTGAAATAATTTAATTTGTTCAAATACTTTAGTATTGTTGGCAGCGCCATCTCTCTCGCTAGCTCAGTATCACATGAGTGATCTAGTTAGAAGGTTCGAACCATATTGTTCTACCTTAGAGATGGCCAGGGGGCGCCATAAGCCTTCAGTAAGAAGTGCATATACTTGGAAAATTTGACTGATGCCGCTGTGACCCGGTGGCCGAGTGGCTTAGGCATCTGCCGCGATAGCAGAGGACGCTGGTTCGATTCCAGCCTGGGGCACTGGAGGCCTTGGTCACTTTTTCTTAGTATATGACATTTATTTCAGTTTATAATTTATATAGTAGTGTTTCTACTTGATAAAAACAAATTAAAATATTTTTCTGAAATAATTTAATTTGTTCAAATACTTTAGTAATGAGATTATATCAATGAATCATTACGGTATGTACGAGTAGTGAGCGTATAAGTACAATTAGTTAGGTATGCAAGCAAAATACTTACGAGTATAATTGAGTATATACTCTAAGTATCGCAAAAGTTATATTACTTTCTACCTATAAAAAAAATACCGTGACAACGCCAGAAAGACGATGATTAAAGTGCACTTATTTTTCTACTTTTTTATATACATTTTGAGCTCGACCTCGCGATAAATGAACCCATCATCCTTATGCCATACTAATGGACCAATAAGATCTGCACTGTTTTGTCTGGTATCATTATGTATATGCGTGTATACTGTACGCCCTGGCTACCGAGCTAGCTTCGAGTAGTTGGCTTGGGAGTAAATCCTAATATCCTAGCCTAGCACTCGAGTAGCGAACTCCTTGCAATACTAATTAGTTGAAAGTAATTAATATCTACTTCAATGCGCTTGCCAATTTCTACATGTAATTATAACGATAGGAAATCACAAATCCCTCTATTATTACAATCACGATTAAATAATAAATCACAACTCAATTAACTAAACTGGCCTACGTCGTAAGATTCTTTAATTTAATAGGATTTATGGCACTTTCTGATGAAACACCGATACCTACTTCGCACAAAAATATTAATTTATGAGTTAATCAGCCTCCGAATAATAATGAACTAGGTATAACTTACACCTATTGTATACGTGGGCCATACTGAAAGTTTCTGGATTCTGATATATGAGACGACATATTTTTTCTAAGTGGCCAGTCCAGGAATTTTCAGTATGCCCTAAGTATCATCTCATAAATGCCTTTGAAAAAACTATAAAACTCTTTCATTACTCAACACTGTAATAAGTAAGAGATCTAAAATGTTTTTGCTCTTTACGATATGAAAATAAACAGACATCATTACAACTGAAAATTGGTTATTTACTTAATTTACTTTAATTTCTTTCATTTAAGCCATAAGGCTGTATTACCTATATATTTACTGCGTGTGAGTACGTGTTAAATAGGTCTCAAATCACCACTTATAGACAAAAGAGAAATATTTCGGAAACTCGTTCTGCTGACCCAAACTCCGCATTAATTTACGTCCATTAAGCTGCAGTTAAGAAAAGTTACGAGCATCGGCAGCACGTGCTTCTTTCCCCGTATCGAGGCATAATAACATTTTTAACAGTCACGTAAGTAACTACCTATTTGACAGCTGCGATCACGGCGCGGTGTGAATTAATTTTATTGTCCAGCTACCTTTGTTGCGTCCGTGAGTAAATTGTGAGGGTTAATATCTGTTATTACACTCATTTTAGCTTAAGCATTCACCTACTGACCTTCCAACTTTATATTTTGTTTTGTAATAGCGATGACGAACAATTGTTAGGTTTCCAGTTCATCTTTAGTTTTATTTACCTATATTTAAACTATTTAACCTTTTGAACGCCAAGCGGCGCATCCATTTGCCGTGCCACTAACGCCACGGGGGTAAAATTTAGTTTTGTGAATAAATAATGCCAACCTAAAAGTGGGGTGTTTTTCAGTAGATTTTCATAAAAAAACCGGACAAGTGCGAGTCGGACTCGCCCACCGAGGGTTCCGTACTTTTTAGTATTTGTTGTTATAGCGGCAACAGAAATACATCATCTGTGAAAATGTCAACTGTCTAGCTATCACGGTTCGTGAGATACAGCCTGGTGACGGACGGACGGACAGCGGAGTCTTAGTAATAGGGTCCCGGTTTACCCTTTGGGTACGGAACCCTAAAAACGATCGACGTCAAATGCCGTCTTTGGCGTCGTTGTCATGATTTTGCGTTGACGTCAATTGCCGTCTGTGGCGTTCAAAAGGTTAAAGTTAGCAGTGCTGCCATGAGTGAATCAATTATTACAATGAAAGAATCTTTGTTTGTTAAATATAGGTAGGTACCTAAGTACTTCAAAACGCTTCTATGTACCTTCTTATAGGTTGACAACGCTCGTCACGCTATCGAATGAAATATAGACTAGGGGTTTAGAATGACACTGCATTGTATAGGTAGTTAAGTACCTAGTTAGTTTTATTCAGCTTAGGTTACGTATACTTAGCTATATCTGCAGGAAAACTCTGCATTTATTATGTTGATTCGTTTGCACCATATGTCTGTTACAGCAGCAGAACTACTGAAATATTAGACACGCTAGTAGCCTGACACAGCTGTTTTTTTTATTCCTATTAAGTATCTTTCGTAAAGCTCGGCAATCATTTAATATTTAGTATATTAAATTAAAAACCATATCAAAGTCTGTTAAGTATAATGCATTTTCTTATTTCTTTTTTTTATTTGCGTTGTTCCAGGGCTCGCACCCCGACAGCCTTTACCGGGTGCCGCTGGGCGTAGGCGCGGACGGCGGCAAAATGGCGCGCCTGCTGCGGGTTATGCGCTGGCCCGTCGCGCTCATCGTCGTGTGCGTCGCTCTGGCCATCTTCGTGTACTTCCTAATGCCTGGTGAGTGTCCCTGACAGCCTGGTATGTATGGCGCTGCGCGCAGCAAGATGATGCTCCGTCCGCGGTTTATGCGCTGGCCGGTCGCACTCCTCGTCGTGTGCGGCGCTCTGGCCATCTTCGTGTACTTCCTAATGCCTCGTGAGTGTCCCTGACAGCCTGGTATGTATGGCGCTACGCGCAGCAAGGTGATGCTCCTTCCGCCCTATGCGCTGGCCCGTCGCACTCCTCGTCGTGTACATCGCGCTCGATATCTTCGTATATTTCATTATGCCTAGTGAGTGTCCCGACAGCCTGGTAAGGACATAGCTTCGTATATTTCATTATGCCTAGTGAGTGTCCCGACAGACAGCCTGCTCATCAACTATCATCATGTAATCATCTTCATGTCGCTGCAGCTGCACGTGATGTACCTACCTATTTAATGAGCTGATCCCTCGCGCTATCTACATCTTATTGTGTACTTCCTAGGTGACTCTTTCATATATGATAACGTTTTACTCTAAGATTGTCCACTAAACATAATGCATAGTTCGATAGGTTGCTAGATTGTCTTTGAAAACTTAGATAGCTTAGATACCTACGTAGTTGAAAATCAGTGGTGTTATGTTATCAGATTAATAAGATTTTTATATTTTCGTATCGTGTCTATAAATCAATCAAAAAGTTACCTCTAATCGACTTTTATTATACCAGGAAAACTAAAATTTTAAAACCAAAAAGTACGAATGCATTATTTTTATTTATTGACTTGTTATTCAAGTAATTCGTTTTATTGATCATTCATTGCTATAGCTATTTATAATATACGAACCTATAAACTTCTTCTCTTTTCATCAATTAACTAGATATGATCGCATTATCTTTACTCAACAGCGGCGAAGCCAAAAAGGGTAATGTTTGTAATGAAAGGTAAAATTAAGATTTATTTATCAAATTTTAAATTAATAACGTAATATAATTTTAACGAAAATGAACTGTTATTGACCCTCAGTAAAAACTATTGTCGTTGCGTGTATTTTCGCAATATTGACTACCGGTCTGGCCTAGTGGGTTGTGAGTAGTGACCCTGCCTGTGAAACCGATGGTCCTGGGTTCGAATCCCGGTAAGGGCATTTATTTGTGTGATGAGCACAGATATTTGTTCCTGAGTCATGGGTGTTTTCTATGTATATAAGTATGTATTTATCTATATAAGTATGTATATCGTCGCCTAGCACCCATAGTACAAGCTTTGCTTAGTTTGGGGCTAGGTTGATCTGTGTAAGATGTCCCCTAATATTTACAGTAGAATCCGGTTAGTACGACTTCGCATATAACAACCAACCGCTTATAGCGACGTAAGTATAGGCACTTGTTTGGTTTTAATACAAGCTACTATGACAGTACAACCGTTTAGTACGACTCCGCTTATAACGACCAACCGCTTCGCTTTTAACGACGAAAATGGACACAAAATCCGTCCGTCAAGTCCGGTTACAACGACGAGCGACGTAGTTTTTACAAATAAATTGTTGGTAAGATGCTTAGTCCGCCCTGCGCACCCAACTCCCCTCCCCCCTTTGCCTATACGCAGCATGATGAAATAGTCATGTGACTTTTAGTAATCTTGCAAACTAAATAAAACACAATTCCCATTATTCAATCAAGCTTAAAATTATGTAAGTTGGGTGACAATGCAATATTTTGGTACCTTCTAGCTGATCTGATGATGGACACAGGAGCTGGCCATAGGAACTGTGTGATAAAACAACGCATCCTAATTGAGTTTGGGTTTGTAAGAATTGTCTCAATTGAGTATTAGTTGCTTGTTGAAACGAAACAAAAGTAAACAGTCAGCGATAAAGGATTGAGTGAAAATTTAAATGTTTGAGAAAAAAAAATTTTTTTGATTGTCGATGTACGATTGTCATCTTGATTAGATCCCCAAGAATCACGACTTTTTATTTTACGGGATTCCAGTAATTTGCGGATGATGAGTAAGTACGCGTACCTACAAAAGTTGCTTCTTCTACAACTCTCTCCATTGAAGACAAAGTGGTGTAATACTAACGTAAATAAATATTATAATTGAAATGTTTTTTTTTTCTTTGACTATCGCATAAGTATTAATAAAGACAAGATGATGTAATTATTTTGATTAAAAATATATATTAAAATTGGTAATTCGTTTAGTACGACGTCCGGTTAGTACGACGTAATTTATTTTATTTTATTTATTTTATTTATTTAAATTTAAATCAGGCAACAAGGCCCATATTACAAATACCTTACAGACTAACATACATATATATATATTATAAACTTAAAAACTAAACACTATTTATGCGACAAAACGCAATATCAATAACGTAATATCAGCTCTACTTTATTTATTTATTTGCCCATCTCAACTCATTTACCCGAGCATGATCCCATATTTGTCTAATAGCTATAATGTCTGTTCCGGGGCTAAATACGGGCTGTCGGTGGACGAGACGTTTCTGCACGAAGCGCCGATTTTATGTAATACTATCTACTAATAAACTTGAGGCCTATTCAAATGGTACTTTTTGTCATTATACGGTGGTTTTGACATTAAAGTAATTGATCATAAGACAGGTGGAAAATGCAAAAAATATATGCAATCTACAAATGTGAACCTGATGTCCCTCTAAATTATGTCTTCCAGTAAACCTTTGAGTAGGTAATTGGGAGAAAAATGAAAACAAGCTACCTACTTAGACAAACAAACACTGTACAGAAAACATAACATACACATATTATTTACGGATACAATTATTAGTAATTTATTAAATTATTACCAACGTTGTGTGACATTTTTGGTTAAAAAATGTCACAGTTCACATTTTACACATCATATCCATAACAGTATAATAACAAGAACTTACTTCCTGAATAGGCCTCCGTGAGGTGTCTGCGTGCTTTAGCGCTGGGTTGAAAGTTCCTGGACGTAAGATACTAGGCGATCATCGTAACTGGATTAGAAAGGAAGAGTGAATGTCAATTTGTCTTTCTTTTTGACATAATTCCTAGCTATTAAAAATAGAAACGTATGTGTATTCATGAAAGTTAGGTAAGGATGATTTTTTATAAAACGCGCTTACATCCATTTAAATTTAACTTAATTAAGCAAATGGTTCGAATTCGATATTTAACTAACTTTGCTAAGTTTATTACTATTAGAGTATTAGTGATGGACTCCCAGCATATTGTTATTCGTCCGTTAATTTTATTTTATTTGTTGAAAATAAAAAAAAATATGCAGGCGAAAATCCTGTGCCACTATCATTAACTTAAATTTCAACATAATCGTTGTTGTTAGTAAACAAACGAAGTAGACAAGACTTTAATTTGTTAGGAGTATATTTTAATAATTAATTAAGCAATCTTTTGAACGGCAATAAAATTATAAACATTGAATTAAGAGCATCCATGTTAAGCTTCTGATCTCCTCTCATATCATAATAAATTGACGTAACTTTCTCGGTTCGCACGCAAAGGACCCATTTAAGTCCGTGTGGGGCTGAGCCGTCAGCTAAACAGCTGACGGCTAAGGCCTTAGGCCTTAGTCTCACTGCAGTCTTGGCGGAAATCCGAGCGGAATATCTATGGTAACGGAAATTTGATAGGAGCGACAAATTTTCGTCAACGGACAGAGATATTCGTCAAATCAGAAACTGACCGAATTCCGCTCGGATTGCCCATATGTGGTGGTTTTCGCGCTGAATGACTGTCAGTTTTTAACATCTGTCACTTCTGTGTAACAGAAATCTGTCAGCAATATTCCACGCGTAATCCCGCGTGTCTGTTCTGTGGCCTGCCTTATATATACTGCAATGTAGTCAAATAAATGCAATTGTTCATATAGAAAGTTGCCCCTTCACCAGAACTAATTTGCAAAAGAAAAATGTCCATCTTGAAGACAGCTTCGTTATATTGCGTGCCCCGGGTGACCCTCGATGCGACTTTCCTTTGTATGCTTTTAAAACCAGCGTTGACTTCGGATTATTATGATATAACTGTCGTCAAAAGGTTGCTTTTATGGCTTAAGTACTTTTATGAATACGTTAATAGCCGTTCTATTGTCAATAAGCATGTCGGTAGAGTCTGATTGCTTATACTAAAATCTACTTATTGGGCTATTGTCAATGAGAATACCTACTTACATAATATTTTCCGCCCATTTAGTCAAAAGGTTATGAATATTTTTTCAGTTAATATATTTGTAAATGTTTGAGCTAATTAACTCGTATTTTTACAGCTTACGTATTTAGATTTATCTACCCGAGGATTTAGCTTAGTTTTGCCTAAGTTGTAAATGTCTATATTGTGCGTAATTTTATGTATTTATAACGGAAAGTTTGCATAACATCCTCATATATCTATTTTAAGGCCCGCGGTAGACCAATCCTGATATTATCAACTCCTTGTTTTCCGTTGTCTAAAATACTGTTAGAGTAACGCCTGTGGGGACGGATAACTACTTATATTTCAAATTGCGCCTGCTTAATAGTCCACAGAGCCATAATTGCACTGATAACTAACTGTACCTGCATACCTACCTACTCCTCAAGGTATGCAGCGGGTGATTACCTACCTAGGTAGTAGGTAATGTTGCATAATTATTATCATCTGTCCTAATTACTAATATCCAGTGCTTATCTAGTCTCGTGTCCAATTTACTACATTCATAATACGTTTATTCACATACAATAAGCAATCTTATAAATTTTCAGTTTAATAAAATTTTGCGTTATCAAAATATGTTACCTTTCCGCTTGATACGGAGCTTATTTCACTAGACTTAACACTTTGATTTTTAACATTTTGATTTTTAATATGTTTTTGTTTCTAAGTATGTAGGTAGGTAGTAGTCTTAATTTCATGTGTTATTTTACCTTATTTACACCTACGGTTCTCGAAACTATAGGTAAAATATATCATCACTATTTATCTGTATAGATATTTAAATGATATCTAAATAAATACATTTACTTAACCTTACTTTCTGGATTGCGTTGCTGGGCTATTGGGTAAAAAAAAACATTTGTGCCTAAATCAAATATGTAGGTAAAGTCAGACCAAGAATAGTCTGCAGCGGATTTGATAGCCCACGCAGTGCACGTGTTATTTTAAACGTCAAACTTCTATGAAATTATGACGTATAAATGACACTTGCACTGCGTGGGCTATCAAATCCGCTGCAGACTTTTTTTGGTCCGACATGCGACTAATACGTTAACTTTGTTATAGATCAAAAATACGGCACGAACAGCATCAAGCAAACAGTATAGACCATTTCAAAACCATATTACATATATGTATATGTAATAGGTATATTTTTAGGAAACGGAGGGATAGCTTATGTTATGTATTATGTGTATGTATTATTAATTCTTAATCAACCCAGTTGTCCTTAATTTGGCAGAAATCACGGAAGGTCGTAAGTTCAAACCTCCTCGGCGCTCAATAGGATCAATGATCCTGGTTAAGAAAAAAATACAAATAGAGGGCCAAAGATTTTGTACAGTATTTTGGACAGTGCCAAATTAAGGAAAGAAAAAAGCTCGATCTGTAGGGCATATATCCACGCAATACTAGGAAACGTTCACATAAGTAGTTGTTCGCACCTGGCTGTTGTAAATCCGCACTTAAACACTGCACTTTAAAGTTCACTTTCCTATCACTAAGCACTGTTACTTTTACTACTATACTTCACTTATCACTGTCACTTTATTTTTGGTTACTGACTTGACCATGGAAACTGTTTGACTCCATTGTCTTTAGAAAACATACCGTTAGCTAGTTTGCATTTTAAAAAGAGACATCTAGCGATCAATTCAGTAATTAATTTAGAGTATGTACATTTATGCGGCAATTCAAATCTCAACATCCTCCGCCGCCAAGGAAGTATTCCTTGATTACTAGTTAGGAAGTCGACACAGCTTGGTAATCGGCCGTTGTGTGATCCCGAAAGCTGTGCGAATATCATACATACGAGTCAATCCATCAGTGCCAGGGTACTTCTTAAGTACTCTACCTACTCTCCAGTTAGCTGGTGGAAATCTTCCATCTTTGATCAATACCAGTTCTCCAATTTCTAAATCCTTCTTAGGTGTATTCCATTTTGGACGCAATTGCAAACGAGAAAGGTATTCGCTTTGCCATTTAACCCAAAAATCTCGTAGCATTCGTTGGGTCAACTGCCATCTCGATAAGCTGGATATGTTACTCTGCTCATTACTGCGATCTGGTAAGCAAATCAAGGGTTCGCCGACCAGAAAATGTCCAGGTGTCAAATAATCTAAATCATCGCCTAATGGAGCCAATGGACGTGAGTTAAGACACGCTTCAACTTGCGAAAGGACCGTATAAAATTCTTCGAACGTCAGGGTTGCGTCTTGCATTATTCTTTTCAGATGATATTTCGTCGATTTTACACCGGCCTCCCATAGTCCTCCAAAGTTTGGTGCTCCAGGGGGAATATATCTCCAACGAGTTCCTCTGTCGTCTAAACTTTTGAGTAAGTCTTCTGGGATTTCGTTGCGACCTTGTTGCCACATCTTCAATAGTTCTTTTTCAGCTGCAACGAATGTTGTACCATGATCACTCCAGAGTTCCTTGCAATGACCACGCCTAGACACAAATCTTTTGAAGGCAGCGATAAACGCTTCTGTGGTCATATCGCTGACTAGTTCCAAATGTATGGCTTTGGTAGACATACACACAAATAAAGCAATATATGCCTTGTATGTCTTAGCTCCTCGACCTTTACTCATTCTGCATGTGATGGGACCGGCAAAGTCAACACCGCTGATAAGGAAAGGGCGGGAAGGCTTCACTCGAACTACCGGTAAGTTTCCCATCAACTGAGTATTTGTTTTCGCATTGTATCTTGCACACGTTATACACTTCTTGTAAAACTGCCTTATTGAAGAACCTCCTTTAATAATCCAGTATTTGCTTCTCAAATATGGTGTCATGAGATGCGGCCCTCCATGAAGAGTGTTTTTGTGAGAATCTTCCAACAAAACAGGTAACAATACGTTGTTTTTAGTTATAATAATAGGATGCTTTTGATCCATACTCAACTCTGCGTGTTTCAGTCTTCCTCCTAATCTCAAAAGACCTTTATCATCCAGATAAGGTGTGAATTGCAGTAGACGACTGCTTTTCTTAATAGTGTTTCCACTTTTCAGGTGATCAATCTCTTCAGGAAATTCTATCTCTTGGGACATCTTTAAACACAAGGTAAGTGCTTCATCTTTTTCTTCACAGGTTATATGTTTACTAATATTCTTTTCTCTTTTCAGGATCTTCAGCCATCTTCTACAATACGAAATCACGTCCAGAAGTTTTAACAGTGACGAGTATTTCTTCAGTAAGGTAAGCTTTTCAGAGTCTGTTTCTATGGTTGTTGTCTTACATTTTACTAACAAGCGTTTCTCTAATTCTGTTTCAGGTATGGAGTCGACGGGTATGGTGAATTCAGGTTCATGTAAGAATTCCGGACCATTGAACCATAACTGATTTTGTTTCAGCTTGCTGGGTGACAGACCTCTGGAAGCTGGATCTGCTGGGTTATCCTTGGTATTGACATATAACCAGTGTGTGTCTAAATTGCTCCTTATGTCAATCACTCTATTCTTGACATAGGGTGTCCATCTGTTAGGATCTCCTTTTATCCAGGCTAAAACCAGTTTGGAGTCTACCCACGCATAGGTTTGTTGCAACTCGATATTTAGAACTCTCATCACGTGTTTCATGAGTTTGCTAAGTAGCGATGCTCCGCATAGTTCAAGTCGTGGCAAAGACAATGGTTTAACAACTGGTGCAACTTTGGTTTTTGCAGTAATTAAAGACACTTGACATAGTGACCCATCTTTGGGTACAACTCGAAGGTACACGACTGCTGCATATCCTGTCTGGCATGCGTCAGAAAATCCATGTAACTCGATCGCTGAATTTTTACTAGAACCAGTCCAACGATCAATCTGTATCGCTGCGCTGATAACGCGGGTAAGTCTTCTTGGTACTGGATCCATTCTTCTTTTAGATCTGTGGGTAGTTCCTCATCCCAATCTAGCTTTTCCAACCATAGCTTCTGCATGAACATCTTTGCCTTCATGATTGCTGGTGCTAACCAACCCAACGGATCGAAAAGTGAAGCGATCTGTCCGAGTACATTTCTCTTTGTAACAGGTTTTTCAGTATTGGTTTCCTTTTGTGTAACTTTGAGTTTGTCTTCATCGATATTCCAAATTATTCCGAGTGTCTTTATTTGGCTCTTTCTACTCATGTCTACAGTGTTTGAACTCTCTCTCTTTTCAGGTTGTATGGCCGACATAAATTCTCTGCTGTTAGAAGCCCACTTTTGTAACTCAAATCCACATTTGCTCATTACTTTGTTCAGCTCTTCGTGTGCTTCTAATGCTGACTTCACATCATCGAATCCTGTAAGTACATCGTCCATGTAAAAGTCTCTGTCTATAATTTCAGATGCTCTAGGGAATGCGTCTTTCTCTTCTTTGGCCAGCTGTTTTAGTGTCCTTATTGCCAAATATGGTGCTGATGCTGTGCCAAATGTTACGGTTAGCATTCTGAAATCTTGAATCTCTTCTTTTGGATCAAATCTGTACAAAATTCTCTGATAGTCAGTGTCTGCTTCTCGAACCTTGATCTGTCGATACATCTTTACGATGTCTGCCACAAAACATATCTTGTTTTGTCTCCATCTCATGATGACATCTCTTAGCTCTTCTAGCAGAGTCGGTCCAACCAGTAGTTCATCATTGCGAGATACTCCATTAGATCCTTTACAGGATGCGTCAAAAACTACTCTCACTTTCGTGGTCTCCCGATCCTCGCGAACCACAGCATGATGTGGAAGGTAGACTGTTTTCTCATCTTTCTCAGGCTTGCCTACCGGTTTCATGTGTTTCAAGGTAAGGTACTCTTTAATCACGTTATCGTACTCAGTTTTCAATTTGCTGTTGTGTGCTAACTTCCTCTCTAGACATTCAAGTCTTTTGACAGCAATTGAACGGGAATTTTCGGGAACAATCGGTGTATCTCGTACGAATGGTAGTCCAACAATGAATCTTCCATCCTCATCTCTCGCTAGTGTTTTCTCGTAAATCTCTTCAGCTCTTTTCTCTAGAGGTGTCAGAGTGTTTTTGCTCTCAGTATCTAGCGTCTCCGATTCCCAAAATCTTTGCAGCATGTTGTCTAGGCTCACACTCAAATGCATGCTAACAATTCTTCCATTCTTCCCGTGCTCTTCACCGGGTGCTCCGCCCGAAATTATCCATCCGAATAACGTCTGTTGCGCTATCGGTGATCCTGGTTTGCCCTTGATGACTCCACTCATTAAAATGTCTGTATAGACATGCACACCAAGTAACAAATCTATCTCTCCAGGATTGTAGTATGTAGGATCAGCTAACTCCAAGCCATGTAGTTGAGTCCATTGTTCTTTATTGATCTTCGTAACAGGCATTATGTCAGTAACTTCTTTTGTCACGTAGGCGGTGCAGTTTAGCTTGTAGCTCTCGTTGATTCTCGATACTATTTGTATTTCCGCCGCGTGCTTGATTGGAGTCGACATCTTCGCAACACCTGTCACTTGACCCTCCACCCTTGTTCGTTTGAGTTGTAGTTTGTTGACGGTCTCCTCTGATATAAATGACTCTTCCGAACATGGATCTATGAGTGCTCGAACTACTTGTGCTCCTCTGTTTGTCATAATATTCACTAGTGCTGTAGCTAAAAGAGTAACCCGTCTCTGAGAGGCACAGTGAGATACTATGTTGATTGTTGGTGTAGCTTGCTCTTTGTTTTCTTTCTCTGGTTTTTCTTCGAGTGATACAGTGTTAGGTTTCGTAACGTGCAATAGTGTGTGATGCTTTCTCTTACAACGCAGGCATGAAGTATTACGCTTGCAAAATCTCACGCTATGTCCAGGCCGTAGACAGTTGAAGCAAAGACTCCTTGTTTGAACCTCCTTGGATCGTTGCTCGGGATCCAATTTAGCAAACTCCTTGCAGTTGTAGATGAAATGATCTTCATTACAGAAACCGCATTGATGGTTGGAGTCTGTGGTACTGCTAGGCGTAGCAGTTGCATGGAACGTCTTGGCTCTAACTTGAGGCTTCTCTTTTGGGTGCGCAGTTTGAACCATCTCCAAAACTCTAAATCTTCCCTCCAAAAATTTGCTGAATTGTTCCAATGTCGGCAAGTCTTCCACAGATAATGACTTCAGATCCTCTTCCCAGTGCTTGTGTGACTCCGTATCTAACTTGTGCACCAATAGATGTATTATGATTGGATCCCAGTTATCGATACTAATGTCATTGTTCTTCAAGCTGTTCAGACATTCTGTAGAAATATCCAGCAATTCTTTGACACCTTTGGCAGATTCAACGCTCAGTTTCTTTTGACCCAAAAATCTATTCAAAATTGAGTTAACCATAATCCTCTTGTTATTGTATCTGTTGTGTAAGGTATTCCATGCTACTTCATAATTTTTCTCAGTAATTTGAATGTGCTTTAGCAGTTGTTCAGCTTCGCCACTAAGACTACTCTTCAAATAGTGCAATTTCTGCACTGGGCTCAATGAACTCTGATTATGAATGAGAGATGTGTAGAGATCCTTGAAAGTCCCCCAATCATTGTAATTTCCATTGAACTGTGGTATATTAATCTTAGGTAGCTTAACTTCCTGGCTCTGTGGTCTGATGGATTGCTTCTCCGTTCCTGATGTATGACTCGTTTGCTCTCCTTCTAATTTCGCAAGTATCTCCGCTTTGGTGTCTATATACAACTCTTCTCCATTGTCGTATATCTCTTGCATAAAATATTCGTGACTATTTCGTTGTTCTGTTGTCGCTATCTTCACTATCTCTCGGTGAGTGTTTTGAAAAACTTCCCAAAGTTTGTCTAAATTCTCCACTCTGACTTGCAAGTATGACTTGGTAAGTTTCGCCTTGGGACACTTCTTGAAGTTTGTAGCCGTTTTCTGAAGAAGATGTAAGTTATCCGCTTGTACTACGAATAAGGCTTCCATTTTGACTGAGTCCAAATTCCAAGAATTTTCTAAGTTCCAAACTTCTAAGACACAAGTTAGTGAAAAATATTCAAAGTCTTTTAATCACAGAATTTTTCTATGTTCTAAATTCTATGAAAATTTTCTAAGTCTCGGATACTCGAAAATTAGACTATGTTCAGAACACTACGAAATATTCTAAGTCCCAAATATCGCGGAAAATTTTACAAGTTCAAAGTACACTTCGCGAAATTCTACAAGTCCAAATAAACGGAACGATCTTACTCAATTATAGTCCTTAGTGCAATCCGATAGAGTCCACTTTGCACTGCACTATCACTCGCGTCACAGCCTGATCCGGTTCGAAGGACCAAATGTTCGCACCTGGCTGTTGTAAATCCGCACTTAAACACTGCACTTTAAAGTTCACTTTCCTATCACTAAGCACTGTTACTTTTACTACTATACTTCACTTATCACTGTCACTTTATTTTTGGTTACTGACTTGACCATGGAAACTGTTTGACTCCATTGTCTTTAGAAAACATACCGTTAGCTAGTTTCCATTTTAAAAAGAGACATCTAGCGATCAATTCAGTAATTAATTTAGAGTATGTACATTTATGCGGCAATTTTAAATCTCAACAGTAGTCGACTTTAACTAAAGAGCTATTGGGGTGCGTAACGGTCCATATAACAACTTTTGATATATTTTTAGTCGATATAACGATTGAGGGACATAATGCACTTTTGCTATAACAATACATGGTATATTCTTAGAGAGTCTGTCAAGTATAATGAACTTGTAATATAACAACTTCTGATCTAACATTAACAGCGTTTAACGTATATATGATATATGTAACTATGTTCGATATAACGCTCAGTTGGCATAATGTAGTACTGGTATAGTTTGTAATATTTACTACTATTATAACAACCTACGTATTCGGACTTAAGGCAGGTCTCAGTTAGGTACGACGACGAGCGAAGCGAGGAGGAGTGTTAGGTAGAACTGCGACCCTACAGCGCGCGAGCCGAGCGAGCGAAGCGAGCGTGCCGCGGTAGCGGCCGGCGAAGCGCCAGAACCGACTTTTTTATTACTTTACTTTTTTTAGGAATAAGTAATGGAAATCCTCGACACGTTTCGCTTCGTTATTTTTATACATTAGAATACATTATACCATAAATACTTATAACAAATATTCATTATATCCAGTAAACGTTATATGAGTTAATATCGAATAGCTTTTATATCGATTAAGCATTACACCCCATGAAAATAGTTATTTTGTTGTTATATCAAAAGTTCATTATACCGCTTAAGTGATTATACACTATGAAATTATATCAAAAGTAGTTATATCTTTTGAAAATATATCAAAAATTGTTATACGGATCATTACACACCCGAGCTATTGCACCATGTTCTACTTATTATCAAAATTAAGTTCACATGTGACATGGTACAATGCATGAAGGCACGCATATCTATACAATCTCGAGACAAATTAACTCGTCGCACAATTCATGAATTCATCGTTCTGAATTCAGCAATTAATCTCCTCTGTTCTAGGCGGGCTTCAAAGGAGTTGATTTATAGTTTGAACATATGCACGTATTTGTATTATGTATGTGTGTTGTTGTGCAACAGCGATAAGGATTAATGTCCGATAGCAGGCTGAGGTGTGCCGTGACATCTTGAACCCCGCTTTCACCGATTTTGCGTCTCCGCCGATGGGTGCTTCTCCCAGCGGCTTCCTCCCTAGTTACGTAATATTGCGAGCGTTGAATGGCTGTTTGCACAAAAGCGATATTAGATACAGTATCTGTATATTTATCTGCTCCATATTCCATTGTTCGTTTAAATTGTTATTTGTTGGTTAGATGAACACTTCTCCTATCTACAGAACTTCTCTCACATATCGATTATTTGATAACAAAAAACGCACATTCTACTTCACGAGTCATTAAGTAAACTGTACTCAAAACCGGTAATTAAAAAATGGGTTAATGAGTGATTCTCAAGAAAGTGGCATCAACAGGTTAAAGTTAATCAAAAAATTTTTTATGTATTTTTTTACTTTTAAGAATGAAAAATATGTTTTACCACTTCAAGTACCCCAAATTTTCAAAAGGGAACGGAAAATGAAGAAGTTATTTTCAAGACATACAATAACCTATACATTGAACACAGGTTAAAGTTAAGCAGGTTACAGTGAAAAATACATTCATTTTTATTTTTTCCCTTGAACGAATAATAATACGAATGTCTCACTTTTAGCATAGATGAATAAACCTTCATACAATATTAAAATGATATTATTACATTAGGCCCCATACCAAATTCGTAAAATAATCGAGACAAGTTAAAGTTAACATTCCGTTATAAAACCCCAGATTTCTGACTTTAACCACTTGTCTCTACGAAACTACGACACTTGGGTCATAATGGTACCCTACGGTGGTTAGCTTGATACTTACCTAATATTTTGCCATAGTTATGATCTAAATAAATTTTTCTGTGTATGAGTCAGATGCAATACCGCGCATGTATACAGGTTGGTACAGGTTAACAGTGAAAATATCCTTGGACAAACTTCGTGCGTGAATATTGTTGTAAAAATATATATATATATATAAGGCCTGTGCAAAGTACATTTTAAAAGGTTTTGTTTGTGTTATTATATAGCATAATATTTTATTTACATAAATTGGTGCTTATAAAATCTAAAGAACTAAAACTGGAAGAGCGATGCTTTTGGACAAGACAGGTTACAGTGAAAAGTGCTACTCTTTATTTTTTATAAACATAAGTATTAAATTTAAATAAAAATAATGACTTGGCCTCGATAAACATTGTTTTAGTTTATCTAGATACATTTTTGTTTCATATGGAAAAGTGCAAATAAACATACATTCAATTCAAAAACTCGATGACAGGTTAAGATGCCACTATTTTGAGAATCACTCTAATAATATAAATAAATTCCTCGTAAGCCTCGATTTTATTCTCTGAGTCCGCTTATGTCACGCATTCTAGTTTGACGAAGATGTCAAAGGGTAATTTGCACATACTTTCTTGATTAAATTTGGCAATTTGTAGACATTTTTACTAACCGCCATAAAATATAGCGGCAAACATGTTACGCGCCTCTTATTAGATATGGGGTTTTATTATTGTTTATGAGCTCTACTATTTAGGTGAATAATTTTAAATTCAAAATAACTGTTACACGTGGTTTTTAGTATAATATTTCTATGCTACTGTCGTCGCTTATTTCATCAGTATTACGAAGTTGTTTTGTTTATATATCTGTAGAAACTAGTCAAGTTGTTTATATTATCACACTCGCTCGCGGTATTGATTATATTATATTCGAGTAGTAACTCATGATCATGAGCGCAGGCTTCAGGATTATTTAATGAGATATTTTCCATAGCATAAAGGTTTATTTCGCCTTTGCGTTACCGATTGACTCCTCCACTATTGCTTCGGAGCATATCCATATATCCACTGTGTAAAAGTTTACCTTTTTTTTTTAATTGCAGATAACTTCCAGACGGAACCAGAGATGATAAATGCGACGTACTGGGAGTCGACCGTGGCGGTGGCCGACACACACCGCGCCCACGATCATACATATAAGCCACCGGAGCCTAAGAAAATAAACACCAAAGTGATGGGTGGTAAGTCAGAGTAACGAAGTTGCAAATCATATCTAAAAAACCGGCCAAGTGCGAGTCGGACTTGCGCACGAAGGGTTCCGTTCCATAAGGTAAAAATCGGCAAAAAAATCAGGTTTCTTGTATGGGAGCCCCACTTAAATAGTTATTTTATTCTATGTTTAGTATTTGTTTTTATAGCGGCAATAGAAATACATCATCTGTGAAAATGTCAACTGTCTAGCTATCACGGTTCGTGAGATACAGCCTGGTAACAGACAGACGGACAGACAGACGGACAGACAGACGGACAGCGGAGTCTTACTAATAGGGTCCGGTTTTACCCTTTCGGTACGGATCCCTAAAAACGATGGCAATCAGCGTACGGCCGCTGGTAAGCGGGTTAGATTTTATGTCGGGCATCGGAACAAATGAAATGATACTAAATAAAAACTTAGAGTCCTACCACGCTATGTCGCCCGCCATGTTTGGCAGTGTCTATGGCGCAGGCATACATTGTTACTGCGAAGAGTGCCAAACCGGGTAAATTTAGCGTCTATTAATAAGGGCCAGTTGCACCAACCACATTTGACAGACTGATCCACGTCAGCCGGCGCGCCCCGGCACTTTACTATGAAACTTTCCATACATAAAAATTTAGCGAACTCTTTAACCATACGAACAGTTTGGTGCAACCGACCCTAAGACTCTTGGTAGTTAGTCGTCAATATAATCATAAAGTACCTAGGTACAGTTAGCAGCAGATATATCTACTAGACTAGAACAACGGTCTACATAATACTACTATAATAGTTTTACACAGCACAATTATACATTACCTACTTCACGTCACGTAGATTAGGTATTCAGGTCTTCGTTCATTAAATAATCATAAAAATGCCTATATTTTGGTTTTATTTAGTCCGTGTAATTTGGCACTTCTCGTTTTAGAAAGCACTGGGATTACTAGCTGACTCGTATTATTTGATAGCATCACGTTGCCTACTTGTTTTTATAATAGTTCGTTTATAAGTGTGTGGGATAATCGATAATGGTAATAACACTATGTAGCTATAGGTTATAACAGTTATTGTCATCGTAGTTTTTCCAAAAAAAAAAAATTTCATTATCAGTTTATTTAAATTTAGAATAACAAACATAAGTGATACTACCATTTCGTCTATAATGTTCGTATTTTCTTATTAAGTAAATTTAATAAGAGTTTCTAAATAATAAATGCCTACTTACAGACACGAGAACGCCGGAAATAGATTTTTACGATGCAGAACACAATAAAAATGAAGAATTGCAGGCTGTGATCAGTTTAATCACTGATAAGCAAACGAAACTACCCATTCCTCCGGTGTTTCCAACCCACCTGACACCAGAGGTACAATATGGAAACGAAAATGCCGACACCGAGAATTTGAGATCACCGAAAGTATTACATAAAATAAATCAGCTGCCCGACGACTCCACGCTGAAACCTCACATCACACAGAAACCAGAGAAACCTTTAGCCATTTACTTCAAAGATGGCGAAGGTGTTACCACCACCACTACAACCACCACCACTAGCACCGAGGACCCTAGCGAAGCCATCGTCAACAATCTGTACATTATTCACAATGACAAAATAACTCCTCAAAAAGAAGATGATCTCGCGTACAAATCTGTACTCGGTCTGTTACCTTGGCCTGTTAAGGCTGTCAATTTAGGACCTGTCCTGCCTCCTGAAATGCAAGAATTCTACATCCAAGGTCCGGCGAAAACGAACTTCACTTCGGGTCATTCAAAACTCTTTGGAATCGGAATTGAAGATGCTGAAAAAATGCAATCTACCACGCAGAGCTCCGTCTATAACACAAGGGTGTCGCCGACGCTGCCTACGTGGCGTGATAGGGATGACACGACCACTAAAAACTACCCAATAAGTGTCAATCCTGATGGTAAGTCAAAACATCAAACCTAGGGTATGCATGCGGTGGAAGCTAATGATTTAGTAAGTGATGCCAATTTACTTTAGAATATGGGATATATGGGTTGCACTCAATATTTATTTTCAAGGGATCACAATCTGGTTGTTCAAAATGGGTTAGCACTACGGGCACAATCGTAAAGAACCGCCACAGTTTTCAAGAGGTTTCATATCAAGCAATTAATATCTTTTCTATAATGGGAATTGCACTCACGTACGTAATGTTAATGTTTCAGTATCTCAGTGTCGCTCGACGAGTCTGCCGCTGTGCCGAGGCGTACTACCCTACGACTTGGCAGGCAAGCCGGCAGCCTTCGGCGGTATCTCCGTCTCCACGCTGCTGCCTCAGATCCTGTTCGTGGCCGCCACCAACTGCAGCGTCCGCTTCAAGACCTTCGCCTGCGCCTTGTTGGAGCCCGAGTGCAGCCCAGCGCCTTATGCCCCCAAACTGCCTTGCTATAATTTATGCAAAGGTTCGTATCTCATAACAATTTTAGCTACGAAAGATATTTATGGATGCTAAATCTAGCAAATGATCTAGCCTCCGTCATAGTTGCAAAATATCAACTGCATTGGGGATTATACCTGTTCCAATTTTAATTTTGAGTGGTCAACGGAGACATGCTACTCGTAAAAGATCAGAAATGTATATTGTTGTTGTAAACTTCTCAAAAACCCACATTTGTGTAGTATTCGTATTTTTTATTTAATACTGGAATTGCTGCAATGATTATAAAAATCTTCGTTCTTTTCCAGCTGTCTTGGCCGGATGTGAAAGTGAGATTCCTCACGAGCTTCGCACAATTTTAAACTGCAAGCAGTACTCGAGCGCCAACTGCGTGGCGGCGCGGACACCGTGCGAGCGGCAGGAGATGCCCTGCAGCGACGGCACTTGCATACCTAGGGACTGGATTTGTGACGGGGCTCATGACTGCCCTGCCGGCGAGGATGAGAACATTTGTGGCACATGCCAGCCGCATGAGTTTCGGTAAGCATAATAATGAACACTTTAGAACTCTTGTTATATACTTAGAAGTCAAGTGTAGGTAACGTTTTTGCAAGCAAAGCCCCACTTCTTCTTCTTCTTCTTCCTAGCCTTATCCCATTTACTTGGGGTCGGCTCTCCTTATACGACATCGCTAGGAGCGGCTGTCCTGGGTAGTATTCTTTTCTCTTTAAGGTTCTTTTTTACAAGACCTGTGTTGTCTTGGGCCTCCCGCGACCCCTAGGCTTCTCACTCATCTTTATAGCACCTTTGTCGTCATGTGGTATGGGGGGGCGCCTCATGACGTGGCCATACCAACGGAGTCGATTTATCGGTGAGCTTTTCTTCGATTGGCCTTAGGTATTCTGAAACTGCCTCTAACGTGGATATTCTTAATATGATCCAATAACGTCTACACACAAACCTTAAAAATTCGGTTAGAATCCGGAATATTTAAATATTTGAATTGTTCTCTTGTCGAAATCCCCAAAAAGTTCGACAAAATTTAGGGCTTTCGAAAGTATTGCAAAATTTACGTACCTACAATAAAATTACGGAGTACCAACCTATTTAGTATCCTGGATTAGCAAAAAACTTGCATATTAGGCATGTGGCAATAATGTTAAGTGTATGAATCTAACATAGGTCCATATCAAGAACCACAACACCCTTTCTATTCCACAGCTGCGAATCAGGAACATGCATCCACTCGCGCTGGAAGTGCGACGGCTACACTGACTGCCCCGACGGTGACGACGAGAGCGAGGCGCTGTGCGTCGGAGTGCAGGAGGACCTGGGCGAGGAGCCCGCCGGCTCCGCACCCCAGCCCGCCGTGCACCGCCCCAACAAAGTGCCGGCGCCGAAAAAGGTCCATCGGTCAGGTATGTAGATTGTACACTATGTACACGGTGTGGATTGGAACGATAAACGCTAGGTGAGGTGCGGCAAGGCCCGCGGGGATCTGGGCTGTGAGGATCCGGTATTTAGATGAAACAAGTTCATAAATAATTAGAACTGCCATCGAATCAAGCTATTAAGGTCTAAGCTGGTGTGAACTTTGAAGTGTACTTTGAAACCGAGGTATGATGCGATGATTTTTTCGCGAAAAATCGGATAAGGAGTCAAAGAATTCTGTGCCTGTTTTCAACTCTGAAGTAAAAATCAGAATCATTTACACTTTTACATTATCAGTCATATTATCAGTCATATAATAATACCTTTATACGAGCAATTCTTGTTGATGTGTATATTTCGGGAATATCGGAAACGGCTCTAACGATTTCGATGAAATTTGCTATATGGGGATTTTCGGGAGCGATAAATCGATCTAGCTAGGTCTTATCTCTGGGAAAACGCGCATTTTTGTGTTTTTATATGTTTTCCGAGCAAAGCTCGGTCTCCCAGATATTAATTAAATTGCTAATTATGTTACAGGAGACGATAGCAGCAAGGAACTGCTCATGACTAGTGACAGCACCAACGCCCTGAAAAGAAACTTCACCCGACGACCATCGTTATCTCGACTGACACCATATACTCCCGCCATGCTCCAGGCCACAAAATCTAAGAAAACTGAATCTGATGACGATACCTCGAAAAAGGCCAACAAAAACAAACATGAAACTGAAGAAGAAAGTGAAGATACACAAGCAGATGATCTTACCGTCCTCGACCACACAAAAATACTTACAGAATCGCAAGAAAAACACAAAAGAGCTGAAGACAGACCGAGAAATCAAACCAATGTACCAACCACCCAAACCAACCAACCAACCAGAACCAACCAACCTAAGATCATTTATCAGGACTTGACTAAAGTAAATCCATTACAAGGAAGAGCGCCAATGCCACGTCCCAAATCAGCAAAGGTCCGAAATCCCGCCATTTTGGCTTATCCTGCGGAACCGACCAGACTAGACCAGTCCATCAACAAGCTAGAGCGAGTGATCAATGGGGCAGACCTGATGAGGGTAAATAATCAAGTTACTCTTCTAAAAGATAAAATTCATCAGTTTAATTCTTGCTAAGTCTTCTGTCTCTATCATAAAACTGAAAAATGTTTCTATCAGAATCATTTAAGGTTCCTCGGTTATAATTGAAAAACCGAAACTAAATAGAACAATCCTTTACTAAAGTACCTACATTAATTCATCTATGCAACTTTTGAAAAGCACTGTCTAGGTTTATTTGACAAAATGTAGCTTAACACATACACTTACACCTTTGAGAACTTTGTCTTCTAGTCTCGTGATCTTCAATGAACTTCCAGATGCTTTCACAGAAAGCCCAACGGCCCGCCCCCGCGACCGAGTCCGGGGAGTCCCAGGAGAGCACGACGGTCGACCGGCCCGACAAGCCCGACACGTCAGGCGGCCGGTCCACCGCGCACGCGTCGCCCTGCCCCGACAGCGAGCTGCGCTGCGTCGACGGCCGCTGCATCACCCTCGCTCAGCTCTGCGACGGCAACATCGACTGCAGCGACCACGCCGACGAGGACAACTGTTACACGTGAAACTGTTTTATTCACTTTTGAAGGGTGTATGGTTCTGACTTCTGAGAAATTGGTATTTATTTTAATGATTTGTCTCAAAGTGATTATAGAAACTCAGATTCTGATTTAAACCCAGTTACGTAGACAAACTTTATGCTAGCAATTTACTTTGCCGTATTTGCCTAAATACGCCGCTGCGTCTCCTTTGTTTTGTTACTCTAGCCACGAATAATGGCAAATAAGGAAATGTTGCCAACTGTAGATTAAAGATTAACCTTTATCAAAAAAGGGTTCTTAGATGACCATTAGCGATATAAGCTTTTATGCAATTACTTATAAGGTATTCGTCAGTTAAAATTAGTACTGATATAAATACCTATGTTATGTTATGTTTACTTAGTCGTCTTGCGTATAGAGAAACACTTTCAGTTACGTACTTCTATATTAAATACTAACCCCCTTATTCATAAACGCGCTACAAACGTCAATTAGCTAAATAATCGTTTGTCTTTATCTGTTATTTTGACTTATGTGTTTGTAAAAAAGGGATAAAAGATAATTTAACTAAATCAGGCCCGTAAAGTTTTATGAAAACTTTTCAGATTACGTAAAGCAAAAACAGAGACACAAAATTTTGAATTTAGCTTGGGTATCTGTAGGTACAATCTGTACATGCACTCTCAACAAGTAACCACGAGATCTGATTAGATTTAAGATTTGTACCAATTGTAAGTTGACGTGGTCATGCCGTCCATAACCGTCCATTAGAATATATAAAGGTTTAATTTCTGTACATATTTAAGTGCCGGCGGTACCGATATGTAGTTATTATACGCTGTGATAAAATACATGGAAGAGGAAAACGTTAGTCTGACCAGCGAGTCGTTTCACAAGCTATTTTTTTTTATTCTTTATATGGCAACTTTTTTTCCTAACAAATAAGCTGTCAGTTTCACGCTGTCATTTAATTTCATAGTAATTTTATTGCCAGGTGCGGTTTGTACTGAAATTCCCGCGTTTTTTTTGTGACACGACTCACTGGTCGGACTCTAAATCTAAATGTTTATAATAAGTTCAAAATCGTCTATGTAGGTTAAGGTTTATTTCCAAATAGCATTAAGTTTTCCTGAATCTCAAATGTATCTTGTTGTGCCTTATTTTCCTCTTGAAGTTACCTTTATTGCATTGTTATGGCACTGATTATTCGATTTTATATTGACTGACTGTCAGTGGTTTCGCAATGAGCATTTGTAAATAGATTAATTTATGTAAATTAAGCTACTAACTCTAACACTCTATTTATAATTTACACTTACGTTTTAGAACTAATTTCTATGAACGTATTTGCCTAACACATTGATACCTACTTATGCAAAAGGTAATTCAACCAATCAAACCAAGAGTAGGTACGTGCAAATAGCAAATACCTATATATCCAATTATTATATTACATGTCCATGCAAATAGACTTAATGTAACATCTAGATTCGTAAATATGTTGGTAAGAAAATCCAAA
Source organism: Cydia splendana (assembly GCF_910591565.1). Classification (NCBI taxonomy): domain Eukaryota; kingdom Metazoa; phylum Arthropoda; class Insecta; order Lepidoptera; family Tortricidae; genus Cydia; species Cydia splendana. The sequence continues at coordinate 7,746,635 of NC_085963.1, forward strand.
GTAATGTCATAATATATCTTCAAATTGTATCAAACATACTCGAGTTTACTTTAAATTTATTGAAACTCAGGTAGATAATTGTTTATGCTCGGTTATAATATATTATACGCAATTTACCAACAATTTTTAGTTAAGTTACCTCTGTTTATTTGTACCTAGAATATAAGTTTTTGTACGACAATAAATCATTATGCCATGTTGTATTGTTCCTTTATTACAATTATAACTTTTTAATAATTTTACGGTTTAGACTCACTTGTTTTAAAATTATTCAATGTTAGTATGTCTCACAACAGTTTAAATTCGATTATTACTTTTCTATTAATACTCTCTATTAATCTTCTTTATTACTTTTGTCCGAATTCCTACTAATTCACACACTATACATATATGACGATAGTATTCGAATGTATAATTATTTACCAATTTAACCCAATGAGCTTTAATTACTTTTAAGATTGATTTTTCTACATATAAAATATACCTAATATAATAACTATATAATTGGCTCCAAGCTACGACGTAGCCCTACGAGCGTAGCATAGCAGTGACTTGAATTGCATTAAAGATTTTCTTTAGCAGTCAACCATTGGACAAGCTGCAAGCTAGACACAAGGTAAACATGGATACGGTCTGACATATTCCTTCATATTTTTGTAGTTAAAAAGGCAAGGTATAGCGTTCGTTGCTAATTATTTTATGCAGGCGCTTATGAAATAACTATACCTACCTATTTTAGGGCTATATTGTTATTAGCAACCCTCTCGTACATCGATATTATTCATAATTGTTGTCAACGATGTAGGTACGTCGTTTTACTGACACTGGTAGGTACAGCCTGAAATTCGGGAATCAGCTGCAAATGGTGTTAAAGGTATGAAAATCGGCACGATTAATCTTTAGGCCATTTGAATCAATTTGACCCGTAGCACCAAAAAAAACGGAAAGGAGTTATGACGTCATCTTTTTTTGTATGGAAAAAAAAATTTTTTTGTTCAGAAACCTATTGTGTGTGGTATTAAATGAAAGGGCATTTTGAGCCGGTTCTAAAAATATATCACATTATTATATTTCCGTCACTTGCATTTAATAAAAATAAAAATAATTTTTAAAACATACCAAGTTTGGGCTCCTACAGATACGAAACCGTTGAATTATTTTTTGTAAAATATACCTCAAGTAATACCCAATATTTTCATATCTAACCCCAAAAAATTTATTTCGAAAATATTTAGTTTCAGTATTTTTTATTATTTTTTTCTCCATTTTGGAATTCACGGGCCTACAAATCCCGGTCTTTTGATAGGCTTGCGTGGGGATATAGATCCAACACGTAGAGGCCCCTTGGAGAGCTTTAATGTCATGTAGAACGCCTGCTGGAACCCGTTCACAGGCGCAACAATAAACACCCATGAACCGGTCGCAGCAGGCATTGGGACTATTGTAGAAAAAGTGAATAGTATACCGGTCCATGGATTGAAGTTTGGATGGACAATGAGACTGGGCTATTGTAGAGAAGTTCGGACACCTGCCATAACAATGCTAAAAACACGTTATCGAGGCAGGTGGTGACTTGCCGCTGACTAGATGGGCCCCTGAAACTGCCGTCGCGAAGACGACCAGGAGCAACATCGGTGTGAGCGGCTCAGGGGTGTCGAGAGGTGTGCGCCGCTTTCTACCCAGTGGCTGTTACCAGCCACTGTGCCAACTCGTGTCTTATGCATCTTTCACTTCCACCCCTGGAGCATATAGCTCTAGCGACTCCTCTCTGGACGGCCAATTAAGGCAAGCCAGAGCTGAGAGTCCTGCGGGTCCCCTTGGGGTCCACTCCGAACGACGAAGACACGCCGGAGACGGAGACCCTGACCGACTCTCGGGAGCACTCGGGTCCGTGGGGTCGTTACTCCCCAACAGCTCGCCACAAGCTGCCCTGCGGGCTTATTATTATTTTTTATTATTACAAATTGTGATCTATCAATCTATCAATGAAACGGCCTCCTAGCCTAGTCGATAGTGACCCTGCCTATGAAGCAGGAGGTCCCAGGTTCGAATCCTGGTAAGGGCATTTATTCGTGTGTTCATTATCATCATCACACAAATAAATGATGCCCTTACCAGGGCTTGTATATATGTGTATATTATATATATCGTCGTCTAGTACCCACAACACAAGCCTTATTGAGCTGTAGGACTAGGCCGATCTGTGAAAACTTGTCCTTTAATATTATTATTTATTATCAATTAGTATCAGTTTAAATATTAAATTCGACATCACACTTTGTAATAATGAAAAATTAAAAAAAAATACTAAATCTAAATATTTTCGAAATTGATTTCTTTGGGTTAGATATGAGGATATTGGGTATTATTTGAGGTATATTTTACAAAAAATAATTCAACGGTTTCGAATCTGGAGGAGCCCAAACTTGGTATGTTTTGAAAATTATTTTTATTTTAATTGAATACAAGTGACGGAAATATATTTTTAGAACGGGCTTAAAATGCCCTTTCATTTAATACCACATACGATATATTTCTGAACAAAAAATATTTTTTTTCCATACAAAAAAAAGATGACGTCATAACTCCTTTCCGTTTGTTTTTTTATTTGGTGCTACGGGTCAAATTGATTCAAATGGCCTAAAGATTAATCGTGCCGATTTTCATACCTTTAACACCATTTGCAGCTGATTTTGGTCAACCGCTATAATTTAATAATATTATTATTAGATAAATTATCAAAGTAAGAAAATAACAACAAGCGCGATCAAAATTAAATAAGATCCAATATGAGATACTTTATCTCTGCACCTTAGACTTTTAAAGCAAAACACTTAGATAAGATAAAATAATTAAAAAAATAAAAGGCAATTGTTTTATAAATTCTACACCTCGTACCTATTCGAAACTGTTTCTGGAATGGTTTCACTGCAGAGTAAGTACAGCGCCATCTGCATAGAGCTACGCGTTTTAATTAAACGTTGTATTTTATTTTAACGAACTGGATCGAACAATTAGCGTAGTTTTTTTATGATAACGGAGGCAAACGAGCAGACGGATCGCCTGATGGTAAGCGATTACCACCGCCCATGGAGACACTAGAGGGGTTGTAAGTGCGTTGCCGGCTTTTAAGATGGGAGTATGTACGCTCTTGAAGGTTTGAAGGTTGTATCGGTCCGGAAATACCGTAGGTGACAGTACATTCCAGTTTAGCTGTGCGAGGCAGGAAGTAAATCAGAATATAATACATATAATCCATTTAATTGTACATACTACATTTAATACGATAATAACAATTTTAATTTAATAGGATAATAATATAAAAAATAAGGTATGAAAAATGTGAAGACGCATATACGCCTTATACTGTATTCAGCATCAAATGGATGGTCAAATCCATAATTTATATTTAAGAATGGTGTGTTGCAACATATTCGACTACTTTGGCTATCGCTATCAATTTCATACTGACTATACTGTACCTACCCGCATAAGTGCAAGTGTACCCAATGTTCAAAACAACCTTCAAGTTTACGAGCACCGTATTTCGCACTTTATGATCTGCATTTGAATTAGTGACTCACATCTCGCATCTGTTTAGATTATCTGTGATGACGACGTTTCTAACTTAATGCGCAGAAATAACAAAATAGTTCTTAATATTGAGGGACGAAGGTTGAGAATTTGTGTCAGTGATTTCATCCTTGTTCATGGTGACCGGCCTTACAGTTAGTTTTGTTAAGTTTTTTATACATTTTTTCATTGATAGAATGGAGGATTACCTCACCGCTGCTACTGTTCAGTTTTTGCTCGAAAACGATTGGCGCGTTTTGCGCTGTTTTGGGTTTCTGCGAGCTCGCCGTTCATTCTTAAACCGGGTCTCGCTATATTTTTAGAAAGAGTTTTTTTTATTCTACTTATTATATATATATTATTTATTAAAAAGTTAGCAAAAAATCTACTTCACATAAAACAGATAAAAATTACTAACTGAAATTGGGATTAGAATCTAGAAATTAGCTTCAAAATGGAAATTCATTTCTCCCTCAATTGCTCAAAGGTTAACTCGAAGAGATCCCTTAAAGGGATAAGTTCGCCTTTGTACTAATGACGAATGTTATTTTTCCTGTTTTGTTTTGATTTTTGTACAATAAAGTGTTTTACTACTACTATATACCTACTACTAACTTGCTGCAGACGAAGTAGGTAGGTACTAGGTTTGAATACACGCACGAAAAAAACACCTTTAATCAAAAAGAGTTTATCGTGCCCTATGACTCATATCAGGTTAAGTAGGTAACACACCCCACGTGAGCAAAAGCGTCATGAGTTAAAAATAAATTAACATTCACTTTTGTTTATCGCGCCTAAAAACTTTTACACCTTTGGTGGGCTCTTTAAACCAATACCACAGACAATTAACCCTCATCGATATTTAGCGAGGTAGAGGTCGTACTGAACAACAAGGATCTCTTATGGGACTTACTCCGAAATTGCGAAAAATATTTAGCTGGTACCGTAGAGTTTCGTATCTTCGCCTGGGTTTTGACACTTTTCCCAAAAAATCTCTCAAACTTGAAAGCATTTTAATCCGTTAAGGCAAAAAAACGTTTTTTAGTACTCTTAACTATCAGTATACACCACTAAAACTTTGAATTTCATCGGTTAAGTTGGTAAAAAATGGCCCCAAAGGCAATAGGCGATGTTTGGGTATTTTTCCCAATCTTCGCCTATGGCATGCCCTGCCGCTAATACCTACTTTTCTGTGACTTACACATGTTAAGCCGTATCTCCTTGGAATGTGCTAATATACTGTGAACCTTAAGTACACCAGACTAGGCATATATTTAAAAAACGGGGTAGTAGGCGAAGTTTGGTAACAGTCTGAAGTTGTTTTCATACATTTTCTATAATGAAGCTAGGGCTGCCAAAAATTAACCAACATGCCAAATAAAGAGGAGTAATGGTTTCTAAGTTAAAAAAAATATTTTTTGTAACAAAATTGTTTAATGGTTGCAAAATTGTTGTTATTATCGTAATTGACATCAAATCAACCTTATTTACACAAAGTGAGACATAAAAATACCTATTTGGTACCTACTCAACATCGGTAAGAGTAGAAATAAACATTTGCATATAGCGTAAACTAAAATAACCAAACATAAAAAATATTTAAATTTGGAAACAAGTAATCTCATCCACCAATTAATGTGGTACAAAAAATTTGTCAACCCTAGGGGTAGGCGAAATTTGGCAACAAGATGGAAGCAAAGTACCCTCACCAATGTTTTGTCCAATTGTGAATTCTAAACGTAAGCTAGCCATTAAATAATAGTTTCATATGAAAAAGAAATAGTTATAGGATATAATCATGTAAAAAGTTTAACATTACCGGGTCCGTATCACCGTTTAAAACTGAAGTTAAAACACTGGTAAAGAAAAACGTGTGATCGGTGTCACGAAAAAACCTCACTAAAGGTCAACTGTGTGAAGTTAGCCGCAGATTGTTCGAAGAATGTTGACACCCGTAAAAAATTCCTTGTATTTTGCAGTTTTATGTAAGGCTTACATTAGAAACATTTTGTTAATGGCAACTTATGTCAAACTAGGCGAACATAGGTAGCGCAGGCAAAGATACGAAACTCTACGGTACATAATAATGTACTATGTACATACCTATTATTACCCATAAGAGTCTGTGCGGAAAGAGAAGAGTCGTGAAATGTATGGGATCCAATACATTCTACGACTCTTCTCTTTCCGCACAGACTCTACCAAATATGTTAGGGGAAAGCCGATATTTTATTCGCGAACCCATGGTGCGTTAGTTGTTCAGTTCGATCCTACATATTCACCTCGCTGGATATTGCTAAGGGTTGAAAAAAATAACGTAACATACTTTCGTAGTCCTACTGATTTTCAGGTGCCTGCAACTAAAACCATACATGTATCATCTAGCTAGGTCATCATCATACATAAGGTACATGTATCATCAGAACCGCACTATTTATGTCATGCACCAGATTGTCTGCGTAGTCAATAAAAATTATTCCTTAAAGGGTCTGGTTTGCTTGCTCTGAATTCCCTTCACTTGCCGAGAACTCTACAAAGAACTCCAGAACCGTAACAACTATATATGTGTAGGTATATTTATGATATAGGAGGCAAATGAGCAGACGTATCGCTTGATGGTAAGCCATTATCGTCGTCCATGGAGACTCGCAGCACCAGAGGGAATGGAAGTTAGACGCTCTTTTCTTGTAGATTTGAAGGTCGTGTCGGTCCGCAAATACCGCAGGCGATAGTTCATCAATAGGGGAGTTCAGTAACAGTAAGTACTTAAAAATACTAGTTTTCCTGAGTCGTAGCGATAGGAATTACGATTCAGGGATAAATAAACAGGCTTGAAGTCATCGACCGCTGCCCACTGTACCCTCCTCTCAGTAGGTAAAAGGGCGCAACTTTCAAGAAAGTCTATTTAGGTCTGTCGTTTAGTACAAGTGTGGAACTGTAGAAAGCGAGTGAGTCACGTTCAGGCTTCACGCGGCACTTAGCTATCAACTAGTTCAAAAAAAGACTACTAGAAAGTTTGCTAGTACTTATTAAACCTTTTGAACGCCAAACGGCGCATCCACTAGTTAACAAAAAAGTTTTCAGTCTTCATTTAGATTTAAACACGTTCAAAATGTAGATTAGCATAAAATAACACGCTTGTGTTACTTTTATGCAACCAAAATTGCTTGCATATAGGTATGATGTATAGTTTTATACCTATGCGCTTATACCAGTAAGATAAGATAAGATAATAATTTATTTCATTTCAATCTTAGTTGGTAAATACATAGTGGTCCGAGCCCTCCTATTAGGTATAAAGTACCTGTATCAGGAGAGTACCTGTACCAGTATGAAGAAAGTTCAAATACCTACCCACAGAAACGGACGATTTTGGGGATGCACGGTGTATGATACATAAGATAGGTACGCGTACTTCCTAACTACTATAGAATTCTTAACTTCACAGTGAATGGAATATGTTGCTCTCTTGTGACTTGCTTGTGACATAGATATTCCTATCTATCAACTTAATAGTAGTACTGCTGAAGAAAAATTAACAATCGTTTCTGAGCTGCACTATAAGGTAGTTAATTATTTACGATTCATGGGGGTCTAATTGGCTTAGAAGAAATAACTTAAAGGTGAATAAACTATCTGTGTCACCAGCAACATTCTTAACATTTCAATTAAGCTAACACTCACCGGATATGACATAAACAACCGTACCTAGTAAATTGCTAAGACAATCAATAATAATCAATCTTTTGCAGTTACTCCCCAACAGCTCTCTACAACACTCTACAATGACTCGCTCTACCAACCGACAGATGGTAATGCATGACCTGCCTTTTAGCAGCATTGCAACTTTTAAAATCTACTCTCGAGGGTAGATGGGAAAACATGTGGGAACGGATGAAGAAAAATCCCAGCTGTTGCCAGCGTTAACAACTCGGTGGTGACAGGTAGGAATTAACCGACTCGCGCGGTGATATGCAAATCAGATTGAACAACGTTCCGTTCTTGTAGCCTGCACTCTGTAAGCGATGGGAAAACAGTCCAGCAAAGCCGAAGGCTGCGTTTTTCCTGGAAGCCAGTTTCGTGCCGTGCAGGAAAAGTGCACTGCAGTAAATATTTACTCATTGCAACGCTGGGGTATTTAGGTCGTAATCGTAATGCAGTCTGCTTAAGTGTGATGTAAGAGAGCTAAATATTTGACCGGAGCGTAGCGATATCGAAGGTCTACGTTTCGACTGGAGCATTTTGCTTTTGTATGTCCGGATGTTTTCGTCTACAGGTCGCAATTCTTAACCGAATCTCGTGAAATTTTGTGACTGGATTCTATGTCTAAATAATTTTTTTTTGCCCGTCCGGTTTTTTGATTTTTTTTTAAATGGCGGAGTCGTGATAGCTCGCGCCTAAACAAATAGTGGTATCGTACCGAGTGGTATGGCCAAAAATTCAGAAAATTTATTTCGCTGGTTTCGGAGGTATTGAGATATTTAATTTTAACTAATTTTAATTTGAGAAGGAGTAGCTAAATTTCGTCAACCCATCTAAGAACTATTTGGCTCAGTTTGTAAACGTTCGCTTTTTCTGTTTGCACAGAGGGTCTGCGTTCGATCCCCAGTAATTGTATGCTGGGATATTATAACTTTTTGTATTTTTTTACACATAAATTTCGTATTGTTTTTTTTTTTAATTTACTATATTTAAAGCTCTTAGCACCATGTTATTTAAAGCTCTGCTCGCGAGGTCTACAGGTCACAGAGCCACTAGTTAGTAGGTATCTACACTTGAAGTGTAGTATATCAGCTAGAGTCTGACTAGCCAAAAATTGTTGACAGATATTTCGTTGTTGTATCACCAATTGTCTATGATTTAAAAAAAAGCTAAAAGTCAGTTGTCAATTTATGTCATTCATTCAAATTGTTTGCGGTTTATAAGGGGTTTATTTTAAATAATATGAATAATGTCTATACTGAGTGAGGTTCGCAAACTATTATTTAAGTTCGTAAATAATTACGACAATGTGCGAAGTCGACGTGTAGCGTTGTATAACGAAAAACTGCAATGTTTACAACTCCGAAGCAAATGTAAACAAATTAGGAGGTTGGTGCTCTATAAATATTTTGATACTTGGCATTTAGCATATTTGGAAATACTTATGTATTTTTTCGTGATTGATTAATATTACGGTAATGTCGAGCTAGGTCTTATTTACACTACATTTCATTTTTCGCCTAACAAGGCGAAAAATGAAACAACAATGGTATATGGTGAGAAAGTGTTAACATATGTGTTTATCGTTGACTGTACTTTACATAGTGGTAGAAATTATATGAGCTGACTTTGAGTGCACGTCAACGTATATTTAACTTAAATCCTTAGGTACCTTACGTGTGCACAGAAAATAAAAAATATTTTCTAGTATCAAAACTATAATTCCTACTACACAAAGTGTGACCAGCCCAAGATTTTATGAATTTCCCGCCAAACATTTGTGTAATATTTCAGTAGCCAGACTCTATGTGTAAGACTGTGGTGTAGACCTGTCTACAGCACAGTCTTACACATGCTACACTTACACAGGCTATGCTATTTGCTATTACCATTAAAGCTATTTGACAGTTTATAATGTCAACTGATGTGGTTGCATGACCCAATGAGAATTCATATTCTGCCACGATCATCATCATTCATTTATTGTAAATATATAATGGTAAAAGTATAGTAAGTCGGTAAAACATAACAAATCAAAACCAAATGAACGCTATTAAATATTTATCATTCAAAATCACCACTTAAAAGTTAAGTCTATACCAGCCAACATAAGGGAACAACTCAAAAACTTCGCATCCAATTTGCCACTCTTGTGGATAAAATGCAACTTTCTCTTCAAGAATACCTACGTAAAGAAAGCCTTTACGAGCTGGTGTGGTGAAAAGGTCCCTTTCAATTACCACATCTCGAGAAGTATCTAATAAAATAATACTTGATCAACAAAATTACATTACGTAAGTCTAGTCTAGCCCTCCCTCTGAGGACAGGTTGTGAGCTGGAAGGTTCGATCTACGTCGACGAATGAAAGTAAATAAACAACCCATTCGCTAAGAGGTAAACAAACTTCCACGGGACCAGTTTGCCTGGACAAACCAACAAACCTATATGTATGTACCTTAAGTACCTACATTGTAACTCAACACGACTCTAAATAAAACTTTTAAAGTTTTTAATGTTGCGACATTTTTTGGGGTAATTCTATCCGGTTCGAAGGACCATTTAGTACTAACAGATGTCATTAATATCATTAGCTAAATAGAATAAAAGACAACAGTTTTTACTGTAACAAAGAAAAATAATGAGAATAGAGAAATAGGTACGCTGATATAAACAGCCAGCGATCAACGAACATAATATTTGTAGAGCATAATTACTTGTAACTGTACCCAACAATATGTTGTGCATGGTTTATGTAGTAGATTTTAGTGCTGGGGAATGCGCAATACTTACTCCATTGTGGAACTGAGTGTGCTGGTGATTCATTTCTCGGAATTGACCTTGCTATGAGTCATTCGCTGGAAGGCAGAGTCGGGGATACCGCGCCTGTCTGCCGGTTGCTTGCTTTGGTATACACGCATACCGCTCACCGCGAACACTTAACAAATAATTTTGTGTTTCTCGATCTAAATAAAGAAACAATAACAAAAATGTGTGAGTGTACAAAACAAAAAAACAGTTAAATAGATTTGGCTCGCAAATTCTAAAACTACTTGTAAATATTTTTGTGTGCTTTTATAGTTGGATATCATGATAACAACCATGACGTCATTCATATTATTGAAGGTAAGCTACTTGATTTTTTACAGGTATATTGATATCTAATTCTTAACTATAATTTACAATAATTTTATCATTATTTAATTCGTTAGTGAATCATTTAAAATTCTTATCAGTATCTCATTTGACTAAGTTCTTAAGTGACATGTAAAATATTACGCCAATAAATGTAAAAGTAGTGTTGTTATCATCCTTCTCTTTTCAACAAGAGGAAATCACTGACATACGCTATAATGACGATTTATCAGTGGCGTCTACGGTATTTGTTAGAGTATCCAAATGCGTGGTGCGTGTGTTAGAATGAAATAGAGAATTAAATGTATTGTAATGGCGAAATTCTTTAGCGTATGATTACGCACAGAAAAAAATAATTAACCAAAGTCCTAAATCTGATTCATATTAATTTACCTAAATGAAGTGTACAGAAATATTGTCGACAAGCTATGAATCTCGAACTGTTATTTTCGTGTGAAGCGTTGGAAGAAAAAGTTATTGTCCAGCAACATCAACTTGTTGAACAAGTTTCCAATTAACTTTCCAGACGAACTCTTTCCTATTGAGGATGAACAGAGAGGATAACGTCGACTGGTTCCATGGGAAAATATCACGAGAATCTGCCGAGAAGCTGTTAAAAGAAGGTAGGCGTTGTTTTAAAGTTACTTTTTAATACGAAATGGTAACAACAGATTCTGATTCCTTGTTTACCTTTGGCGTTTCCAGAGGGCGAAGATGGTGTTTTCTTGGTACGTGAAAGCAACACTTCACCAGGAGACTATGTTTTGTCAGTTTTGCACCAAGTAAGTGTATTGAATCTACTAAAAGTTTTATAACCTATAAATATACTTAAGTAAACAAACAATGCAATGTTTAAAATAACTTTGTCTTCAAAAAGTGCTCAAATTATTACATATCAGATTGTCTTTAATCACACAGAACAACTAGTTATTAATCAAATGGGTTCCTAAAAATGTATATACCTACTTAATGTATAAAATTTATTATATTTTTAAAATTGGATAATATAATTAAAAAAATATGTTGATAATTTTAGATTCCATTACTCCCAATTGACCTTATACAATGGTAGGTGCTGCCTCTGCATGCATCCTATGATAGAGGCAGGGATCTATTCTTTGGCTCCACGCTCAACTCCCAAATGTACACGAACATTTTGTGCATTTGTTGCAATTACAAATTAAATTATAATTTATTTCAGGGTGAAGTAGTGCATTACCAAATTCGGAGGCACGGAGAGGATGCCTTCTTTTCCATTGAAGAACACACAACAGTGCATGGGTTGGACACCCTCATACAGCACTATCGAGGCGACTCCAATGGTCTCGTCACGCGGCTGTCTGTTGTGTGTAAGGGGCAGCCTCCACCTCACGAGTCACGTACCCAGGGGACCACCAATCTTTTACACAGGTAAGCTGCTTTTTGCTCTACTGGGGCACTCATTGTTGTCTCATTTTTGTTAGGTACTTATATGATTTATATTTAAATCCACACAACATACAGTAAAATAGCCGTATCATTTTAGCCCCTGTCTGAACATATTTGTAATAAGTTATATACTATACAAGATTTATTCAAACCAACTGTATAAGAATTTTATACAGACTGGTAGAACATAATAAAAACGAGAAATAATAAATTAATAGTAATATTTTTTCATAAGTTACTCTTAATGAAGTAATAAATCAATTCAACTTTGTAGTACAGTAGTTATTAACAAAAATTGGTCTGGATTGGTATGTTTTCTGGAACTATCCAGTAATAAGCAGCATAAAATGCCAAATAACAAGATGATTATGTAACTCTATTTCTTTGACATTGTACCAATGTTAAAAGACGAATGTGGACAACCACCCGAAATCACCTGTTTATATTCATACAAGTCCGCATTTTCCTCTGGATATTAAATTAACATTATTTGTAATATTTTAAACACAATTAGATATACAGGGTGGAAAGGCACGACGATCCTTCCCGGAAGTATTAGGTCGTTTAAGTGATACAGAGACTATTGGTAATGGTAAGAATCGTTAATTGAGTAAAAAATAAAAATTGCAAAAATACTACTTTTTAACTGTGGTGATAACCCTATAGCATGTGCACATGACGGCTAGATTAAGGATCTCCGTCGGGAAAGCTCGGGACTTTACACTTTTTTCCGATCGTAGACAGTATCGCAATGATGTATGAATGACGCATAAATGTCAAATAAATCAAATGCATGCAAAAATATTACAAACAATTTTATTACTTTCTTAGATAATTACTTTTTTCCAATATTTAATACTATCTTCTTTTCACATACGGTGTTCAAATGTACCTTCGTGTATTACAACGCCGCCGCAGCCCGTACCCGAGTATGTCGATGCACATGCGATATAGTGTATGCTCTTCGTCATTTATCCTCCGCAGAAAGCACCAATTAGCCTTTGTCTCATTTCGTCCGCAGTTTCACATTCCGTTTGGTTTGGTACACCATATCTTTTACACAGCCCCACAAATTTAAATAGCCACGAGCATCTAACATTTTTATTTGAAGAATATGACATTCAATAAGTATAGTTCAATGAAAATTTAATTTCAAACATCAGACGTCTTGTCTATTTCCTACCAAGAAGCAACGCTACGCAAGAAGGTTTGTTAGTTTGGTATTGAAGAAGTATTTATTCTTGATTTATTCTTAGTATTTAATTTTTGCAAGTTCATTTGGTGCAACTAACACAACCTACTTGCTATTTTTAATTATTTTAGATAGTTTCCAATTATTCGAAAATAATTTTGTGAAACGTGTTAAGAAACTAAAACCTTTTTATCAGTCAAGGAAACCAGAGATATTTATAAGACGATTGCGTACTTTTGAGTGGTTGTCAATGTCACCATTTGAACTGTCGTTGTAAACAATGTTGTGGTTAGTATTATTAATATTAAGGAATAACATAACTATTTCATTCAAGTATTGAACAAGTGGAACCACTAAGAAAGCGAAAATCCTGCAATGATTCTTACCGTGCTGTAAGCAGACCTAAAAATGGTTAGATGGCAACAAATTAGCATAATTTCCTGTCGAATACTGATTGTTTACAAGTAAGTTCATTGACCCTGTCACCTGTTAGGGTTAGAACAAAGTAGTTTTTTGCGTGGATGTTTAAAAGGTCATAATTTAGAAACGGTTGCCCATATTAACATAGTTTCTATGGAGAAAATATAGAGCTTAGGCTAAACTATCTCCCATTTCCGGAAAGGATCGTCGTGCCTTTCCACCCTGTATATCAAACACAGCTATGCTCCTGTTTATTTTTATGAATTTTTATTACAAGAGTTAGGAGCAGCTAAAAATTTGTATTAAAATTGTTTTTTGCTCGTAATTCTTATAAGAATCAATAAATTTTAAAAAGTCCAACAAAGTTAAATAAATATGGTTAATATACCTACATCAAATTATGTAAAAATCTTTTCCACAATGAAAGAGAAAAATGGGGACTATGTTTGTATGGAGAAGTGTTTGCCCTCTTTCCTCACATACAAACATAACAACACATAACAATTCATAATTTTTATTGCAAATACATAAAAGGTCTCTTAAAAGTCACTTAAGTGTTGCTGTTAGTGCCTATGTCTAATTTCTATCTATCTATTTATCTATAAGCCCTTTTATCTTGAGTATCAGACTAAACTTGACTGGAGTATATCTCTTATGCCAGGATCGCACGTACCGAGTAGAGTGGCGAGACAGTAAAACGAAGTATGAAATTGTTACTCGGCCGAGTAAAATTTCCATACTTCGTTTTACTGTCTCGCCACTCTACTCGGTACGTGTGCCAGCTGCATTATGGGTTCGGTACACGTACCGAGTAGAGTGGCGAGACAGTAAAACGAAGTATGGAATTTATACTCGGCCGAGTAACAATTTCATACTTCGTTTTACTGTCTCGCCACTCTACTCGGTACGTGCGATACTGGCATTAGCTCAGTTTGCCTCCTCTAGCTCTTTAGTAGTCTGTATATTGCTCACTCTCCTCCATTTTGGTCCTACTGTTAGTGTAAGTTTATCCACCCATATTGATATTGAGGTCTTCTCTGGCACTTTGCCTATGTAATTAACAGAAATTCATATGACATAAAAGAATAATCTTTATGGTGTAATAAGTTCTGATCAATGATGTGGATCGCCATTGTGTGAAGCATTAAAAAAAACTTGTGTATTGTGATAATTGATGATTTGATGAATAACAAACTACCTTTGTTATGCAATGATATGTATGTATAATCCATTATTTAATACTGTGATATCAAATCCACAGTTTACTCGAATGATAGTGAAGAAGGAAGTCCTATTAACTGGAGAGCCACAGTTATTGCCCTTAATTTCTTCCATCGTGTTGTTGAAACAAATTGCTGCGACCAATGTCTTGAGTACAATTTAAATTCATTACTCCACAAGGCCATATTTATAGAATACTTTCATGTTTTAATTTGTTTTTATTATGATCGTGTGTAATAGTCGCATGAAGTCAGTTGAGTAGGTCAATGCTCTGAGTCTTTTTACTTATGTTGCACAATTGGTTGATGCAATGTAAAAGTGACAACTTTATTGCTGTGTTCCTGTGGTGAATGCTGTTCAATAACTCGTTCAATAATGCTGACAATATGATGTATTATGATTATGTGCAGTAATGATATTGATGCTGTGGTTTAAGTAGGTAACTTGCTTTTATGGTGATATTTACATTTAGTTAGGCATATGAAATTCTTTGAGAAATTAGATACAAAGGTATATTTCGGTAATTCAGAATACTATAGATTGTCGGGTATTTAATTCCGAAAATGAACTTTTATATGATGGTATTATGGGTGCTTTTCTGAATAACCCGACATTCTGAAGATTTTTCAAGGAGACTATTATTTTATTACTATGAAATATGAAAACACTATCCGAAAATTTATTTTAACTGATATGATATCAAAGACAGCAAGGCCTTGCTTGACTGGTATTTTAACAATAAGTAATTAATGAAAGGTACTGGATTGCAATTTGGCATTTCTTTACGCATGAATTTTTGTTTTAATTAATTCGTTAAAT
The DNA here is from genome assembly GCF_910591565.1 of Cydia splendana. Classification (NCBI taxonomy): domain Eukaryota; kingdom Metazoa; phylum Arthropoda; class Insecta; order Lepidoptera; family Tortricidae; genus Cydia; species Cydia splendana. The sequence goes on from NC_085963.1 coordinate 7,762,122, forward strand.
GATAAAGGCATATAGGTATGCCTTATGAATAAATGCTAAGCCGATAAAATTAACATAACTATTTCTTATTTTTGCGAAAACAGCTAATTATTAACTCAAATGTAATTCTATTATATTTTTATGAATATGCGTATTACTCATACCTCGGCAAACCGCGGTGAGATTGTTGACATGTTATAATATCAACTCACTCCAGATACATCTGTGTTTGAAGATGATGACTCAGACTTGAGTTAATGATTCACATAATGATTTTGCGTGCTTTTGGGTCGTTTAGTTATGGAGTTGTGCGTCTCTTTACCATCTGTTACTACAAACATTTGACGTAATTGGAATAGTGTTTATTCTCTAAGTATATACTATTATGTAATTTAAAAAATGGAACACAGTTTTCATTTATTTCTTTATACCTATGTACAAATATCAAGATTCGTACCGGGTTCAATTAAGGGATTACTTACTACAAATTTAATAATACAGTGTCCACTATCATTGTCACAGCAATTCTACATACAATGTAGGTAATAGACGCGAATTACGATACCAGTGGGAAAAGAAGGTATGTAATTCGCAACGAGTGGCGATAAATTAAAATACGACCTAAGGGAGTGTTTTAAATCCACGAGTTGCGAATCACCTTTTCGCACGTGTATTGTACAACGTTTTAGAGTACATATGGCCCTTTAAATATTAGACATAGGGACGTATTGTGCTAATTACCGCACTAGGGCGGTAAAGTAGCACCATATGTACAGTAAAATCAATTAACATGGATTTAAATAAACTCTTTTTTTTCTATTGTATTGTTGACCTTCTACACCCAATTAACCAATTCAAATTAAATTCCTCTTCGATTTTAACGTGCCGCAGGTAGTTAGTTAACCCATTAACTTCTATATTTACATTTGCGACCGGCTAATGTGATGATACTGTCAGTTAAAAACACAGTAGAAGAAAATAGATTAAATATTCCTTAACACAACTGCACAAATATTTGTAAATTCTACCTGTTTTTTTATTGTACTGCTGCAATTCATTGTTTTTTGTGTTGGTAAATAAAATGTTTTTTTTTTTTAAATAGCTCCACACTAGTGTCATAGTCTATTTTGTTAAATATTGCGCGTGTGTTAGTATAATTAAGAAAAGGTAATAGGGTAGATATTTGCTGAGAGGGTCGAATGGATTTACCCGAGTTTGAAGTTAAGCGACACAATTTCGCTTAATATAAACCTTGTTTGACAGAGCGACGGAGGCCGGTGACTACAACATAGTATCCCAAATGCTGGCAGTCGGGTACCACAGCCGCGACGCCAAGAACCAGGATGGACAGACGGCGGTGCACATAGCCGCTAAAGCCGGCCGCGACAAAATACTCGGGAAACTCATAGAGAGCGGCGCCACCGTCAACGTGCGGGACTCTTTCGGATATACGCCTTTACATGTAAGTATACTAGGGCTACAAAGGCAGGTGGATATCGAGCGGTGCATATGCATATCACTGTAAAAGCCGCGACAAGATACTTGGGAAACTCATAGAGAGCACTGTTGACGTGAGGGACTTGTTCGGATACACGCCTTTACATGTAAGTAGAGTACAGAAGTAAGATTAAGCCATACACCAGAAGATAGGTTGATGCAGATTTGGCATATTAGGGTTCCGTACCTCCAAAGGAAAAAACGGAATCCTTATAGGATCACTCGTGCGTCTGTCTGTCCGACCATTCCCAAAACCTATTAGAAATGTGCAGTCAAGCGTGAGTCGGACTAAATTACTTAGTTTTTGATCCGACCCTTATGGGTTTTTTAAAGACATTTCATTCACGTTCCACATAAAAAAATACATTGTTAAAAATTTTGTAATGTTCAGAACCCTTGGAACGTGAGTCCGACTAGCACTTGACCGGTTTTTTTAATGTAAAATCTGAGCCAGCTTTCCAGAATTAATCTATGTCCACTTAATAGGTATGTCACGTTGTCTTCTGATCTCCTTATTGTTATTGTAGGCGCGTCACATCAATACTAGTTTTCCTTAATTTCCGTGAGGATATCGTACAAGACCTTCATTATAACTTCCTGGTGAGACGACTCATATATGTCTGCACAGGCAGCTTTACTCTTAATTTAATAGAACTTGTATCTTTTATAATCAAGTTTGTATAGCGGTGCTTGCCCATCATGCAAGAAAAAATGGTAGTTGAATTTGAAGCAATAATATATTTAAGAAAAAAATTATCAATACCATGGTATTGTTGCTTTTGCAGTACACCTGTCAGAATAACCTGCCCAGCACCGCCGAGTTGCTGATAACGAAGGGCAACGCCAACTACCAGATGCGGCACGCGCCCACGGGGAAAGTGCCACTACATGACGCTGCGCAGAGAGGACACATTGACTGCATTAAGGTACGACTACTTTATTTGATAGATAATTAAGACAAAGTTGCTATACCGGCGTTACCTATTGAGAGAGGTAAAACTACTAAGATTCGCTGAAAGGAGCATTTCACGGGCCTGTCGTATACTTATAGTTTTTTCGTCTATTAACATTCTTTTTTGAGTACGGTAGTTACAGAAACTATAAGTAAAATCTTAGTTACTAGGAAAATGCTCCTGAATATTTGAGATTCAAGTTACTATTTATAGGTCGGAGAACTTGGAATATACATTTTCGATGAATTATTTGCATCAGTATCAATTTAAAATATCCTATTTATTCTAGAGAATCATACTTTACGTGTTCCTACACCATGTTAAAATTATTGATGCCTAAAATATTCTGAATGCGCACATATTTTGAAAATATGTTGTGTTGTGAATACCACAAGCTGACCTAAACAAAACTCATTCAACAATGGCAACAAATTACAATGTAAGCAGAACACAGGAAGCCACATTCCATAACAACGAACTGTTTGTATTGCTTGTTTAATAGGGGATCGGTCTATAATAAATTGGAAATGAAACAAACATTCGAAAATACTCAGCACAAAACAGACATTGGTAGTTAGTAGTTATTAATACCCCTAACAATTTACCTACATGGGAAACCTGGAAAGTGTGGAGGGGTTTGACTCCTCCGACATTTGACGTCATTCTAAAAACTTCGTACCAAGGAATATTTATGAGTTAATATACTATTGATTTAGTTTTGGTTCAAGTAGGAAATGTTTGCAGGTCCTACTAAAATTGAAAGCTCCCGCGAACCCGAGAACGTTGCAGCAAGAAACCCCGGCTGATTTGGCGAAGCACCACGGTCATACGGAATGCTATCAGCTATTAAGTAAGTACTATTAAGTTATAACTACGCGCGAAGGTGGTGTATTTCTATTTATTTCCGCCGCATGTCCATAATCAGTGAATAAAAGGTTCTTGATAAGGCAGACCATCGTCTAATTAACCTTTTGGACGCCAATTACCGATATATCCGCACCGCAGGTCCAACGCCAAAGACGGATTAATCGGTCACAGACCACAGAGTAACATAGACCTACGTGCATATGCATAAAGTTCAATTTCAGTTTTGACACATCGGTGGCGTCCGAGTGACAGGTTTTGTGTTTGACACAGCGTCGAAAAGGTTAAAATAGCTCGGCAATCCGCTGAACGATAGTAGTGTAAGAATTTTTTAGACGATATCTAATCAATTTCTTGGTGTCCGTAGTCAGTAGACAGTCAATTTATCAAGGTAGTCTCATACACTGCAATTGTTTCCAGAAAACTACAAACCTGAACCACCGCAAACCTCCAAAAGTCAATGGTACCACGGCACGTTGAGCCGGGACGAAGCCGTACAAACTTTAGAACAGTACTGCAAGCAGAACAACTTAGTAGACAAGGCTACGGACGGCGTGTTCCTAGTGCGGTACAGCGAGCGGCACAGCAGCGCCACCTGCGTGCTGACTATGCTGAGCGAAAACACGCCTTACCACTTCATCATAAGGAAGGAGGTAACTAATGTAGCTGGAAATGGTCATTAATCCCTATAACTAACAGTTTATACCGTCACTTAAAATTTATTGTGTTCTCTTAATCCTGGCAGAGTGTATCCTGTTTTTTGTTCCCTAGGCCCAGACGCCCTAGTGCTATGTATGTGTGATCGGGTATCCGACGATCTGTGTCGGCTCCAAGCTAATAATTGGTAGAAATTTGCGCAGGATTAGGATATGTGGCGTTTTATTGCTTCGGAGGCAAAGACCCGTTTTGAATCATAATAATTAGTCTTGTTATTTCTGACTAGCTTTATCTAATCTTCAAGGGGTAACCAAAACTGTTTTGTTATGTCCAGGCGGCGGGCTGGGTGTTCATCGACGACGGGCCGTACCTGGAGGGCGTGGAGCGGCTGGTGGAGCACTACGGCGCCGTGCCCGACGGCCTGCCCGCGCGCCTGCGCCACCCCGTGCCGCCCAAGCCCAAGCCGCCCTTGCCCGAGGTATCTTACCATATACACTTTATATCATTAAGCGTGTTTATCGACTACGAGCCTTACCTAGGCGTGGATCGTCTGGTGGAACACTACACGTTGTGCCCGAAGGGGTGCCCGTGCCGCCCAAGCAAGATGGTAAGCCTACAAGAGTAATAGACGGAGAGCTAGCTACGGAAATAGGTTTGTAATTTATAGAGCAACGAAATCCCTCTAGTTATTAGTGTGCCATACTATCATTATTTATTAATTCGGGCGCCTGGCAGCTGTTCAGCGGTGGGTGTGAGAGGTGTCAAATAAATTGAAGGTGTACAATTTATAGAGCTCTGAGATCGGTGTGATATAATAGCAAATTATGCATTTAATTCGAATATAACATTGCCAGGCGATTTAATTGGGGGAAAAGTAGTGCCGGGTGACGTCCAAGATGCGCGAAAAAGTGCCAAGTTATCTCATTTACTGGGTCAAATTTTATGTGTTTCGTTACCCAAAGGGTGAAACGGGACCTTATTAACTATAAGATCCCGTTTTCGGCCCCCTGTATAAATTGCACACCTTCAATTGTTTTTACAACCCCTTTGTTGCCCAACCACTGTCACACCCACCGCTGAACAGCTGCCAGGCGCAGGATTATTTAATAATGATAGTATGGCACACTAACTAGAGAGATTTCGTTGCTCTATAAATTGCAAACCTATTTCCGTAGCTAGCTCCTAGACCATAAAGAGCAGAGTAAGACATTTGCATGCCAAGTAAATCAAAAGATCGACAACCCGCACTAGTATTGTTATACGCCCAAAGATTAATCTACTAATATTTTTCCAGTTCTCAACGATGCCACGGACCAAGAAACCATCACCGAGTCGAGCAGCCATGAACCAGACGTTATCCCTAGTCAAAAACGACATCTTAAACAAGCAGATGTCCGAGCCCAGCTCGCCGCCCAACGCCTTCGAACTGCTCACCAGGAACTTGTCCTTCTCATCTGACTTTAACAACGACAGCCTCAACAACAACGAGTCGCTGGATGACAACGACACGTATAAAGTGCCCGTTAACAACAGCGCCGTTGTTGTTGGGGAGAACTATAATGAGATATCGATTAATTCCGATGGCCAGCTTTCCACACTGCAAGGTGAGTTGAACAACGCTGATGACAGGTGTGGTTTCATCGTTACATTAGATCTGTTGGTGTTCAACTGATATTTTGGATAGGTACATCAAAGAATAAAGAGAAATATTATAAGTTGCAATCTTTTGTGTGTCTGCGAGTTCCAAACTCCAAAATAAGAGAAATGACAAAAATTGCCTAATATAAGAATTTCATATGCTTATGGGTTCTATGGTACATGTCTCGATTAATTTCTTGCTGTAAATTAATGCACATACTATATAATTATACGACTTAAACTAATATGGTTATTTACATTGTAAATACTATTAAAAATGTATATTACGAGTACTCGAATTTTATTTATAGGTTACTCCGTGCAATTGTGCCCAATATCGGGGACAAATATAAATGGATGTAAAAACAAATATACACGGTAAATACGTCGTATTTAATAGCGTTAAATGTACTATGCTGACAATCTACTTCTGGAAACATTAGTTTCAAGTTAAATATGACTTTCAGATTTCATCCCCATGAGCGAGCTGACGCTCGGAGCGACACTCGGCGAGGGAGAGTTCGGGTCCGTACTGCGCGCCACGCTCGCCGCCGCGGCCGGCCGCGCCGCCACGCCCGTCGCCGTCAAGACGCTGCACGTGCAACACACGGACTCCAATCAACATGACTTCCTGGCGGAGGCTAAGACGATGATGACGCTCCGGCATCGGTGTATTGTTCGACTCATTGGTGTGTCATTGGTAAGTTAGACACGGTTTTAGAAGCAATATAATCCTTAATTGTGATCACTTCTTACGCCCTTGACGTTTTAAAAATATTGCACGTGCAACATGCTGATCATATTTAGGAAGACCCTCCCTGAAGTTATAACAAACAACTCGGCATTAGGCGGATCCATACAGAACGAGTTGCCTCGCGAAGAAAGAACTGTCAGTGGAGACTTAGCTCGCTCAAAGGAAGCGCATGCGGGACTACAATTGCCTCAAACGAGACACTTCCTCACAGACTGCTTCGCAGGAGAATTTCCTCGTTTTGTATGAGCCTGCCTATTGGTGCATCTAATCACTGCCAAGAGATCTAAATTTGATGTCTATTCCAGGGTCCCCCACTAGCCATGATCCAGGAGCTGGTGCCGCTAGGGTCGCTGCTGGAGTACCTGGTGCGGTCGCCGGAGCAGGCGTCGGCCGGCTACGAGCTGCGACTGTGGGCGTGCCAGGTGGCGGCCGGCATGCGCTACCTGGAGCGGCGCCGCTTCGTGCACCGCGACCTCGCCGCCCGGAATATACTGCTGGCCAGCAGGTATATTTTTACACCAGAGAATGTTAATAAATCAGAATCTGCACCTGCCGCCTCGGAAACTGTGACACATCACCTTTTAAGGCGGTCTAAATTTGACAGCCAACAAACGACCTTGAAAATTTTCATTATGAATAGAATTTATATTCTCTTTGCTGACTCAAGATCCAGTCAGTGAGAAACCAAAGACGAGAAATAAAAATCCTAATTCGCTAATTTCAGTATAACATATAGTCTGGCAAACACAACTAGCCAGTCAGTAACAACGAAGAAAATTATACTCATCCCTTTTGGGTGCTAGTAATAGCGTAAGACAAAGACAGTATGATTCTCTCTACGTTTGAAATGAGACAGTTCTGCGCCAAACTTCATTTGTGAACATAAAGATGATATATTTTGTTTCAGACACCAAGCAAAAATTAGCGACTTCGGTCTATCACGAGCGCTCTCCATGGACAGTTCGTACTACAAGGCGAGTCAGGGCGGCAAGTGGCCCATCAAGTGGTACGCGCCCGAGTCCTACAACTACGGCACCTTCAGCAGCGCCAGCGACGTGTGGAGCTACGGCGTCACGCTGTGGGAGATGTTCTCTTATGGCAAGCAGCCGTACGGGGACATGAGGGGCACCGAGGTTAGTATTTCAATTTAGGGGTATTTGCCACCCAAAAGACGACCTTAATGTTTTAAAATTACAAGGCGACCCAAGGTGACAAATTGCCCATCAAAAGTTGAACAGTGACAGTATTTTGACTGTTTGCTGAGAAGATGAAATTGACAGTTTTAACTTTTGCTGGCGACTAATAAAAGCATGTTTTCTTTTACAACTAAGCGGCAATATAAAATTATCTTCTGATCTCTGAAAGAAATAACATATTTTTTTATAAGAAACTTACTTTCTTTTACAGGCAATACAAATTGTAGAAAGCGGCGGCCGTCTAGAACGACCCGAGGAGTGCCCGGACGAGATCTACCAAGTCATGCTAGACTGCTGGGAGTACAACCCCGACCGACGACCGACGTTCGGCCTGCTCGTCGACGTGTTCTCCCAACACCCCGACTACGTCAACATCAGCCAGCTAGCCCTCGACAACGACGAGGTAAACGTCTAACATTTACTTCAATATTTGCCTAACACAGCGCTGCGTCTCTTTTGTTCTTTATGTCGATAAAAAGAGATACAGCAAGAATGTTTGGCAAATATTTGTGGATATATTGTTATGCCTTTGGCCCCGTAGGGAACGAATGTAAAGCTTACCTAGATGTCAGTGTTAGAAAATATGACGAAGATGAAGATGTAACAGTCAGGTTAAGTGAGATTTGAACTGAAATGCACAATGGGAAAAATGTCTTAACTATCAGGAACAACCGTGAATTCATTTACAATGTTTTCACTCGCACTGTACATACTCAATAGATACAATGTATTATGCTTGTCATGTAAAATATAGTCAAGTAGAGTTGTAACTGAAATATCGCTTTGTTACCTTGCCTGAACAGACGCCCTTCTGCATCTGACGATGTATTATAATTTATAAGGAGAGTGCTATAGTTATTGGCCACTCTTAACAATAAGACTTCTATTGCTTTCTATCTTTCTGATTTGTTAAGTGTAGCCAATTACTATAGCAGTCACCCTAGTTGGCTAGCTGTGTGAAATTGATGATCTGATCATTTTGAGTGACTGAGTGTATGGTATAAAATATGGGTAATGGAATACATATTGAAATGTAGGTATGTGTTTCGCAGTATGAAATTATGGTGGCCTTAGCTTTCATAAACGTATATGTAGTGATCAAATTGATTATAACGTAATATAGCTAAGTTTTCCTTCAGGTTTTAAATATTAATATTAACATATCGATAAATTATGCAATCTACAGACGAGTTTATATATGGATTAGATTTTAGTCAGTCGAATACAAATTGACACTACGAGTAAATTACTTTCTGACTTGGATGTATTATGGTATTCAAATGTATATGTCGCAGTCAAAAGTGTGAACTGGTCAAAAGAACTTTTAACCGACAAAAACAGGCAAAACTGCTTTTGACTGAGCATGTTGGTCAAAAGTAGTTGTACCTGAAAATCATTGGTTAATAGTAATTGTGACGGTTACTATCAGTCAAAAGTACTCCCAGAAATAGGTAGGTTAGGTTTATTTTTTTTGCTACGCCCAAAAAACGAAACTGTTCCCAGAGATAGGTAGGTTAGGGCTATTTTTTTTTGCTACGCCCTATAAACGAAACTGCTGCCAGAAATAGGTATGATTTTCAGGTAAAACTACTTTTGACCAACATGCTCAGTCAAAAGCAGTTTTGCCTGTTTTTGTCGGTTAATAGTTCTTTTGAGCAGTTCACACTTTTGACTGCAACATATATACAACGACTAATATTAGGTATTTCGGCAAGAGAAGACACTGGCTGATTGACGAAATGGAAATATATCACGAAGTGCCTGATAAGATAACCTTTTTTCTCGTTTTTAGATCTAAATTAGGATTTACGATAGTTGTTTTCTGAATACAATGATGTAACAATGAATACATATTTGACAATTTGCCTTTGCATTATAACAAAATAGCATTTTATAGTATTTTACTATTATTTTGACAATTATTTACGTTTATAATGTATATACCTGCATTTTTTTAAACTGTGTATGTTCCTTTTAGAACCAAAATAGATTTTATGTTGTACAGTAGTTGTAGCCATCTTTTAGATTTTTATTTCAACAAAATGACACCGGATACAAAATATGCATTCCTTTATGTTTAACTTAATTTAATATTGCCATGGAAATGCCATAGTTATTTTCGTGATTATCCAACAATTTGCCATGAGGTTGTGTTATTTTATGTACAAAATTCTTATATAGTTACCCAAATTATTATATCAGTTTAGATTTAAAGGATTTATTTTAAATTCAACAATATTTCTATGAGTCTGACTTAGCAAATATGTTTTTATATTATGACAGATTATATAAATTGTATATTTAAAAGAAATGTGATAATGGTATTTATAAAACATTAAAATAAATAATATAAAATACATTGCTTTTTATTTCCTCTTTGACTGTACATTAAGCAGAAAAAAAGTTTAACGAGAGATACTCGACGTTATAGATTGTAAGCTAATATCCATAATACAATGCACGAAAGTACAAATGAGGGACTTAATGTCAGAAGGTATTATCTATTATTTAAATGTCTGATTGGATATATTGGTATATCCGCTACTGCATGTATAAATTATATATTACCTTTAAAAAATCTTATCAAAATCAGTACATATGTAACAAGCGTATACAATAATTGCACAATATCACAACAAAAGATACTTATGTTTTCACAATATGAGTCATCATCTCAAGTGCACTTATATGTTGATTCTACACTCATGATACGGCGGCGGCGGAGTCTCGCCGCGCGGCACCCGGATGGCGTCCGCGTGGATCACCGGCTCCCGGTGGCCCGGCACGCCGTACGGCACGCTGCGGTCCGGCAGCGACAACTGTCTTCTATACGACGGAGGGGTCTCCAGATCCGGATTAATCCCACTGCTCCACAGTAAATTCGTCCTCATATCACTGTCCACCCTCTGCGCTCGTCGCCTCTGTCTCCTAGTTTGAGGTCGCGTGCAATTCACTCGTCGACACCCGCATAGCGAGCGTAACCAAATGTAAGTGACCACTATACCGATAGCTAACCCCAATTCCAGTCCTATAATAAACGCTTGCGACGACGAAAACTCTCTGTCAATTTTCTCGTACCATGTGAGTTGCTTTGTAGGTTTTAGAATAGGCAGGGTTTCGTTTTTCTTGGAAGTGATGTTCCAAACGTCTTTAACGTCGACGTCTGTTCGCTCGACGGGCGCTGCCGATATAATTTTCTCAAACATTTTAGGGGATCTTCTGACGCACTTCTTCGTATAGCTGATGCGATGTGAAGTTATCCAAGCTTCTACTGCCATGAAATTAGAGTCGCAATTCCAGTAGTCGTTCTGTAGTTCTAACCTCTCTAGTTTCCGTAATGGTTTCAGGACTTCCGTGTTTAAAGAAATTAGGTAGTTTTCGCTCAAATCCAATTTACGTAAGTTTGGTAAACGGCTGAATATTCTGTCTGGTAGCGACTTTATCCGGCAGTTGTTGAGGTTTAACACCTGTAATAGAATAAGAAATGTGACTCGTGACTAATAATAAATATAACACTTAAATAGTTCTTCCATTTAAGAGCCCCACTATAAGGTGATCAGCGTTCATTCACATAGTACCTAACTGGGCAATCCAGATCCCGGACCTACCACATATGGGGCGGATTTTCGGGCGTGTGAACGCCATCTAGTGAAACTGCTGTTTTTACAGCATTTAAAAAAAATTGGCTCTATTCCGACTCATAGATACTTCGGACAAGTTAACTTACTTTCAACTTTGTGTGGTCGAGTAAAGGTTGATTTTTGAGCTCCTCAAAAACATTTCCCGACAAATCCAGCATCTCCAGCATTGGAGTTTCGAAGAAGAGGTCCATTACCACCGCCCTCAGCCGATTGCTGCTCAAATCCAGGTGCACCAGTTTATCCAGGCCCGCGAACGCGTGGATACCAATCCAAGATAGTTGATTGTATGATAGGTTTAGTACTTCTATTGAAGTAATACCTGCTTCCTGGAAACAAATAAGTTGTAATGCATTATCATGACTAGTCACAGGAAATGTTATATGAGTTGATTACGCAGAAAGTGCATGGCTTATCTTATGCAGTCATGCATCACAAAAATAGTTATTATTCTGACTAGTTAGGTCAGCAATGGCAAATAACCAACTCACTACGGGTACTAAAACGTCCGAAACGTCGAGGTGGATCCATAGAAATAAGCGATTAAGTTAGGTTATTAGTGACAATCGTGACGGTGACAGTTACAATCATAATATTTATATTATAATTATGTAAATAAGCTAAGATCATTCCCGTTAAATGCTTACCTTGAAGCAATAGTTCTCCAATCCACTAATCACATTATGGCTCAGACTATAGACCTGCACTCCACTGGGCACTCCCACCTCCATGCTGATTATATTCTGCCCCTCACAAGTGGCCCGATTAAGCCCGTTCGACACATCGCAATCACATTGCCTAGGGCACAACTGACCACAAACACAACCACACAAAAATACTAACACCACTACATATTGCCACGCCATTTTTTATATTTCTTCCAAATAGTTTCTTTTGCACAAATCGTTTTCATTATGAGATAATTCACAGAAGCGATACTGACGCATGGACGGTTTCGTACAAAATGGAGCAATGATGCGTGATAAGTGATAAAACAACGTTATCGGAGTATAAAGAGATAAGATAACGGCGCGACAATCTTTGTTTTGAACGTGCCCCATTTATGAATCCGATGTGCTTAGATCATGTGGTGATTAAAAATGAAATATATTGATAGAGAATCGGTAATAAAAGTATATTATTGTTTCATAATATGAGTATAATTGTTCATGAGATATTACTAAAATATATAAAGTATATTAGTGTAAACATAATCCATTGGGCTTAAAATAATCTTAAACTTCTAGGCAATCACATTCATAGTTCATAGTAGATTTGCGCGTTTATCTAAACAATTTATTTTTACTTCAAAGTACTAAATTCAATATGGCACGCTCATTCATTTGACTACGTTAGCGGCTTTCACGGAATGATCAAGGATGGGTAAACATAGTATTATGACCACAAAATGACAATAAATTGTACTTTAAAGTATAGTGCAATTGCACCAATTATCTTCATTAATACTCAATTGGCAATTAATAAATAGTAGGTAGATACTTACATTGCTACTAATTATAAGGCTAATAATAAACTACGTCAAATAATAAAGTATCAGCTCTAAACTCGATAAAATTCATCATTATCGGACAGCAGTCCACTGTAATGTTGGACATAGGGAAAAAAAAGCGGGTAGCCATTAAACGCGTAAAAGTAAGATACTATTCAACCCAGTAATGCAAATAGAGATACAGGATAATTTGTGTAAAATAAAAAAAACATCGGTATTCAATCCCTGAGTCAACCAAGTGCAAATTAGACGAGAGTGCCGAGACTGGGGACCGAACTCGAAAGCGCGCAGAACGGCCTCGTTACGTAGCGATGTCTAGCAATGAACTGCTTTCACCATAACATAGAATACTAAGACCCGTAAGTTGGGCCAAAGATATTGCAGCCGCATTTGGACTATGCGTCAAAATGGTCCCAAAACCAACAGAGTTGAGAGTTAGGTCATTAGATAAGTATTTCTCTGTACTTCATTTCGTTCTATGGGCACCAAGCGGAATACCAATATCTCAGTTCTGCAATGGAAGAACTGAGATATTCGTATTTTAGTCAAAATGTCGTCACCCTTATTATCTAGGCAATAGAGTCCACCACCGGGCGAGTACGACGAATGATTTGCCGCACTCGCCCGGCGGTGCGCTAACATCTACCCTGCAGCAATTAATTTACTTACTTGGACTCTATTCCTAGGCAATAAAGCTGACGACATTTTGGCTAAAATACCAATATCTCAGTTCTGCAATGGAATTCCGCTTGGTACCCATAGAACAAAATGAAGTACATAGAAATACCTATCTAATGACCTTACTCTCATTTCTGTTGGCGTTGGGTCCAGGCTCCATACAAAGTTGCCCATGGCCCTTTGTCAGCTGAAGTAGATGGAGTTGTACGGCGCTAATTGTTATAAGTGGATTGTCAACCGTTGGACAATCCTGTTACCGTAAAATATTGGTGCCATCTGCCTCAGCCGTCAAATTTACGTCCGTAATACTTTACTTTAGACGTCTCAGTATAGTTGCTATTCCTTCTAAGATATAAACTGATTTAAATTGCACAAATACAATACCAAAGATAGGAACTATGTGTCAGTTAACTAAAAATATTGGAGTTTTGCCTGTGCTGCGTCGTTGTGGCGGTGTAGCACCTCTTCATGGTGTAGTCTATGCTCATGATGGCGTTCCGCACGTCGTGTACGGAGGCGCTGATGCTGTCGAAGGAGTTCGCGAGTCGGTCTACTGCTAGGGCCTGTGAAATTACGTACTTATGTTAATAAAAAAAAAAACTAATTCGTTTATTTGTTCAACACAGGTATAAATAGTACATAAGTACAGGACTTATAATATAACTGTTGTATCACTACGTTGTGCCGTAAGGCGTACATTTTTTTGTCACTAATTTTTAACCCAACGATCGTTTGCGTAACGATGTAAAATTATGTAAGCCTAAAAGTTGGATGATGAGTGGATTTATCATAAAAGTATAAATGCAATATTATATAAGGTATTTAAGATTCTATAATTATGTATGTACAGTTTTCCGAGCGTATATATGGGTGGGTTAAGTTAAAAAAATTGTGTGTTTCCAAGTAGATTTTAAAAGGTAGCAAGGTAGCTGTATGTGTTTTATCTCAAGAATGCTGGTTGGTTACGAACATACATACATTATATTTGTGTGTTAGCTCAAACTCAGTAACTATTGAATACATACTTGTATGTGTGATGCCTCTGCCAGTCGTTCCATAGCCTTGGAGTTGCTGAGGGAGGCTTGTGCCAGCTGGTTCATGGCAACAGCTTGTTGGTCCATTACTTCCACCTGCAGTATAGTAAATAGATATGGATAAAAATAATATATAAGAATAATATTTATTTGAAAATAACCTTGTTAACAAAATCAATAGGTATCCTGTGGCCCCACACTAGGTTAAGCCTGTGACGTGCAAGCCTGATTCACAATTCAAATATAATAATACAGGTATATTATGGGTAAATACTAGGTACCTGTTGATTTTTAGCTATAAAGCCACCTGTTGTCTAACTCTATATTTAATCATTCGGTTTTTTCTGAAATTGTTGCTTCTGAAATTCTAATAAATAATTATGGTTTCAGTCAAACTAAAACTCTGCTATCCAGCATTCTAAGATAATCAAAAGAGTAATATATAGTATCTGCCTACGGTTCACTGTCTTACTTAACTATAGTACCATCACCCACACTGTTAACTGTGCATCGGTGGACCTTATGCTTTTTGTAATAAGGTCCGCAGATGTACAGTTAGGTGTGTTGCTGTTTGTACTTATTCAGTTCAATGATTTGCAATGTTCCAATCTCTGTATCGTAAAAGTAAACAAAGTCTACCCTCATATGACTCCTTATGCCAGTTGAGGGTAGATGAAAATATTACACGATCAAATAATCGAACGAGCGAGCGAAGCGAAGTGAAGTTCTTACATTCAACTTGGAACACACGGCTGGCTAGCGGCACGTCCCGGCATTTCGATGTTTTTAAGCTGAACTATCAGAGGATAGTTTGATACACAATAACATTAGTAATTTTTTTTCTAATTTAAATTAAATTGGGTGAACGTATAGTTGAGGGCATTATATTTTAGTCATTAAATTTTGAGCAGGCTCGATCAAGAGGTTATTGAGCTGGAAGAGCTTAAAATGCTAAAAAGCTATTTGTGAGGGGTCTTGCTATTCTGGTCATTTTAATTGCAAGAAAGACAAGAAAGTATGGTCGAGTTTGGTATCAAATGAAAGTGCTCAGCTTACACATTTATAATTGATCTTTTTGGCGCACCGCGAGTTCTCAGTTCGGGGAGAACTACTAGTGTAGGTTAAAGTCTGGTAGTTCAGTGACTGATCCTGGCGGTTTTGTAATTGGTCGGTTAACCAATAAATGTTATAACTACCCGAAAATGTACAAATTGTTTGTTTACTTTTATTTAAATATCTAAAGATACAGACATATAGCATTTGCTTTTGCATTTGGTGTTTCGATCAATTCTCAAACAAAACAAAATCAACCCTATTTCTTACAGTATCGGTTTATATTTCACTGGCATGGTTTGGATTTTTATCTTGTATGCGTGGGCTTGGTATTCCACCTGTCCAATATCTTGGTCCAATGTGCATTGCGTCTCACTCTCTCACTAAGCAAAATGTGAGATGCAAATACACATTGGGCAAAGAAATTGGACAGGTGAAATACAACCCTTAGTTACCCCAATAACCTGGGGTTAAGCAGTTAAACCATTAACCAAGTGTCAAATTCTACTGGTAACTATAGTAACTCCAGGTTTAACCGGTTAACCCCGGGTTAGTGGAATGATGCAAGTGGGCCTTAGGTGGTTAAAATAGAAATCTTCAAAGTGATATAAACTGACCAGTTTCTCCATAATAGACATTTGCCTCTCATCAGCCTCTGTGACCAGCAGCTTGCTAGTTTCTCCGGGGAACTCCATCTCCTCAATCTCCTTCAGGATGGAGTCATCATTGGAATCTTCATCATCCTCTCCATTCACTGGTTCTTGTTTCACACCTTTCTTTTTTTCTGAAAATATTTGAACAAAATATATATTAGACTTTTATATTTATATTAGATTTTAAAATAAAATATTATTTAACTAGCAACCTGCCCACTAGCTTTGCACTGGTTACACAAAACCTCAACAAATTATACACCTACACCTTCCTCAAGGATCACTCTATTGATAGGTGAAAACCGCATGAAAATCCGTTCAGTAGTTTTTGAGTTTATCGCGAACATACAGACAGATAGACGCGAAGGGGGACTTTGTTTTATAATATGTATTGATTACAGTTAAATGTCAATTTTAGCATATGTCACTAGAATTCATTAAGTTAGCAAATCTCAATTATCCGGTTGGATTGGAAAGGAAGAGATAAAGGCCCTACCAAAGTGACCACAATTTTCACTTTCCTTAATGGGGAACTTGACTCAACTGACTGATATCTTGGTGCAGGCAAGGATCACCCAGAGTTTAGGCTTTGACAAGAGATATGCAAGATGTCTATGATGGGAAAGGATGAAGCTATGCCAGTACAAGAATCTCTTGGCTAAGGCACTCAAAAAAATTCTGATGAAAATATAAATTAATAAAAAATAATAGCATCAGACTTAAGAATTTTCAGGTATAAGGAAAGTATCCAAAGAAAAATGCAAATAATTGATGAGACCAAGTATGCAAATTTTTTTTTAAAAGACTACTAAGTTGGGTTTAAATTTTTAGAAGTTATTTTCATTTATTTATATCAGAATACATTTTATACTATATCTATAGTTTTCCTTAATCTATGATAACCAATTCTTTGTGCCTTTGACCAAAGGCCTCCCCCAATCTTCTCCACTCTTCCTTGTTTTGCACAAATCTCTAGAAGTTATTATATTGAATATTAAATTTTTGCAATTACTTTATAACGTAATAATAGGCAACATTCTGCTTTATAAAAATCTACTTACTAGTTGATATTGAATACTCAGTTACTGCTAATTCTAGTATCTTCTTTTCTAATGGTGTTAGCCTATCATCAAGTTTTCCTTCATCTATTTGCTTTTGTTTTAGCCTTATACTTCTCCTCTTGTCTGACCAAAACTAGAAAAATAAACAAATCACTAAAATTAAGTCAATACAAAATTATTACATTCACACAATTTTTCTTCAAGGTAATAAGCATTGCATAAATTTGAGAATACTTTCTCTGCTTATCTCAGTGTATTTTGAAACTTATTTGTTAATTAAAAAAATATAAATAA